>NC_092377.1:72416276-73044818 GCF_030028105.1 Mobula birostris | reverse complement strand
CCACTGCTCTACTGTCTGTATACACATGACTGTGTGGCTAGGCATAGCTCAAATACCATCTACAAATTTGCTGACGATACAACCATTGTTGGTAGAATTTCAGGTGGTGACGACAGGGCATACAGCAGTGAGATATGCCAACTAGTGGAATGGTGCTGCAGCAACAACCTGGCACTCAACGTCAGTAAGACGAAAGAGCTGATTGTGGACTCCAGGAAGGGTAAGACGAAGCAGCACATATAAATCCTTATAGAGGGATCAGAAGTGGAGAGAGTGAGCAGCTTCGAGTTCCTCGGTGTCAAGATCTCTGAGGATCTAATCTGGTCCCAACATATCCATGTAGTCATAAAGAAGGCAAGATAGCGGCTATACTTTATTAGGAGTTTCAAGAGAGTTGGCATGTCAACAAATACACTCAAAAACTTCTATTGTTGTACCGTGGAGAGAATTCTGACAGGCTGCATCGCCGTCTGGTATGGAGGGGCTACTGCACAGGACCGAAAGAAGCTGCAGAAGGTTGTAAATCTAGTCAGCTCCATCTTGGGCACTAGCCTACAAAGTACCCAGCACATCTTTAGGGAGCAGTGTCTCAGAAAGGCAGCGTCCATTAGTAAGGACATCCAGCACTCAGGGCATGCCTTTTTCTGACTGTTACCATCAGGTAGGAGGTACAGAAGTCTGAAGGCACACACTCAGCAATTCAGGAACAGCTTCTTTCCCTCTGCCATCGGATTCCTAAGTGGACACTGAAGCTCTGGACACTACCTTACTTTTTTTTAATATATGGTATTTCTGTTTTTTTGCACATTTAAAAAAATCTATTCAATACACATAATTAATTTACTTGTTTATTTATTATTGTTTTATTTTATTATTTTTTTTCTCTCTCTCTGCTAGATTATGTATTGCATTGAACTGCTGCTGCTAAATTAACAAATTTCACATCACATGCTGGTGATAATAAACCTGATTCTGATTCTGATTCAAAACTGTTACAAACTAAGTAGGTAAGCTATTTAAAATTGTTAAGTAAAACAAAAATAAACTCCAGATACTGGATAAATATCTGAAATTCTCTGCCTGAAGGATTCTGGATCTAAAGGTACAGCAAGTTTATATTGAGCATCAAATATACCTTCTTAATCACCTTACCTCTCCATCTACTACCTCCATTGATATGTGGGGTGTAATTCAGGATTCTTCTGTTCCTTGACACAAACTATGTATTCTCTTGTTCCGTATGCCTTCTTCGGATGGAATAGTATTTGCCACTTTTTTGTCCCATCTGACCAGACTGTTTAACTCTTTCTCCAGTCTACAGCTTTTGATGTCAATATCAACCTTACAAACATTCTTGCATCATATACTTGACATCACTGTACATGATCATTGACTGCAATGTGTAAATCCTATGAAACATACTGTAACCGTAAATAACCTTCCAGTCACCACAACAGCCAATTCTTCTTCTTAAGCCCATTACCCCTACTGGGGCATTGGCTGCCGACAGCAGTCGCCGGAGTCCTCTGTCCTTGGCTGAAGGTGATTGGCCCTGTGGCTTCCGCTTTCACCTCATGTCCTCTGGGTGAATTTCCTTCCAGGGATGAGGTCTCAGCTTCTATTGGCATTTCTGTAGCTCTGGGTTTTTATGGGATGGGTTGCTAGCCCCATACTCAACCCTCCTTTCACAACCAGGTTTGGGGCCATCCATGGCAGAATTACAACAACCAATGAACATTGCCTTTTGCTTCCTGGTGCACAGGCTTGGCGGCCACAGGTGACTGTAGATCCCAAATTTCACTGAAAGTGCTGAGTTTTGATGTTTCCACAATCTTCATTGTAGGGTCTTCTTCGTAGCAATTGCTTTCATCCTAATCTACTCTCTCCTGGCCCTCAGGCCACCAAACCCTCTACTTGACAAAAATTGTCCAACCCCAACCCCACCTATTCCTTCCGTACAATTTTATGATTGTCTCCTAAACAAATGAGAGGGACTTGTTTGGATATTACTGTTAACACAGTAATTACTTCTAACAGTTGTAGAAGCAGAAACCTTCGTCAGATTTGAAAATAGTAGGGTTAACACCTGAGTTTCTGTAATCAACGAGAACATGGACCAAAAAAAAGTGTGATTGGTCTCAAAGAATAGCTTATTTCAAAACTGTATGTATATGGCAGACCAAAGAGCTTCCTTAACTGAGATAAATGTTTCTGTATTACTTTTTCTACAATGGCTATTTCATCTATTGAATATTTCTATTTTTTCTTGAGTTTTGATACTTCAAGGAACAATGCAGGTTAATAAGGAAAGAAGTAGCAATTGATCTCTCAAGGTTGAAAAGCATAGAGATTATGAAAAACTAGTTAGGGTCTTGGTTAGTCCACATAGAATACTGAACTAATTAAAATAATAATTAATTATTTTGTAAATATAAAATTCTGATTTCCAATTTACAAAATGGATCTTGAGTCACAGAACAAGAATCTGTAAAAAGAAGTTGCTAGAATGCTAAGGATAGAGAACCATTAGATATGATGCAGTTAATGTTTAGAATACTGTTATCAGAACTAAGTGGTTACACCTGTCAGAGAAGAATGAACAGGGTCTTAAGAAACAAACAAAACTGAGGAGTGACTTAAAGAGGCCTAAGATGGAGAAATATGTGTGGTCCCTTGTGGAGAAAACATTCATTGAGCAGCATTATTGTAAACTAGTTACTAATAAGTCAAAAATAAAATTAAAGAGGTGTTTCTTTGTGCAGTGAATAATATTTTGAAACTCTCCATATTAATAAGTATTTGAGGCATTTGATGCATTTAATTAAGCTGAAATTAGAGAAACTATCAATGAAAAAGAAATTGAGAGACACAATGTTGCAATTGGATAAAGGATAGGAAGGGAATTATATGGAGATTAAACGTCAACATTGACCTGCTGGGCCAAAAGGTTGATTTTATGTTGTAAATATTAAATAATGGAATAAACATATCATTTATGGTTTATTTTGCAAATTATTTTAAATGCCTTTGAATAATTAGAAAATAAAAAATTATATGAAGTAAATTGATTTCATTATACCTGGGACTGCGTGCCATCTGCTGATGTAACATTCACTTCCACTTTGGTATTTCCTACAGATAGCTGTATTGGATTACTGCCTTTTGACCCATTAATAGTAACTTGCATTTTATTGTCTGGAACTGTTGGTTGAATATTTACAGTGGTCATATTGAGTGGTGCTAAACCTGGTACATAAATACAAAATAAATATTTTTGTAATATTCAGAATTAACTTTGGCAATACACTGAATAGTACTTTCATAGCTCCAAATTTTTTTAACCATTCTGAAGATTACACATTTGTGTAATTAAAATACAGTAACAAACCTCTCAACTCAAATACCCCACATTTAAGAGTCCTATGCTGCCTGCAATCAAGTAGACAGTTTTTACTAATATTACAAAATGGTGGATAGATTACATCAGAACATACATAGGGAAATGATAAGCTTCTTCCTTTGGATCCAAACCAAAAGCAATTGAATTTTGACTCTTCAAAGATCTTGGCTATATTGGGCAGGCTAAAACATTGTATTTCAATGCCATGACATATTTGAAAACTTGGAAATTTGACAAATTTGTAATCATGCTTTTATGTATTTATCATAAATTACATGCATTTTTTTGAAGTTTTCTAATCCAAAATGATATCCTTCTCTTCTCTATTTGATGATCTATAGTGGAATTTACAGCTGACAATTATTAGGATATTAAAAAGCTTTCTTCATGCAGAAAGTATTTTAGTTTCCATTTCTTTTGAATGTATAGTTTCAACCTGAATGAAATTGTTAGCACAATTTTGTGTTGAATTTGTGTTAGAATAGTTGAATATTGTTGACAATAATGTTGAAAAGATTGATGTGAGATAAGCTTTTATAAAATCAGATATGTATGTAAAGATGGCTTTGGCAGATGATGCTGGCATTATCACATTTGTATAACTTCCAAATTTTAATTCCAGGTGGTTTTTAGCTGAAAGTTAAAATGTTTGGTAAATTATATCCAATTCACATCAAGATGTAAAAACAGTCAAGTTAAGAGATTTTGGAAAAACTGAGACTACGGAGACTGTATCTTTGTACTCTAGGATGGATGTGGTTGCTCTACAGAAAGCTTAGAGGAGATTCACCAAGATGTTGCCTGGATTGGAAGACCTTAGAGATTGGATAAGCAGGATTTATTTTCTATTGAGCAAGAGAGGCTGAGTGATGACCGCCTTACTAGAAAAACAGGAGAGCACAGTTTAAGGTGAGAAAAGGGAGCTTTTAAGATGATTTGAGGGGAAAGTTTTATATATAGAGTGGGTGATATCTGGAACCAGAGAAGCTAGTGAGAGTGAGAAAGCTACTAATACTCACTTCACCTGTGAATCTGTTGGGGTCATCTACTGTATCAGGTGCTCCCAATGTGGCCTCCTGTATATCAGTGAGACCCGACGAAGATCGGGAGATTGCTTCACTGAGGACCTTCGCTCCATCTGTCACAAAAAGTGGGAACTCCCAGTGGCCACCCATTTCAATTCTACTTCCCATTCTATTGTGTCAGTCCATGGCCCCTCTGCTGCCACAATGAGGCCTCACTTAGGTTGGAGGAGCAACACTTTATATTCCAACTGGGTAACCTCCAACCCGATGCATGAAAATTGATTTCTCGAACTTCCAGTAATTGCACCCCCCCCCTTCCTCTCCACCATTCCCATTCTTGTTTCCCTCTTACACCTTATCTCCTTACCTGTCCACCATCTCCCTCTGGTGCTCCTACCCCTTCCCTTTTTTCCATGGTCTTCTGTCCTCTCCTATTAGATTTCCCCTTTTCCAGCCCTTTATCTCTTTCATAAAACCATAGAACCATAGAACACTACTCCACAGTACAGGCCCTTCAGCCTTTGATGTTGTGCTGATCCATATAATCCCAAAAAAAGTATTAAACCCACACTACCCCGTAACCCTCTATATTTCTTTCATCCATGTGCCTGTCCAAGAGGCTCTTAAATACCCCTAATGTTTTAGCCTCCACCACCATCCCTGGCAAGTCATTCCAGGCACCCACAACCCTCTGTGTGAAAAAAACTTACCCCTGATGTCTCCCCTAAACTACCCTCCCTTAACTTTGTACATACACCCTCCAGTGTTTGCTATTCGTGCCCTGGGAAACAGGTACTGACTATTCACCCTATCTATGCCTCTCATAATCTTGTAGACCTCTATCAAGTCCCCTCTCATTCTTCTACACTCCAAAGAGAAAAGTCCCAGCTCGGCTAACCTTGCCTCATAAGACTTGTTTTCCAATCCAGGCAACATCCTGGTAAATCTCCTCTGCACCCTCTCCATAGCTTCCACATCCTTCCTATAATGAGGTGACCAGAACTGAACACAATACTCTGTGTGGTCTCACCAGAGATTTGTAGCGTTGCAACATGACTTCTCTACTCTTGAACTCAATCCCCCTATTAATGAAGCCTAGCACCCCATAGGCCTTCTTAACTATCCTATCAACCTGTGCAGCGACCTTGAGGTATATATGGATTTGAACCCTAAGGTCCCTCTGTTCATCCACATTCTTAAGTAAGCAACCATAAACCGATCATCAATCAACTTCCCAGCTCTTTAAACACGCAAACACAAGGAATTCTGCAGATGCTGGAAATTCAAGCAACAGGCAAGAAAAATGCTGGTGAACGCAGCAGGCCAGGCAGCATCTATAGAAAGAGGTACAGTCAACGTTTCAGGCCTAACGTCAGGACTAACTGAAAGAAGAGATAGTAAGAGATTTGAAAGTGGGAGGGGGAGGGGGAGATCCGAAATGATAGGAGAAGACTCTCCCCCTCCCCTCCCACTTTCAAATCTCTTACTATCTCTTCTTTCAGTCTCGGCCCAAAACGTCGACTGTACCTCTCCCTATAGATGCTGCCTTGCCTGCTGCATTCAGCAGCATTTTTTATGTGTGTTCCCAGCTCTTTACTTCACTTCCCCTTTTCAGCTATCACCTGTATCCCTGCACTTCTTCCTCCTCTCCTCCACCTACTTATTCTGATTTATTCCCTGTTCCTTTCCAGTCCTGATGAAGAGTCTTGGCCTGAACCGTTAACTGTTTACTCTTTGTCGTAGATGCTGCCTGGCCTGCTAAGTTCCTCCAGCATTTTGTGTTTGTTGCTTTTGATTTCCAACATCTGCCGATTTTCTTGTGTTTCCTCCAATAGTTTGTATGTGCTGCTCTGGATTACCAGTGTTTGGAGAATCTATTGTGTTTATGGGAAAATTTCTCCTCAACATTCTTTGTTTTGTTTATGTTTAGCAAACTCGAGTGTCAAAGGAATAATGTTATTAACATAGCTTTTCTACAATTACTTCAAGATGTCAATAATTTAATTTTGAAGTAATTGTAGAAAAGCTACAGTATTGTGCAAATATATATACTTAACTATATATACAGTATGTGTCTAAAACAGTACCATATGTAATAATATTATTCTTTTAATACTCAATGCCAACTCTGAGATAGCATATAGGAAGCTAAAATTCAATACAGTGGGAATGTTCTGTAAAAATTTTTAAGCCTCAGAAAGTTGCTGCTGGTGGAGTAGTCACAAAATAAGGTTAGGTATCCTCATGCTATTGCTATGTTGTATGACTGTTAATATTACCATCTGTTTAAAAGCTACTAATAGTAGTAAATGAAAACTGTATTTAACTTTAACTTTCATTAAACTACCCTGGAAACTGGCCTTGGAGATGTTCAGATTAATGTAGCCAATGGTCAATATTAATCTGGAGATGTGACCACTGAAGGCACCACACATAAAAAGTATACTTCCCTTCTTTGTGAACAAAATTTACTTATAATGATCAGTATTCAATCACTGAAAAGCTAAACAATACTGAACAAAATTGCTACAGCACCTGAATGATAGACTTTCTGACTTGGTACTCAACTAATGACACAAGTTGTACTTTCACTTCTAATGGGGTCCTTATTCAAAATTTTCAAAATAGTTATGTTTTTACTTAACCTGCCATCTAAAACTACTGACCTATATCACTGGGGCAACTTAATAAATATTTGGCATTCAAATAAATTAGCCACATACATGTATATTCATACACAGACATTGAAAACGCGGGATCAAGCTCTAACTTTTCGGCTACTTTCAGTCCACTTAACAATGGAGTGCTTGAAGTGAGTTTGATTGCCTGAACTGTATATTGCTTCAGAGTTCCATCTTCTGCAGCAACCTCAATGTGAATTTTATTTACACCATCTTTAAGGACAACGGATTTACTATCATCTGCACCCTGGAAGGAAAAACACAGCAACAGGTACACAAAATTACATATGTTATGTGAATAGTTATTTTCACATACACATAGAAGTTAAAAATTAGATAACAGGTTACAGCCAAACATGATGCTCCTCCTCCATTAAAACATTCCAAAGTAATGAAGGTGTAAATGACACACAGTGAAATGCAGGATATGTAAAGATTAAGTGGACAAAGAAAGCACTGCTGTGTTTAAAAAAATTTGATTAAAGTTGTGTTAAAAGTTGTTGAAGTTGTGTTGAGAGCTGTAGCAGTCTCACATTTAAGCAAGGGTATTATGCACTCAAGACCCACTTGGATTTAAGCCTGTAACATAGACTGATTTTCCAGGGCAGAGCATGTCTGTCTAGAACTCCAGATAAATGTAAAGAAAATCAAATCACAGCATTAATTGAAAATCAGCAATTTCTTCAAATAGGTTGCGTGATTCATTTTTCAGAATCACCAAATCTTAGACTTAATTGTCTCTTTGTATTTCCTTGATGTGCACATATGGGTGAAATTGTTTGCCAAAAACATACTTAAATCTGTAATATCGATGTGCTACAAAGAATGAAAAGCATTTTGTAAACTAATTGTTCTTCAAATACAAAAATAAATGAAAAGAACTTTATTCCCATCTTTATGCATTTGTTAATCTCAATTTAACATAATGATCTCACATTCCCTTTGATTATTTCCAGAATACACATAGCTAAGGTGCTTAAGACTTTTGCACAGTACTGTAGCAATTTTATGTATTGCACTGTACTGCTGCAACTGCAGCAAAAATAAAATTTCATGACATATGTGAGTGATGAGAAACCTGATTCTGATACGAGTCTTTGTTGTGGACTGAGAGAGGGATGGGCACGGTGGGAGGGGAATCATAGTTGGGAAGGAGGAAGGGAGAGGGGAGGGTGCTGGAAGCTGTAGAGAGACAGTCTGTAATGATCAATAAGCCACTGGTTTGGAATCAAATGACCTTGCCTGGTGTCTTATGGCTGGGTTTGTGTTCAACTGCACCACTCCCTACTCTTGCTACCTTTCCCACACCCTCCCTTGGTGCTCCACCCTTGCTATTCCGAACACCCTTTGCTCCTGTCAGATTTATAAACTTGCTCCCTGCTCCATGTTGACAAATAGATTACTGTGCAAAATGTGTCTAAGGCTTTTGCACAGTACTGTATTCTTCACCTTTGTCACTGCAAAGCACTTTCTGTTCATAATGTTCATGTCAGTTCTAAGGAGAAGCATGAAATTCAGGAAGCTGGTAATTGTACATTGCAAGGTTTGATACAGCATGGTATCAAATCTATATTAACACTGTTCACCACACATTTTCTATCTTACAAAAGTGACCTCAGTTCAAAAGCTAAGGGCTTTAAAATATTATGAAAAGGGTAATACATTAAAAATCCTGATTTATTTCTAAAAGTTTAGGAAGTGTGGACTTTCTCCACTTATGTCTCCTGATGAATTTAATTGTGCTTCTCCTTGCTCAAAGAGAGAATGGCCAGTTTAGTGGAAAGATATCTTAAATGGCTCAACACCATAGTACATTTGCATTAGACCTTATTTCAAATTCAGAACACACCGAAAATTTTTTGAAACACAACCAACAGTCTGGGAAAGAAAAACTGGTTTAAGTGCAGATGCTGTGCCATCGAATTACTTCCAAGTCTTTCTCTTTTCAATACAAGCTGAAACACACAAATATCTCCGACCTTGGCCCTAGTGACACACTTGGCTCACACTGGTTCAATCTCAAGAGTGCAAGTTATGCATTTTTCCCCAATGACAGGTCGCATAAACAAACGGACAGCAGAGAGTGAACGAGCACTGAGCCTTAAGCACACTTAACCACTATTCTGAACTGATTATAAGTAGTATGTAGTAACATATACGTACTTCGATAATGATAACTTTGAACTTTGAATTTTGAAATAAGACATTGGCAGAAAACATTTGACGTGGTAAAGAGCTACCATTAGACTGAGGAAAAGATTCAAAGATGTTCTCAGAATCTCGACTAAAAGTAACATCCCAAATAAGTCACTTGGCCCATGACGGCGGAAAATGTAGATGGAGCATTCGGGAGGACATTCATCACTTTTAAGTCCATTGTCAGATTGTGAAGTACTATAGGTGGGATGCACCACTCTCGACATCCCTACTCACCCGTCCAGCACTTCCCAACTGATCTTTAGCAAATCCTACAGGTTCACATTGACACCACATCCCAAAGAACTTGAAGGGAGGCAAGTAATTTGAGGACCCCCTCTAAGAAGTCTATGATAATGTCTGAATCTCCCCCCCCCCCCAATCCGTGTATCTACATTTGGATACTACTTCGCCGAATGACATCTCCTCCTTCGGGTTATTGGTATCAGACAAGGGTAACACTTACAATGACTTGATAAGAGGCCCCGCTGTCGCTCGTCACGGCGTAAACAGTGATTTTGACAGCTTCACTGCCGACCATCACTTTATACAAAGTCACTTTGGGATTAAAGGGAGGATCCAAGGTCCCCGGAGTAACCGCGAGTTTCTTTAAATCACAGTCATCCATCGCCCGTTCGGTTCCCTGGGAAGATCCAACTGTCCTAGTCCGCTCTCCGCTCCTCCCCACCTCACCGTCCAAACTCAACGTGACGCCGCCCGCTACCGTGGCAACAGGCTTTAACAGACTCCTACTGGGCCCGTAAGAGGGTTTCCAGGTGATTATTAAAAGCCTAGAAGCCGATGACCGCCGACTGCTCTACCGTCCAACTGAAAACTGATGCCACCGCGCGCCGCCGACTCGTTTGGAAGAATTCGCCTTCAATTTGCCTTCAAACTTGACTACTATAGGACTACAGCTCCCGGCAGGCCGCACGGCTTCTACGTAGTGCGTTAGGGGAACTCTACATACCAAGCATTGCATTGAATCTTCTTCTTCTTCTTCTTCAAGTGCCTTGCGCGTTACATGCTTGGGCGATCGTGGCTTTCCACATCGAACGATCCCATGCACCGTCAATGATATCTCGCACACTTAGATCCGTTAGTTCTTTCACAGTGTCCATGTATTTTCTTCTTTGCCTTCCTCTTCCGCGTTTCCCAGGTATACGGCCTTGTAATGTAAGGCATTCTATTTCTACTTTTCTGATGACATGGCCCAGGAATTTAAGTTTCCTCTCATATAATGTTCTCATTAAAGATCTTTTTGTGTGGGCACGTTGGAGTACTGTCTCATTAGTTACCCTATCTCTACATGATATTTTCAGCATTTTTCTAAGAAACCACATTTCTGTTGCTTCTAAGTTTCTTTGGAGTTCGGGTGTTGTAGTCCATGTTTCGGAAGCATACAGCAAGATTGACCAGATGTAACATTTTAGAAGCCTAAGCCTTGTTGTCATAGAATAGTACAGCACAGTACAGGCCCTTCGGCCTACAATGTTGTGCTGACCCTCAAACCCTGCCTCCCATATAACCCCCACCTTAAGTTCCTCCATATACCTGTCTACTAGTCTCTTAAACTTCACTAGTGTATCTGCCTCCACCACTGACTCAGGCAGTGCATTCCACGCACCAACCACTCTCTGAGTAAAAAACCTTCCTCTAATATCCCCCTTGAACTTCCCACGCCTTACCTTAAAACCATGTCCTCTTGTATTGAGCAGTGGTGCCCTGGGGAAGAAGTGCTGGCTATCCACTCTATCTATTCCTCTTATTATCTTGTACACCTCTATCATGTCTCCTCTCATCCTCCTTCTCTCCAAAGAGTAAAGCCCTAGCTCCCTTAATCTCTGATCATAATCTATACCCTCTAAACCAGGCAGCATCCTGGTAAATCTCCTCTGTACCCTTTCCAATGCTTCCACATCCTTCCTATAGTGAGGCGACCAGAACTGGACACAGTACTCCAAATGTGGCCTAACCAGAGTTTTATAGAGCTGCATCATTACATCGCGACTCTTAAACTCTACCCCTTGACTAATGAAAGCTAACACCCCATAAGCTTTCTTAACTACCCTATCTACCTGTGAGGCAACTTTCAGGGATCTGTGGAAATGTACCCCGAGATCCCTCTGCTCCTTCACACTACCAAGTATCCTGCCATTTACTTTGTACTCTGCCTTGGAGTTTGTCCTTCCAAAGTGTACCACCTCACACTTCCCCGGGTTGAACTCCACCTGCCATTTCTCAGCCCACTTCTGCATCCTATCAATGTTTCTCTGCAATCTTCGACAATCCTCTACACTATCTACAACACCACCAACCTTTGTGTCATCTGCAAACTTGCCAACCCACCCTTCTACCCCCACATCCAGGTCGTTAATAAAAATCACAAAAAGTAGAGGTCCCAGAACAGATCCTTGTGGGACACCAGTAGTCACAACCCTCCAATCCGAATGTACTCCCTCCACCATGAGCCTCTGTCTTCTGCAGGCAAACCAAATCTGAATCCACCTGGCCAAACTTTTCTCAATCTTCCTCATCACAATGCTAATTCTCACTTCAAGCTCATTTCCCACTTGAGTGGAAGAAATATAAAGGACTAATGTGAAACTATTCAATCTACACAGACAGAATTTAGGAATAAAAAAGGGAGGTCATTTTGATGCAGGCCCCCTAATAGTCAACAGGTAATAGAAGATACAAAGGTAAACTGTGAAAATACATAAAAGCAACAGAGTAGTATCAG
The DNA here is from genome assembly GCF_030028105.1 of Mobula birostris. Lineage (NCBI taxonomy): Eukaryota > Metazoa > Chordata > Chondrichthyes > Myliobatiformes > Myliobatidae > Mobula > Mobula birostris. Next base: position 73,032,773 of record NC_092377.1, on the reverse strand, counting down.
AAGGGGATTTTAACTTTACTGGTATCAACTCAGATTACCTCAGAACATGGGATTTAGATGAGGAAGAATTCACAAAATGTATTCAAAAGCATTTTCAGCAGCAGTATGTAGAGTCCCACTTGCCCTTACTTCAGGGTTGACATGTCTGTGGAAGAACCCTTTGGGACAGTGATCACAGTTCGGTAAGATAGTCATGGGTAAATGATCAAGTCCATCCATGAGTTAGAGATTAGACACTAGTCAAGAAAGTTAAGGCACAAAGGATCAGAGGTGTTGGCAAACAGGATCCAAAATTGGCTGAGTGATCAGAGGCAGAGGGCAGTAGTGAATGGGTGTTTTTGAATGGAAATCTGTAATACACTCTATACCATAGGGAATCAGTACTGGGATCTGTATTAATATATATTTTTCATATGAGAATGTATGAGGTATGATTCACAAGTTTACAGATGATGGAATAATTGGAGGAGTCCTAGATAGTGAAGAATAGGGACATAAATGAGCTAGAAAGTTGGGCAGAGCTGTTACAGGTAGAATCCAGATAAGTGTAACGTAATCACAAACAACAGAAAATCTGCAGATGCTGGAAATGCAAGCAACACACACAAAATGCTGCAGGAACTCAGCAAGCCAGACAGCATCTTTGGAAAGGAGTGCAGTCGATAGTCTAGTGACGCCTTGTGTAGAGTGAGCCTAATACAAACCAATCATGGTTGGAAAGGATCCAAATAAGTCTCGGGGCAAAATGTCCTTGTATGCCTATTTTGTGCAGACTTGTCGTGAGGAACACAAGAAGGAACATCCGGAAGCCAGTGTCAACTTTGCAGAGTTTTCAAAGAAATGTTCTGAAAGATGGAAGACCATGTCAAGCAAAGAGAAGGCAAAGTTTGAAGACCTGGCCAAGAATGACAGGGCCCGTTATGATCGGGAGATGAAGAACTATGTTCCTCAAGAGGGGGACAAGAAGAAGAAGAAGGATCCAAATGCTTCCAAGAGACCACGGTCATAGAAATGTGTCTGTTGGTAAAAATGGGTTTCATTTTTTGGAAGTTGGTTTTGGCAATGGCAATACTTCTTTTTATTTCTACTTTACTTCTAGCAATCATTGAATAACAACGGTAAAATGTTAAATTGAACTTGAGTTGACATTTTTCCTGTTTTTTTTGTTTTTTAAGTTTTTGTTACTTTTGTTACTTATGAACTTCGTAATTGACTACAAATACCAGAATACTCTATGGCATATTAATAACATGGGAATTTCAAATCGCTTTTGTTTAATTGTTTAACAAAAAGGCGTACCATTTCAATTATTCTTACGTACGCATTGTGTCCAAGGGTTTAGTTTTTTCAATGACTACAAGTACCGTCGGCCATTGCGCCGCTTGTTCGTGCGCGTTGCTGGGAGTCGATCTCACGAGGCCACAATTTTATAAGATGGCAGCCTCAGAAGTTTTTGGTGAGGAGTATCCGACTGAAATTCATGAGTATTTAGTAGCTTTTGAGGAATCTGTGAAATGTGCTGATGGGATGTTGAAGAACCTGATGTCTACTCCCAGGAGTGAGCAGCTCCAAAAGGTAACCGACGACCACGTTGTCGGCAAGATCCCAGTTGCTGATCTCAAAGTGTTTATTCCAGACGTTGCGAATGAAGAAGTGGAGGGTTGAGTAAGATGTGGTGGTTGAGGAATTTCGTAAGCCGGACAGTGACCACGGAGAAGGGACAAAAGTAAATCTAAATGACCGTGTGGACTCATAACTGGTCTAGAGACAAACAGAAATCTGGGTGATAGTCTAAGCGAATGCTGCGAGTATATTCCACGATTGTTGGTAACTGTATTGGTATGAGAAGTCAATTGCAATTTGCCGACAGAGGTGAATGTGATAGGTTCTGTGAAGCTATGTTGAAAAACAAGGATGTGATTATCATAAATTATGATTTAAATGATATTGTGCTATGAAAATAGAGAAAACTGGAAAGGCTTACTATGTCTGACAGCATTTATGGAAAGAGAAACAGAATCATATAACACAAAAGCAGGCCCTTCTTAAGCTTGTCCCATTTGCTGGAATTTGGGCCATATATCTTTAAACGTTTGTTTCCATGAAGCTGTCCAATGTCATTTAAATGTTGTAGTTGTACGTTCACCTACCTCTCCCTATGGCAGCTCATTTTATATATCCACCACCCTCCAGAAAAATTTGCCCCTAAAGTCACTGTTAAACTTTTCCCCTCTTTCTTTAAACTTATGCCCCCTAGTTTGAGACTCCCCTGCCTGGGAAAAAGACTATAACCATCCACCATGTTTGAACCCCTCAAGATTTTATAAACCTCTTCAAAGTTACCCTTGGCTTCCTTTGCTCCAGCAAAAGCAGCTCCAGACTATCCAGACAATCTGTAACAAAACATTGCAGCTCTTGTATTTATTGCCCTGTTTGTTGAATGTAAGTACGTTAAACACCTTCAGAACTTTATTTACTTAAGTCACCAGTTATGGGGAATTGTGTACTTCATTTAATCATTCCTTTATTGAATGATAAACATTAATGTTGAGCTGAAATGTTAATTCTTTCTTTCTGCAAATGTTGCCTAATTAGCTGAATATTGCTGTCGTTTTCTTTTTTATGATTTAAGAATTTGTAGTTTTTTAAATTAAGTTTTTGTGTTGAATTTTGAAAGGTTATGATATAATGGAATTGATTTCTATTTGTGAGGAGAAATAAAACTAGAAGGCTTGAACATAATCAATGCACACAAAATGCTGGAGGAACTCAGCGGGTCAGGCAGCATCTATGGGGGGAAAAGTACAGTCGATGTTTCTGGTCAAGGCGTTGACTGCTTTTTTTTCCATATATGCTGCCTGACCTGCTGAGTTCCTCCAACTTGTTGTGTGTGCTGCTTGGATTTCCAGCATCTGCAGATTTTCTCTTGTTTGTACCTTGAATATAATGTTAGGAAGACTAAACAAAATGCTTGAAGTGTACAGGTCTGAGAGAGACATACAAAGTGAATGCTTCAGCTTGTTAACTCTTACGATCTGAAAACATGATTGTTTCTCATTGTTGACCACTGAATATTTGTCATTCCAGATTTTCAGTATCTGCAGTCTTTTTGTCTTTTGCTGTGGAAGTTTCACATACCAGGAAATTGTCAGGAAAGGGAACCTTATCACCTGTACATTAGGCCATTAGTTTTACCACAAGGAGGTTGCCAGCATGTTCCTTACATTGACATAGGTAAAATGGGCACATGTAAATAAATCTGGAAGTTTAACTTCCTGCCATCTGCAAATGATGATTGGAAAGTAAGATTCCGGTGTATAATAGCAGTTATGGCTGTGGAAGAATTTGTGTAATCTGATTGCCTGGTTGGTAATGCAAAAACAAAAATAGCCTTTGACTATGTGTTTTAAATCTTTCTTGCAATTTGAGAGTGAATCAGAGTGTGCACAGTTCTGTAATACTTTGAGCAACACACATAAAAGTTGCTGGTGAACGCAGCAGGCCAGGCAGCATCTCTAGGAAGAGGTGCAGTCGAAGTTTCAGGCCGAGACCCTTCGTTGTTTGTTGTTTGTCTGTAATACTTTGTTTCTTTTGAGAGATCCTGCTGTTCAAGATTCAACACAACAGGAATTCTGCAGATGCTGGAAATTCAAGCAACACACATCAAAGTTGCTGGTGAACGCAGCAGGCCAGGCAGCATTTCTAGGAAGAGGTACAGTCGATGTTTCAGGCCTGAAAGGTCTCGGCCTGAAACGTCGACTGTACCTCTTCCTAGAGATGCTGCCTGGCCTGCTGCGTTCACCAGCAACTTTGATGTGTGTTGTTCAAGATTCAAGATTGTTTAATGTCATTTCCAATACGTAAGTGTAAAAGAGAATGAAATAAGTGTTACTGCAGATCTGATGCAGCTAAGATAAAGAACACAATAATAAAAATAACAAATATAAAACATCAGAGTCAGGTTTAACATCTGGCATATTTCATTAAATTTATTACGCAGTAGCAGTACATTGCAATACATATAGTAACTGTAAATTGCTATAAATATATACCATATTAAAGATAGATTAAATTAGTAGTGCAAAAAGAGAAAAGAAAGTAGTGAGATAGTGGTTCAATGTTCATTCAGAAATTAATGGCAGACGGGAAGAAGCTGTTTCAGAATCGTTGAGTGTGTACGTTAAGGCTGCTGCACCTCCTTTTTGATGTAGCAATGAGAAAAGGGCATGTTCTGGGTCATTAGGGGTCCTTAATGATGGTTGCTGCCTTTTTGTGGCATTGCTCCTTGAAGGTATTGTGGATCCTGCGGGAGGGTAGTGGCCATGATGGAGCTGACTGAGTTCACAACTTTCTGCAACTTATTTCAGTTCTTTGCAGTACCCCCCCCCCCCCCCCCCATATACCAGACAGTAATGTAGCCAGTTACTGTACTCTATGGCACATCTGTAAAAATTTGAGAGTGTCTTTGGTGACATTCCAAATCTCATCAAACTCCTAATGAAATATAGCTGCTGCTGTGCGTTCTTTGTAACTGCATCGATATGTTGGGCCCAGGATAGATTCTCAGAAATGTTGACACTCGGAAACTTGAGATTGCTCATCTTTCCACTTCTGAGTCCTCGATGAGGACTAATTTGTCTTCCCTCATCTTACCTTTTCTGAAGTCCACAATCAGTTCTTTGGTCTCGCTGACATTGACATTGTTTCTGCGACACCACTCAACCAGCTGATCTACCTCACTCATACGCCTTCTCGTCACCGGCTAAAATTTTGCCATCAATAGTTGTGATGTCAACAAATTTATTGATTGCATTTGAGCTGTGCCTAGCCATACAGTCATGGGTTTAGAGAGAGTCGAGTAGTCACCTAAGCACACATCCTTGAGATGTGCCAGTGTTGATTATCAGTGGGGTGGATGTGCTATTTCTGATCTGCATAGAATGTAGTCTTCTGGTGACAGAGTTGAGGATCCACTTGCAGAGGGAGGTACAGAGGCCCAGGTTTTGGAGCTTCTTGATCAGAATTGTAGGAATGATTGTGTTAAATGTTGACCTGTAGTCAATAAACAGCAGCTTGATGTCGGAATTAGTATTGTCCAGGTGATCCAAGGCTGTACGAAGAGCCAATGAGATTACAACTGCTGTGCACCTATTCTGGTGATAGGTAAATTACTGTGGTCCAGGTCCTTGCTTAGGCAGAAGCTGATCAACCTCTCAAAGCATTTCATCACTGTAGATGTGAGAGCTACTGGATGATGGTTGTTAAGGCAGCTCACATTGCTCCTCTTGGGCACTGGTGTAATTGTTTCCTGCGTGAAACAGGTGGGAACTTCCATTGTGTCACTTCATGGAAATAAGCTAAGCACGGGTGTCTGGACATAAGGTGAAACTGATAGGAAATGATAAAGCCGAGAAAATCTGCATGTGCTGGAAATCCAAGCAACACACGCAAAATGCTGGAGGAACTCAGCAGGCCAGGCAGTATCTAGAGAAAAGAGTAAAGAGTTGATGTTTCAGGCTGAGACCCTTCATCAGGAAATGATAAAGTAGTGGCGGGGGGTGGTTGTAGAAGGGTTTGCTGGGAAAGTAATTATTATTGTGCATCTGTAATTAACCAAGAGAAATAATAGTGAATTGCTGCCTGAACTGGTAGAATCATGTTAAAGCACTTGACAGTGCTAAAATTTGAACTTCAGAAAAAAAGAACGTTGAACAGTACAGCAGCAGAACATGCCATTTAGCCCATGATGTCAGTGTTTGACAATGATAACAGTTTCAACTTGCAATTGCTTGAATGTTGACTAGAGCTTGTTTTGTACATCTTTGAACTTCTCTTCTTCTCTCCCCCCCCTCCCCCCCTCACTTAACCCTGTTTTCTTTCACATTTCCACCCTGGGAAAAGACTGTTTACCTTATTCATGTCTCTCAAGTTTGCTTCTGTCTTCTGCTGTATAGAAAACTATGTAACATCTAACATCTTCCTGTAACAACAGCGTGCATTTATGGAAGCCCCTTAATGTAATAAAACAGATTTTTATCGCACATTTTTCAACATTTACCATTTGTTTGTGTTCCTCTACCAGTATATTTTATTTCAAAAGCTTTTTATTTCCATCATTCTCTGACTCAGCCATGCTCACTTGCCCCAATTATCTGCTTAACCCTCACCTCAATCATTAGCCTTACCATGTCCTGTCTTTCCTCTAACCTCCCACTTCCTATAGGAAATACTCAAACTTTCATAATTTTTCTTCTATCCCCCACGATCCCCTGCCTTGCCTGGTGAGAGTATACACCTGACTGGTGCTAAAACAACCCAAGGTACTTCAATGAGCCACGAGATTATATCCAAATCAGGTTTAATATCTCTGGCATATGTCATGAAATTTGTTGTCTTTGTGATAGCCGTGTTATATATTATGATAGAAGAAATTGTGAATTACAGTAAGTATATATTAAATAGTTAATAGAAATTAAGAAGTATTGAGGTAGTATTCATGTGTTCAATGTCCATTCAGAAATTGGATGGCAGAGGGGGAGAAGAGGTTCATGAATCATTGAGAGTGTGTGCCTGCACACTTCTGCACCTCCTTCCTGATGATAGCAATAAGAATAAGGCATGACCTGGGTAATGGGGATCCTTAATGATGGATCCTGCCTTTTTGAGGCATCGTTCCTTGAAGATGTCCTGCATACCAAGTAGACTAGAGCTCATAATGGAGGTGACTAGGTTTACAAGTCTCTGTAGCTTATTTTGATCCTGTGCAGAAGCCGTCCCCCCACCCCCCAATACCAGACGATGATGCAGCCAGTTAGAATGCTCTCCTTGGTACTTCTGTAGAAATTTCTGAGTGTCTTTGGTCTCATGCCAAATCTCCTTAAACTCTTCATGAAATACAGCTGCTGTTGTGCCGCCTTTGTAGCTGCGTTGATATATTGGGTCCAGGTTAGATCCTCAGAGATAGTGACATCCAAAAACTTGAAATTGCTCACTCTTTCAACTTCTTATCCCCTTGAGGACTGCTTTGTGTTCCCTCATCTCACCTTTTCTGAAGTCCACAATCAGCTCTTTGGTCTTATTGCAGTTGAGTGCAAGGTTGTTGTTGCGACACCACTCAACTAGCTAGTATCTCTCATTCCTGTTTGCCCTCTCGTCACCATCTAAAGTTCTGCCAACAATAGTTGTGTCATCAGCAAATTTTACAGATGGCATTTGAGCTATGCCCAGCCACACAGTCATAGGTGTAGAGGGAGTAGAGCAGTGGGCTAAGCATGCATTCCTGAGGTGCGCCAGTGTTGATTGTCAGCAAGGTCGAGATATTAGTTTCTGATCCGCACAGATTGTTTTCTTCCAGTTAGGAGGTCAAGGATCCAATTACAGAGGGGGGTACAGAGGCCCAGATTCTGGAGCTTTTCAATCAGAACTGTAGGAATGATTGTATTAAATATTGAACTATAGTCAATAAACAGCATCCTGACATGGGTATTTGTATTATCCAGGTGATCCGGGGTGCATGAAGAGCCAATGATATTATGGTGATAAGACAAATTGCATTTGGTCCAGATCCTTGCTGAGGCAGGAGTTAATTCTAGCCATAATGAATGTCTCAAAGCACTTATCACCGTAAATGTGAGTGCTACTGGACGATGGTCATTAAGGCAGCTCATTCTGCTCTTCTTGGTTGCTGGTATAATTATTGCCCTTAGGAAGCAGATGTGAACTTCCAACTGTAACAATGAAAGATTTATAATGTCTTTGAACATCCACCCCTACTAGGTACTTCACTGGGGCCTGTGGCCTTGCGAGGGTTCACCCTCTTGAAGGACAACCTGACGAGTGACTCCAAGACAGATCACAGGGTCACTGGGTGCTGCATGGATTCTCATAGCTGTAGTTATATTCTCCCTTTTTAAAGCATGCATGAAAGGTGTTGAGCTCATCTGAGAATGAAACGTCACTGCCATTCATGATTTGTAGGTTTTGCTTTGTAGGAAGTAATGGCTTGCAAACCTTGCCACAGTTGACATGCATCTGATTCTGCCTCTAACCTCATTAAGAATTGTTCCTTTGATTTTGAGATAGCCCTCCTGGTTTTCTTGTACAGACCTGTGTTGCCAGACTTGATTGCCACAGGTCTAGCCCTCAGCAGGCTACAAATCTCCTAGTACATCCATTGCTTTTAATTTGGGTAAGTACAATATTTTCTCGTAGGTGCAAACTCATCCACATAGTTTTAAGAAGTCAGTGCCAGCTGTGGCGTACTCATTCATACTTGAAGATGAATCCCTGAATACAGTCGGTGCAGATAATAACAGAGTCAAGAGTGGTACAGTTTTTGAAGATCATCTTAATGGTGGGTGTTGGGGGGGGGAGGGCGGTTGTATAGGCAGATTTAGGACATCTAGAAGAGAAAGCTTGTGCAAATACTTTGATTAAAAGGTAAGTGAAAAATTTGGAGCAGTGTAGTATGAGAGCATTCAAACTGTTTGCATCACAGTCTAGTGTGAAGGGGCCACTACACAGGATCAGAATAAGCTGCAGAAGGTTGTAAACTCAGCAAGCTTCATTATAGGCACTAGCTTCTCCAGAATTGAGGACATCTTCAAAAAGCAATGCCTTGCAAAGGTGGCACCCATCACTGAGTTCTCCCAATCCTCAGGACCTGCTCTCTCTTCATTGGTACCATCAGGGAGGAATTACAGAAACCTGAAGACATGCACTCAATGTTTCGGGAGCAGCTTCTTCCCATCTGCCATCAGATTTTTTGAATGGACAAAAATATGCACCTCACTTTTTTTTTCTTTTGCTTTCTTTTTGCACTGATTTAATTTTTATATATTTCTTATATTTTGTAGTATATTTTATGTATTGCACTACTGCTGCAAAACAATAAATTTCATGATATGTTTATAACAATAAACCCCATTCTTATTCTGATGCTGATTTTTATCTGAATGAGGATCATGCTGTCGAATTGCCCCGTGCAACACAGAAGGTCCATTGATATTGTAATGCTATATAAGCAGTGGAATTATTTTGTTTGGGACTTTTAAAGCAAAGTTCTTCCTGCTGTCCTGGGTAGACTTGAGTTCTAGTATTATTTTGAAAAAGAGACCAAGCATTATTTCAGCGTTCTGATCAAAATTTAGCTTGCCTAAATCTGGATGTCTTGTTGTTATCACCTATCTGTTAGTTGTAGCTTATTGTGTACAAAGTTCTTAAATGTTCTGTCACCTCTATAACATTTATTTTAAACTCTAAAGCAAATGCTGAAAATACCCATCAGGTCCGGCAGTATTTGTGAAGAGGAGCAGTTTAAGTTTTATGTCAATGTTCTTTCAACTGTATGGGTTTTAAACTGCAGGAAAAAAAATGCTGAAGAGTTGGGGGGGGGCGAATAATATTTGAAAGATTGGTAATAAAGAGTGAATGAAAAATGTCTTTTGTCTGGTTGTGTTGTATTCCCGATTCTCAGTGGAAGGGCCCTATGTGGTGCCTAGATTGTGCCCAAGTAAAGACTATCATTGTGTTGTAGGTATGAGATACCCACATAACAGCTGAGAGTCATTTATGCTCACTGTCAAGACTGTTAATCCTTGATATGCAAAGGAGGTGTAAGTGGACAGCAAACTGCAAGGTCAAAATGAGGTCAAGTATTTATCTTATTGTATTAGGGAGCCATTGAATCATCGTATAACAGTGGAGTAGAAGCTATCTTTGAGTTTGGTGGTCTTTTGACTGGTGAAGGGGGGAGAAAAGAGAATGTATGGAGTGGGGTATTTGATTATGCTGGCAGCAAGAAGTGTAAACAACAGGCAGTGGAGAGGAGGCTGCTTTCTGTGACTTGCAGAGCTTTGTTCAGAACTCTCTGCAGTTTCTTGTGATTATGGGCAGAGCAGTTGCCATGCCAAGTTGTGATGCATTGGGATAGGATGCTTTCTGTGGTGCAATGATAGAAATGGATGCGGATCAGAGAGAACAGGCCAATTTTCTTCAGCCTCCTGAGTAAGTAGAGGTGCTGATGAGCTTTCAAGGCAACTGTGGCAGTGTAGTTGGACCAGGGCTGGTTATTGGTGATGCTTACTCCAAGGAACTTGACTCTCAACCTCAGCGTCGTTGATATAAATAGGAACATTTGCAATTGAGAGCCATGAGCAGCATCCAGTTCACACAGGTAGTTTTTCAGTTGAGTCTGCAATTTGAAAAACTGCTTTATGGCTTCATCAAGGCCTTGTTTGAAGCTTCAGTTTATCCCTCAAAATCCTTGAAATCCATCTTGAACTTTTTCCTGGCAGTAACAGCCAAAGACTGTTGCTTTCACTCATCTTTCAGCTCTGCCTCCGTTTCATGAGCCGGCTTAATCAGTTGTCTCTTTTCCTCACTTTGTTTATCTTTGCACAGCAGGTCCCTATCAAGCTGAGCTTTCATGGCTTGGGGACTGACTTCCAGGCGTAGCTTAGCATCTTCAGTGTCCTGGAGCTGATCCTCCAGCTCTTCCAACTGAATCTTCTTGTATTCCATCTGTTGCTCCAGAGCACGTTTTACTTTTCCGCCTCATGTACACGCTTTCCTACATCATTTTTGGAATTAACGAGGTCTTCCATCTCTGCATGCAGCTGCTTATTCATTTTCTCCATCTCTTGTGTTCCATTGCCTCCTCTTAGGGTACAGGTCAGTGACAGGGTCTTAGTCTTCCTCTCGCGTGCTTCAGCCTGTGCATGATCCTGCTCCTCTGTGTTCCTTAAGGAAATGTTCTTTTCCTCAGCCAGCAACTGATCAAATTTCTTCTGTTTCTTTTCAAGATTGGAAACAATCTGCCGTTGGTTGTCCAGGCCCTCAACTACATCATCCAACTCCTGTTGCAGATGGTTCTTGGTCTTTTCCAATTTATCATGGGCTGATGCTTTCTCTTCAAAGTGCTGAATTAAGAACTCCATGTCTTTCAGGCTCCGTTGACTGATTCAAAGCAGCACCAAGATAATGGTTTTGCATCACTGGAATATGCAGAGGAGGCTAAAAAGAAGCAACAGAAAGACATGGAGTTCTTAATTCAGCACTTTGAAAAGAAAGCATCAGCCCACGATTTCTCACTTGGCGCAGCAGAAGCATGCTGGGCCCATAACCCACAGAGGTCGATGGATCATAGCCATCCTCTGCTACCACTGTTAATGCCCAAACAACATGGATGCGTTTTTCTTTTGTTTAAACAACTTTACTTTCAATGCCTCTCTTCAATACCTGAGTCCTGCCACCTTTACAGCTCACAATTTCCCCTTTCTCCTCCCGTGCGTAGGTGCGTAACAGGGAGAGTGTACATGCATACTAAATATTTACATGCTCCAAATGAACAGAACTCAACAGCCCTTCCTAAAGTAAATATAGAAACATAGAAACATAGAAAATAGGTGCAGGAGTAGGCCATTTGGCCCTTCGAGCCTGCACCGCCATTTATTATGATCATGGCTGATCATCCAACTCAGAACACCGCCCCAGCCTTCCCTCCATACCCCCTGACCCCCATAGCCACAAGGGCCATATCTAACTCCCTCTTAAATATAGCCAATAAACTGGCCTCAACTGTTTCCTGTGGCAGAGAATTCCACAGATTCACCACTCTCTGTGTGAAGAAGTTTTTCCTAATCTCGGTCCTAAAAGGCTTCCCCTTTATCCTCAAACTGTGACCCCTCGTTCTGGACTTCCCCAACATCGGGAACAATCTTCCTGCATCTAGCCTGTCCAATCTCTTTAGGATCTTATATGTTTCAATCAGATCCCCCCTCAATCTTCTAAATTCCAACGAGTACAAGCCCAGTTCATCCAGTCTTTCTTCATATGAAAGTCCTGCCATCCCAAGAATCAATCTGGTGAACCTTCTTTGTACTCCCTCTATGGCAAGGATGTCTTTCCTCAGATTAGGGGACCAAAACTGCACACAATACTCCAGGTGTGGTCTCACCAAGGCCTTGTACAACTGCAGTAGTACCTCCCTGCTCCTGTACTTGAATCCTCTCACTATAAATGCCAGCATACCATTCGCCTTTTTCACCGCCTGCTGTACCTGCATGCCCACTTTCAGTGACTGGTGTATAATGACACCCAGGTCTCGTTGCACCTCCCCTTTTCCTAATCGGCCACCATTCAGATAATAATCTGTTTTCCTATTTTTGCCACCAAAGTGGATAACTTCACATTTATCCACATTAAATTGCATCTGCCATGAATTTGCCCACTCACCCAACCTATCCAAGTCACCCTGCATCCTCTTAGTATCCTCCTCACAGCTAACACTGCCACCCAACTTCGTGTCATCCGCAAACTTGGAGATGCTGCATTTAATTCCCTCATCCAAGTCATTAATATATATTGTAAACAACTAGGGTCCCAGCACTGAGTCTTGCGGTACCCCACTAGTCACCGCTTGTCATTCTGAAAAGGTCCCGTTTATTCCCACTCTTTGCTTCCTGTCTGCTAACCAACTCTCCACCCACACTAATACCTTACCCCCAATACCGTGTGCTTTAAGCTTACACACTAATCTCCTGTGTGGGACCTTGTCAAAAGCCTTCTGAAAATCCAAATATACCACATCCACTGGTTCTCCCCTATCCACTCTACTAGTTACATCCTCAAAAAATTCTATGAGATTCGTCAGACATGATTTTCCTTTCACAAATCCATGCTGACTTTGTCCGATCATTTCACCGCTTTCCAAATGTGCTGTTATCACATCCTTGATAACTGACTCCAGCAGTTTCCCCACCACCGACGTTAGGCTAACGGTCTATAATTCCCCGGTTTCTCTCTCCCTCCTTTTTTAAAAAGTGGAGTTACATTAGCTACCCTCCAATCCTCAGGAACTAGTCCAGAATCTAACGAGTTTTGAAAAATTATCACTAATGCATCCACTATTTCTTGGGCTACTTCCTTAAGCACCCTGGGATGCAGACCATCTGGCCCTGGGGATTTATGTGTCTTCAATCCCTTCAATTTACCTAACACCACTTCCCTACTAACATGTATTTCGCTCAGTTCCTCCATCTCACTGGACCCTCTGTCCCCTACTATTTCTGGAAGATTATTTATGTCCTCCTTAGTGAAGACAGAACCAAAGTAATTATTCAATTGGTCTGCCATGCCCTTGCTCCCCATAATCAATTCACCTGTTTCTGTCTGCAGGGGACCTACATTTGTCTTTACCAGTCTTTTCCTTTTTACATATCTATAAAAGCTTTTACAGTCTGTTTTTATGTTTCCTGCCAGTTTTCTCTCATAATCTTTTTTCCCCTTTCTAATTAAGCCCTTTGTCCTCCTCTGCTGAACTCTGAATTTCTCCCAGTCCTCAGGTGAGCCACTTTCTCTGGCTAATTTGTATGCTTCTTCTTTGGAATTGATACTATCCCTAATTTCTCTTGTCAGCCACGGGTGCACTACCTTCCTTGATTTATTCTTTTGCCAAACTGGGATGAACATTTGTTGCAGTTCATCCATGCAACCTTTAAATGCTTACCATTGCATATCCACCGTCAATCCTTTAAGTGTCATTTGCCAGTCTATCTTAGCTAATTCACGTCTCATACCTTCAAAGTTACCCCTCTTTAAGTTCAGAACCTTTGTTTCTGAATTAACTATGTCACTCTCCATCTTAATGAAGAATTCCACCATATTATGGTCACTCTTACCCAAGGGGCCTCTCACGACAAGATTGCTAATTAACCCTTCCTCATTGCTCAAAACCCAGTCCAGAATAGCCTGCTGCCTAGTTGGTTCCTCGACATGTTGGTTCAAAAAACCATCCCGCATACATTCCAAGAAATCCTCTTCCTCAGCACCTTTACCAATTTGGTTCACCCAATCTACATGTAGATTGAAGTCACCCATTATAACTGCTGTTCCTTTATTGCACACATTTCTAATTTCCTGTTTAATACCATCTCCGACCTCACTACTACTGTTAGGTGGCCTGTACACAACTCCCACCAGCGTCTTCTGCCCCTTAGTGTTACGCAGCTCTACCCATATCGATTCCACATCTTCCCGGCTTATGTCCTTCCTTTCTATTGCGTTAATCTCTTCTTTAACCAGCAACGCCACCCCACCTCCCCTTCCTTCATGTCTATCCCTCCTGAATATTGAATATCCCTGAGCGTTGAGCTCCCATCCCTAGTCACCCTGGAGCCATGTCTCTGTGATCCCAACTATATCATAATCATTAATAACAATCTGCACTTTCAATTCATCCACCTTATTACGAATGCTCCTTGCATTGACACACAAAGCCTTCAGGCGCTCTTTTACAACTCTCTTTAATGCTTGGCCTGGATTTGTCGGCCTGCCGCTTTTACTTTTCTCCATAGTACTTTTTGTTTCTACGCTCACTTTACACCCCTCTGCCTCTCTGCACTGGTTCCCATTCCCCTGTAGTGAACTAACCTCCTCACGCCTAGCCTCTTTAATTTGATTCCTAGGTCTTTTGCTAGGAATTTGATGACTAGCTCTTTTGCTGAGGATATTGAGGGAAATTAATTTGTTAAGCAGTACATTGACACCATATCACTAGGCTCTCTTGTCTCCGTTCTGTACTCTGACAACAATGATGTTTTAGTATAGAAGGGAGATGGAGAGCCTAGTGACATGGTGTCAATGTACTGTATATTGCCCACAACGATGGTGTCCCTTGCAAGCTTTTAGAGAGTAGAGTTAGAGCAGAATCTGGCTATGCAGTCGTGAGTATTCAGGGAGTAGAGTATTGGGCTGAGAATGCAGCCTTGTGGGCTCCAGCATTGAAAATAATTATGACAGAGACATAATTGCCTATCCTTACTGATTGTGGTCTGATTGTCAAGATGTCCTGTTGCAAAGGGAGATTTTGAGTCCTAGGTTTAGGAGACTGGAGATTAGAGTGCTTGGAATTAACAGCACTGAAGATAGAACTGTAGTCAATAAACAACAATCTGACATAAATGTTTTTACTGTCCAGATGCTGCAGAGTCATTGTAGGGCCAGGGAGATGCCTTCTGTTATAAAACTGTTTTGGTGGTAAATGAATTGCATTGTCAAGGTTGATTAGGAGGCTGGAGATGTGTGTGCCATGACTAGCCTCTAAACATGTAAATATTATGTTCCAGTCTAAGATGACATTGCATGATTTTTTAAAAAAATTCTCTTTCAGTTGGATCCTCTTGAGCAAGCCAAGCTGGATTTAGCCTCTGCTTATGCCTTGAATTCTTTGTTTTGGAGTAAGTGTTTAGTAATCTTTTGTACTTCGCTGTATGAAA
Source organism: Mobula birostris (assembly GCF_030028105.1). NCBI lineage: Eukaryota > Metazoa > Chordata > Chondrichthyes > Myliobatiformes > Myliobatidae > Mobula > Mobula birostris. The sequence goes on along the minus strand of NC_092377.1, from coordinate 73,017,498 downwards.
TTACATTATTTATTACATTTTGCTTTTATTAATAGAAACAATATAATTTTCTTCTAGTATACCTTGTCACGCAAGGAATCAATCCCAAGGAACATGCTGTCAAACAAGAATTGGTAAGAAGTCTGCAAATTATGCATGATAGTGGTTTTAACATGGTTGGTTTTTAGTTAATAAAATGTCAAACCATGCTCACCAAATACTGATAATGTACAGTAATGTCTTTTTCCATATTCTAAAAGGAGTAGAAAAAGTAAATAGTTCAGAATGACCTAGGTGTTGTCTTGTAATTTTGTACAATTGCTACAATGCGAGATCCATGAATACAAATCTGTAGGCAGGAGTAATTTTATAATTTGTGGCTTTTTATTTACATATGACAAATGTTATTTTAGGAGTGTTCTGAATTTGTGTATATATTGTAGACTTAGATCTATGTTGCACCTTATCAGAAAGTAGGGCAGTTTACATGGAAGGCAGGGATTGGGGGTTGTAGGGGAATTTAAATATTCGAGTTAGAAATTATGAAAAATATTTTCAAGTTGAAGTAAGTGGGATTAGGAAGGGAGGTCACACCTAATTTAACAGCAATTGTACTTGAGTGAGGTGCCAGGAACACTTGATTAAGGCCTAAATTTTGAATACTAGGAACGAATATCTTCTCTATTAGACGATGACTTCTGTTGTTTTTCTTTTAAAGTGTTCAGGGACATTTAATTTATTGGAAATATTTTAAATTTGTTTTTATTAAGCATTTAATATCACTGTAATTGGATTCAAATTTGATAAAGAATCGGATTGTTTCCGATTCTGTATGTTACAAAAGCCTCTGAATAGACATGGTTGCCTGATATTTTGGTCTTTGGTTTTTACTTTTTTAAACAAGTGTTAAACATTTACAGTTAGAATGATATGAGAGGAGTGTCACAGTACCATAGTGGTTAGCGCAATACTATTACAGCTGAGGATATAGCAGTTGAATTCTGACACCATCTGCATGTTCTTTGTTCATTCCTCTTTGTTAATGTACGAGTTTCCTCTGAGGTTTCCTCTCACATACCAGTTTGAAGTTTAATTAGTCATTGTATATTGTCCTGTGATAAAGTCAGAGTTAAGTAGGTGAAGTGAGTTGCTGGGTGGCGTGACTTGTTTGGCTGGAAGGGCATTCTCCCCACTTTATCTCTATATTATCACTTAGGAAGGGAGTTGAGAAAAAGGACCGCAAAGGTAGTAATCTCAGGATTACTGCCTGTGCCACGTGACAGTGAGAGTAGGAATGCAATGAGGTGGAGGATAAATGCGTGGCTGAGGGATTGGAGCAGGGGGCAGGGATTCAAGTTTTTGGATCATTGGGACCTCTTTTGGCGCAGGTGTGACCTGTACAAAAAGGACAGGTTACACTTGAATCCTAGGGGGACCAATATCCTGGCGGGGAGATTTGCGAGGGCTACTGAGGTGACTGTAAACTAGAAAGGTTGGGGAGTGGGAATCAAATTAAAGAGACTAGAAGAGAGGAGGTTAGTTCACAACAGGGGGATGGGAACAAGTGCAGAGAGACAGGGGTGTAAAATGAGGGTAGAAGCAAAAAGTAGTAAGGTGAAAAGTAAAAGTGGCAGGCCGGCAAATCCAGGGCAAAAATCAAAAAGGGCCACTTTTCAACATAATTGCATAAGGGCTAAGAGTGTTGTAAAAGCAAGCCTGAAGGCTTTGTGTGTCAATGCAAGGAGCATTTGTAACAAGGTGGATGAATTAAAAGTGCAGATTGTTATTAATGAATATGATATAGTTGGGATCACAGAGATATGGCTCCAGGGTGACCAAGGATGGGAGCTCAACATTCAGGGATATTCAATATTCAGGAGGGATAGACATGAAAGAAAAGGAGGTGGGGTAGCATTGCTGGTTAGAGAGGAGATTAATGCAATAGAAAGGAAGGACATTAGCTGGGAGGATGTGGAATCGATATGGGTAGAGCTGCATAACACTAAGGGGCAGAAAACACTGGTGGGAGTTGTGTACAGGCCACCTAATAGTAGTAGTGAGGTTGAGGATGGTATTAAACGGGAAATTAGAAATGCGTGCAATAAAGGAACAGCAGTTATAATGGGTGACTTCAATCTACATATAGATTGGGTGAACCAAACTGGTAAGGGTGCTGAGGAAGAGGATTTCTTGGAACGTATGTGGGATGGTTTTTTGAACCAACATGTCGAGGAACCAACTAGAGAGTGGGCTATTGTAGACTGGATATTGAGCAATGAGGAAGGGTTAATTAGCAATCTTGTCATGAGAGGCCCCTTGGGTAAGAGTGACCATAATATGGTGGAATTTTTCATTAAGATGGAGGGGGACATAGTTAATTCAGAAACAAAGGTTCTGAACTTAAGGGTAACTTTGAAGGTATGAGACGTGAATTAGCTAAGATAGACTGGCAAATGACACTTAAAGGGTTGACGGTGGATATGCAATGGCAAGCATTTAAAGATAGCATGGATGAACTACAACAATTGTTCATCCCAGTTTGGCAAAAGAATAAATCAGGGAAGGTAGTGCACCCATGGCTGACAAGAGAAATTAGGGATAGTATCAGTTCCAAAGAAGAAGCATATAAATTAGCCAGGAAAAAGTGGCTCACCTGAGGACTGGGAGAAATTCAGAGTCCAGCAGAGGAGGACAAAGGGCTTAATTAGGAAAGGGAAAAAAGATTGAGAGAAAACTGGCAGGGAACATAAAAACTGACTGTAAAAACTTTTATAGATATGTGAAAAGAAAAAGGTTGGTTAAGGCAAATGTAGGTCCCCTACAGACAGAAACAGGTGAATTGATTATGGGGAGCAAGGACATGGCAGACCAATTGAATAACTACTTTGGTTCTGTCTTCACTAAGGAGGACATAAATAATCTTCCGGAAATAGTAGGAGGCAGAGGGTCCAGTGAGATGGAGGAACTGAGGGAAATACATGTTAGTAGGGAAGTGGTGTTAGGTAAATTGAAGGGATTAAAGGCAGATAAATCCCCAGGGCCAGATGGTCTGCATCCCAGAGTGCTTAAGGAAGTAGCCCAAGAAATAGTGGATGCATTAGTGATAATTTTTCAAAACTCTTCAGATTCTGGACTAGTTCCTGAGGATTGGAGGGTGGCTAATGTAACCCCGCTTTTTAAAAAAGGAGGGAGAGAGAAACCGGGGAATTACAGACCGGTTAGCCTGACATCGGTGGTGGGGAGAATGCTAGAGTCAGTCATCAAAGATGTGGTAACAGCACATTTGGAAAGCGGTGAAATCATCGGACAAAGCATGGATTTGTGAAAGGAAGATCATGTCTGACGAATCTCGTAGAATTTTTTGAGGATGTAACTAGTAGAGTGGATGGGGAGAACCAGTGGATGTGGTATATTTGGATTTTCAAAAGGCTTTTGACAAGGCCCCACACAGGAGATTAGTGTGCAAACTTAAAGCACATGGTATTGGGTGTATGGTATTGGTGTGGATAGAGAATTGGTTGGCAGACAGGAAGCAAAGAATGGGAATAAACGGGACCTTTACAGAATGGCAGGCGGTGACTAGTGGGGTACTGCAAGGCTCAGTGCTGGGACCCCAGTTGTTTACAATATATATTAATGACTTGGATGAGGGAATTAAATGCAGCATCTCCAGGTTTGCGGATGACACAAAGCTGGGTGGCAGTGTTAGCTGTGAGGAGGATGCTAAGAGGATGCAGGGTGACTTGGATAGGTTAGGTGAGTGGGCAAATTCATGGCAGATGCAATTTAATGTGGATAAATGTGAGGTTATCCACTTAGGTTGCAAAAACAGGAAAACAGATTATTATCTGAATGGTGGCCGATTAGGAAAAGGGGAGGTGCAACGAGACCTGGGTGTCATTATACACCAGTCATTGAAAGTGGGTATGCAGGTACAGCAGGGGGTGAAAAAGACGAATGGTATGCTGGCATTCATAGCAAGAGGATTTGAGTACAGGTGCAGGGAGGTACTACTGCAGTTGTACAAGGCCTTGGTGAAACCACACCTGGAGTATTGTGTGCAGTTTTGGTCCCCTAATCTGAGGAAAGACATCCTTGCCATAGAGGGAGTACAAAGAAGGTTCACCAGATTGATTCCTGGAATGGCAGGACTTTCATATGATGAAAGACTGGATCGACTAGGCTTATACTGGTTGGAATTTAGAAGATTGAGGGGGGGATCTTATTGTAACGTATAAAATCTGAAAGGGATTGGAATGGCTAGATGCAGGAAGATTGTTCCCGATGTTGGGGAAGTCCAGAACGAGGGGACACAGTTTGAGGATAAAGGGGAAGCCTTTTAAGACTGAGATTAGGAAAAACTTCTTCACACAGAGAGTGGTGAATCTGTGGAATTCTCTGCCACAGGAAACAGTTGAGGCCAGTTCATTGGCTATATTTAAGAGGGAGTTAGATATGGCTCTTGTGGCTAAAGGGATCAGTGGGTATGGAGGGAAGGCTGGTACGGTGTTCTGAGTTGGATGATCAGCCATGATCATACTGGATGGTGGTGCAGGCTCGAAGGGCCGAAAGGCCTACTCCTGCACCTATTTTCTATGTTTCTATGTAAATAAAATATATTCTAGAGGTATTACCAAAACTACAAAATCTCAAGCCTTTAATAAAATCCAGTGGTCATTCAACATGGCATGACATCATTAAGGTTTTCAGTCTTTATCTTTGTATTTTAAAAGCTCATAATAAATCTGTGCTTTTTATTTTATATCAAGTGAAGATGCTGTTTAAAAATTTAATGCAACTATGATGAGAACTCATGCAGTTGGCATATGCTGAACAGTTAAATCTTTTTAAAAAGGTTGCAGTAAAATTTGAAAGAACTTTTTTTTTCAGGGACGTTCTACATTAATTATAACTGCACCCATATCAAATGATCAGATCCGTTTTGAAATTCACATTTTATTAATTTAATATCATTCATACTTTTTTGATATCTTTGTGTAGTAAGGTAAACAGGATGGTATACTACACAAGTAATAGGCTTATTCTGCCATTCAGTGATCATGGCTGATCCAATCTCAAGTGTTGCACTACTTTTCACTTTTTCATTCTTGTCCTCATCCTCGTCCTCCACCTCCACATATATTTAATGGTTTTTGCTTCGAACTTTGTGGTAATGAATTCCAAAGGGACATTATCCTGCAAGAGGAGAAATTCTTCTCTTATGTCTCTCATTTCTGATGGTTTTCTCATTAGACATAAGATATAGGAGCAGAATTAGGCCATTCAGCCTATCGAGTCTGCTCTGCCATTCCATCGTGGCTGATTTCGGATCCCACTCAACCCCATACACCTGCTTTCTTGCCATAACCAATCAGGAACCTGTCAACTTCCACTTTAAATATACCCACTGACTTGGCCTCCACTGCAGTCAATGGCAGAGCATTCCACGGATTCTCTACTCTCTGGCTAAAAAAAAAAAATTCCTCACATCTATTCTTAAAGGTTGCCCCTCAGTTTTGAGGCTGTGCCCTCTAGTTCTGGATACCCCCACCATGGGAAACATCTTCTCCACATCCACCCTATCTAGTCCTTTCAGCATTTGGTAGATGATATTGAGATCCCCCGCATTCTTTAAATTCAAGTGAGTACAGGCCCAAAGCTGCCAAACGTTCCTCATGTTAACCCCTTCATTCCCGGAATCATCCTCATGAACATTCTCTGGACTCTCTCCAATGACAACACATCCTTTCTGAGATATAGAGCCCAAAACTGTTGACAGTACTCCAAATGCAGCCTGACTTGTGTTTTATAAAGCCTCAGCATTAACTCCTTGTTTTTATATCCTAATCCCTTTGAAATAAATGGCAACAGTACATTTGCCGCCTTTACCACAAACTAACCTTCTGGGAGTCTTGCACGAGGACTCTTGAACCATCTCTCCATTTAGATAATAGTCCGCACTATTGTTCCTTTTACCAAAATGCATTATCATACATTTCCCCTACACTGTATTCCATCTGCCACTTTTTTGCCCATTCTTCCAATTTGTCTAAGTCCTACTGCAATTGCATTACTTCCTCAACACTAGGAAACGGGGTGTATTGGTTTGTCACTCTAATGAAGCAAACAGTTTACCACTGGATTTCAGAAATGGGGGAGTAAAAAAAAAAGTCACGAGCAATTTTATTATCAGACTACCTTGAACATTGAGATGGTTGAAGCACTCTGGGTATTTAAACATTTGAGATGGCGCGGAGAAGGGTCATGAGTCTTATTCCTCTTCTGACTAATCTCTGAGAAATCTCATTAGATGTCGGACTTGAAGGGCATTCCTGAGCTGATCTTTCATAAAAGAAAAGCAGTATGGAATGAGTTAACTTAGAACCAACAGCTAAGTGTATGACAAAGGAATGAGGCTCAGTGAGATTGTAATGTTTATTGCAAATATTGGGAAGAGATCAACACATGGAATGAACTCAGATTAAGGGTTCAAATGGCATGACAAAAACTGGAAGGTGAAAAAAGAGAATTTTAGTGTTTTTGGACTGGATGAATTTCAATCAGTTTTAATATCACTGGCACATATTGTGAAAGCAACAGTACATTGCAATACATAATAAAAATATAAATTGCAATAAGAAATAGAGCAACAAAATTTAAATAAAAAATGAAGAAATATACATGGGTTCATTGTCCATTCAGAAATTTGTAGATTTCCGGCTGGTGGCTGATAAGAGTAACAGCAATCTGCTGTTATTCCAACTCTAATTATCTTACTATTTTCAACCTGTCTTGAAACTTTTTTAAGTGTAATATTCTTTCATTATGGATATAAGGAGGGCCAGAGGTACTAAAGAGGATGATTCCCCTGCTTCTTTGGATTCTATTATGGATTTGCTGCAAAGTCATACACGAGAAGCCTCTGAGAAGTTTCAACCATTTAGCTCTGAATTTAAACAAATAGATGATAAATTGATTCTATTCAACAAACTCTTAATGAACATGATAAACGTATAAAAAAAATGAAATTCTGTCGTCTCTGGAAATGAAAGTGGATAAATTGCAGAAGCTTTGTGAAAAGCAATCGAAGTCTAATGAAAAGTTAAGACAAGATTATCAACCTAGAAAATAGAAGTAGAAGAAACAACCTACGGGTTCCAGGTCTCGAAGAATTAATCGAAGGTAATCATCCTATGGAGTTTTTTGCAAACTTTTTGCAAGAATTATTTCTGGAGATTTTGACGTCTGTGCCCATGATCGATTGGGTTCATAGATCTCCTGCATTTAGACTTAAGGGTCAGAGACCAAGATCAGTAGTAATCTGTTTTCAGGAATTCTTTCAGAAAAACAAAGGAACTCTTAATTTGTGAATCTCGTCAAAGAGGCATGATTGACTATAATGGTGCAGGATTAGAATTGTCGAAGATTATTCGCCTGAGGTTATGCAGGAACGTATTAAGTTCAAAGAAGTTATGTCCGAGCTTTTTAATAAGGGCTTCAAGCCTTCCCTTTGCTACCAGCCCGACTCAGAATCACACTTAAAGACGGATCTTTCGAATGGTTCCATTTGACTGTTGAAGCACAAAGGTTTTTAAAATCCAAAGGCTAGCTGTTTAGTTTCTCCTTACATGAAGACACAAGATTAAATGAGAAACTTCTAATTCACAAATCCCATCAAAGGGGAATGATTGGTTATAGGGTGGAATATTAAGATTCTCGAAGATTATTCACTTGAGGTTATGCAGGAACGTGCTAAGTTTAAACAAGCTTTGTTGGAATTTTTTTAACAAGGGTTTTAACCCGTCCCTTGGCTACCCAGTTTGACTGAGAATCTCATTAAAGATGGATCCTTAGATGGTTTTGTTTGAATGCTGAAGATTTTTTTTAAAGTTGAAGGCTAATTGCTTAGTCTGTTTTTCCATGAAGATATAATATTGAATGTTTAATGTCTTTCTGTATGAATAATTGTATCTTTTACTTTTGGTAAACCTTGTAACTAATTTCCTTTCGTATTTTTTTAATATGGTGTTTTTGATATAGGAGAATTGAATCTCTTGTTTGGATATTGTTTAGTCTAGGTTAGAATATAAATAACCTTGAAACTAATTGGAGCGATCACCAGGTTTTTTTGGAGGGTTGTCCGTAGTTGTAGATCCTGACTTTCTATTGGTTGGTTTTTTTTCTTTGGGAGGTGGGCGGGGGTAGGGTTTTTCTCTCAGAAGCAGTTTTCGAATTTTTAGCCAACTTGTTGCTTGGTTACCATTTCTCAAGGTTTATGGCTTGGTTTTTAACTTACATTTTAACCCTTCCTTTAAATAATATTATAAATGGACCAAACTATTAATTTGCTTAGTTTTAACATGAAAACGTTAAATCATCCTGTTAAACGTAATAAGATTTTTGCTTGTATTAGGAAATATAAGGTCTCTATTATTTTCTTACAAGAAACTCACACACACGGAATGTGATAATCTCCGTTATTTTTAGCCGTTGGAACAGACTTTGTTTTCACTCTTCTTTTCTGGCCAAATCTAGAGGAGTTTCGACTCTTATAGATAATACACTTTCCTTTGTCCAACATAAAGTAATGTCTGATACTAATGGATATTTTGTTATAGTTACAGGAAAACTAGATAATAAATTAATAGTATTTGCCAATGTGTATGCCCCAAATATAGATGATCTAGGATTCTTTGAGCGTTTTTTTTTTCAATTTTACCAGATCTGAATCTTGGTGATGGGAGGAGATTCTAACTGTTGGCTAGACCGAATTTTAGATCGATCATCTTCTAAACCAGCATCTCTTAATGAATCAGCTTTGTTTATTCAATCCTTTTTATTGAAGGGTGGTATTGTTGATGTTTGCGTTTTTTTTTTACATCCTTTAGATAGGGAGTATTCGTTTTTTTCCCATGTGCTTCATACATATTCCAGGATTGATTTTTTTTTAATTGATAGTCAAATGATTTCATCAGTTTGCTTCTGTGAATATAAAGAGATTGTTGTTTCAGATCATGCTCCTATATTTCTGTCTTTTAAAACTCCCAGGTCTTCCTCAAACCAACAGATTTTGTTGTTTTAATACAACTTTGTTTTTTGATAAGGAATTTTTAAAATTTCTAGAGAAACATATTTTGTTTTTTGAAGAGAATAAAAAAGAAGAGACTTCTAATCTTATTGTATGGGATACTTTCAAGGCCTATATTAGAGGACAAATTATTTCTTGTACTGTGAGTCTTAAGAATAAAGCTAATAAAGAATTGAATTAGCCAATCAATTGAAAAATTAGATCAAAAATATGCTATAGCTCCAGATCCTGTTTTATATAAAAGACGTGTTGAAGTTAGAACTAAATATGATCTCCTGTTAACATATCCAATTGAAACTCAACTTCCAAAGATAAAACTCAATTTTACATTCACGGAGATAAATCAGGGAAAGTATTGGCCAACCAATTAAAAACTTCTGTAATTAAATGACAAATTAAAGAAATTTGCAAACTAATAGTGATAGGACACTGATTACTCTGAAATAAATGATACCTTTAGAGAATTCTGTTCTAAACTTTATAGTTCTGATTCCCCTAAAGATAATACTGTCATGAATAATTTTCTAGATCAATTAAATATCCCTGCATTTTCTGCAGAGAATTGTAATCAGATGGATCAACCCATTTCTTAATAAGGAAATTGCCGAGGCTATACGTTCATTACATTCGGGGAAGGCTCAGGGTCCAGATGGATTTTCTGGAGAATTTTATAAGGCTTTTTCTTCATTAATTATACCGCAGTTACACTTAAGTCTTTTTGGATTCTTTCAAATTGGGAAGTTTGCCTCAATCTTTTTATGAAGCTTCTATTTCGCTTATCCTAAAAAACAACAAGGACCCAACTGAATGCTCTTCATATAGGCCAATTTCATTACTCAATGTTGATACTAAAATTCTTTCTAAAGTTCTGGCTCGTAGGATTGAAAATATTTTACCTTCTGTTATTTCTGATGATCAGACTGGATTTATTAAAAACCGACATTCCCATTTTAATATACACCATGCATTAAATGTTATTTACTCTCCTTCTCAGGAGATATTGGAATGTGTGACCTCCTTAGACTCTGAGAAGGCCTTCGATTGGGTTGAATGGAATTATTTATTTAAAACCTTAGAAAAATTTAATTTTGGACCAGATTTTATTCAACGGATTAAATTACTTTATCTCCTGCTGGGGTTCTTACTAATTTTCAAAATTCCAAACCATTTAAACTTCACAGCGGAACTAGACAAGGCTGTCCATTGAGTCCTTTGCTTTTTGATCTAGCTTTAGAACCCCTTGTCATTGCTTTTCGAGAATCTAATGACATCTGTGGTATTTTAAGGAGAGGTATCACCCACAAAATTTTGCTTTACGCTGATGATATATTGCTCTTTATCTCTAATGTTGAGACCTTGTTACCTTGCATACTTTTCTTTACTCTCCCGTTTTAGCCGGTTTTCAGGATATAAATTGAATCTACATAAGAGTGAGTTATTTCCTTTAAATAATTTGGTATCAATTAATACTAATCTCACTTTTAAAATTGTAAGGAATCAATTTACTTATTTGGGTGTAACAGTCACTAAGAATTACAAACACCTGTTTAAAGAAAACTTGCTTACTTTATTGAACCATATAAAAAAAAGATATCATTAAATTGGCCACCTCTTTCAATATCGTTAATTGGATGAATTAATTCTATTACAATGAGTATTCTACCTAAATTTATATATCTTTTTTCGGCTTTACCTGTTTTCATTCCTAAATCCTTTTTTGACTCTCTTGAATCTATTTTATTCTCCTATATATGGAAAAATAAACGTTCTTGTTTAAACCAAGTTCATCTTCAGAAACCTAAAAAGTCTGGAGGTTTAGCCTTACCTGATTTTAGGTTTTATTACTGGGCAGTTAATATATGATATCTTACGTTTTGGCTATATTATATTAATCGTGTAGACTGTCCAGCATGGGTTAATAAATTTTCTATTATTTCTCTTCTTGGATCCTCACTTCCTTTATTTTTAAGTAAACTAACTGATAATTTAGTAGTTAGACATACTCTGAGGATCTGGATACAACTTAGAAAACATTTTGGTTTATTGAGATTTTCCTTTTCTAGTCCCATTTATTCTAATTTTTTTAAAACCCTCCATGACTGATTTAGTTTTTAAAGAATGGGACAGGTTGGATATTAAATGTTTTGGCGATCTGTTTGTTGGAGGAAATCTTCTTTCATTTGAGCAATTGTCAGCTAAATATAGCTTACTGAAAACTCACTTTTTTAGATATTTACAAATCAGAGGCTTTCTAAGATCTCCATTATGCACATTTCCTCTAAGCTCAGGTAAGAACTTACTAGATGTAATTTTTAATTCAACACCTTTTCATAATGGTTCAATATCTAATATTTATGCTATGTTACTGGAGACAAGGAATGTTTCTTTAGACAAAATTAAGAATCTCTGGGAACAAGATTTACAGACATCAATATTTGAGGAAACTTGGAAGGAAATTTTTAAACTGGTTAATACTTCATCGCTATGTGCTCGTCATTCCCTCATACAATTTAAGGTGGTGCATAGAGTCCATATGACTAAAGATAAGCTATCTCATTTTTATTCGGATATATCTCCCTACTGTGACAGATGTAATAATGGAGAAGCTTCATTAATTCATATGTTTTGGACTTGTCCGTGTCTTGAAAAATATTGGAAAGAAGTTTTTCAAATTTTTTCTTTACTTTTCAAAGTCAATTTTAAGCCTAATCCTTTGGCCCTATTCGGTATTGTTGCAGGACAAGATATCAAGCTGAAGACATCTGATTTACATGTTTTGGCCTTTAGCGCTCACAGCTAGGAGGGTGCTTTTGTTTAAATGGAAAGATGTTTTTCCTCCTACTCATGCTCAATGGTTATGCGACGTTATGTCATGCTTAGATTTAGAGGAGATTCGTCTTGTCAAGACTTTCAAACATTGTGGGGACCCTTTCTGAATTATTTTCAAACTTTCAAAACCCTCAATTTGCTGTTTAAATTCAGATGTTGGCTATTATTAATTTATTATACGAGAATGTATTTTACCTTTTTTCTCCTTAATAAACAGCTTCAGTCTTGGTAGGGGTTAGACTTTTTTGTAATAAATTAGTATATTTCAATATAACTATTGACTAACTTACATGAATACTGGGTAATGAGATTGTTATTTTGAATAGATATAATGTAATTGGTAGTTTTTAAAAAAATCTTTGACCTTTTATATACACTTCCTTGTACTCTGTATTCTTCTTTGTAGAAACTAATAAAAATATTGAAAAACAATCTGGCAGGGTGAGAGAAGGTGTTTCTAAAATGTTGAGTGTGTGACTTCAGGCTCCTGTACCACCACCTTGATGGTAGTAATGCGAAGAGGGCATGTCCTAGGTGATGGGTAACAATCTATAAAAGTTATTTTGATAAGTGAGGTTGTTTGCAGTGAAGTAACTTTTACCTTTATCAAAACAGATGATACTCATTGGCATTATTAGAAGTAGAAATTTGAACAGGGGAATTGCAAATGTGCAGACGATGCAGTGATACTGTAATCAAGCTATTTTTTTTGAAAAAATAGAGACAAGACAGTGGATGCTAGAATCTGGAGCAAAAAAAAACTGGTTGATGAACTCAGCCAGTTGAGCAGCATGCTGGAGGTGGAAGAAGTCTCAATATTTTGAGTTGAGACTATTAATCAGTTCTGTGATTACTAATGTACATAGCTACATACCTGCAGATAAATTTTTGTGTTAATTGCTTTTCTTAAGAGTAGTCGGTATGTCCTCTAATTCATGCAAACACTCTGATAGGAAATTTAATTTGCTGCATTTAATAGTTTGGATAAAAGACACCTTTAACATCTAAACCACAGATCAGCATTTTCTAATGGAATCAATTCTTGAGTTGGATGGTAAGAGATTTTCTTTGGATTATTGTGGATAATCGTTGAAAGATGCAGAACAGACATAGCTTTGGAGCTCTGAAAAGAAGTTATCACAATAGACTGTTGTGGTTATGGCAGAATTTGACCATTACTTTAATTATCACTTAATTAACATTGCACTGATTTATAAATGACATGATGAAATTACAAAAAAAAATACTGGGTTTATGGTAGAATGCACAGGGGTTGATTAGAAATATTGTTTTTTTTTTGGTTTAATGGAGGTGGAAAATCAACTCTTATGGGCTGTTTGACCTCATAAATTAGGATATTGACTTGCATTCTTTTTCATTTTGATAATGACTGTGCAATTTAAGCTGGCCAGGTGTTTCAGAATTCCAGCTGGTTTTTCATTGTGAAAGTACTCCCTGGGGCTAAAGGAGATAAGAAAATTATAAAGGCTTATGAAGTGGACAAAATGCCAAAGTTCTAACTATACAGTCATTTAATTTTGAAGTGAAACTTTGGAATAGTTTGTTCATTCCAAGTTAACTTGTTCTTTGGTGCTTTTAGTAAGATGAAAACCATGTTGTGAATGATTTACTAGTATAACAGAACTATAATTACCACTACTTATTCCAGATGCGACTTTCTCACTCCCTCATATATTTATTTCCTTTGCTGCAAAATATCTAGTTCAGCACTTAAGCTGAAAGCTTTTTTGGCATTCGTTATGCCTGTCCTGACCTGTCCAAATGACATTTTCATCTGGTTTTCATCACTTCAAGTCAACATGTCTCTTGATGAATATTTCAAAATGCACTTTTTTTGTGGGGGGGTGGGGTTGAAATCCAATTGCATACAGTCTGCTTGGGTTTCAACAAACCTTTGCTGTTAGAAAAGTACTTTTACTATCGTTAAACTTCCATGCAGTGGGATTGAGTCAGTTACTCTTGTTGGAGAGGGTTAAGAATAACTAGTTACAACAATGATAAATTGTAGATTATTCAGCTGTTTAAGTCGGTTGGCAGCTATCCACTCAGAACTTAATCTTTAAATCTAGTCAACAATAAACAACAAATCTGGAAGAAATCAAAGGTGCACCTAAGTCATCAATTTCCTTCTGAATGACTGATAAAGTTTTAATTTGATCACATGTTCCTTTATGTTCAATAGTCATTTTCATAGTGAATGTCCTTTTCTGGACTAGAATGTTTTGGAACTGGTTGTTGGTAGTGTGGTTTGCATAAGGTAATATTTGAGGTGGTGGGCTGAAAGTGAAGAATATTTTGCAAGTTGCATTAGCTGATCAAAATTGTAATGCTTTTCCTATGGAAAGATTTCAGAAGGGTTTGGGTAGTGAGTATTTTGTGCAGACATTTGAGTTTTACTGATCACTAGGACGTAATTCAGAAGAATTTGTCCCATTGGTTGCTGATGTTTATTGGTTTCAGTGTCTTCAGTTTTGGAACATGAACCTATGTAATCACGAATGGTACAGATTTAAAAAAAAATCCTGGTATGCAACAGTAATTCTAAATTCAAGAAAATATATGAAGTCCTTTTACTTTTACTGAATCTCTTCCTGCTAAAAGCTTATGTTTGTTATATGCTTAGTAATGGGAACAATTACATAATCTTTATAACATTCACTTGGAATACAGCAGTGGAAATGAAGCTTGATTTATTGTTTGAATCTTAAAATTTTCTGAAATCACTGTAGCCCATGTGTTTTTGTTATGCCTAAAATTCTTCATGAAGATTGCTTGTACTTATTGTATGGATTGTAATGGACAGAAGGGAATGATTACACAACATTCTAAATGAAGGTTAGGAAGAATAGTATAGAAAAAGTAAAGCTCAAGTTTGTTTGACTTGTTTCTTAAAATTAGTCTGGCCCATATGTTTTTGTTAAGCCTTTTTTTAAATGTGAATTTTGACCCAAAAAGTTCAAACTTCAGAACATGCAAAATGTTCTTCATTTATTTCATTCTCCATCATTGCATTTTGAGTAGTGTGCTTTTAAAACTGCTGAAACTGGTTTTGTGGATCCTAGCATTATTGAAGTTAATTTAATTTAAAAATTGATTGTACATGTGAATAATCAAATGTATTAAGGCATAAGTGATTTAAATACAAAGATGGATTCTGAATTTTAAAAAATTAAGAATATTAGATTATTGGTGTTTAATCTGTATTTGCATATGGATGAAAGAAGAGCATAGATCTTAGTACATTTTGTATAGAAAGCATATTCAGAGATTACTGTCACTTTTTTTGCTGCTTTGAACTATTTGGAGAAAGTGTCTTCAATTGATGAGAGTGCCTTTTAATGAATTTTGTGTTGCAGGAGCGGATAAGAACTTACATGAATAAAGTGAAAGAAATAACTGACCGAAAGAAGGCAGCAAAACTGGATAAAGGTGTGGCATCCCGAATTGTCCGAAATGCATTGTGGGAAGCAAAATCCGAAGGAAAGTCAAAAACAAAATCGCAATCTTCGCATTGAAATGCCATATTTGAGTTCCAAGAGGAAACTGCAGTGACTTTGACAAGAACTTTCTTTGACATGTCACTGGATGTCAGTAATGTTTTTTTGATGGAGAAAAAGCTGCCCATGGTTCACATATCTGGCTAATCTCACATGGAGAAAAAATGCATGAGCGAACAGTGTAACATTTATTCACTTTAACCCCTTTTTGTAGGTATAAAAGCAATTATACAGACATTTGTTCCTCATTCTAAGCTTTTTGTTGTGGGGGGGGGGGGAGAATGTTTTCTTTATATAAATGTACATTCTAGCATCATTTTACCAATGGCTCTTATTCACTTCAATTGATATTTCATTTGGAGAGGAGTGTGGAAAAAGAACAGACATTTTTTAAATAACCAAGAGATGCTGCTCTATAGAGTCTCAAGAGTTTCAACTGTTAATTTTTCATAAAATTATGGTCCTGATAGTCCTTTAAATATAGAAGTAATTACATGCCTCTTCCAGACAGAGTATTTTCTTGACAGAAAGTGAATGTACAATAAATTAATAGAATAATGAACTGGAAGCATTCCCAGCATTCCAGCTTTGGTTCTTTTGCTCTCAATGTCTTTAGCAAAAGTTGCTTCAGATTTGAAGTTTTTGTTGGACATATTTTGTTCTTTGCTTGAAGAAATTCTTCCTAACCCCTCCTGAATAGCTTGTCTCTGATTTTTTTTTTTGCCCTTTTGACCTGGAAATATTTTCCTCATTAGCAGGACTGTCTAGTTATCAATTTTGAAAATCATTGAAAACTTCCTCGTTATTCCATCCACTTCCGTATTGAATGTTTTGTGTACTCAGCGATGCTCTTCTGCACTCTATTGTTGTAACACATAGTTATTTGAATTACTGTCACCTTCCTGTCGACTTTGAAGCAATCTGGCCAATATCCTCTGACCTTTCATTAACAAGGTGTTTTTGCCCACAGAACTGCCACTCATTGGATTTTTTTGGTTTTTTGCACCATTCTCTGTAAACTAGAGACTGTTGGGGCGTGGAAAATCTAAAGAGATGAGCAGTTTCTGATGTACTCAAACCACACTGTCTGGCACCAACAATCATTCTAAAGTCACTTAGAGCATATTTCTTCCCCATTATGAAGTTTGGTCTGAACAATTTGATTGGTCTTTTTTATATTGTTTTGTGCCTTTTTATATTTGTTTGCATAATTGCCTATATCTCTTTGGAGAAATTACTCATCTTATAACCTGGTTAATCTAACTTGTACATCAGGTCATGGCATATCACATTTCCATCTCTTTACCTCTTAGACACATCTAGAACTGTATTGCAAGTTTGCACTAAATCTTATCCTTGATAGGGAGGTGCAAAGTGTCAGTTTCTTTGGGGACTTTAGGCTAAGAGATTATAGCGTTACAGGTGGTCAGCCGATATATTCCTATGTTTTTTGAGCATTGTACCTCAAGGATTGAGTGAAGTTAGGAGAGCAGTTAACACATGGGGCACTGATAAGGTGAATGGTGTCTTATCAAGTAGCGGAGTCTAAAACTGGAGACCACAGTGTTGAGCTAAGAGAGCAAAGGTTTAAAGGAGACATGAGGGGTCACATGATGTGTATTTGGAACGTAGAGTTGTTTCCATTTAAATAATATTTGGACAGGTACATGGATAGGAAAGTTAAGAGGGATAAAGCCCAAATGCAGTTAAATGGGATGAGCTCAGCTGGTTGGCATGGAAGGAAATTGGCTGAAGGGCAACTCTAATCCTTGTGGACCCAGCTTTATAATGCTTCAAATCTTCTACAGAGTGCACTGTTACTGTTCATTCAAGTTTAATCAGCAAATAGGCTATCCAGTCTTTGGGCTTGGGTGGGCCTTTTCATTTTGGGATAGAAGATTGAGCTGGTATCATTGCTGGCACTCCTGTCCTTGCGTTTGTCAGCAAGATACCTGCCATGATGTCAAACTGCATTTGTTGTCGCTCAGTGTCACTTGAGCACAATTGCACAAAGTATGTAAACTTTTGTGAATTCTGAACCCCTCTTTCTTCAGATGGATTCCTTTTATGCTGAGTTCTCATATTACCCCCAACCATTTGCTTAAACCCTCCACAGTAATCCCACTTTCTTGCTCTCCTGGTCTTTTTTTTTTCCCTCATCTGCTATGCCATCCTTTCATGGTCAGTTCCTCCATGATCTCTGGTGGGAGATTGCAGAGGGATCTATTATTTTACAAACACGGTCTCTTTGTAGATATGAGTTACAGCATGTAGCTGGGAATCTAAATTTCTGTAGTCTTCACTTGAGAATATTTGAATATTTTCCAATGCTCAATATCTATTTTGCATGTCCTTGCATTGAATGCTATTATTATGTACAGCTATCATCAATACATTGTGTTCAATGCTGAACACCCCAAATCAGAATTTGGTACTGAGAAGTAGAATTGCTTTGTGAAGTGAAAGTTTGTACAATTACATTGTGTGTGGAGCAGTTTAGCATTGCTGTTATTTGTGCGTGACTTCAATTGGAATGTATTGCATGGGGTTTTCACATACAAGACTTGCACTGATAATTTGAGGAGTAGTGAAGAAAGTAATAGAGGGGGAGGAAAAGGTGGTTAGAAAGAAAATTCACATAAATCAAGTGTATTTGCTGGGGCATGTTAATGATATCTTGTCATACACCATTTCCTTTCAGCAGATAAGGTGACTACTTTGGAAATGCTCATGGCATTCAGTGACCCTTTTATAGCCTATGCGTGATCAATAGGGGTGCTTTTAGTGATAGTGATGGAAACACACTGAGGTCTAAAGTAAACTCTGTGATAAGATGAATGATGACAATGTTTAAAGAATGTGGAAAGAACATGTCCTTTAAAAAGCAAAAGGCAACACATGCTGCACCCAAACCCAAGATTCAATCCCTTTGTTCTTGTGAAATTCACAAAGTTCCATTATCGCCATGGTAATATCTCCAAGCTTAGTGTTGGTTGCTTGAACTATGGAATAATGTCTTTGAAATCTATAATATCCCCACTAAAGACATGAAGCTCAGGATAAGTAGGTAATTGCTCAGCAAAAAATATGAAGTTGAGAATTTAAGATAATTGCACAATTTTTTAGTGTCAGTATATAGTGATTGAATTCTTATTAAGTAGTCTTACAATTATTAAAGCAAAACTTTTAGAAGTATTATTTATTAGCTATGAATGTAAGAGTCTACCCCATGCCCTCCTACTTTATTTTGATACAGAGTTCCATTCCTTTTCCCTGTAACCCTGCAATCAGTTCTGCTTGTGAACTCCCCTTTGGTTTGTTTGCCACTTATCTGCAGTTGGAGGCAATTTAAAGTAGCCAACTCACCTACCAGTAATGTCGTATAGATATGGGAAGAAACTGGATCATACGCTGGAAGATTGGTCTTAAACATGGTCAATATCAGATGAATAAAATCTATTTATATTAATTAAACAAGAATAATGTGAGATAGGGGGTGACAGCGGGCCTGTTCTTGAATTGGATATTGCCAGTTTTAGATCTTTGGTACAATGTGAGCTAATAAGGAATGGAAACCAGATCAGGCAGGTAAATAAACACAGTGCAGACCACCTCATTGTTATTAATACTGGATGGGCTAGTTGGAGGAGATCTTGGAGAAGCCAAAGCTGTCAAATCTGTATTCATACACAGATCATAATGATGCTAACAAAATGTAATGAATGCAATATCACAATGTCAAGTTCACTGATGACACAGTAGTGATGGGGCTCCTCAAAAATGTTTGCTGCGAGGAGATGGAAGAGCTGGTGCCAGGCAAATACCCTCTTCCTCAATGTCAACAGGATAATGGGTTATCGATTTCAGGAAAACTTGCACCACTCATGCCCTCTTTACTTCAACAGCACAGCAGTGGAAACTGAGAAGTTCAGACTCTTAGGAGTGCACATCTCACCCAACCTTATGATCCAAGATCATAATGCAGACAATCGGGAAAGCTACTTTGAGGAGGTTGAAGAGAGCTGGACTATATACATCTATGTACATCTATATCAGCTTTACTGGTATAACAGCACAATTAGACAGCGGCAAACAGGAGGGCTCTACAATGGTTAGTCAAAACTGCTCAATATGTCACTTCACCAGCTTACCTACCATCAAGAATATATATGCCGGAGAGGTCAGTAAAATCATGAGGGATCCCACCCATCCTGCTCGTGGACTGTTTGTCCACCTCCCATTGTGGGGTAGGCTATGTAGCATTAACAGCAGGACCACTGGATCCAAAAACAGTTACTTACCTCAAGCAGTAAGGCTGATCAATACCTCTGCTCACAAAACTACACCCACACATTTCCTCCCCTACCACCTGTACTTTATCATTTTCTGTCAGTCACTGTAAACAAACATTATTTAAAAAATTGTTTTCTTTCCTAGTTCAGCTCAGCTGTAAATTGTAGCAGTACAGAAATCAAAATAATATTTATCATCTTCTAAATGAGCTGATGTGTGGAATGCTGACAGACTTTCACTGTCTCTTGACATACTATGACTTTCCTGATGTGCAGTTTCCTAACTTAGCACTAGCCTCCAGCTGTGACCTAGCCTAGGACAAAACATTCTCCTCTTGTACCAAGAAGGTGCTCTTTTATACCCTTCAAAACCCTTGTACTTTTTCATGCATTTGGTACATGCACCTGCACAATGACCTTGCCTTCCCATGGAAAAACATGTTTTTCACCATCTTCCACTGTTATGACTGTAGACTTGAGCTCCCTTAACTTAAAACATTGCTGTGGTCTGGTTGGCTTGTACTTTCTCAAAACAATCACACTCCAAGTTAATGCCAGTTTGCCTTACAGACTTCCATTTTATTTTTGCATATACCAAGGAGGAATGGCATTTAACTTCTTCCTTACAGTCACCTTGTGTACACATCTGTGCCTAGCAACATGTTATGAACATACAATCGATATATATAAGCTGGCTTATGTATTTATTATTGCATTCTTTATCTTATTGTGTTGTTTTTGTGCTGCATTGGATTCAGAATAACAATTACTTCATTCTCCTTTACACATGTGTACTGGAAATGCCATTAAATTATCTTGAATTTTGAATCTTCTCTAGTCTCTTTCCCCGCCTCATGGTGTTTTAGAGCACTAAATAGTCATTGATGCAGGGAAATTTGGCAGCCAATTTGAACATTCGTTTTTTTTTTGCTTGAAATTTGGAGAGAATCTCTATTGGTTGCTTTGCCTGGGGAATTGTATGAATTGTCCTGATACCAAGAGGCAAAGTGATTAGCTTATCCTTCAAATGAAGCAGCTGAATTCAAGTAAGAAATCAGACATGCTTAGCACTGAGCATTTTTCGCTGGAGTGGCTGGCTATTTGGACATGATGTAGCTTGTGCTGAATGGAATTATTCAGTTTGCAATGCCTCCTGCATGCACAGAGGCCACAATGAGTGCTAGAGGAGCATAGCTTACTGCCACAGAACCATAACAGTGAAACAGTATCTTTGGAAAGGGAAGAAATATGTAAAGCACCTTTCCCAGTAGTAAGCTAATGAACAAAAAGAACTAGAAATGAGATTGCATAGTTGAGATCTAGTCTAGTGCATAGCTGCAAATACTTTGTGTGCTGCTGACTCACATTATTTTCAAATCTATTGCTTCTACAATTGCCTGTCACTTTCTGTATTTTCCAATCGTCTCTATTAGAGAGGGCCGTTCACTGCAGAAACCTGAAAAAGGTGGGCTCTGTGAAATATGGTGTCTTGCCTGCTGTGTTTTTTAAAAAAGAAATCAAACGTATTATCTGGAAGGATTTGAAATGTATTTTTGTATTTTACTGAAGCAATTGCAAATATCATACTTGACCTCATCAGTGCAAATAAGTGACCAAAAATTACTAAAAAAAAAAGTTTCTTTGTAATAGGACATTGTAGAAACAAACAACTGAAGGAAGCTTTTTGGCTGATGGTGCCATAATCAGTATACCCCAATAATCTTGTGTGCTAAGGTTTGCAATTATTTTTTCCTGGTGAAGTATTTACCCCCTGTATTCAGTTCTGCTTTGAAATTTACTGTTGAATTGACTTTCATTGCCCTTTTAGGCAATGCATTCCACATGATGACAGCTTGTTGTGTTTGAAATTAAAGTTCACTTTGCTAGAGATTTTCTCTATCAATATCCCTCATAATTTTGAAACCACCCATTTTTTAATTATGCCTTTGTGAAATATTAATACCCTTTCCATGAAGAACTGCTTAAGGCTCACTTAGACTTTCTCAAATTTATCTAGACCTTAAAAAGGTGTATAATGTTAGGATATAGATCAGAATGATCTTAGACGATGGAATAGGCAACATATTACAGGTTTTGTCTCTGTTCCTGTCAACTTTTCATCTACAGTATACAGCATCACACTCTTATTAACACACACAAAATGCTGGAGGAATGCAGCAGGCCAGGCAGCATGGATGGAAAACAGTACTATTGCCATTTTGGGCCAAGACCCTTCAGCAGGACTGGGGGTGGGGTGGGGGGGAGAAGGAAAAGGAGAAGGAAGATAAGTAGATGTAAAAGGTTGGGGAGTGGAAGGAGAAATACAAAGTGATAGGTGAAACTAAGGGGTGGAGGTGAAGTCGAGTTGGGAAGTGATTGGTGAAAGAGATGCAGGCTTGGAGAAAGGGTAATCTAATAGGAGAGGACAGAAAGCCATGGAAGAAAGAAAAGGAGTGGGGCAGAGCACTGGTGGTGGTGGGGAGGCAATGGGCGGGCAAGGAGGTAAGGTGAGGGGGAAAAGAATGGGAAAGGGTGAAGGGGAGCATTACCAGAGGTTGGAGAAATTGATGTTCATGCCATCAGGTTGGAGGCTACCCAGACGGAATATAAGGTGGTGTTCCTCCAACCTGAGTGTAGTCTCATCACAACAGTAGAGGAGGCAATGGATACACATATCGGAATGGGAGGAGGTGTAACACTTGTTCCACTTGCAAGGATAAGTGCTAAGAGGGAGATCACCAGGGATATGGTTCCTCTTGTCTTCACCTATCACCACACCAGCCTCCGCGTCTAGCACATAATTCTCCGCAACTTCCGCAATCTCCAACAGGATCCCACCACCATTCACCTCTTTCCCTCTCTTCCCGCCCCCCCCCCATTTTCTGCTTTCCACAGGGTTCGTACCCTATGCGACTCCCTTGTCTATTCATCCCTCCCCACTGATCTCCCTCCTGGCAATTTTCCTTGCAAATGGAACAAGTGCTGCACCTCCTCCCTCACTACCATTCAGTGCCCCAAGCAGTCCTTCCAGGTGAGGTGACACTTCACCTATGAGTCTGTTGGGGTCATATTCTGTGTCCAGTGCTCCCAGTGTGGCCTCCTCTATATCGGTGAAACCCAATGTAGATTGGGAGACTGCTTTGCTAATCACCTACAATCCATCTGCCAAAAAAAGTGGGATCTTCCAGGGCTACCCATTTTAATTCCACTTCCCATTCCCATTCCAATATGTCTATCCATGGCCTCCTCTACTGCCACGATGAGGCCACGCTTGGGTTGAAGGAACAACACCTTAAATTCTGCCTTGAACCTGATGGTATGAACATTGATTTCCCAAAATTCTGGTAATGCACCCCTCCCATTTCACCACTTCCCATCCCTTTTCCCTCACCTTGTCTCCTTACCTGGTTCTTGCCACCCTCTGGTGCTCCACCCCTCCGCCTTTTCTTTCTTCCATGACCCCTCCTTTCTTATTAGATTCACCCTTCTTCTGCCCTGCATCTCTTTCACTAATCAACTGCCCAGCTCTTTACTTCACACCCCCCCCCACCTCCTGGTTTCACCTATTGCCTTGTGTTCCTCCCTCCTCCCCCCCCAACGTTTTAAATCTACTCATCTTTTTTATTCTCTAGTCCTGCTGAAGGTTATCGGCCTAAAACTTCAACTGTGCTCTTTTACATAGTTGCTGCCTGGCCTGCTGAGTTCCTCCAGCATTTTGTGTGTGTTGCATGGATTTCCAGCATCTGCATATTTTCTCTTGTTGGTGACTGTATTACCTCTTGTGATACACAAGCTCATTTATCAAAGGACAGCAGTTATTAAGATTAGAAATTGCAATGATGAGTAATCATCAATTCTGGTATGTAGATACAATACGGCTAGAGAGACTACCCGTTTTTTTTCCACACACTGACCACCAGTTGGTCCACCAGGATGTATGACCCATGTGACCATTATTCAGTGGGACCTTGCTGTGATTAAAGAGCCCACAGAAAACTAATTCAATAACTTTGCAATCAATGTGTAACTTGTGTGATTTCTGTTATTGTTTGTAAAAATGATTTAAAACGTTATAACATACTTTTATTCACATTTGAGAATTGCTTAAAAAGGTAAGCAATAGTCTTGTGTTGAAGGGGCACCTCCGTGATCTTAAGGAACAGATGTACTCTGATACCCTTCCTCTTTAAAGATAAATTTCTTGATTCAAAGCAGCTTTATACATGTACTCACTGAAAGTTCTGTGTTACAATACTGTATTTATTTATTGGTCTCTAATTATTGAGCAATAAGTAATTATATATAAATAAATGAAGTAAAATATGTGTAGTATGACGTAACCTGTCAGCACATATGTTAACAATTAGAGCCATTTACTCTTATTGTCATCTGTACTTTTTAAATAAATGATCTGACTTCTGTAGACCCAGCAACACTGGATAATCAAATTTCCATGGATTATGTCAGACATGCAATTAAAACTGAACACATGAAATTGGATTCCTATTTATGAACCGAGGAATTATTCTGCCTTTCTACATTAAATTGAGCCCTTGTCTATACTGTGAGGTGAATATTTTAAAAATAAGATCAAAATATGGTCACTCTTTTTGAAAGAGCACAAGAGTTCACCTCTGCGACTTGACTAACTTTATTCCTCAATCAATATTGCTGAAATGCATTGAATGTTATTATGTTATACAGCATGCTTAAAGAACATAGATTGGATAATCATGTTAGGATTTTAGATGTTACAAAAGTGTTAACACTTCTGTTGTATCTTGTTGGCTGTTTGAGAAGTCCTGAGGCTGTGAAAGGAATTGAACAAACCCTAGACTTTCAGCATGAAGGAAAGACTGGAATACAGGGGTATACTTTTCAAGTAGTACATACAGGACATATGAGTGTCAGCCCAATATGTTTCTGTCAATTTTCTACTTGCACAAGACCCTTTTACATTTTGAAAATATTCACAATGGCAAAGATGTAAAAAAAAATCCAGCTTTATACATGTACTCTATATTGCTGAACTGCCTTTATGTATGTATTGTATAATACACAAGTACCTTAGAAAATAATTTTTTTAAATCTCATTACAAAGGCAGGAGTCACTCAATAGAGGCCTTCAAAATTATCAAAGATTTAGGCAGGGTAGACATAGAGAAGATTTGCAAATGTTCCTAGAATTAGGGGCATAAACATGATCGTCTTCGATAAATCCAATAGTGCATGCAAGAAAATATCTTCACCCAGAAAGCAATAAAAATATAAACCACTAACGCAAGGAATGGTTGATGTGAATGGCATTGATGCATTTAAGTTTTATAATATAATAGAAGAGTCTGCTGCTCGGCTGCAATGGAAGCAGGTGGGAGGAGGCACAAAGTTACTAGCCTACACATTTGGGTTGGACTACTATAAATCTGATGTCATTTTATGTTAACACTGACTCAAGTCGAACAATTCCCACTGGCTATTCAGTCTACATCCAAAAAGGAAATCTCCAAAGCAAGATTCTCTAAACTTATAAAACTTCCCCATCTTCAAGGGTAAGGTGAGTTTGATTTCTTTGCAGATAATGTTCCTCACAACCAGAAATTTTAGTAATAGACTTGTTTTGATGTCAGTTACTAAACATAATTGTTTAATGGGAGCTGACAGATAGATATAATTTTAATAACACATTCAAAATGCTGGAGGAGCTCAGCAGATCAGACATCTATGGAGGTGAATAAATGTTTGTTTTGGAGAGACTTTAGAAAGGAAGTGTAAAGTTGTGGAACTGAAAGTCAACTGACGTAAGTTGCTTTCTTCTTAAAATACACGGACTAGAAGGGCCGAGATGGCCTGTTTCTGTGCTGTAATTTTTATATAGTTATATATATTAAACTTTTGATACAAGCATGATAATTAAACACAGGTTATAATTTTATTTAATTATATTTTATTACATTGGTTTAACTCAAATTTGACCGAGTTCTTGGACCTCTTGAGACACTAAGACTGGATCTCTTCATAGATGCTGTCTGATCTGAGTGTTTTCTGCACTTTCTGTTTCTAATCTAACTTCATGCTTTTTTTGTGTGTGTGATTCTTTTACTAAAGTGGCTGCTAGATTGCATTTTATATCCTTCTGTATTTTCGTTTTCATTCCTCCCCATAGTGCATATGCTACTTCATCCATGATGTTGCTGTCCAGAGCTTGAGTTTTGTTTTGATGTGACTTGTTTGTTGGAATGATTGCAAGTTCTTTCCTGCTATTCATTTCCCTACCTTGAGGTGCACTTTGCTATGATTTCTACTTGATGAAAAGATTATTAATTCAAACTGCAGCCCCAAGTAGTAACCTCCCAAATGTTGACAACGTAATTTCTCCATGAAGATGCACTTTAAAACCTACTTCTTTTGCTCATCTGTCCTGATGAGTCTTTGTGTTTTGGTAACAAATAGTGTTTGATATTTGATCCTGTGCTACATCCTGAGATCTTTATATAAATGTAAGGTATTCTTAAAACATGAACCCTTACCAATACCCATTTTTCCAGTATGCCTTCCTTTCCACACACCTGTGCAGAAGGTTACTGGAAGGAATTCTGAGAGATAGGATTAAACTTAATTCGGAAAGGCAAGGACTAATTAGGGATAGTTAGCATAGTTTTGTGTGGGGGAAATCATATCTCAGAATTTTGAGTTCTTTGACGAGGTAACCAAGAGGACAAGGCAAGGGATTACATGAACTTTCGTAAGGGCTTTGACATAGTCCAGCATGATAGACTGATCCAGAAGGTTAGATCACATAGGATCTAGAGCGATCTAGCCAAATGGATACAGATATGGCTTTGTAGAAGGAGTCAGAGGGTGGTGTGGCATATTTTTCAGATTGAAAGCTTTGTGACTGGTGGTATTCCACAGAGATAGGTGATGAGTTCTCTGTTAATTGTCATCTATATGAACAATGTGAATGAGAAAGTAATTGGCATGATGGTGGCTATATGGGACACAATACCGGAAAAAGGTGGGAGAGTTGAGTACAACTACAACTTTAGAAATGCATTTAGATTTATCCAAGGGTAGGAAAAAATTAGAGGGATATTTGGGCAAATGAAACTAGCTCAGGTAGGTAACTTAGACTGCAAGCACAAGTTGGGCTGAAGGGCCAGTTTCGATGCTGTGTAACTCTGAGACTGGAAGGCAAAAGAAATAATGGCCTGTAGTTCCCTGTCATATCGTTGCAGAACTTCTTAAGTAAAGGCACAGCATTAGATTTCCTCCAGTCTTCCAGTGTCTCACACATGGCTGACTATCATACAAATATTTCTGTCAGGGACTGTGCAATTTCCTCCCTGGCTACCCACTCCTCTGTATTTCACCTAATTCCAGTTCCTTCCTTTTAGTTCTCTACTTAATTCTCTCCTCCACAACTTTTTTGCAGTTCTTAGAAAGGTCACTGATGGCCATTTAACCTTGTTTCTCTCGCAAGGGTATTGGTCCACTGAGCACTTCCAAGTGTTTCTGTTTTTGTAATCGATTTATTAATGTGACTTTCCTAGGCCTTTCATGACAAAATTATACTGTTATTTAATGAAGTGCAAGCAAACTATAAAACTGAGGGACTTCTAATGGATCCAGTTACTTAGAAAAACAGTTAGTGCTCTTAGTCATCTGCCCTGCTATCATCTTGAATGACACACTATCACATTTTAGTTGATAAAACTTCTATGAAACATCCTTCAACACACTTCACATTGCAAAGCATTTCAAGCTGAAGAAATATTAAATCACTTGTATAAGCATTCTCTGCTTTATTCAGAGAAATACAAACATCAGAGAAAAGTGGGTGTGGTAACAAAGTAGCATATAAACCCAGAGACCCTAGGCAATCCTTTCCAATATACATTCAGGTTTCACTGTAGCAGCTGAGTTGTTCAATGTTTCTTAAGCAAAAATGTAATGAAGGAAAATGTTGGTGTATCCCCAGAAAATCATTCAGAGTCTTCCCCAACCAGAAGCCCTGGTTGAACAATGAGATTGGTGATCTGCTGAGGGCCAGATCAAGTCTGGCAGCCAAGTAGGTTAGAAGAGGTAGAGAATACGATCTCTGGAAAGGCATCTCACAGGCAAAGTGGTAAATCCAGGCTAAACTTGAATCAATGAAGGATGCTTGACAGTTGTGGCAGGGCTTGAAAGCTATCACCTCTTACAAAGTCATCATCATAATAGGCATCCGTTAGTCTCATGAGACCATGGATTCGTGCCTTGGAAGGTTTCCAGGGTGCAGGCCTGGGCAAGGTTGTATGGAAGACCAGCAGTTGCCCATGCTGCAAGTCTCCCCTCTCCATGCCACCGATGTTGTCCAAGGGAAGGGCATTAGGACCCATACACCTTGGCACCGGTGTCGTTGCAGAGCAATGTGTGGTTAAGTGCCTCAGCCAAGGCTTGAACTAGCGACCTTTAGATCACTAGACAAATGCCTTAACCACTTGATCACATGCCAACACCTTTTACAAAGTAAAAGCAAGCAAAATGGGTGACAAAAGGGCTTTGCTTCCAGATCAGCTCGATAACCTCTATGTTCACTTTGACCATCAGATCATGGCGGATCCATCAGCTGTTGATGATTCTGTGGTTTCAGTCTGAGGCCAATAGCATCCTCCAGGAGGGTGAACCTATGGAAAGCATCCAGCCCAGGTGGTGTATCTGGCTGGGCTGTTCTCTGAGATCTTTAACTTCTCGCTTTGGCAGTGTGAGGCCAATAGTATCCTCCAGGAAGGCGGAAATGGAAAGCATCCAGCCCCGTTGGTGTATCTGGCTGGGCTGTTCACTGAGATCTTTAACCTCTTGCTTTGGCAGTCTGAGGTACCTACCTACTTCAAGCAGACTTCAATTGTACTCCAAGAATCGTGCACCCTGACTGCAGTCTCCACTTCCCTACCAGTTTTGTTTGTGTTTCCAGAATAAAATAGCAAGGTCCTAAGACTGCAGAATTTCAAATGATCTGATAGGGGCTGTGGGTACACCAAAAGAAGTTGGTCATGGTTGGAGAAATCTGCCTCCAACTTTACTGGCTGCCAAAGCTTTAATATATTTTATTGCTTTTGATGTACAAAATGGTTTAAAACTATTAAAATTGAAGTATATTAAAATTCTTTATTAATATTATTGAAATAAATCTGACAAAAACTTTAAAAAAACTAATTCAATCATAAAGAGAACAGCTTCCATATTTTTCTTTCATTTTTTTTAATCCCACTGTCCTTCAATCGCAATTGAAATCAATAACTGAAAAATAACAAGCAGGACAGACAAAGGAGAGTCAATGGATGTTGTTTACTTGTACTGTAATTTCAAAAGACATTTGACAAGGTGCTGCATATGAGGCTACTTAACAAGGTAAGATCCCATGGTATAATGGTAAAGATATTAGCATGGATAGAATACCAGCTGACCATGAGTGGGAATCAAGGGATCCTTGTCTGTTTGGCTGCTGGGATCTGTGTTGGGACCACCTCTTTTCCTGTTATTTGTCAGTTTTTTGGATGATGGAATTAATGGATTTGTGACCAAATTTGTGGATGATAAGAAGATAGGTAAAGGGCCAGGAAGTGTTGAGGAAGCAGGGAGTCTGCAGAAGGACTTAGACAGACTGGGAGAATGGGCAAAGAAGTTGCAGCCCTAATATAGTGTAGGGAAGTATATGGTCATGCATTTTTGTAGAAGGAATAAAGATGTAAACCATTTTTTAAACAGGGAGAAAATTCAAAAATGAGAGGTTGTGAGTCCTCATGTAGGATTCTGTAAAGGATTCTGTTGGTTAATTTGGTGGTAAGGAAGGCAAATGCAATTTTTGCATTCATTTCAAGAGGACTAGCAAGGATGTAATGTTGAAGCTTTATGAGGTTTTGGTAAGACCACACTTGGAGTATTGTCTGCAGTGTTGGTCTCCTTATCTAAGAAAAGATGTACAGCATTGGAGAGGATCCAGAAGAGGTTCACAAAGACCATTCCAGGAATGAAATGGTTAACATACGAGTTGTGTTTGATGGCTCTGGGCCTGTAGTCGCTGGAGTTTAGCAGAATGAGGAGGGGATCTCATTGAAATGCCAAGATAGGATGGATGTGGAGAGGATGTTCCCTATAGTGGGCAGTCTAAGACCAGAGGGCACAGCTTCTGAATAGAGGGATACCATTTAGAACGGAGATGAGGAGGAATTTCTTTAGCCAAAGGGCAGTGAATCTGTGAAATTAATTGCTACTGGTAGCTGTGGAGGCCAAGTCATTGAGTATTTTTAAAGTGGATGTTGTTAGGTTCTTGATTAGTTAGGGTTTCAAAGCAACAAAAACAGGTTAGCAGTCAAAGGTTGGGGCAGAAGGCAGGAGAATGGGGTTAAGAGGGATAATAAAGTCAGCCATGATGGAATGGCAGCGAAGACTCGATGGGCCAAGTCCACAAACAGTATGTCTTATGGCCAATAGGCCAGTGAAACTAAGCTGATAAGATTGGGATTTCCACATTCACATAAATATTCTGAAAATCACCAGTATTTATGGCAAACAATTTTCCTGGCATTTGCAGTAACATTCTGGCCATCATGTTATATGTGATATTCTATAGCACCACCATCATTAAGTCCCACATCATCAATATTTTGGGGTTCCACTGACCAGAAACTGAACTGCACCAGCTATAAGAACAGGTCAGGGGATGGATCTTCTGTAGGAATAATTCACACTTGACACCCCAAGGCAGAGTTTGATGGAATGCTCTTCACATACCTGGGTGTGTGTGGCACCAATAACTCACAGGAAAATCCACCCTGTCCAAATACCAAGAATCCTGGTTTACAAGATGCCCATCTATGACTCTAAACATTCAATCCTCCATTAGCAGCACACTGTGGCTGTATTGTGAATCACCTGTAAAATCTTTTGCAAGTTTTAATTAGGTAGCTCCAACAGCATCTGCCAAACTTGCAACCTCCATCAGCAAGAAGAACAAGGGCAGCAGGTACCAGGGAACAGCATCATCCTTGGGTTCCTTTCCAAGGCACATGAGCAGATTGCTTGTCCTTCAGTGTTGCTGGGTCTAACTCCTGGAGCTTCCTCCCCATCTGGCCATGGGAGTATCTTTACCAGAAGGACTGGTTGGAAATTCAACCAACTTCTCAAAGCCACTTTGAGATGGGAAGTAAATGTTGGCCTTGCCTCTGATGCCAACAATGAAGTTAAAGGCTCTCTACTGAGTTTACTTATGTACTAAAACACAAAGCATTATTACACAATTACATAACCAATGAATTTTATACTCTATATTTTCAGCTTGTTAAACTGATGATCTGGTCTTTATTGTATGTTGGAGCTTGTGCTGCATTAATTAGCTAGGGTATTTCCTATGTTCCAACTGTGACTACACTTAAAATGTACGTCATTCTCTGCAAAATACGTGATGATGACTTCAGGTTATGAAATCTTTAACCTCTCACTTCAGCAGTGGTATCCACCTGCTTCAACTATACTGGTGCCTAAGAAGAACGTGGTAACCTGCCTCAATGACTGTCGCCCAGTAGCGTTTACATCAACAGAGGTTGGTGATGAAACATCAACTCCTGGTGAAAAACCACTTAGATCTGCTCCAATTTGCCTTCCAGAGCAACAGGTCCACCGCAGATGTCATCTCATTGACTCTTCATTCAAACCTGGAATATCTGGACAGCAAAGATGCATACACTACATCGACTACAGCTCAGCATTCAATACCATCATCCCCTCAAAGCTAGTCCAAGACCTTGGCCTCAATGCTTTCTGGTTAAATTGGATCCTGGATTTCCTCACTTGCAGGCCCCAGTCAGTTTGGATTGGCAAAATCTCCTCCATCAGCACAGGTGCTCCACAAGAATATATGCTTAGTCCTCTGCTTGATTCACTTCACACTTATGCCTGTGTGGCTAAGCACAGCCCCAATGCTATGTTCAAGTTTGCTGATGATACCACCGTTGTAGAGCAAATCAAAGATGGTGATGAATCAGCATATATCAAGGAGATTAAAAATCTGGCTGAGTGGTGTCATAACAACATCTTCTCACTCAATGGCAGCAAGACCAAGGAACTGATTATAGACTTCAGGAGAAGGAAACCAGAGGTCCATGAGCCAGTCCTCATCAGAGGATCAGAGAGTGGGTTAGGATCTTTAAATTCCTTGGTGTTATTATGTCAGAGGACCTGTCCTAGGCACAGCATGTAAGTGCAATTACGAAGAAAGCACGACAGCGGCTTTACTTCCTTAGGACTCTGTGGAGATTCGGCATGACATCTAAAACTTTGACAAACTTTTATAGATGTGTAATGGAGAATGTATTGACTGGCTGCATCACAGCCCAGCATAGAAACACTAATGCCCTTGAATAGAAAATCCTACAAAAAGTAATGGATACAGCCCAGTCTTTCATGGGTAAAGCCCTCCCAACCATTGAAATGCTGTCACAGGAAAGCAGCATCCATCTTCAAGGAACCCACCACACAGTCCATGCTCTCTTCTTGCTGCTGCCATCAGGATGAAGGTACATGAGCCTTAGGACTCACTCCACTAGGTTCAGGAACAGTTATTACCCCTCAACCATCAGGCTCTTGAACAAAAGTGGATAATTTCGCTCAACTTCATTTGCCCCATTACTGAAATGTTCCCACAACCAATGGACTCACTTTCATGGACTCTTCGTCTCATGTTCACGATATTTATGGTTTATTTATTTATGGTATTGTTTCTTCATTATGCATTTGCACAGTTTGTTGTCTTCTGCACCCTGGTTGAATGCTGTAGCTGGGCAGTCTTTCGTTGATTCTGTAATAGTTGTTGTTCTAAAGATTTTCTGAGTATGCCCACAAGAAAATGAATCTCAGGATTGTAAATGGTGACATATATGTACTTGGATCATGAAATTTACTTCGAAATTTGAACTTTAAGAAGTATTACAAAAATCAAATCTCAGTCAGTTGGGGTGAGGCAAAATGTTCTTGCTCAAAGACTTGTGAATCTTTAAAAAAAACGTTCTACTCCCTGTTGTATCTTGGATGCTCAGGGAATGAATATTTTCAAAACTGACAACTCCAAATTTTTGAACACCAAAATAAATGTGAGTATGACATGGGAAAGTAGAATTAACTTGGATTATCAACCAATTGAAAGGGAACACAAGTTCAAGGGGGTTGTATGATGACTCTCATTGTTTTTTTTTCGCGCGTTTGGGAAGGACAGTGGACCAGAACACGCTGAGGAATGCAGACATTCCAGAGCAGAGCTACTGCAATTTCTCAGCAGAAGTTGCAGTAAGTTTGGGACTTAACTCAAAATGGAAGTCTCAAGCTTGCTGGCTGAGATCCATCTGTAGATTATTCAGCTCCCTCCCTTCACTGAACCTAGCACAGCACGCAAACTACTTAACTGCCATGATTTATGCTGAGTACTTGCTAAACTCTAGACCTGACACAGGATTCATTTCATGGGGATTTTACAGCTGTCAGGAAGTACAATAGGAATAAGGAAAGTTGCATTTGTTTTGTGTTTGTATTAACTTAAAAAGTTATTTAAGTATTTTTAACTTCGGGATATTCAGAAAAATTGAAACAGAATTGAGGGAAGACAAAACCACAATTTCATTGCAATTACTTTCTAGGGCACTAGATGGCAGCAAAGGATAATGCTCTCACTAAATTTCTGGAGTTTAGGGAACTCATAAAAATCAATTGTGTTTATTAATTTGCAAGGAAACACCAAAGTAATTCATTTTTTTCACAGCCAGTAAAGTTCACTTACTCCTTTCTTATAGAGCACAATGTACATCAATGACTTGCATTTTACTATTAACCAAATGAAGCAGAACATTCCAGGGTGCCTCAAACAAATTTGACACCTGGCCACATACAGATACGTGAGGACAAAGAGGAGACAGAGAGAAAAATTTAGGGAGGGAATTCCAGAGCTTGAGGGTACAGGCTTTTGAAAGCACATCTGCTTTTGGACAACAAAGGAATTAAAATGATCCACAAGAGGACAGAATTTGCAGAACGCAGAGACCTCAGGATCACTGTAGTACTTGCAGGAGGCTTCAGAGTCAGGGTTAGTGATACTTTCTGCAGTGAGACTCTGCAAAGGTTCTGTGAAAGGAATATACTGCATTGCCACAAAGTCTATTCATTTCTTGTACTCAGAGCATTTCTACAAGATTAATTTCAGCTTTGTTTTTTTGGCAAAATGCATGCATACCTTTGTAGTTTCTACCAGCCTGTCAAATTCTGATGGGAGCAGTGACCTTTGGGGAATAGCAGTTTACCTTCCCATGGGTTTTGCAAAGTAGGGCATACCAGCATTATCTACAGGTGATAGGACCTTGGGATCCCTGCCACCTGAGGCTGACATCTGCAGACAGACCCTGCCATTAAACCACCCCCCTAGGGCTTGGCAAGCAGCCACGACATACACTGACACATCCAAATACACACATTTAAAATGTAAAAATCAGAAAGTTGCTTTGCGTGCGTTCAGGTTTCTGTGACATCTAGCAGATAAGCAACATTTAAAATTGTCTCTCTTTAAAGAAAAACTGAAGTTGTTGATATCAGATAAAATTACAGGGAAAATGCTTTGCTTGTTTTAAAATTGGATGCTAAGGGGGTATTTTTCAGAGTTTATCTATTCTGAATTTAATTTGCAGAGAAAAAAAGTTTAAGGGGGAACGTATGTAGCACCCTTTTGCAGCCAATTCCACTTTGGTCAAGAGTTTCTTAAACCTGACGGGGAGATTGAATAAGTACAATATGTGATTGTATGTGACTCAACCACTTTATATCCTAACTATGCACTCACTGAATCACGTATTCACTCTATTAACTGTTGCTATTGTTGTACAAGTTGTCAATTCACTCTCCAACCTGACCTTCGTAACTGGCATCAGATGACATGCACTTGCAAAGAGAAAGAGTGAAGGAATGAGGAAATAATCTTCAAAGTAGAGTTAAACTTTTTGTTTTCTTTTAAAAAAAATGATATGGAAATTGCCATGGTTAGGGAGGGGATTCTAGAGCTGAAAGCAGAGTGGAGCAATAGTGGAGGCCCAAATAGGGATCAAGGGGGACTGTAGCATAGGAGGAGGTTGATATGGTGATGTTAAGCATCTCCTTCTGTTCTAGACTTTGGATAATCTCAGATTTAATTATCCCTGAATAATCGAAAGGAACTGGTAACGTTTCAAGAGAAATTCCTCCTCCTAACAGTAATTTTGGGGGATCTAGTCCTATTTCCTTCCACTTGTAGGACTTTCAAAATACATTTCAGTGGTACAACATGATAAAGGAGCTAAATACAACAAATAGATTCTTCTGTGAACCTTTTTTGTTGCAAAGATAAATGAATTAATTGACAAGTGAAGGTTTTCCAAATTCTGCCCATATATTTCGGCATCATTAATTTCAACAGAAGGGAATTTGAATGTATCTTCCAATTGCCTTGAGTTTCTTTGACTCCTTCACTTACACCGCCAGCTGCTAAGAAGCTAAATTGTGTAATTCCTTTCCTAAAGTTCTCTGCCTCTCAACACACACTCCTCCTTTAAGATTCCAGAATCTACTTCTCTGACTAAGCTTTTGCTTATCTGTCCTAATCACTCCCTAGATGGGTGAATTTGTTTGATGATATTATGGTGAGATGCTTTGGTAATTTACATGTGATTTACACATACAACCCTTTGTTGTCAATGCTCTCTGAAAGAGGAAAACAATCTAAGTACGATTAGGAATTATTTTATGAAATGAGGACACATTATGTTTCTGTTGCTAATGTTTTATTATCTCCTCATCCTTGCCAGCTATTAGCTGAATAAAACATTAAATCTTACATTATTGCCACTTTAGCAGCACAGCATCATGTAACATGGCAATTAAATCAGAAAATGCTGAAAGTACTCAGCAGGTCAGGTTGCAAGTGTTGAAGGGTCCACAACGTCAAATGTGAACTCTGTTTCTCTTCATGCAGATGCTGCCTGACCTGTTGAGTATCTCCACCATTATCTGCTTTTATTTTAGTTTTCTACTGCCTACAGTCTTTTTGATTTTCACTTGTCTGATGCTTTAAAGGAACTGACTGCAAATCTCAGGTGCGAGTTAAATCCACTTCCACATGAACGGCATCATTATCAGCACAAGCAGTTTGTTTAAAAAAAAGATTTTGTAGGACAGAGAGAGCATTGTATTCCATCTGGCTGAACTCCAAGTCCAAAAAAATACCATGCACCACTCTCGTACCTCACAGTCACCTTTTTCTGTCTGAAATTTACATAGTTTACTCATGGGATCTCTGGCCCTATGTGCTGGTACTGCCTCCTTAACGTGTTCAAATTGTTCACCTGTCCATAAACAAACTACATTAGTCTGTTTATCATTCTTTGAAATCTTAATTGAATTGTTCCAATTAAGATGGCAGGACATTCTTACCAGACAGTCAGTGATGCTAGTATTCTTGTTTTCCTGCATGTACACATTCTGTGGAAATTGGAAAACCGAGCCCTCTGGGATTCACAATTCTATGAACTTGAGATAAGACACCTTTAATTTTTGCTTATTTATTGAAATCAAGCAAAAATTAAGAAGTGTCTTTACTCAGGTTCATAAAACTTGGGGAAAACGAAGCTATATTGGAATTTCTTCTCTTGAATTTAATGGATGGCAAAATCTATGGGCAGAATTTGGAAGATCTTTACTTGTAAATTAAGTCATTTATCTTTGCATCAAAATGGTTCAGAAAAGAACCTTTTCATTGTATTTATCTCCTTTATCATATTGTCCAATTGAAATGTACGTTGAATTCCAAAAGAATGAAAGAAAATAGGAAGAGGGCTAGGTCCCCCAAGTATAGCCTGTCATTCAATGTGATCATGGCTGATCTGCCCCAGGACTTGTCTCCAATTCTGTGACTACTAGACCTTTTTGTGGGTGGAAAATATATCATCAAAATTACTGTCGGTGAGAGGACTTTCTCTTAAAATATTATCAATTCCTTCTGATTATTTAGGACATTCCTTTTGACCATTCATCCACTTCATTAGGTACACCTGTACACCTGTTCATTAATGCAAATATCTATTAAGCCAATCATGTGGCAGCAACTCAATGCATGAAAGCATGCAGTCATAGTCAAGAGGTTCAGTTGTTGTTCAGCCAAAGCATCAGCAAGGGGAAGAAATGTGATCTAAATGACTTTGACTCTGGAATGAGTGTTAGTGCCAGATGGGGTGATTTGAGTATCTCAGAAACTGCTGATCTCCTGGGATTTTCACACATAATAGTCACTAGAGTTCACAGAAAATGGTATGAAAATCAAAAAAAAAGCAACACCGGCCAGTGAGTGCAGGTCTGTGAGAAAAAAACGCCATATTAATGAGAGAGGTCAGAGGAGAATGACCAGATTGGTTCAAGCTGACAGGAAGGTAATGGAAACTCAAATAACCATGCATCACATTTGTGAGTGGAAGTGCATCTCTGAATGCACATCATGTCGAACCTTAAAGTGGATGCGCTACAGCAGCAGAAGATCATGAACATACATTCAGTGGCCACAATATTAGGAACAGGAGTTACTTAGCCGCTTATGTCTGTACTGGTAATATGAAAGAAGGAGATGAGTTATTAACTTCAAACTTTCTGCATAATCACTCAAAGAGTTGAACTGCACGTGCATATAATGAGAGCTGTATAACTCATTGCCTTCGACCTTAGGCCACAAACTTATCAATCACGCCTGCTGTGGACCGCTTTCTAGAGGTCCAAGACGCTGACTTCTACAAAGAAGTGATCTGTATGCTCCACAACTGCTGGACTAAGTGTGTAAATGTAGGAGGGGACTATGTTGAAAAATAAATGTGCTAGGTTTTCTAAAATTGACTCCTTCTGCCTTAGGCCACGAACTTATCAATCACCCCTCGTACCTGTCCGAACACCTTTTAAACATTGTATCTGCTTTCATTCCCTCCTCTGGCACCATGTTCCAGACATTCACCACTTACTCTATGAAAACCTTACCCCTTAGATCTATTTTAGTTTTCTCCCCTCTCACTTTAAACCTTCTGTTCTATACTTCCCTGTCCTGAGAAAAAATTCTGACCATCTATCTCACCCAAACCTATCATAATTTTATAAACCTCTAGAAGGGCACCTGTGTGCCTTCTATGTTCCACTGAGAATAAACCCAGTTTATCCAATCTGTCCTTATGACTACAGTCTTTCATTCCAGGCAAAATACTGCTGAATCTCTTCAGCACTGTCTGTCTTGCTGCCACATTCTTCCTGTAGATTAATGACCAGAAATGTGTACAATATTCTATTTGCATTCTAACCAATGAGTCTCTTAAAACTTGTTCAATATCACTTTCCTATACTTGATATATGCTTCCTTCTTTTCCGTGATTAAGTATTAATATCCTTTGTTATCCAGGGTGCCCTAAACCTGCCAGCTTTGCCTTTTACTCTAACAGGAACATGCTGATGCTGACTCCATCTCACCTTTAAGTTCTTCCCACATATCAGTTGTTGTTTTCCTTTCTAGCAGCTGCTCCCTGACTAGATCTCCCAGGTCTTGACCGACACCATCAAAATCCACCTTCCCCAAGATTAGGGACCTAATTTGAGGACCAATTTTATTATTTTAGATTTAAATTTAGATTAGATTATGAGAACACGCAGTCCTTGTTTATTGTCATTTAGTAATGCATGCATTAAGAAATGGTACAATGTTCCTCCAGTATGATATCACAGAAACACAGGACAGACCAGGACTTAAAAAACTGACAAAAGCCACATAATTATAACATATAGTTACAACAGTGCAAGCAATACCGTAATTTGAAAGAAGAACAGACCATGGGCATGGTAAAAAACGTCTCAAAGTCTCTTGAAAGTCCCAACATCTCACACATGGTAGAAGGAAGAAAACTCTCCCTGCCATGAGCTTCCAGCGCCGCAAACCTGCTGATGAAGCATCCTGGAAACACCCGACCACCGTCCAACTCTCAGTCCATCCGAAAACTTCGAGCCTCCGGCACCGAGCACCATCTCTGCCAAGCACTTCAACCCCAGCCCTGGCTGCCAGCAACAGGCAAAGCCAAGGATTTGGGACCTTCCCTCTGGAGATTCTGGATCGCACAGTAGCAGTGGCAGCTTCTTTTGTTAGTAAGCCTTGAAGCTTACTGAAGTATGGTCACTTTCCCAATCTCATTTCCTAAGATAAGGTCAGGCACCAGCTGCCTCTACTAGTACTCTCTTCGTAATGCTTTAGAAACCCCCAACTGTATTTTTATGAATTCCCCCCACATCTAATTCTTTTGTGCTAAAGTAATCCCAATTGATATTGACAAATGAGTACTCCGGATTCTTCTTTCCTCCTCTCTTTTGCTAATTACCTAAAATCTATGTACCCATTGAAGATCCAATGGGGATGCCATACCCATTTCAAAGCTTCATTATATTGTAAGGGGGTTTCGACTTTTATGTTACTGCGGAGGCTAATTAAAATGGCGTCTTTGTTATGTTAATCTGGGGAATGCGGCTTTGTTGTGTTAATCGCTGAGAAAGTTCGCGCTAGCAGCTTGTCTTGGTTTAGAGTGTGATAAGAAATATGTTATCAAACAATTGTTGGGATAGTTGTTACGTTTTTGGTTTATTTGAAGATACTGTATGCGCGGGGTTTTGGGGGCAGAAGGCGGGAGAGTGAGACAGAGGATGGACGAGGTGCTGTGATGTCCGCTAACGGGGTCGGACCCCGAGGAGGGCGTTCGGCGAGGAGACAGAGATGGACTCGTGTGGAGCGTCTGGTCGACCACCGTTGTTGGTCCCAGGTGGCCGGTCGAGGTGGTCCGAGGGGTTGCAGGGTGAAGAAGAAGGTCCTTGAGCTCCAACTGTTTTGTGCACGAAGAGATTGAACTTTGATAAGTGTGGTGCCTTTTATTTTCCTTTTATATTTTATTCACTATTCATTAGATAGTTCCAGTAATATCTATAAACTGTAAATCATTTAATCGTATCTGGTGTATTGTCTGTTATTTGGGCGGGGTGGGGTACATCACACAGCATCCACACAAACTATTACCCAGTTTGGCGGGGCCGAGGCTGTTTCCCTAGACGACAGTGAGCTGAGCGACCCTGAGTGCGGCTGGGGGCGGGGGCTACATATTATCAATGTATATATGGAGAATACAACTCTGAGACTCATCTTCTCCAGATAGCTATGAAATACAGAAAAACCGTGGAAGTCCTTGCAAGAAAAGACATCAACACCCCCCCCACCACATGAAAAAGAAAAAGAAGCAAAAACTCGCTGACTCCAAATCCCTACGCCTTCCTCGCACAAAACTAACAGATTGCCCATCGGAAAACAGCACCCAGAACATCAAACCCCAAGCCCCCAACCCCATCCCTTGCATAAGCTGGAATATCGCCCACGAGGACATCAAAGCCTCAAATCCGAATATCCCCAACCCCCAGCATGCCAATCGGCAATGAAAGAAAACACAGGAAACTGAAGGAGATCAATATAAACCATATTTAAATGTTGAAAACTATTTCCTCTTATTTGTTTATTGAAAATCATTCAGGTTTTGAAGAACTCCATTAAACTTGCCTCACTATTCCCTGTTTCATGAACAAACCCCTGTTGTCTAGTTTCTTGGCTGGAAGTCTTTTATTCAGGATATCATTTGCAGGGTCTTGATCTGAAGTATCAACCATCCTTTTGCCTTCACAAATACTGCTTGACCGGATGAGTTCTTTCAGCAGTTTATTTTTTGCTACCGTTTTGGTAAATCCACCTGCACCCTTTTTATTAGTATTAGCATTGGCATTGGTTTATTATTGTCACATGTAACAAGATACAGTGAAAACCCTGTTTTGCATATTGTTCATAGAGATCAAATCATTACAAAGTACATTGGGCTAGAATAAGCTGAAACAATAACAATGTAGAATAAGGTGTAAAAGCTCCAAACTGTCTGATCTCATCCAATTCTCAAATTAATTGCCCCATGTTTAACAATTATCCACATGTTCAAACCTTTCCCTAGTCTTGCTGTTCTCTATCTTTTTAAATTCCTCCGGAAACATTGCATTGGTTTACCAAGGCCCAGAATTATCCCTTGAACCCTTTTGACTTTCAATCTCTCTTTTCTCTTTTAAGATGCTCAAATTGACTTTTCTTAAATCCACATTTATGTCAACTGACCTTCTATCTCCTCATCCAGCTCTGCTTTAAATTTTGTTTAATAATGTTCCTTGAGGTATGTCACTATACATCCAGGGTGGTTGCTTTTGTTGGGGTAAAATAAGGTAGAAAAAGGCTGATGAATTGCATAAATACTGGCCTGGACCTATTGTCAAACACTTTATCATTCTCCATAGCGAGGATATACTCTAAGTGTTTTAAAGAAATTTGCACATGAATTTGCTTTAGTGTGCCCTCAGGATAAGCCTGTTTACCGTCCTTGTGTCAAGTCTACAAGTTCAGTTTGGAGTCTTAAGTTATATCAACAGAGCTATGGGTAAACATCATCGATGTTCAGTGTAGGAAAGCTGTGAAAAATAACCCATCACAGAAGAGTGCAATGACAGAGAATGCTCGGAAAGTTCCTTGCAATCAGCCACATAACATTGGCCAAGATAAGCTCAGAACTTTGCATTGTGACTCTTCTGGTGGCAAGGACACATACTTCTCATGCTCCTGGTGCTCAATGGCAATACGTTCAATGACCTGAAATTGAGAGAGAGGTGGGAAAACCTATTTGGTTAAAATGACAAGAAAATATTTGAGGAATGCAAGATTCAAATTGGCAGACATATCAAAGTGATTATTCCAGTCCATGTTAGCTGTGCTTTTAAACTTTTTTGAGTAGTTTAGCACATCTACCAAAGAAGAAACTGGATACTATCATTGCTTTCTGTTGTTATCAGCAAACTTTCCTTACATGGATGCACAAAGAGCTCGATCCAGTGTAACAAATGTGTCTGTCCTTACTGGGTGACCACACTTCACACAGAATCATCGTCATGGAAACATGAAGCATAGAAGCCGGCCTTTCAGCCCATCATGTCCAAGCTTGCCATCAAGTACCTTATACTAATCACATTTTCTTGCTCCTAGTCAGCACCTTCTGACCCAGTTTGGCTTCTACCCTAATCTCAGATAATAAACTTTTCTATGTCACTTTCTTTTACCCATTGGGCTTGTTCAAGTGAAGCTGCTGATTATAGAATTGTTTCTTTGAGCCCATACTTGCTTGTGCAGGCTGGATTCCTACACAAACTACATGTGGTGGGGGTAGTGGAGAGGAGGAGGGAAGTACTTGAACTGTTGGTCACCTAGCTTATCCATTAAATCTAGCTTAAAATGTCGACTGTTTATTCCCCTCTATAGATGCTACCTTACCTGCTGAGTTCCTCCAGCATTTTGTGTCTGTTGCTCTGGATTTCCAAGCGTCTGAAGAATCTCTTGTGTTTGTGGTATCCCTACCTACAGGTGGTCACAGTAATGCTGTTTAAATAAGGTTCAAGATTCAAGATTCAAGATTCAAGACTGTTTAATGTCATTTCCAGTACTCAAGTGTAAAGGAAAGCAAAACAATTGTCACTCTGGCTCTGATGCAACATAAAAAGCACAATGAGATAAAGAACACAATAATAAAAAACATGATACATATAAATACATAAAATAACTTACATACATTGATTGATTGTGTGTTAGGTTTAGGAGTGCCTGTGCATAAGGTGACACAGGAAATTATAAAGTGGTGGTGGTTGGGAGGGTGGAGGGGAGAAGGTGTTGAGCAGATTTATTGCTTGGAAAAGTAATTGCTTTTTCAGTCTGGTGGACCTGGCATGGATGCCACGTAGCCTACTCCCTAATGGGAGTGGGACAAATAGTCCATGACCAGGGTGGATAGAGTCCTTCATGATATTTCTGGCACCTTTCTATATTTATGTCCCTGGCAGTAGGTAGGCTTATGCCAATGATCTGTTGAGCATTTTTGACTACTAGTTGTGGAGCATTTTCTCATCTTTTCTTCTCTATTTCTTTCCCCTTTCTTCTAATTGATGTTCTTTAGTAGTTCCAGCACTCTGGGTGTGGCTAGCCCACAGCCAGCCACTTGGACTAGCTGATGTACTTTTAGTGATGTTGGTTCAGATGGTAAATAAAGACCTGTTATCCCTGTTGGAAAATTCTTCAAGTAGTGCTAAGGGATCTTTGAGACTAACGCAAGAGAGAAGAATCAGTTTATTGCCTCACATAAAAGGCAGCCCACCCTAGTAGTACTCTGGTAGTTCTAGTCTACACTTCTAAGCTCACGTTCTAACGAGGTCTCAAGCCCTTAAAACTTTCATCCAGGAGTAAGTGTACAACTCGCTGATCCACAGCTGACATACTGAGATCAGAACAACCTATCACTGGGAGATTTAATCACTCTCTGTCCTATTTTACTAGTATGCACAAGATCCATAAATTTTGTACCAACCAGATTTCTTCACTGAGGGGGTTCTAACTAAATGGGAAGCCTTATCCCCACAAACTACCTGAAGCCAGTGTTGCAAGGCATAATCTTGGGGTTGGAAGAAAAGATAGGCTTACTGAATCTAGTTCGCTAATGGAGAAGGACTCATGCTTGGAAGAAAGACTTTTCCAATGCATAATATGGGTATGGAGTGTGTTCCCCATCAGAGCTGCTATTTTATGATTGTACAATTTTCTGAACGGTGCAGCTTCAGTTTTACACACTGTACAAGCCCATTGCTCTTGGCTGATGTTTTTAAAAGGTAGGACCCATTATATCCAGTGTAATGATGGTTGTCATGCAAATAGAAATGACAGGAGCTCGTGTTTGGAGAATTGATATCTCTTGCCTTGACAAGCAAAAAAAAATCCACTCAAAAATGTAAATACTCTCTCCCCATTGCCCTATAATTTCTTTTCTTCAAATACTTATCCAGGTACCTTTGAAATTTACCTCAAAATCTCCCTCCATTTCTGTTGCTACCATTACATTCCATACACGAACTACTCACTCTGTTGAAGACCTATTCCTCACTTATAACTCTTTTGATGATCACTTTATTCTATATCCCTCATTCTTGGCCCCTCCACCAATCAGAATAGTTTCTCTACATCTACTCTGCCTGTGCTCCTTATCATTTTAATTACTTCTTTTTGATCCCCTGGTATTTTCCTCCATTCCAAGGGTAGAAACCCCAATTTCTTTAGTCTATCCATGTTACTGACCGATTCGTCACAATACTGCAGTTGTGGCAAAGCAACTGTTTTATGAAGAATCAACACACTTCCTTGCTCTTATATGCTATGCCTCTATTTATAAAGCCCAGGATCCTCTAAGGTATTTTAATAATTTTCTTCATTTTACAAGTTGGTTTCAACTAACTGTGCAGAAATACTTCCAGATCTCTCTGTTACAGAACATAGAACATAGAACAGTACAGCACAGTACAGACCCTTCTGCCCACAATGTTGTGTCGACCCTTAAACCCTGCCTCCCATATAACCCACCACCTTAAATTCCTCCGTATACCTGTCTAGTAGTCTCTTAAATTTCACTAGTGTATCTTCCTCCACCACTGACTCAGGCAGTGCATTCCATGCACCAACCACTCTTTGAGTGAAAAACCTTCCTCTAATATCCCCCTTGAACTTCCCACCCCTTATCTTAAAGCCATGTCCTCTTGTATTGAGCAGTGATGCCCTGGGGAAGAGGCGCTGGCTATCCACTCTATCTATTCCTCTTAATATCTTGTATACCTCTATCATGTCTCCTCTCATCCTCCTTCTCTCCAGAGAGTAAAGCTCTAGCTCCCTTAATCTCTGATCATAATGCATACTTTCTAAACCAGGCAGCATCCTGGTAAATCTCCTCTGTACCCTTTCCAATGCTTCCACATCCTTCCTATAGACACAGTACTCCAAGTGTGGCCTAACCAGAGTTTCATAGAGCTGCATCATTACCC
The DNA here is from genome assembly GCF_030028105.1 of Mobula birostris. Lineage (NCBI taxonomy): Eukaryota > Metazoa > Chordata > Chondrichthyes > Myliobatiformes > Myliobatidae > Mobula > Mobula birostris. The sequence continues at coordinate 72,972,757 of NC_092377.1, read as the reverse complement.
CGTGAATCTTAAACTCTATCCCTCGACTTATGAAAACTAACACTCCATAAGCTTTCTTAACTACCCTATCTACCTGTGAGGCAACTTTCAGGGATCTGTGGACATGTACCCCCAGATCCCTCTGCTCCTCCACACTACCAAGTATCCTGCCATTTACTTTGTACTCTGCCTTGGAGTTTGTCCTTCCAAAGTGTTCCGCCTCACACTTCTCTGTGTTGAACTCCATCTGCCACTTCTCAGCCCATTTCTGCACCCTATCAATGTCTCTCTGCAATCTTCGACAATCCTCTACACTATCCACAACACCACCAACCTTTGTGTCATCTGCAAACTTGCCAACCCACCCTTCTACCCCAACGTCCAGGTCATTAATAAAAATTACAAAAATAGAGGTCCCAGAACTGATCCTTGTGGGACACCACAAGTGACAACCCTCCAATTTGAATGCACTCCCTCCACCATGACCCTCTGCCTTCTGCAGGCAAGCCAATTCTGAATCCACCTGGCCGAACTTCCCTGGATCCCATGCCTTCTGACTTTCTGAATAAGCCTACCATGTGGAACCTTGTCAAATGCCTTACTAAAATCCATATAGATACATCCACTGCACTACCCTCATCTATATGCCTGATCATCTCCTCAAAGGACTGTATCAGGCTTGTTAGACGTGATCTGCCCTTCACAAAGCCATGCTGACTGTCCCTGATCAGACCATGATTCTCTAAATGCCCATAGATCCTATCTCCAAGAATCCTTTCCAACAGCTTTCCCACCACAGACATAAGGCTCACTGGTCTATAATTACCCGGACTATCCCTACTACCTTTTTTGAACAAGGGGACAACATTCGCCTCCCTCCAGTCCTCTGGTACCATTCCCGTGGACAACGAGGACATAAAGATCCTAGCCAGAGGCTCAGCAACCTCTTCCCTCACCTTGTGGAGCAGCCTGGGGAATATTCCATCAGACGCTGGGGACTTATCCGTCCTAATGTATTTTAACAACTCCAACACCTCCTCTCCATTAATATCAACATACCCCAGAGCAGCAACCTCACTCATATTGTCCTCACTGTCATCAAGTTCCCTCTCATTGGTGAATACCGAAGAGAAGTATTCATTGAGGACCTCGCTCACTTCCACAGCCTCTAGGCACATCTTCCCACCTTTATCTCTAATTGGTCCTATCTTCACTCCTGTCATTCTTTTGTTCTTCACATAATTGAAGAATGCCTTGGGGTCTTCCTTTACCCTACTCACCAAGGCCTTCTCATGCCCCCTTCTTGCTCTCCTCAGCCCCTTCTTATGCTCCTTTCTTGCTTCCCTATATTCCTCAATAGACCCATCTGATCCTTGCTTCCTAAACCTCATGTATGCTGCCTTCTTCCATCTGACTAGATTCTCCACCTCACTTGTCACCCATGGTTCCTTCACCCTACCATTCTTTATCTTCCTCACCAGGACAAATTTATCCTTAACACCTTGCAAGAGATCCCTGAACATCGACCACATGCCCATAGTACATTTCCCTGCAAAAACATCTCCCAATTCACACCCGCAAGTTCTAGCCTTATAGCCTCATAATTTGCCCTTCCCCAATTGAAAATTTTCCTGTCCTCTCTGATTTTCTGATTATTTTGCTCCTTTATCTGGAGATGTGCACTCATATGTGTGTCTGGTCAGGGAGAGTGAGGAGGTGATAGAGAGGAGCTTGTGGTAAACCATGTATATATGTTGTAACTCGGTTACCTGTCTGGACACACCCCTCTGCTGACTGCCCCTGTGGCTCCTCCCACAGAGTCCTGTATAAAGGTGTTCGCCTTGCCCCTCCCCCTCAGTCCGGGGGCAGACCCTCACTGTGGAGGTCGTATTGTACAGTGAATAAAAGCCTTTCAATATTTTTACCAAACCTCAGTCTTTTGGAGTAATTGAAGGTGCTTCAGAGCTATAGGCAGGAAGTCACTCTGGGGCCTCAGGAGACAGATAAGTGGGTAACAGTCAGGAGAGGGAAGGGCAAGAGTCGGATACTAGAGAGTACCCCTGTGGCTGTCCCCCTTAACAATAAGTACTCCTGTTTGAGTACTGTTGGGAGGGACAGCCTACTTGGGGGAAGCAACAGTGGTCACGCCTCTGGCACAGAGTCTAGCCCTGTGGCTCAGAAGGGTAGGGAAAGGAAGAAGGCAGCAGTAATAGGGAACTCTATAGTTAGAGGGTCAGACAGGCGATTCTGTGGATGCAGGAAAGAAACACGGATGGTAGTTTGCCTCCCAGGTGCCAGGGTCTGGGATGTTTCTGATCGCGTCCATGATATCCTGAAGTGGGAAGGTGAACAGCCAGAGCTTGTGGTACATATTGGTACCAACGACGTAGGTAGGAAAAGGGAAGAGGTCCTGAAAACAGACTACAGTGAGTTAGGAAGGAAGTTGAGGAGCAGGACCTCAAAGGTAGTAATCTCAGATTACTGCTTGTGCCACGCAACAGTAAGTACAGGAATAGAGGTGGAGGATAAATGCGTGGCTGAGGGATTGGAGCAGGGGGCGGAGATTCAGATTCCTGGATCATTGGGACCTCTTTTGGAGCAGGTGTGACCTGTACAAAAAGGACGGGTTGCACTTGAATCCGAGGGGGATCAGTATCCCAGCAGGGTGGTTTACTAAGGCTGTTGGTGAGAGTTTAAACTAGAATTGCTGGGGAGAGGGAATCAAACTGAAGAGACAGAAGAAGGGGCGGTTGGCTCACATAGAGAGAAAGCTTGGAGACAGTGTGAGAGGGAGGATAGGCAGGTGATAGAGAAGGGATATACTCAAACTGATGGTTTGTGATGTGTCTATTTTAACACAAGAAGCATCATGAACAAAGTGGATGAGCTTAGAGTGTGGATCAGTACTTGGAGCTATGATGTTGTGGCCATTACAGAGATTTGGATAGCTTGGACAGGAATGGTTACTTAGAGTGCCAGGCTTTAGATGTTTCACAAAGGATAGGGAGGGAGGTAAAAGAGGTGGGGCGTGGCACTACTGAAGTCATCGAGGGATTGTCTACGGAGTCTCTGTGGGTGGAAGTTAGAAACAGGAAGGGGTCAATAACTACTGGGTGTTTTTTTATAGACAACCCAATAGTAACAGAGACATCGAGGAGCAGATAGGGAGACAGATTCTGGAAAGGTGTAATAATAATAAGGTTGTCGTGGTGGGAGATTTTAATTTCCCAAATAATTGATTGGCATCTCCCTAGAGCAAGGGGTTTAGGTGGAGTAGAGTTTGTTAGGTGTGTTCAGGAAAGTTTGCTGACACAATATGTAGATAAGTATACAAGGGGAGAAGCTGTACTTGATCTTGTATTGGGAAATGAACCTAGTCAGGTGTCTGGTCTCTCTTTGGGGGAGCATTTTGGAGACAGTGATCACAATTCTATCTCCTTTACCATTTCATTGGAGAAGGATAGGAACAGACAAGTTAGGAAGATGTTTAATTAGAGTAAGGGGAAATATGAGGCTATCAGGCAAGAACTTGGAAGCATAAATTGGAAACAGATGTTCTCAGGGAAATGTACAGCGGAAATGGGGAAAATGTTCAGGGGATATTTGCATGGTGTACTGCATAGGTATGTTCCAATGAGACAGGGAAAGGATGGTAGGGTACAGGAACCATGGTGTACAAAATTTGTTGAAAATCTAGACAAGAAGGAAAGAAGAGCTTACAAAAGGTTCAAAAAACTAGGTAACAATAGAGATCTAGAAGATTATAAGGCTAGCAGGAAGGAGGTTAAGAATTAAATTAGGAGAGCCAGAAAGGGCCATGAGAAGGCCTTGGTGAGCAGGATTAAAGAAAACCCTAAGGCATTCTACAAATAGGTGAAGAGCAAGAGGATAAGATGAGAGAGAATAGGACCAATCAAGTGTGGCAGTGGAAAAGTGTGTATGGAACTGGAGGAGATAGCTGAAGTACTTAATGAATACTTTGCTTCAGTATTCACTACGGAAAAGGATCGTGGCAATTGTAGGGATGATTTACAGCAGATTGAAATGTTTGAGCATATAGACATTAAGAAAGAGGATGTGCTGGAGCTTTTAGAAATTGGATAATTCTCTGGGACCGGATGAGATGTACCCTAGGCCACTGTGGGAGACGAGGGAGGAGATTGCTGAGCCTCTGGCAATGATCTTTGCATCATCAATGGGGATGGAAGTGGTACCAGAGCTTTGGAGGGTTGCAGATGCTGTTCCCTTATTCAAGAAAGGGAGCAGAGATAGCCCAGGAAATTATAGACAAGTGAATCTTACTTCAGTGGTTGGTAAGTTGGTGGAAAAGATCCTGAGAGGCAGGATTTATGAACATTTAGAGAGGCGTAATATGATTAAGAACAGTCAGCATGGTTTTGTCAAAGGCAGATTGTGCCTTACGAGCCTGATTGAATTTTTTGAAGATGTGGTTAAATATGTTGATGAAGGTAGAGCAGTAGATGTAGTGTATCTGGATTTCAGCAAGGCATTTGATAAGGTACCCCCTGCAAGGCTTATTGAGAAAGTAAGGAGGCATGGGATCGAAGAGGATATTGCTTTGTGGATCCAGAATTGGCTTGCCCACAGAAGGCAAAGAGTGGTTGTAGAAGGGAGTGGTTCTGCATGGAGGTTGGTGACCTTTGATGTGCCTCAGGGATCTGTTCTGGGACCACTTCTTTTCGTGATTTTTATAAATGACCTGGATGAGGAAGTGGAGGGATGGGTTAGTAAATTTGCTGATGACATAAACGTTGGTGGTGTTGTGGATAGTGTGGAGGGCTGTCAGAGGTTACAGCGGGACATCGATAGGATGCAAAACTGGGCTGAGAAGTGGCAGATGGAGTTCAACCCAGATAAGTGTGAGGTGGTTCATTTTGGTAGGTCAAATATGATGGCAGAATGTAGTATTAATAGTAAAACTCTTGGCAATGTGGAGGATCTGAAGGAACTTGGAGTCTGAGTCTATAGGACACTCAAAGCTGCTGTTGACTCTGTGGTTAAGAAGGCTTACGGTGCATTAGCCTGGGTCAACCGTGGGACTGAGTTTAAGAGCCGAGAGATAACGTTACAGCTGTATAGGACCCTGGTCAGACCCCACTTGGAGTACTGTGATCAATTCTGGTTGCCTCACTACAGGGAGGATGTGGAAGCCATAGAAAGGGTGCAGAGGAGATTTACAAGGATGTTGCCTGGATTGGGGAGCATGCCTCATGAGAATAGGTTGAGTGAACTCGGCCTTTTCTCCTTGGAGCGGTGGAGGATGAGAGGTGACCTGTTAGAGGTGTATAAGATGATGAGAGGCATTGATCGTGTGGATAGTCAGAGGCTTTTTCCCAGGGCTGAAATAGATATCATGAGAGGACACAGTTTTAAGGTGCTTGGAAGTAGGTACAGAGGAGGTGTCAGTGGTAAGTTTTTTACGCAGAGAGTGGTGAGTGCGTGGAATGGGCTACCGGCAATGGTGGTGGAGGTGGATATGATAGGGTCTTTTAAGAGACTCCTGGATAGGTACATGGAGCTTAGAAAAATAGAGGGCTATGGGTAACCCTCGGTAATTTCTAAAGGAAGTATATGTTTGTCACAGCATTTTGGGCTGAAGGGTCTGTATTGTGCTGTAGTTTTTCTGTTTCTATGTTCTTCTACATGATGCCTTTTCCCGTTTTTCCTATCAAAGTGTAAAACTTCACATTTCTGAGTATTAAATTCTATCTTCTTCTAGCCACTCATTGCATCAGCATATGTATTCAAAAATATTGAAGTGTTCTATTAGAGTAAATAAAGATGAACTTCTATACTTCCACTGGGAGAAGGGTGAATAATCAGACGGCATTGTTTAAAGACTATTGGCAAAATAACTGGAGGGAACATCAGCTTAAATGCTTTCAGGCAGTAAATTCTTACAATTTCTAACGCATTGCTGGAAACATTGGTGGAAAGTAAGTTTTACTCTAACTTCCTAAAGAAAACCGGACAAGTAAGAGAAATAACTTGCAGGAGTTTGGGGAAGGGCGCAGGCTTTATTCTGCAGATCAATGAGCTTCTTTTTGTGATTTCAGAAGGCTCAAGTCCGCAATCAGTGAGTTCCACTCCAGCGGCAGAGTTTGCTGAAAATTAAACCCGAACCAAAAAATGTTTGTTGACTTCATTGAGGTTGAAGGGAGCTTAGAGTCTCTTACATGCAATTGTCTCTGTAGCCTATTTGATAAAGCAGGACCTCTGGAAGGAAACAAAAATCATGATTAAACCAGCCTGCATCAAGTTATCTTAAGTAAACATGGCTTGGATTATATTTTTCTTTGCTGATGGTTGAGAAAGGGTCTTTTGGCATTTCTTGATGTACCTAAATGACTCTGCAAATGGACTTCTGATAAATAAACAGATAAAGATTATCTATAAATGCACTGTATTTTTTAATTGGTGGCTGTTAAAACAACAAACTTGTATTGAGTGAGTTTTGAATGCAGAAACTGTCAAGGATTGTGGTGCATTGCAATGAATACTGCTTGTTTTTATTACATTCGGAACAAATTTTGAAGACATACATGGAACTTATAGGCTTGTATTACTGTCTTTACTGTTGAGGTTCAGTGGGTCGCACTCTGAGTCAGAGGTTGTGGCTGAGTCAATTATGAAGCTGGGAATGTACCTCATGATCAGGGCCCTGAGCTTGTACGAACTGTTAAACCAAAGTCCTGTCTATCCTCTCAGGTCTGTGTACCATCCAAAATGATGCTTAGGAGTTAGAACATAAGGGACAGAAGCAGGAGTGACTCAACACTTAACCCCTGTTCTATCCTCACATCCCTTTGCTCCCTTGTTTAAATGTTTGTCAGTGTCTACTGAGAATATAATCAATCGTTCAATCACTACTGTAAGTACATTCAATAATTTAGTGAGTTCTCCCTCGTTTCCAAACCAACATTTACTTCCAACTGACATGACTGGTCTTCATGTGATCTTGCTGAGTGCAAATTGGCTGCCTTATTGCTTTGTGTTGTAGAAGTGACTTCAGAACCACTTCATTGGTGGTAAAGCACTTAAACATGTCCTCAGGTTGTAGAAGGTGCCACGAAGTCCTACCTTTTATCATTAGTGCAAAGGATTTACATTTAAAAATTTAAATACTGAAAACTAATCAGGCCTGGGAACGACGACAAAAATGGGTAAGGAGTCAAAGGTTGGGGGAGAAGGCAGGAGAATGGGGTTGAGAGGGATAAAAATCGGTGATGATGGAATGGTGGGGCAGAGTTGATAGGCCAAATGGCTTAATTGTCTTCTATGTCTCATGACCTTATAGTCTTATAGATTAAGACAGGATTTATGTTGTTCAATGTAATGAAACATCTTAATGGATGGTTATCAAAGAACTTATGACAGTGAGACAAAAAGGAAGGTGGACAGAGGCGTGGCCAGATAGGCTTTAAAGAATGAAGTAAGCAATAGGCATTGAGGGCCTGTATAGATACATAACTAAAGAGATGGAAAAGAGTACCACAGCTAGACAAACTGCTTCAGCAACATGGACACCACAGAGAGTGGAAGAGGGAGCTGAAATAGATCTTTCAACATGCCCTGAGCTCTGCCAGAAGAAATACATGGTGCTAGTTTTTAAGAATCAGCAATCCTTTTTATATCTAGTCTGATATTTGTTTCCAATAACTTAAATAACTTGCTACTTCACTGAAGCTCATCTGGCTATACTGGGGATTTTTTCCTTTCTGTTCTCCAGATTAATTAATTCATTATTCTACATAACGTGTCTAAGGATAGGCTTGTGTTTATTTTAAGTTTGGCATTGTGGAGTTGAGATTGCTCAGTGGAATGCTAGGCCAGCTTGAAACCTCTTCTCATTTACTCTTTCTATTAGACATGTCATATACCATGGCAATTTAGTTTTTTTTTACTAGAATGTTAGTAGTATCTTGAATTAGTCAAAAGCTGCTGCAGATATATCATTTATTTCATCATATGTTTCCTAATGAAAAACCTGTGATCACATTGTCTGCTTTATTTTAAACATGAACCAGATAAACCAATGAAATAGTGAAATTATGACCTCATCTTTGAATTCCTCATGAATGAAGAAAGGCACACAACCTTCCCCCCCCAAAGCCATGAAGCATTTGGTCACTTATTTTTTATGGAAAGGTTGTTATCAATGAGTCATACAAGCCTGCATTTTACACAGGGCTCTCCACAGTTCATTGCCAGAGCAAATCTGACTCCTGTCCCAGATACCCTGACTCCATAGCCAGCTGTTCCAAACTTAACCCTTTCAATTCCATATAAAGCCTTCCTGTGAACCTTGAACATTTCATTTGTTTCATTTTCTAATAATGTGCAAGTGCTCTCCATTAAGAATTTAAATGCTTCAGATGAACATGTTTAAGTAAAAATCCTTGAGGTGCTATAATAACAAAATCCTCATGATGCTAAAACTCCTCAAGATGCAATAAATCCTGTTATAGAAACAAATTATATAATAATTTTAAGACAGGAAGAATTAAGACAGTTATTTCACATGCTAGAGAGTGAGGATACCATATTATTTAGTATTAGTTTGAAGAATGTTATTTAAATACATTAGTCATCTCCTGGCTAATGTCCAGTATTTGAATTGTTTTCATCTCTTAGCTTTGGTTAATTCTGTGATAATGAATTTCTATAGAAACTTTTATATCTTAGACTATCTGTCTGCAACCTATTTTGCAAGGAAGAGGCAGAGTGGCAATTCTGAGAAGGGTGCAAGTACATAAAAATCTTGAATTTCCTTCGATGTTCTTGCCACTGTCCTCAGTACTAGACTCCTCATGAAGCCCATCATCAGAACAATAACTTCCTGTAGTTTACCAGTGTTATGGTTGATACAGGTTCAGCAATTCCTCTCCCATCCAGGGTAGGAAGATAGTGCAGGTTGCTTGTTGGCAGCCAGCTTGGCCACAGTAGGCTGAATGGTTTTTATCTGCGTTGAAATGAAAAAGAGTGAATCCATTTCAATGCAGAGGAATGACTTTGAGGGAGACAAGTAACTGGAATTTTTAATTAATTAAGTTAAATACACTCAATGGCCACTTTGTTAGGTACCCCTGCTCGTTAATTCAAATATCTATTCAGCCAATCATGTGGCAGCAACTCAACGTATAAAAGCATTCTGACGTAGTCAAGAGGTCCAGTTGCTGTTCAGGCCAAACATCAGAATGGGAGAAAGAAATGTTATTTACCTGACTTTGACTATGCAGTGATTGTTGGTGCCATACGGGGTGGTTTGAGTATCTCAAAAACTGCAGATCTCCTGGGATTTTCATGCACAACGGTCTGAAGAGTTGACAGAAACTGTGGAGAAAAACAAGAAAAAAACATCCAGCGAATAGCAGTTCTGTGAGCGAAAACTCCTTGTTAATGATAAAAGTCAGAGGAGAATGGCCAGATTGGTTCAAACTGACAGCAAGACAACAGTAACTTAAACAACCATGTGTTATAACAGTGGTAGGCAGAAGAGTATCTCTGAATGCATAACCTGTTGAACCTTGAAATGGATGGCGACATCGAGTTCCACTCTGGTACCTAATGACTTCTGGCCACTGAGCGTACATCTATTAGTTAATAAATGTTTTCCTAGAGATGTGACTACTTCAACTGTTTTCCAGAGAATTATTTTTTAGCTTAAAAAGTAATATTTTTAAATTATTTAATAGTGTGAAGATTATTCTATTTTAGCAGATTTTTAATGTTTTTTGAATGCTTCTGAATGTCAGAGACAATGATGGATAGTCAAAGTCATTGACAACCAGTACGGGAGCATAGCACAGTCAGTAGTCAATGCACACTGGTGATAGGGTTAGCGGGAAGGCTCGATGCCACGCTCACTGGTCAGAAGCTGGTTGCCAGGGCTAAATATTGGCCACAGCTACGTTCACATTGGGAAGTGATGAGTAGGGCAAGCTTACTGCTTGGAAAAGCAGATTGAATGTAAACCTTCTGGGGGCTCATTGTAGTTCATTTGCCCTCAGCCTGAAGGACATCCAAAGGCATGCTAAATAAATCACCTTTGTTGTGTGGGCCAGTTGCTTTTTGGATGTGATTCTTGAGACATGAGTATCAGCCAAGACATTCAGAGAATGATCCTGCTCTTCCCTGATTAACGACATAAGGTTTTTGACGACTACCAATAGACGGTGGTTCCTCCAATTCTGGTTTCCTGAGTTTTCCTGGTTTCAATCATTCCACCAATGATGCCAAGATCCTGTAATTTCCTCCCTAAACTTTTCTGCCTCGCTCCTTCTCTTTCTGTCTTTAGCACACTCTTCAATATTTTCTCTTTGCCAAGCTTTTACTCATCTTCCCCATTCTATCTTTGTGTGCTTCTGTGTCAATTTTCAAAGCTGCACCGTGGAGCTCAAGTGATGCCAAAGGAAAGTGTTGACAGTTCTCTCAGTTTTTGAAGTGTGATTTGTAGTCCCTCAGTATGTCACAGACTGGAGCCATATCACAGGTATCAGCACAGAATAATTACTGGCTGCTACAGCACAGTAGAAGGCCATCTGGCCCATCATGCTTGAGCTGGTTTCTCAAAGGCGCTCCTTCATTGATTGCATTCCTGCATAGCACCATAAATGTTTGCTGATGCACATGCCACAAATGAATTAAAACAAGAATCACTTAAACCATCCTGTTAAATCTGCTTCCACTTTCTTTTCGGGAATGCATTCCTGATCATGATTCACAAGGCGAAGAAATGTTTCCTTGTGTCTTCACTGCATCCAGTGCTCCTAGGTCCCTTGGGTGCTCATAATGTAATCTCTGCTACTTTAAAACTCAGTATACTCAAACTCACACTCAACTGCAGAAGTTGCTTATTTAGTGCATTATCTATCCCTCAACCTGCTGCAGATAATGAGTTTTATTTTGCTTCAGAGATAAATAAATTTAATGTACAAAAATATAGAACTTAGAACAGTACAAGCCCTTCAGACCACAATGTTGTGTGAACTAATTAAATTAATAATCAAATGGGCAACTAACGTAATCCTTTCTGGCTACAGAATGTGCATATCCTTCCATGTCATGCACATTCATATGCCTAAGAGCCTCTTTAATGTCTTTATCATATTTATCTTCACCACTAACCCAGGTAGTATATTCCAGACGCCCATCACTCTGTGTGTAAAAAAACTTGCCCTGCATATCTCCTTTGAACTTACCCCTTCTCATCTTAAATGCATGGCTTTGGTATTAGACATTTTAACCCTAGGGAAAAGATAATGGCTGTCTACTCATCTATGTCCCTTATAATCTTATAAACCTTGATTAGATCTCCCCTGAATCTCCGCTGCTACAGAGAAAACAACCTACCTTTGTCTAACTCTCCTTATAGCACATGGCCTGTAGCCCAGACAGCACGTTGGCAAACCTCTTCTGCACCCTCTCCAAAGCCTCGGGATGCTTCCTATAATGGGGTGACCTGAACTGAATATAATACACCCAGATGAGAGTTTTATAATGCTGCAGTATGACTTCCTGACTCTTGAACTTAATTCCTCGACTAATAAAGGTAAGCATGCCAATGCCTTCTTAACCACCGTATCAACCCGTGTAGCCACTTTTGGGGATGTAGACTTGGACCTCAGGATTACTCCGCTCATCAATACTGTTGAGGGTTTTTCTACATTTCATCCTCCAAAGTGCAATACTTCACATTTGGCTAGGTTAAATTCCATCTTCCATTTACCTGCCAATATCTGCATCTGATTGATATTCCACTGTATCCTTTGCCAGCCTTCTATGCTGTCCACATTACAACCCATCAGTATCATCTATTATCTGCAAATTTACTAACCCACTTATCTATTTTTTCATCTTGGTCATATATATGCTGTCTATACCCTTTATCTTCTGTAGGCAACCCAATTCGACTGCAAATGACCAACTCAACATGTTTCTTTGCTGGATCAGCCTTCCGTGAGGGACCTTCACTAATGCATGTAAACAACATTCTCAACTCTATCTCAATCAATCTCCTCAAAAAACTCAATCACATTATTAAGACACAACCTGCCCTGCACAAAGTTAATATGTTAATAAGTGAGAGTGATGTGCATGTGAGATCTTTGGCGATGCACAGAACGAACGCTAATATATATAAGTTCCTAACTCAGTCAAAAACTGAGGTTGTTATCAATTGACTGATCATTCATGTAGTCTGTCCCTTTAAGAAAAACAAGCTCTTTGAATAGGCTGACCATGCTTTGCTAATTTTGTCTGATCTGTACAATCACGTGTATAGCATTAGCAGTAATTTGACACCCTTATGTCCCTGTAGCAAGGGGAGCGGGGAAGTAACAACACTTTTTCTCCAAGTTCACTGGTCCCCCATTTATTGTCTTACTATGGTCTGGATTTTATGAAGAAATATTTACAGTTTGACACATAACTGCTTGCAATTTCCCCATGAGAGGGGCAGGAATTTTAGGATATTTGTTCAAAAGTGTGTGAGTGCTGTCTGTATCTGGTGCCTTTGATTTGAATACTCTGCCCCTGCATTCCTCACTCACAGATCATCAAGTTGCAAAAATTCCCCAGCACGATTAGAAGGAGTCTGCTCAAACAACCTGCACCAGGTTAGATTGGGAGCAGAGTGTCTTCTTCCATTGATCCCTCCGAAAGGGGAATGGGATGAAGGGGAAGTCTTAGTACCTGTACTTTGAGATTTTTTTTGAATTGCTTCAGTTACTTCGTATATTTTAAGTATTTATTTTAAACTATTTTTCAAATAATGTTTTATCCTTTAAATAGCTTGATTAATTTGTAATTATTTTTGAATATTTGTCGATATTTCTGATTTGAATTTTCGGAGGGTAGATGTAGGGAGGGTTGCAGCATATAAGAGAGCAGTAGACAATACCAAAATGATGATCAAGGAGTAGGCAGAAGATTTCTTACAGTTTTTTATAGCTCTCGCTGGTCCACTTCTTTATTCTGTCATGTGTATCTTTATTAGTTTCTTTTTCCTACTCTCTGAGTTCTAAAATGACCGATGAATGTGAAAAATGACTTATCTTTTGGAAATATTTAGAAATGTATTGTGGGATAGAAGAAGGTGAATGGGGAAAAAAAAGCAACTTCCTTGATGTCAGAATATCCCAAGTGCTTGTAAACATGAAAAGTATTTTGAATTGTATTAGCTTCTTTCACATCATACAATATTAACATTTTTAATGAACATAAAATCATGTGGTGGATTTGAAATATTTCAAATGCACTTAAAAAGCCTTTTCTTTCTAAAGTATTATTCTTATAATAAACATGTTCAGCATTAAAAAGACTTTCAAGTTATGATTAATAGTAAAGGCTTACAAGTAGGTTACAATTAAAGGTATGAGAAACTGAGGTTATCCTTAAACATCTTGCTGATTCGAAAACCTATCCTTTATCAGTAAATAATGAGAAATCTGTTGTGAGGCTGGGATCTGTGTGAGAATGACCTGATTTACTAGAGGAAGGCAAAGTGCAACTTAAAATTAATTGAATGTGTTAATAAATTACTTTCTTTCTTTGCACTGTGTAGAACTCCATGAATATGTTCAGAGTGGGTGTGGGTAGTAACTACAATACCAGTTTGACAAGTTAACTACCCTGAAATGAAAACTTCTGACTTTATCAGTTCCATCTCTGAAAAGGTTTGCTGCCATATCTTTCAAACCGATGCACTTATGTTTAAATTGGGACTGATATATTTCTTCTTACAGTCAACAAATTGGGCTATCCGATTGAAAGGAACAATCTTGTCTCAGGCCCCAGTTTACACAGCTCTTGATTCTATCTACCTGCAAAATATCATGCATAAACAATAGTGCTGGGCTGAAATGTTTTCATGACTAAATATTGACAATTGATGCAGTTTGTTCCAGCAGCTTTAAGTTAACAAATTTCACGTCACATGCTGGTGATAATAAACCTGATTCTGAAAATAAATAAATGGATTCATTCAGACCAAGTAACCACCCATCAATCCTTATCCAGAAAGGGACTGACACTTGTTAGTACTTGAGCAATCTTTCATGTTCTTAAGATGTTTTAAATTTAATTTCTGTTTATCATTCACAAGCATCCTTATTGTCAGAATGTGTTGGTGAGTGCTTGATTGACAAAGACTGCTTTTTATGATAGGATGTTTGGTGAATGCACCCCACAGTTCCATTACTGTCCATAGTTTGTGCTGAGCTGCCTGATCTCAGCTGGATGACAGCAGAGCACCCAATTAACTAGATTGCTACAGGCTAATGAATGAAAAAAAATTAGCCAAGGTCACTGCTCCTCAACTGATTTTCAATGAGGCCTGCTGAAAATTAAGCACAAGTGAGGGCAGAGTTGGGTTGGGTGTAACGTTGTTGATGATTTGGTCATCTATCGACACTCCTGGACTAAGGTCAAAATTAAAGAAATATATTAGTGGAGTGAAATTCCTAGGTCTTGCTGCTGTGCTTAAAGCTAGTCAATCCTCACACAACAGCAAAGATATTGTTTGAGAGATAAATGTTAGCCTTGACCTCATGGGAAATGCCCTGCTCTTCCTGATTAGTACCTTGGGAACTTTTGTAAGAGGGCAAAGGGGGCCTGAGATCAGCATTTTATTTAACTGTGTTATGATGCCTCAGTGCTGCACAGTACTCCCAGCCTTGATTATAAGCTGAAGTCCCAAGACTGCATAATACTGTGTGGAGTGCACAACACTGAAATCGACCATTTGTCCCAATCGACCCTTGCAAGCAATTGTGCTTTATTTAACTTTTTTCCCATATTTCCTTATCAGAGGTAGAACTTAGGAAGAATATCTCTGCTGCATAACGTTATTATCTAATTCATAAAAAAAATTATGGAAAATTATTAGGGGCTAAATACATTTTAAAAAATAGTATTAAACCCAAGAAAGTGGATTATAATGTTAACAAAAATAAAAATAGACCTGAGTATTGGATGCATTTTAGAACTCAGAGAGGAAGAAAAAGATATTAATAAAGGTACTCATGACAGAATAAAGGAGTGGACTAGTAAGAGCTATAAAAACTGTAAGAGATTTTATTGGTATGTAGAAAGGAAAAGATCAGCGAGGGTAAGTATAGGCTTCTGACAGACAGAGACAAGCATAAAGAAATGACAGAAAAATTACCCACAACAACCTCTCACTCAATGTCAGCTCAACCAACGAGCTGATTATTGACTACAGGAGGAGGAAATCGGAGTTCATTAGCCAGATCTCATTGGGGGATCAGAGGTGGAGAGGGCCAGCAACTTTAAATTCCTCAATGTGATCATTTCAGAAGGCCCGTCCTGGGCCCAGCACGTATGTGCAATTATGAAAAAAGCACGGCAGCCCCTCTACTTCCTTAGAAACTTTTGAAGATCTGGCATGCCATCTGAAACTTTGCAAACTTCTATAGATGTATGATGGAGAGTACATCGACTGGTTGCATTACAGCCTGAATTGAAACGCCCATGTCCATGAATGGAGAATCCTACCAAAAGTAGTGGATATGGCCCAGTGCATTACAGGTAAAGTCCTCCCCTCCATAAGCACATTTACACAGAGTGTTGTTGCAGGAAAGCAGCATCAATTATCGGAGACCATGACCACCCAGTCATGCTCTCTTCTCGCTGCTACCACCAGGAAGGTGGTACAGGAGCCTCAGGACTCACACCACCAGGTTCAGGAACAGTTATTACCTCTCAACCTTCAGGCTCTTAAACCAGTGGGGATAACTTCATTCAACTTCACTTGCCCCATCACTGAACTGTTTCCACAGCCTATGGACTCACTTCCAAGGACTCCGCATCTCATGTTCTCAATATTATTACTTTCTTGCTTATTTATTTGTTTTTTGTTTGTTTATTTATTTATTCATTCATTCATTCTCTTATATTTCCACAATTTTTGTTGTTTTTGTAAGTTGTTTTTTTTCCAGTCCTGTTGGATGCAGTGTTTCATTAATTCTATCATGGTTCTTGGATTTACTGAGTTTGCCTGCCAGAAAACGATCCCCAGGGTTGTATTTGGCAATATACAATGTATGTACTTTGATAATAAATTTACTTTGAACTTTGAAGAAGTTGTTCCTCAAATGTTGACTCCTGTACCTCCTCATTGATGGTTATAATAGAACCACTTAATAATCAGATTTCGAATACAGGTTAAATTCCCAAATCTATTGAACTGAAAAACCCATCAATAGGAACATTTTCCACTCCTTTAATTTATTTTAAAGATCAACACCAAGTCACCATTTGGAGATAGATTTAGCAAATTTTCATCTTTATATTTTGCTTCTCTCTGCATGAGTGCTTCTTATCAGAAGTTATTAGAATCTCTGGGAATGTCTAAACTAGTTATACGAACACTCCGGTCATCTCAATGCAATCCTGAGCACCACCTGGCTCAGTATCAAATTGCCTGGCATTGATGAAAGCCTGATAAAGAAATACACACAAAATGCTGGAGGAACTCAGCCAGTCAGGCTGCCTCTAGGGAGTCGACGGTTTTGGGCTAAGACCCTTCATTGGGACCAGAAAGAAAGACGAAAGATGCCAGAACAAGAAGGTGGAGGGAGGGAAAGGAGAGGAATGTGGCAGGTGAGGGGAAGGTAGGTGTATGGAGGAGTGGTGATGAAGTGAGAAGATGGGAGGTGATAGGTGGAAGAGACAAAAGGAAGAGCTAGGAGGGAGATTAGTGGGAAGGGATGAGTGGAGAAGGGATCATGTCAACAGCGATCCTTGTGGAATAGGTAGAAAAAAGCAAAGGAAGAGGGGAACCAGAGGGAGGTGATAAGCAGGTGAGGAGAAGAGAAGAGGTAAGAGGGAAGCCAGAAAATGGGATGGAAAAAGGAAGAGGGAGTAGAAGTTACTGGAAGTTGGAGAAATCAGTGTTAGTACCATCAGGTTGGAGGCTATCCAGATAGAATATGAAGTGTTGCTCCTCCAATCTGAGAGTAGCCTCTTCATGGCAGTAGAGAGGCAACGGAATAACATGTTGGAATGAGAATGGGAAGTTGAATGGGAAGTAAATGGCCACCATTTGTGGTGGACGGAGCAAAGGTGCTCAAAGAAATGGTCACCCAAACTACACTGAGTTTTACTGATGTAGAGGAGGCCACACTGGGAGAACCAGCTAGAATAGATGATGCCTGCAGTCTCGTAGGTTAATTATCACTTCACCCAGAAGGACTGTTTGGTGTCTTGAATGGTGGTGAGGGAGGAGGAGAAGTGGCAGGTGCAGCACTTCTACTACTTTCAGGGGTAAGAGCAGCCAGGAGGGGAATGAGTGGACAAGGGACCATGTCGAGAGTGATCCCTGTGGAAAACAGGGCAAGGGCGGGGTAGGGAAAGGTGTGTTTAGTGGTAGGATCCTAATGAAGATTTCGGAAGTTATGGAGAATGAATGTGCCAGGTGCAAACGTCATTGGGTGGTAGGTAAGGAAAGGGGAATTCCGTCTCTGTTATGGGGTTAAGGAAATGGAAGTGATGAGGGTAATGGTAGAGGAAGGGAAACCCCCGTTCTTTAAAGGAGGAGGACATCCCAGATGTTCTTGAATGGAAAGCCTCATCCTGAGAACAAATGCAGTGGAGAGAGAGGAATTGAGAGAAAGGAATAGCATTTTCACAAGTGCCAAGGTGGAAAGAGGGATAATCAAGATAACTACGATAGTCTGTAGCTTTCTAAAAGATATTAGTAGACAGTCTGACTCCAGAGATGGTATAGAGATCGAGAAAGGGGAGAGAGCTGTATGAGATGGGCCATCTAAATTGAGGGCAGGGTGGAAGTTGCAGGCAAAGCTGATGAAATTGGCAAGCTCACCATGGCGCACATGTTGTAATCTGAACAGAATCACTGGAGAGACTGAAGACAGTGGATACAGAAGTGGTTTATTCAACAAAATGAGACATTCTCTGGAGGATGAGGCCTGTTCGACCCAATATTACGTGACATTTTATATGGTAAGGATCAAAGGACATTTCTGTATTTACAATGCATCCACAATGCTTCCTTTGAATTACATACAAATTTCACTTCTCACCCACACTCCAGACACCCAAAATGAATATCAGCATTCATCAGCATGAATTAATCAGCATTGTCTGGTTTTTCAATTAACTGCTGTCCACAGCTCCAGGAAACATGACAACATTTAAAATTTAATCCATAATCAGGTCTAAAGATTGGTTGCTATATACCCTAATTCCAGAATATGCCCTAACACAGGAAATAACAACAATATATAGAGAAACTGAGCAAACACATGAGATGAGAAATGAATAAGAAGTCAAAAGTCAAATTTATTGTTGTATGCACAAGCGGAATGAAATACTTAATTTGCGGCAGTATCAGATACACAACATTCACAGGAAAAACGCATTAAACATAAGTTATCCAAAATTATACAAGAAGGAACACAATCAGAAGCACATGAGATTCTGCAGATGCTGAAAACCCAGAGCAACACACACAAAATGTTGGAGGAACTCGACAGGTCAGGCAGCATCTATGGAAATAAATAAACAGACGATGTCCTTGGCTGAAACATCAACTGAATATCCATTTCTGTAGATGCTGCCTGACCTGCTGAGTTCCTCCAGCATTTTGTGTGTGTTTTGTGCAATCAGAAGTCTATGCTGAAAAGATTAATTAAAAACGTTGGTTTGGAGAGCAGCAGAAACGTGTGGAGAATAAATATAGTATGAATCAATTGAAGTGGCCTATTTCTGCTCTGAATTCAATATAACCATGTACTTACAGCTGATATTTAATGATGCTTTATAATACTAACTAACCAGAATCAAAAACAGAATCAGAATCAGGTTTATTATCACTGTTATATGTTGAGAAATTTGTTGTTTTGTGGCAGTAGAACAGTGCAAGTCATAAAAAGCTTCTGTAGGCTACAATAAGAAATTTATAAAAGATAAATACTGTAGTGCCAAAAGAAAGCAAGATAGTGAAGGAATGTTTACTGGTCAAGGACTGTTCATAAATCTGTCAGCGGAGGGGAAGAAGCTATTCCTGAAACGTTGAGCGTATACCCTAAGTCTCCTATACCCCTATCTTTATCTTGAATTACCAGTTTTACCCTACTTCTATAATGCCAGGTGAAACCAGGCACAGAAACGCTCTCCAGTGTTTAACATCATTATGCTTGTGTGTGGCAGGAATTGGCTGTTCAGCATACATACTTTCACCAAGCATTCCTGTGCAGTTATTTTGAGAGTGCTGAGGAATAAGACTGAGAAGCAGGGACTAGGTGATTGGGACAGCAGTAGTGTGTGGGATGGGATAGAATCAGAAACTGGGCATGTGGATGTAGCTGGATTGGAAAAGTTAAGATTACAGGGTTTATTTAAACGCGAATTCAGTAGAAGGTAAACTGCTTGTACTGGGGAAAATATTTTTCTATCCTGAAAATTGCCCTGCAAATATGCTGAGCTTATGTATACATATACACTACGTACTTAGGCCTCTACACTTGCTCTGCACTCCTAGGGAAAATACAGCCTGGAGAAACCTAGTTCTCATTTGTGTGAGAAATCAAAGCCCAATTAGAACGAAGGCATGGATGTTTTTTAACTGCTGTTGCCGCCTGAGCTGCCACCTGAGGGTCAGTTGGCATCCTATCCCTTGAACCATCCCTGTTAACAGGAACGTAGGAGTGAGTTGTCAGTTGAACTCTTCACATTGTGAAACAAGCATTGGTGTGATTAAACTCCCTCTCATACAATTGTACATGATACAATTCTAAAAGAGCTTATTTGGCCCATTATGCTAATCTTTATTGTTGAAAAGGTAATTCCAATCAATCTTGCTTCCTGAGCTCTTAGCCTTTAACCTAACAAATTATTCTTTCCTTTCAGCCAACTTTTCCAATTGAGTTCTGAAACTTTTCACTACTTTTGTTTTATTTTCTAAAATGAAACTCTTACTTCAGGTCCAGCTCGCTTTCATCAGTCTCGATAAGAAACTGGGCCACAATCCAAAAATTCAAATCAAGCTGTCAACATAGAGGAACTTAGCAAGCAAGGAAAATGCAGACTGAAAAATTATTGAAAGCTACAGACTAGATGGAGCTAAACTCTGAATCTGTTTATAGGCTTGTGGGAAAGAGAGGCCAATGGTGACACCTTGTGAATCAGAATGCAGGGTCTAAAAATTATAAAATATAATTGGAAAACTGAGAATCTAGTTATTTCCAATTTCACCCAGAGTCTCTTCATTCAGATATGCACAGTGTAGCACACATCCACTTTCGGACATACTCTTTGCTGATGCTTTCATGGCAAATATGGGTTCTATTATAGTGAGAATTAAAGGGGACCAAAACATGCAGGTTCCTGAGCATAGAGTACTGCACTAAAAATCAGATATGCTTCCTTTATTTCAAAGGTAAAGCTACCTTGCACACTTCCATCCCCTCATCTGTCTTGAGTTTGCATTGGTGACCCTGCAACAATACCCTACCCACCCAGCAACCAATTGTAATGTCCTGTTACACCTACACTATTCAGCAATGTCTTCAATGAATCTTTGTCCTGCTCCCACATTGCAAAACCTCTGCTCGCCAACATCTTACAATCTTTTCCACAGCAATCTCAACCGGCTGCCTGCGGTGCACCTGTTTTACCTGTTTTCCTCTGCTTGCTGCACCTTCAAGCTTGTTCCCAGCCTGGTTCTTTTGCTTGTGATTGCCTTGGCCTCGTGCGCAATAGAATTTTCAGCAGCAGAGTCTTGGTCAAAGCACATGCTTTCCTCTCCCAGCTCTATTGCCTCCGCACACCACAGAAAGTGTATGCTATCACAGGAGAGACGAAAAAGCAGTTAAGAGCATGGACATCTTCAGGGAAATTTCATGGAATTCTTACTGGATGGCAGATGCTGCAGGATCTGTTGATTTGTGATTTGAAGGTTTCTCTATATAGATGCCAAACAAGCAAAATTCTTTGAAGGAAGCATGTATTTGCCAAGCTGGGCTATTAACCACTGAGCTGGTAAATTCACTGGTCTCCCTATTTCACCATGCACAAAGTTACTGATATCCCTTGATTCAAGCGTTCTTGAAATTTTTTTAAGTAAAGCATTTTAAATAGAGAAAAGCTTAATGCAATTTCCTATATATTGCATACAATATCTTCCTATGGGCAGACAATGATGCATGTAAGATTGAAATAAAAACTTTAATAAAATGACGACATGCATTCAAAGAGTCAATCAGGATCAGAATGGTATCATAATAAAAACTTATAATACAGTAGACTGTTTGTAAATCTAGAAATTACAGGAGATATGCTAAAACAAATTAATCTAATCCATGTCAACTAAGGGACAAATGTGAAACAATCCCTGATGGTCACCTGGTAACCTACGCTTAAAAAAAAGTATGCTGTACACGATTACTGTATATTGTTCAGAATGGCAGGCGGTGACTAGTGGGGTACCGCAAGGCTCAGTGCTGGGACCCCAGTTGTTTACAATATATATTAATGACTTGGATGAGGGAATTAAATGCAGCATCTCCAAGTTTGCGGATGACACGAAGCTGGGTGGCAGTGTTAGCTGTGAGGAGGATGCTAAGAGGATGCAGGGTGACTTGGATAGGTTGGGTGAGTGGGCAGATTCATGGCAGATGCAATTTAATGTGGATAAATGTGAAGTTATCCACTTTGGTGGCAAAAATAGGAAAACAGATTATTATCTGAATGGTGGCCGATTAGGAAAAGGGGAGGTGCAACGAGACCTGGGTGTCATTATACACCAGTCATTGAAAGTGGGCATGCAGGTACAGCAGGCGGTGAAAAAGGCGAATGGTATGCTGGCATTTATAGCGAGAGGATTCGAGTACAGGAGCAGGGAGGTACTACTGCAGTTGTACAAGGCCTTGGTGAGACCACACCTGGAGTATTGTGTGCGGGTTTGGTCCCCTAATCTGAGGAAAGACAGCCTTGCCATAGAGAGAGTACAAAGAAGGTTCACCAGATTGATTCCTGGGATGGCAGGACTTTCATATGAAGAAAGACTGGATGAACTGGGCTTGTACTCGTTGGAATTTAGAAGATTGAGGGGGGATCTGATTGAAACGTATAAGATCCTAAAGGGATTGGACAGGCTAGATGCAGGAAGATTGTTCCCGATGTTGGGGAAGTCCAGAATGAGGGGTCACAGTATGAGGATAGAGGGGAAGCCTTTTAGGACCGAGATTAGGAAAAACTTCTTCACACAGAGAGTGGTGAATCTGTGGAATTCTCTGCCACAGGAAACAGTTGAGGCCAGTTCATTGGCTATATTTAAGAGGGAGTTAGATATGGCCCTTGTGGCTACGGGGGTCAGGGGGTATGGAGGGAAGGCTAGGGCGGGGTTCTGAGTTGGATG
This sequence comes from Mobula birostris, assembly GCF_030028105.1. Lineage (NCBI taxonomy): Eukaryota > Metazoa > Chordata > Chondrichthyes > Myliobatiformes > Myliobatidae > Mobula > Mobula birostris. Next base: position 72,950,355 of record NC_092377.1, on the reverse strand, counting down.
ATCAGCCATGATCATAATAAATGGCGGTGCAGGCTCGAAGGGCCGAATGGCCTACTCCTGCACCTATTTTCTATGTCTCTATGTTTCTATGATTGTGTTTGGTATGAAAGCTCACCAACGTTCACTGTCTTTATGACAGGATGGCTCTTTGATGAGGTGTGTGTGTGTGTGTGTGTGTGTGTGTGTGTGTGTGTGTGTGTGTGTGTTTCTGAAACAATAATTCATCATGACTTCTGAAGGAGAGGCGAGTAAACCACAAGGAAAAAAGGGATTTAAGAAAGAATGCTTCTTTTAAGACTGTCATATGTCATCAAGAATCATATCTTTAAACTGGAATGAGTATATTCAACTCCCACTCAGTGACATTTGCAAACTCACAGCAGGCCAAGCTTCCAGCAAACATTAATGCATGGCTTTGGAACTAATGCAGTGTCCACTAGCCCTGAGCAGTATCATCCTGCTGTATATAAAGCTTGACACTGATAACTTATTTTCAACACCAGCGATTTGCTAATCATGTATTGTTAACCCCATTAATTCTTTTTCACATATGTCAGTTTAAATTAGTTTATTTTCTTATATAATTTACCAAAGTAAATCTTGAATGTTATTACACCATTTTACTTTGCCGATGGCCAAACGAATGTGGAACATAGGAAGAGGAGCTGACCATTCGGCCCCAGAAGGCTGCTCTGCCATCTGATCAATGATGGCTGGTGGTCTTTTATCTGCATATATGTATTTTGGTTTTGTAACCCTTAATATACTCAACTAACAGGAGTGTATCTCATGAAATTATGGTATACATCAAATATCAAAAAAACAAATAACTGCAAAGTGAAAAAAATATGAATAATTGCATTTTAATCTGTGTCACTATGTGGACAATTCAAACAAAATAAAAGATATTCTAAGGCTGAGCATTAATCTTACAGTCCCAGTGGAGTCCTAAAAGGAGTGTCTTTCTGCCAGAGGTGCTGTCTTTCAGATGTAACTTTCAGTCAAAACCCTGTCAGCTGATAGGTGGATCTAAACGATCCCATTGCATGTATAAATTGAACAGGTGGTTTGTCACTAGTGTTCCTGAATCAACACCACCAAAACAGATTATTTGGTCATATTCACATTTCTTGCAACATTGACCACACAGGCTACATCATTGGCTTTGAAGAATTTGGAATGTTTTCACGTCTTTACACATTATTAATGTAAATCCCTTTTAGCAATAAGAATTGGAAGAGGTGATGATAAAAAACAGACGTTGACCTCGATTGCACTTTTTTTCTTCTCATCTTTTCTTTTATGCCCTGCTGCGTTTTATTACAGAGTTGTGCAGCATAGAAACATGCACCTTGGACCACCACTTACATGCTGCCTGTTGTACATTCCTAGTCTCATTTACCATGTTGAGCCCATGGTCCCCTTTGCTTTAATGATTGAAGTACATGTTTAGCTGCTTCTTAAATTTAATTAATCTGATCTTTCTCTCAATTAAACCTTGTCAAAAGTAAATTGGAACCCAGAAATTGACTACAAGATGGTGCCAGAAGATGACGATTTGTTGCATGCTGCTTTCTGCTGATTTGCTCATTACTTATAAATATTCTATTCTTTTAAATCTAAATTCAATGACACTACATCATATTTTATTCTGCAATCTTTTGGAATAGGGTGTAGAATTGTTATTTTTTGAGTATTTTCCTTGCAGTTTGAGTACGAGAGTTGCAAACTCATTTTCACTGTATTGGTGCATGACAAATTGTACTATGCAATGACAATAAAGATATTTTATTTTCATTTCATTTTTTTTCAGTTTAATTTCTCTATGCTTGCTTATAATTTTTATAGAATCATCCATATACATGTAATTGTTCAGTAATTTTCCAGTATTATTTATTTTTCTGGAAGTTTCTCAGTTTTCCTACAGCAGGTGTCACACCACTTGAATCTGCCTATTGAACAGATTAATTGTTATCATATGAATGTTGTTATCTCTGGTTTGGGTATGAGACAACTCCAGCTTCTTCTGTCTTATCTTTGTTCTTATAACAGTTAATAAAATGGCCATTGCCACCACGTTTTAAGCCTCATTCTTGACTTACAAAAGACCTCCAGATCCAACAATTCTGTCACTGTTTACCCCTTGTCCGATCTCAAGGTGCTGATGTGAGGAAGTGATTTACATGGATGGTATGCAAAATAATTTTTTTCTCGTTACATGTGACAATAATAATAAACCAACAATACCAAACCAGTTTCGAATGCAGGGCCACAGAGCTCTATAACATTTGCCACTGCTGCATTCTGGGTACATACTGTAGCCAGTGACGCTGAGCGCTATTTTAATACTTTTGCCCTGCTCCCGCTGTTTGTGCAATATTTTATTAAAAGGTCTAAGTTCAAAAACCCACACAGGGTAAAAAAATCTTGACTTGAAAACAGGTTAGAAGCAACAGGATGTTCAATTTTTTTTCTCTGAGCTGATTGCATTGTAATATGCCTGGCAACATTCCAGTGCTTCAATTCAAAAGAAGTTTCTTTATTGAATTCCATGCAGAGATATCATCATCTCAAAAAGCTACTGTTAGCCAGAGGGTTTCAGATGAAACAATTCAGCTGTGACTTTTGAAATGTGAGGGATCACAATTGCCGTTTGACTGCATGGGACTTGTCAAAGGACTTCATTCAAGCAGACAAGTTGTTTACACAATCCTCTGCTTCTTGCCCACCTTACAGTGAGAGTCCTCAGTGTCTGAGGTTTCGTCTCCAGCAGGTGCAGATACCAGAATAGAGTGGGTTTGGTTAACCCTCTCACAGGTCCGTCATGCAAGAGATGAACATCAAATGCTTGAGCATGCATATGCTGCAGAGACAAGGGTCAGTTCGAGACCTTTAGATTCCTCACAGCTCAAATCTCACTCAATCCTTTTGAATTTGGGGGGAGGGGAAGCAAAAGAAATGAAAACAAGTTACAAGATGCATGAGGGCTATGTTAGACAGAGGTAAACCTGATTTCTATCACAGCAGCATTACACAGAACCTTTGAAAGAGTGTACAGCAAATTAATAGAATGGAATATTTCTATAAGAGGGTCTCAGAATCTCGCAGTCTGATTAAAATATTACCCTATTTCCTCATCAATTGGCCCTACTTTGGATTCCAGGAAATCATGCCATTTGCTTATAAGTGTTGTCCTGTATCGGACCTCACATGCTTCCATTTTGGCCTTGCTCACTCAGATCTCTCTACACATGTTCTGATTATTTCACTCTTCCCAGAGCATCTATTCTTCTCATCGTCAATGCCCATATTTTCAGTCATGCCATATTCTTTTGGTTTATATTATGTTAAATTCTATAAGGGTTTGGCCAGTTCAATTCCTTAAAGGTGATGAAAATTATACAGAAGATGCTTCCATCTGTACGGGCAGGTGAAGGTATGGTCCATAAATATACTAAGTTAATCACTAATAAACCCATTAGTGAATTCAGGCGCTCTTTCTTTACCCACCATACAGGGAAAATGTAGAAACTGACACATGAGACACTTTGGGTGAATAGAGGGTACCCATTTAAGTGGAAGCAGGATAAGTATGGATGGGAATGGAATAGGATTAGCTGGGAGGAGTTTCTTATGAGGGACGGTTGTTAGATTTAACCAGATAGAATGAGTAATGAGACAGGAAGTTCTACTGAAAGGTCATGCATCTGAACAATTAACTCTGTTTCTCTCTTCACAGATGCTGCCTGACCTACAAATTATTTCCAGCATTTTCTGCTTTATTTCAGATTCTTGTATCTCCTATGTTTTTTGGGTTTGTGTATATTGTACATTCAATACATTCCCATGTAGCTAATTAATAGAAGCTCAGGCCACCATATTTAAAATTTTACTGAACTACAAAAGTATTTTAATTGGTATTTTACCATTGATGGCCTGATAAATAAATGCTGAAATGGACAATTCTGATCATGTAGTTTTGATTAGCAGGGAGCTCAGAATGAATTTGATACATTCCTGAGTGGAAAAGTATAAAGGACATTGTCCCCTTGTTTGCTGAGGTCAGAATAGATAGAAAAAAGGAAAGTTCAGTGACTGAGGTACTGCTGATTTTCAGTGGTAGAAAGTTCAGTTTCCACAAAGCATCCGTGGACTCCTTCCACAATCAAAAGGGAAATTGAAGGTAAAAATTTTGTAGGGTTAAGGGGAAAAGGAATTGAGCAGGGGCATGGGACTAAAGGGGCTACGAGTGGCATGGACAAGGAGCTGGCATAGACTTGATGGACTGAAGGACTTCCCTGGGCATTGTAACAATTCTACCCTTTTATTTTATGCAAAGAGCCTTCACCCTAGCAGTAATGCAATGCGAGGGATTTCAGTGTAACTAAGTCAGCAGTACAACTCATAGCAACCAAAGTTTTCCTTTGCTAATTAACACTGAAAGCCAGATATATATCACCGGGGAAAGAAAGATGGAACGAACTTTAAAATATTTCTACTGTCAAAGTCAAACAGCCAAATACTATAATGGAGCCATTAAATTAGGCTAATAGCTCCTCTGTAGTGACATCAGCTGTTGGATCTAATTCTTTAAACTTTATTGATAGCACATTGCCTATAAAGGCTTGAGAATAATTCAGTAATAAGGAGAATTAATATTTGTAAGTTGAATGAATTCATGACGCACTACAAATGACAAAATGCATATTTTGTTGAAATTAATAAAATATACGATTGCTAAGAATTTGGTTTTGTCAGTGCTAAAGAAATGTACCTGCTATAAATAAAGTTTAAAAGAATTCAAATAATGAATTAGCCACTTAACTGTCAAGGCAGTTGTTAATCCAGCTATAAAGTGTAATAGAAGTAGGAAGCGATTATTCAAGAACATTTTAAAACGTAAGTTTTGGCAATTGTGCAATGGAGAAATTGAGGAAAAATTCAAGTGAAGAGAATTAGATCTAAATATACCAAGGAGAGTAGGAATACATGATTAAGGTATGACCTTTTGGCTGGATATTCTGTAAAGTATATTGGGAAATGTCAGCTCTTGGTCAACTAGAAAGGCCTTGAATTGAACGGAGAAAAGAATTGCATTACTTAATGAGGAAGAGGAATGATGTAAGATTAAAGCAGAATGTAAAATTGCTAGTAAGCAGTATATTACCCTTGGCATCAACCACTTTTACCTTCAGTGGATTAAGACTGGTATTCTATGGCACCTGTATAGGATGTATGATGTTCAGTGCTGAGAAAAAGCTGTACTGTAACAAAGTAGTACTGATGAAGATACTGTTGAGACCTAATAGAAATACAAGGACTGGGTTAATAGGTTATTTTATATAGATCTATCTTAGTTCAAAAGACAAGGGTTTAGGATCAAGGTTTTGATTTTCTGAATGTCAGTTGTATGTGACCTTGTCACCACTGTACAGTGAGGATAGCAGTCCTATGCTGTATCCAAAGACCCTTGAAGAACAAAGTAGGTGCCATTTAATAGGACATCAATATTACAGAATCATAATGGTCAGCAATGTCTGAACAAATTGAGGGATTTTGCCCTAGAAGATTGAATCATGGGTTTGACATGATAGTGGGCATAGTGTCATAGTCATACTGCATGAAACAGCTCCTTCAGCATCAATCATCCACATCAATCATGAGCTTGTCCTATTTGTATGCGTTTGGCCCTATCACTCTAAATATTATCTATTCATGGACCTTTCAAAATGTCTTTCCTTTAAACATATTTGTACCTATCTCTACAGTTTTCTCCAGAAGATCGTTCCTTATACTTAATACCCTCTCTGAAATATGTCGCCCCTTGGGTCCCCTTTAAGTCTTTCCCCTCTGACCTTAAACATATACCCTTTTGTTTTAGACTCCCTTACCCTTGGACAAAGACTAACCATTTAACCTTATCTATGCCCCTCATGATTTTATATATCTTTATAAAGTCACCCCTTAGCCTCTTAGGCTCCAGTGAATACAGTCCCAACTGTACTCAAGAATCCTTCTCCTTATAACTCAAGTTCTACAGTCCTGAATGTATCCATGTGAATCTTTTCTCTAACCTTTTCAGCTTAAGTATATCCTTCATTAAGGTCTTTCAAACTATAAATGAATGCAGATGAAGCACATGAAGTCACTTAGCCTTCAAAGAATTCTCTGCAATTTAATAAGATCATGACAGGTCTGATCATAGCCTTAGGTCAGCATTTTTGTGTTTCCCCCATAAACTTTCACCCATCCCCTTGCTTAACAAATATCCACCTCCCTCAATCTTAAAAATACTAAAAGATTCTCCTTCCACTGCCTTTTGAGAAAGAGATCTAAACAATCTCTGAAACTTTTTGGGAGAAGAAAATTATCCAATTTCTCTCTGGAAAGGGCAAGCCATTATTTTTAAAAAGTGACCCTTAGTTCTAGTTTTTCCAGTAACAGGAAACATCTTATCCACATGTATCCTATCAAGAAACTCTTGTCTGAACCCCAGCAAGCACAAACCTAGTCTGTCCAACTGTTCTTCATAAGAACCTTCCCATTCCAGGCATAAGTCAGATCATCCTTCTCTGAACTGCATCGTGTATTAATTTTATTCTTTAAATAAGGCAGTCTGTACCTCAGGCGTGATATTGCTAAGAATCAAATGGAGTTGAGAAAATAGAGAGAGATCAAAACCAGAAGTTGTAAATGTAAGATCATTACTGATAATCCCAGTAAGAAAGACAGAAGCGAGGTTTTGGAGACACAAATGGATAGCTGGCATTACATGTCAGGTCCTAATTCAGGATCTCAGCCCCAAACATCAACTATTCCCTTGCCTCCACAGATACTGTTTGACCTGTTGAGTTCCTCCAGAAGATAGGTTTTCACTGAGAAAGTATTGAAAATGGTTACCAAGAGAACACTTGAGTTGAATGGCAAAGAAACATCTAAAGAGATGCTAACACATGCAAATAGGATTAGAGGGAGGGGAAATAGCTAATTGTGCAGTATAAACCTGTGGATGTACCCGATTCTTAAAATGATGTTGTTTTTGTATTGGAGTATGCAAAGGGGACCCTGATAAAACCACATCAAATAAGGCAAAGGTACAGATGATAAGGATTAAACAGGTTAATATACACACAAATTACATTTTCTGAAGAAAACTGAGCAGTAGAAAAATTAGTCAGAATTTACAGAAGTAATTTCACTCTCCAGAACTGCAGGATAACGACGTGTACATGGAAGTTTAAAAGGCTATATAAGAAGAAAGGTCAAGTGTTGAGAAGGTGACTATTAACATTATGAATTAAGTCTAGGAGACACTAGGGGTCTGATATAATGCCAAATTTATTTAAGTAACCATCAAAGCCACAAATTCTGAAGTTTAATTACAAATATGAACTCCTTTACAGATATTATGGAGATACCGTATGAAGATTCATAAAAGGTGGCTATATTCTCACTTACATGGTGATAAAAATTAAGAAATGGATGCTTCTTCTATAGCACAGGACTAAGAGACAAAGGCAAAAAGAAGTAACTTGTTAAATAATTTGATTTGTGGGGAAATTATACCTGGCCACAGTAACACAAAATGTTCACAAAGCCTGATCAACAGATCTTGATATCTTATTGTAACAAAGTATCTGGCTTTGAAGAAAACATTTTACAATTAAAAACAGGAGTTAACGTTCTGCACAATTTTTGTCACTTGTCTGTTGTATCAGATACATTATCAAACCAACTCAATGTAATGTAATGAAAAGGGCATCCACATTTCCACATCTGGTTTTTAAGATACGTGAATCGGAAGATGCCAAGAAACCGAGTTGCTTGTTTAGATCTTGTGAAGAAAGACAAGCAAATCAATGGCATTAACAGACCTTGCAGTGCAATGAAAGTGAGGCCAGTCGAAGTCCAATGTTCATTGCTATGTCAAGGGAGGAACAAGGAAAGCAGTAAATGCAACATAATACAGACTGTGATTCCTTCTGAAAGGGTCTGTACAAAATAAAGACTGTGAGGGTTACATAAAGCAAACAGATGGTAAGACTAGGAAAACAGGCAAGAGTATAAAAAGAACATTCTGAGGTCATCAGAGTCAAACCAACACTATTTTCTGAACTTGGAAAAAGCAGGCTTTAGGAATTGTATATGTTAAATGACCAAATACACTCAGCTTGCTCAGAAGGACCAGGTCAGCATATTGCATTACACTCAGCAGCAGAGGTCCCAGGCCTCTGATTAGGGGACTGGATTATTGACCACTTCTTTGATTAGGCTCAAGCTGGTTGGAACTATATCAGGTTCCTCAGACATCTTTGCCACTTCCCCTGATCTTCTCCTCCTCCTCAAATCAGAGTGCATGAAATCAAAGGGATTGCAAGTGTTTGGAAAGAATACTTAACCATTTTATGAAATTGAAGCTGCCATATCTGCTGGTAGTTTGTTGGTGTTTTTCATATTTCACATCACTTGCTATTGAGCAATAGTGAGTGTTTTAAATCCCTGTTGCTACTTGCAACCTCCATTTGATATGAAAATCTTTAAAAAAATTTTCCCCAGAAAGAGCTGTGCTTTAAAATAGCAGGCTGCAGTAAACAACTTGAGAATTTAGTGGCAATTCAAATGGTTGTACTGTGTAGTGGAAATTCTTTTGTTATGATCAGTACCGGAGCTCTTTGCTTCCTAATTTTACAAGACTGACAAATGAACATATAGTTAGGAGCAGAAAGAGACCATTAACTTCCTCACATCTGCTCTGCCATTTAATAAGACTGTTCATCTGACTTTAATCTCAGCACTGCATTCCTATCAACCCAACAGTACCCCTTGTTTGTTAGTTATCTATTTATTTCTTGATTTAATAATAGCAAGACACTACTTCCATCACTCTTTGAGGAAGAGAGGTCAAAGACTCACTAATCTCTAAGTGAAATTAAAATCCGTTATCTTCTATTTAAAATGTGTGAAGCTACTTCATGAGCTTCACATAGGCAAGGAATTTCATTTTTACCCTGTTCAGTTGACACTAAACTAATTTGAATCTGAAATGGTAGGACCCTTATTTTTAAGCAGTGAACCCTAATTTGTCCTGCAAGAGGAAACCCCAGCTGCACAAGACTCCTCAGGATCTCATGTTTCCTCTCACTCTTCTGAACTCTGGCAGACACAAGCCTAACTTCTCCAAGTTTTTCTCACAATGCAAGCTATTCATTTCATGTAATATTCTAGAAAGCTTTTTCTGCTACCTACATGTTCATATCCTTCTTTAAATAAGGAGACCTATTCAGTAGATAATTATTCAGATGATGTATCAGCATTGCCCAAAGCACTGAAACCATATGTAACTGTTGCATTTCTGACAACAGAATACCAAGACTCTATCCATCAAGAAAGGATTGTCAGATTGAATCTTTTCATCTCTTTTGAGAAGAGTAGAATGAAAGAGCCTCGGTAAGTTTTGCTAGATCATGCCGAAGAAGAGTTCCGACTTGCAGAAAGGAATGCAACTAAAGGCTACCAGTTTAAGATTGTCATCAAAAAGCCAAATGGGAAACTTAGAAGAAACATCAATGCCCAGAGAATAGTGGAAATATGGAGTTTGCTAGCATAAAGAAGGGTTACTTAGCATATGAGGAAAGATGACATGAGAACTAGGCTGATATTGAGCATTGACAGAAGGCTTGACTGGAGCATTAGCACCAGTCCTGGCGTGGTCCTCCCTCAGTGCTGTGAATTCAGTTGCTTGGATCAAATGAACATCTTTCAGCAATCTTTGTAAGAATCTTATTTTTCTTCTTATCTACTTCATGAAGAGAAATTGCTGTCCATCTTTTACTGATTGTAGCCATTCTCTTTGTTACATTATTCACTGACCTTATAATTTGATTGGAATGCTTTTCAGCTATCTTTATTCAGAATTAATATAATCTTTCCATGATTTACATGAGAATTATGATATCGACGACTCATGATTTCAGCTTAGAGCCCAACCTCAGCAGCATTAATCACTGAATTAGATGAGACTGGTATCATTGGATGACTTTGCTTAGCTAAGTCCTCTGTGAATCTTTGAGAACTAGTGCTAAAGGAAACACCATGGCAAATCATTTTCCCTTAGAAGATGTACTTGAAGAAACAAAATAATAACTTTTGGTCCCACTGCCTTTGCCCTTGGGTGGGCTGGGAGGCCCCTAGAGAAGCTGGTACATTGCAGCCTTCTTCAGCCAGTGTCCACCAAAGGCACAGAGGGACCAGTCAACTTCAGATAAAAATCTTTTACTTAGAACTACAACTTTATCATTTGTTTCTCTCTAAATAAATGGGTGCTTCTATTAATTCGATTTTGACTGATGGCATCTACGTTAGAATGACAAGTGATAAAACATTGGTTAGAGCACTTTGCCTTGCTGATTAAACCAAATTGTTTTTATCTTGTTATTATATGCTATTGTATATAAAAACAATTAAATAAAAATATGTGACAAGCATATTTTTTTGACAAATCTATGTAAAGTAAAATGAATGTACTGTTTATAGTCTGCACGATGTTCTGCAGGTTTCAGGCTGCTTTGCAGGGACAGAAATCACGTTTTATTGTGTGATTATTTCAATGTTGTTAGTGACACCAGAGATCAGTTTGTACCTGCTTCACATCTACGTCAGAAAATTGTAGTTTTCATCTGCCTGAAAGGTTGGGTAGTCATATTTCCCTATGACATGGAAGGAGGCCATTCACCCCACTGAATCTATACTGGCTCTCACTGCAGTTCTTTAAATCCTACCGTTTGACTTTTCTCACATGCCTATTAGCTCTTCACTCACTTAGTCTGGAGGCAATTTACAGCAGCCAATTAACCATCAACCAGCACATCTTTGGGATGTGGCAGGGACAGGAGGAATCCTACATGATCACAGAGAAAACATGCAAGTTCCACTCGGACACTGGAAGTCAAGTTTGAACCTGGGTCACTAGAGCCGTGAGGCAGCAGTGCCTTTGTGGGAGCAACTTTTAAATGAGATTTTGAACCAAGGCACCATTTGCCTCTAAGGAGAATGAGAAGGGAAGTTTTGTCTAATATTTATTGAATAGTTCACATCACTGAAGAACTGGCTGTTTATCACATTGCTGTTTGTGAAAATTTGCTGTGTAATAATTGGTTGTTACGATTCTTATAGCACAATAATGTTCAGAAGTGTTCTATAACTTCTCATACACAAAATATAATTTCATTGTCAATGAGAACACTTAAATGTCCTTTTCCTGACTGCCTTCTCATGAAAGTAGATTGCTAGATCATTTCAGAGTCAACCACATTGATGAACTTGGAGTCATGAACAGAGCAGGCCTGATAAGAATGGTTCGTTTCCTGCTGTAACACAATTCATTGGTTTCATAGAATCACAGAGTCAAATAGTGCGAAAACAGGTCCTTCAACCCACTTTTATGACACAGGCTTTTTAATTCCAGGCATATTAAACTACTTGAAGTTAACTTTCCTCTTATGCTATGGTGACACATTAAATCATTTCTCTGAACCAATAATGCAGGAATCTAGATGTTTGTCCAGCAACTTAATCACTGTGTTCTATTTAGAACATCTTGATGGCTAGGACAGAAGTACAGATCTTTCTACTACTTATAAAGTAAACATTTATCAAATTAAATGCATTAACTAATAAAAAATTATTCAGATTCCCTTGTTTTTATGGAATTCCTTCAAAATTAATGGTATCCTTACAAACTTTCAGCTATCGTCATGGACTGTCAGTGCCTGTCAACTGCTTCCTCTTAAGTAATGACAGCATAAGGAAACCTTTCCAGACAGGACCCTGAATCACATTAGTAAAGATAGAAATGTCAGCTCCACATGTTTGATTTCTCATGTTACCTCCAACATAACTATTTAGACCATTGTGCAGGTGGAAAGGATTAGAACCTAAAGATATCTGGCTCTAGCTAGTTGGCAAAACCTCTGAAATCATCACTGTGGCTTTTACAAAGAAGCAATTTATTGCTTAATTTTAGCAGCAGATTCTGCTCTGGGCAGTTACAAGGAAAACTATTAATACTTGACTGAGCAAGCAGTGAGATAAAAAGTCTTTGTACTGCAGTAATACTTTCCCTTCACTTTCCAAGATAGGAAATTTCCAATCCAAACATTTGGAAATAAAATAGCAGGCTTGTTCACTGGGCAGAATTCACCTCAAAAAACTAGTGTTGTAAATGTGTGCCATTATCATTGCTTATTTCCAATTTCATTGTGTATGGGTTGATAACCTTATTATGGTGGAAAAAATCATTTACAGACAAAATAAAAAAAATTATAGAACAATGTAGTATACAGAATCAGGAAACAATTTGACCTTCTATACTTGCAGCGTGGAACAGTGACATTTTTAGCTAAAGGGAAGTCAATACTGTAATGTAATTTATAAGAACATAAACAAATTATCCTTATTTGCATCAACAATAATGATATCATCTGTATTTTTAATAACATGTGGTATTGAAGTTTCCTGTGCGTGATTGGACATTTGTCCGTTCCACCTTTAGTACTTTATGATTAAATTACCGCTTACTCCCCCTATTTCACTATAATGAGCTGAAAAAGGAAATAGATTCTTATTTTTTATTTACTTAACTTTACTTATTCCAGATAGGAATCAATCAATTCTAACAAAGCACTAAAGCATACATTATGAAAACAAGGAAATTAAACAAAAGCTATTAAGAATACAGAATCTTAAAGTTAATATCAGAAGGATAGACACTCGGATCAATATTGCAGAGGTTTAGAGGTGCATTACTGTGACTGCTGATTGGAAGGAATGCAAGCTATCCCAACATTCAGAAAGTGATTAGGATTAGATCAAAGGATTGTAGGTTGTTGGCTCGAAAAGGAGATGAGGAGAAAATTGTTGAGAATATTTTATCCAGAGTGCCATTGATCTTCACTATAAGGAATACCAAATTGACTCAAAGACACTCAACATGGAACATTAGAATAGTCCACAAACATCTGCAGCAACTTATTGAATGGGACATTGACTGTGCTGGTTTAAGAGCGAACTAGAACCAAGGAGTCTTGTCTTGAGGAAAAGGCACATGCAATTAGGAAGCAGAAATTTCTTCTTTTGAAGGGTTATGAATCTTTGGAAGTTTAGTTATACTAGATATCATAGTGCAAAACTCCTTTGTGTATCAGCCAACGCATCTCTAAGGGAGATTTAGATCTGCTATCTTTTGACAGAGATGAGGTGACATAAGCTGATATCAGAACATGGGGATGGGAGGGGAGGGGATATCGAAATTGCAGAGAATCAGTCATTATTTTACTGAGCAGCAAGGAAACAAGTGTCAAACAATGTGCCACAGTTCATAATTCTAAAAACCCTCGTGTTCTTATATCAATCCTATTAATATGGTTTGGAGCATTTTTAGAAAGTATAACTAAAGAAAGGTCATACTCATGGAATTATGTACTGTACAAATCACCTAATTCAATGAATAAATAGGAAAAGATTTAATTGTTTTTGTTCACAACTGTGATTAGTCAAAGTTTTGTGATCCAGTGGCCCGTGGATTGGGTTAGGATGGGAAGGGGTGGCAGCAAGTGCACCTACACATTAAGAACGCGTGTGTATACATGCATCTCAAATGTCAGAATCAGAATTAGGTTTAATATCACTGACATATGTTGTGAAATTCATTAAATTTATGACAGTAGTACAATGAAATACATGCTAAATAAATATAGAGAAAAAAGGACTGAATTACAGTAAGTATATATATATGTTTATTAAGTAGTTAAGTTAAAAGTAAGTAGTGCAAATAAATAAATCAGATGGCAGAGGGGAAGAAGCTGGTTTTGAATCACTGAGTGTGTGCCTTCAGGCTTCTGTACCTCCTTCCTGATATTAACAATGAGAAGAAGGCATGTCCTGGGTGGTGGGGATTCATTATGATGAATGCCGCTTTCATAAGGCACTGCTCCTTGAAAATATCTTGGATACTACAGAGGCTGATTCCCATGATGAGGCTGACCAGTTTATAAGTTTCTGCAACTTACTTTGGTCTTGTGCAGTAGCCCCTCCCCCATACCAGACAGTGAAGCAGCCAGTCAGAATGCTCTCCACAGTACATTTGTAGAAGTTCAGATCTCCTCAACTCCAAATGATATATAGCTTCTATCTTGCTTCTTTATAGCTCATCAATATGTTGCATCCAGGTTAGGTCCTCAGAAATATTGACACCCAGGAACCTGAAATTGCTCACTCTCCCCACTTCTGATCCCTCTATGAGGATTGGTTTGTGTTCCCTGATCTTAACCTTTCTGAAGTTCACAATCAGCTCTCTTTGGTCTTGCTGATATTGAATGCAAGGTTGTTGCTGTGACACCACTCAACTAATTGATATATCTCGCTCCTGTATGCCCTCTCGTCACCATCTGAAATTCTGCCAACAATGGTTGTATCATCAGCAAATTTATAGATGGTATTTGAGCTGTGCCTAGGCACAGAGTCAAAGGTGCAGGGAGAGTAGAGCAATGGACTAAGTACACCCCCGTGGTGCACCAGTGTTGATTGCCAGCGAGGCGTAGATTTTACTTACAATTCTCACAGATTATGGTCTTCTCATTAGGAAGTTGAGGATCCAGTTGCAGAGGGAAGATACAGAGGCCCAGGTTCTGTCACTTATTGATCAGGACTGTAAGAATGATGGTGTTAAATGCTGAGCTATAGTCAATAAACAGCATGCTGACATAGGTATTTGCATTCTCCAGGTGATCCAAGGCTGTGTGGAGAGCCATTGAGATCGTATCTGCTGTAGACCTATTGTGGTGGTGGGCAGATTGCTGTGGGTCCAGGGCCTTCCTGAGACAGGTGTTGCTTCCAGCTATGACCAACCTCTCAAAGTATTTCACCACTGTAGATGTGAGTGCTACTGGACGATAGTTGTTAAGGCAGCTCACACTACTCTTCTTGGGCACCGGTATAATTGTTGTCCTTTTGAAGCAGGTGGGAACTTCTGATTGTAGCAGTGAGAGTTTGAAAATGTCTTTGAACATCCCCACCAGTTGGATGGCACTGGTTTTCAGAGCCTTACCAGGTACTCCATCAGGGCCTGTCACCTTTAGAGGGTTCATCCTCTTGAAAGACTTGACGTTGGTCTCCAAGATAGAGATCTCAGCATCACCGGATGCTGCAGGGATCATCATAACAGTGGTTTTAGTCTCCCTTTCAAACTAAGCATAAAAGGCTTTGAGCTCTTCTGGGAGTGGGGCATCGCTGCCATTCATGATGTTGGATTTTGCTTTGTAGGAAGTAATGGCCTGCAACCCCTCCCTTCATACGTCCTTCTGTTAGTTGTCATATTCAGTGCATGTCCTGTGTTAATTTTGTCAAACTTTTGGTCAAGTAGTATGCATAAGAAAGAGACCATTTGCAAAAAATATCGGGGTTAACAGGATGGCCGGTTTTTATCAAAATCTGAGTCACTTAGATTTACTCACATCCACAATATTATAAGATGGATGTAAGTAGAGCAAGAGAATATAAGTAAGTGGAAAGTAGATTTAATACAGATGTTTAGAATTCCTTCCATTCATAGAGTATTAAATATTTGGAATACAATGTCAGGCAGACTATCAGAATAATTTCATGAGGGATTTAAAAATTTTTGTTTATTATAACAACTTTGGTAAGCAATTTTTCCTTTTCTCACCTTTAACTTGCCTTGCATTCTTCTAAAAGTACAATAACGCATATAAGAACAGTAAAGATAAAATATAGTTAAATTTAACAGGAGACAATATAGACTGATAAAGTTCAAAACAATCCTGAGGACTTTCAACTGCACAATGGGACGAGGGTTTCTGTAGTAGATAAGCTGAGGCAAGAGCAGAGGTGTTTTTAGATATGGTCATCTCAAGGTCAACTATGATACTAAGGTGAGTAGTCTGGTTCAGTATGAATCTGTAATTGGCTCTTCGGGCCTGGCCTGTGTGGGGAGCCACAGAGTGTTGGACTCCAAGACTTTTAGAGCACCTGAATTAGTTAATTGTTGTTTAATAAGAGTCGACAATCGTTTAGAGTTCCTTGTGTTTTCTTTGAGCAACCTGGTCTTTGTAATGTGGTCTCCTGGTGCTTTCTGTTTAAATTTCTTAAGTTTATTTTGATAGGTTCAGGGATTTTGTGTTACTTCTATTATTTAAGCAGATGCCCAATTAGCGCTAACATGGGGCCCTAATTTTTGAGAATGTTATATCTTGGGATGTCATTTGGCCAAGTCACCGATGTTCTGCTGGAACTCTTATGAATAAACCCTGGTCTCCATTTCTACGTTGGAGTTTGTCTTTTCTCCACACTTGGGTTCTGACATTGCCAGGGCACAACGTGACATGAATCAGCCTATGGATACAGTAGCACTGAGGTTAGGTTACTGCACCAGTTTCTGGTAACTTGTGCTACTAATCCACAGCTGCAATTTTTTATCACACTACTGCTGGGAATTTAATAGGTAGATAAACATGGAATTTAAAAGCTGTTATTAGTTATAGTGACCATGAAACAAATGGGTTGTTGTAAGCACCCAGCTGGTTTACTGATGTTATTCAAGGAAGGTTATCACCAACCATCCCTGGTCTGACTTATAGATAATTCCAGGCACGTCAATATGGTTGACTTTGAACTACTCTTCTGCTGGTCCAGCACTGGCAGATTGGCATGAAACGTTGGTTTTGCCAGTAATAAATAAAAGCTGCCAGGGATAGGGATGGGGTCAGTCAGGGAGTAGAGCTTGTGACAGAGATGGAAAGTGATGGCTTTGTCTTCATAACATTTACAAAGAGCAGGTTTCCAGACCTGGATGGTAGATGAGCAGACTAATGACTTAGAGACAGTGAAGGGATAAAGTGTAACTGCTGAGTTGGATCTGTGTGTTGTCAGCACATGAGTAGAAGCTGACACCACAGGTTATGTTGCTGAGATTCACAATATAGTTGAGAAATAGTGGTGTACCTTGGAAGATGCCATTCATATATAAGACAAGATACAACTGCTGGTTATTCTCTGGTTATGATGTAATTATGTAGGTGGGAAAACCCCATGAAATAAGTCTGAATATTTTCATGGTCAATTTAATAGTTTATTAAACTAGTTAAACTGAGAACTTTCTATAACAAGATCATCAAAATATATAGTTCCGGGGAGTACACCTTTCAATAATCAAGGATCAAAACAAGAATGAAAAATTATGGGGAAGGTTATGGGAAGTCAATAGTTATGGGAAGAAGGCCGGAGAATGGGGTTGAGAGGGATAATAAATCAACTATGATCGAATGGTGGAGCAGACTCGATGGACTGAATGGCCTCGTTCTTATCCTACGTCTTATAGTCTAATGGAAAGACAACACATTCATCACAAATAACTATTAAATTTTGCCACAATTACAAGTGACAGGACTGGACATGAAATATTGTATAATGTTCTAGCCACTTTGATAATATTTTGGTCCTGTACAATAATCTGGAAAAATAGATTTCTCATTCATTGTACAAGCAGCCTGTTTTTCATTCCAGTGAAATAGAACTGGAATAACAAATCCTGAAGTTTTGCTTGACTTACATTCAGTGGAGTGAGAAAATTTGTTGAAATAAATTATTTGGGAAAACTACATTCTTTTTTTATTTTGGGACTCTCCAACAGGCATGTTAAAAGAGTCTACATTTTTCTGTTGGCCATTTTCAAAGTATGAGAACATCATATACATTAATCAATCCAAGGGATCACATGTTATATCAATAAACTGGTGTATGGAGGCACTCCAAACATCCTCTTCAGTGTTTCCAGGAGCCATTTGTGTCTAATATTCTACCAGAAGCATTTTGATATATTTTGTTTTAAAAATTAATCTGGTGCTTTGGTGCATTGTGAATAGATGTGGCTGGAGATTTTGCATCATGCGCACAGTGTTCATTCATCTTGTTTTCACTGTTTGCAGCATTCAAGCAGTCAAGATTGTTTTGTAAAAGCAAAGCATTTCACTATTTTTGTAAGTGATTAAGTAATTATTCCTTCATATGTAGATTTTACCATTTTTTTGTATGTTGTACCTCTCATAAATAATGGTAAAAGCAATTAATTCTGATTAACCACCATTTTACAATTTGTAGGATGTTGTTTAAAAAGTTTATCACACTTGTCAATGTGTGAATATCCAAAGTGACTTCTGACAATTTCTAAGGGAAGGCTGATAAATGAGGTTACCTATGTAGGTCTTTCTTTCTTTGCATTTCTATAACTTCACTCAGTTGTTGGCTTTAAAGATTACATCATCGGTGCTTCGCTAATCCATGCTTGCATTTTTTTGCTCGAAAGTGGATTGGAATTTGGATCTGCAGTTTTCTGCTCCAGGTGCAAAAGTGCTGCACCCTGAACCAACACTGACACTCACTGACGTGGGCAGCACTGTGGCACCACAGTCAGTGCTCAAGTGATCTGTGTTTGATCTTAGCCTTGTCTGTAGTCTGTGCAAGGTTTAGAGAAGCTCTCAATGACTGCATGGGGTTTCTCCAGGGGCTGTGATTTCCTCCCATATCCCAAGAAATGCTGGAAGGTGAAATGGCTGTTGTAATTCACCCCTTAGAGCACTGTAATGTCAAAAAGAATTAAAGAGGTTTAGATGGGAATGTGTGTAAGAAAGTAGGTTATATGTGGAGGGGGAATGGGGCGAAAGAAATTACTCCATTGGGAGCTTGCATGGACCTGTACAGTCAAGGGCTAGCTTATGTATTTTATGAGAGTAAGATATAAGAATACAATTAAAGTGTACGTGTATATTTAGATCAGGGTAAATGAGCCATCAGGTCTTCTCTTGTCCCTTTGTTATTACACAGCAGATTAATAGGGTGAGTTAATATGTCTCTATTGAGCAGTACTCATGGTGTAACAAAGATGTTTTAACAACAACTTATATTTGCTTCCATGCTTGAATGCACCAATTTTGTTTATCTGTGCTTAAATAATAATATGTGCCATATTAGAAGGACAGCATTCAACTGAAGAACTTCCCAGAAGAAGCTTGTCGATACCTTACTCGCTGTCCTAGGTTTCCCCAGATCCTTGCTGATGGCCCCTTCTCCACCTTGTTCTGTTAGTTAATCACCTTGCTGTTTGCATTTCACATAAGTGGGGTTGGGTAAACTGTGGTGGGTGGATTTTGATGGATTTTATACTCCCTGTGACCTCTGTCTGTAACACTTGGCCTGCAAGTCTTTGAGAGTGACCCCTTCCTGAACTAAACAGAATCCATTTTTTTTTGCACCTTTTCATGAGGATTAGTTCCTCCAGAGCACAGCCTGTGGAATGTGAACACCACTGAACCAAACCACTTCGAAGGTTCCAGCTAGCTTATCTGTCTGAAAATCCTTTCTCATTATTGAGTCCTAGCGTGAAGCAAACATTAACTATCCTGATTTTTAATTGGACACATTCCTCGCCCCCAGCATATTGCCGCATTAGTTTGCATCTTTGAAGATTTTGCATTTTAGCTGAAGAACAATATTCTTAGGTTGCTCAGCAACTTTCTAATTAAGAAAACCCAGATTTGAACCAGGGTCAGTTAAAGACGTTAGAGGGTGTCAGAATGATGCAATATGGCTGAGACTGAGTAGTAACTGCCACTTGTCCATTGCCGGATCAAGCATATTCTCAAAGAATAATTAAGAATATTGAAATCAGAATAGCATATTAGAAGGGAAGGATACTGCCAACTTTTTAAAAAATATGATTGCAAGAAAAATACAGCTGTTTCAACTAAAGAGAAAACCACAATATTCACTTGATTGCCACAGAAGCTTTCAAGAAATTACAAGAATTTTGGAAAATCTTGTCCCTGCCAAGAGAAAACAAAACCTTATGACTCTATAAGCCACAAAAGAAGAGAATTTCAATGCTTGCAGTAATCACGGTGCAGAAGTTGAGTGAAAGTGCCTCATGATAGATAAATAATTTAGTGGCATCAAACACAATCAATCAGTTTTAATCTCTTTGCCATTGATGAGGTTTGGTAATCTATGAGAGAGATCAAACCATTGAAAGGAAGCAATCTGGAGTATTTCAAGCAGCATCTTGCAACAGTACATTGAAAGCTTATCGCTGCCATGACCTTCCAAATGACAGTGCTGATAAAATGATCCCAGTAATGCAACTTCATTTATATAGGATCGTAATGAGAAAAATTGTCATTAAAACATTTCAGAAAAGAATTGTTAAAAATCCCTACTGAACAAAAGGAGACATTAGAACCGGAGAACTAAATATTAGTTAAATAAGTAGGTTTTAGGGAGGGGTCTTGAACAGCATTCCCTATATTTTTTTTACAGCTGCGTAGACCAACCATTGTTCTGAGCAGGAAATTTTTACATGGCCTGAAAACAACGTGCCACTTGATTCTTTTTTTTTGTAATATGCATACTATGAATATTTAGAATGAAAATTGAAAAATCGCACACTTTTGATTTTATTAATTAATCGAAGGGTATAATGAAATGCAGTATTTCAAAAGAAGATATTTCTTGTTTCATAATCATTTTCTCATCTGTCTTTATTCCAGCTGTACGCCATCAAAAGCTATGTGCGTGGGAACATTTCAGCTGCGCCGGTGTGCACCTGCCGAGCTTTGAGGAAACGGTGGTCTTGAGAAATGAAAGAAGAAAACTGCTAGCCAGTGTTGATCACAAAGTACAGAGATAATATATGAACAGAACATTGTGTGAACAGTAGCTAAGGATTACATTACATAAATTTATTAAAACATAAGTGACAGGCCAAAATGAATTAAAAACCTTGAATTTTTTCCAGTTCTTTTGGCATAGGTCAATATGTAATTGGCATAAAAAGAGTCCATGTATTAGTGTATTGGAGCTTCAAATATTAATAATGTAAAATGTTGATAATATATATAATAGTGTATATACTCTATATAAAATATTGTAAAATATAGCTAGTATTTAGTCCATGTTGTATACACCTATTCCAGTATGATACACTACTGCAAACCACCTCTTTACACTTTTGTAATTGGCACTCTGAAGATAAATGTCCTTGGAACAACTCATTGTAGGACAAGGAGCAGTTTGAGTTGGAGCTTGTACCATTCGTATAAACATAAAATAGACACACAAATCACCAGCATATTTAGAATCCATTCTTCATAATCTGTGGCATATTTGTTTCCAGCAGATTTTTGATTGATACCAATCATTTTTTAGGTTTTTGGTTCTTACCTTTATAAAAATATAAGCCTAGAAATTTGAGAAAGTACATTTCTCACATATAAGTCCCACATAAGAAACATTTTGCAGCCATTTCTGGAAGAAGAGATTTAGAGATTGGATCAAGAAGATGCAACCTAATTCTGAATAATTATACATGACTTAGAGAAATAGATTTTATTTTTATTTACTGCATCTAATTGATTTTAGTGCATTGCCTTTAACATTTCTGGCCCAGAGACTGGTGAATGGCTGCAATGGAAAATCTACCTAACAGCACAACAAGGCCACTGTTGTGAAGTGAGTTTCCAATGCTCGTAAATTGGAGAAGTCATGATGGTGATTTCTTAAAGCAAGGTATCCCAATTTTAGTGATTCTTTTAGTAATGCTGAATTTGACATTAAGACAAAACATAATGCTCAATTAGCGTATCAAAATGGCTGAAAGCCAAATTCCTGGTTATAGTGCTTGGATTTTGTCCTCAGCAGTGAAGGATTAATGCTTACCATTTATTTAAACGCCTGTTTCTTCAAGGGCATTTTCAATACAGGTTGAGCACCCCTTATCTGAAATGCTTGGGGCTGGAAGTGTTTCAGATTTTGGAATATATAATGAGATAGCTTCTGATTCCGAATTTATGTGTTACCAGTAAGTAGTCTTTGTCTTACACTTGTTCATCACAAATACTGTATGTATTAACAGTAAAATTTGTTACATACCATTAATAGAATGAAAATATGATGTGCGTAGGATAAGAAAAGCAGCATCGGGAGAATAGCTCGGTTGACTGTTGAACAGCAGTTTTTCAGTCTCCACCTACGATGTTGTGTGTTGTGTTTTGATTAAAAGGTTGCAGTACACAGTATTTGTATTTCGCTTTTTTTTAGAATTTCTATAAGGCACAAAAATAATCAGCATTGTAGACTTGTTCTGGTGTTGGATTTTCATCAGGGATGATCTTGACAAATTCAGCAATAAATTTTGTGATCAACAGATGCCTTATCACCACAAATCTTTAAAATTTTAATGCTGTGTCCTTCCCTAATTTTCTGCCACCAGCTTGCTGAATATTCATGATTACCTTCAATTTTCAGTTCATCGTGCTTGTTTCATGATCAGCGTACCATTTAGTGGCATATGTTCACTCCGACGCCGATGAATCCACTCTTTCAATACACATACGAGATCTTCATTATTAGCTTTCTGCAGTATTTTTCCTATTTTACGTTAACTTCTATTCATTACATATGTGAGGTCACTTTTCAGAACTGACTGTAGTGCGCAGAGACCAGTGCATTGTCTGGGAATCTTCCAAGTGCCTTGTGGAATTTTCCATTTGTGAAGTCATGTCAGCACTCAAAAAATTTTTGGATTTAGGAGGCTTTCGGATTTAGGATTTTTGGATAAGGGTTACACAACCTGTACTATTTTTTATCATGTTCCTTTCACCAAGAACTTACATCAGCTCACAGGTCTTCAACTTCTGAGCAATATCTTGCTATTAACAGATAGCAGGGATCTGGTACTCTTCATCAATGACTTTGGACTTGTGTGAGAGCATGACTTTTCACAAGTCAGACTAAACAATTTTGCTTTTGGAATTAATGCCGAAAAGTTGGGTTTGGGGGAATGAGACAGACTGTGAGTGGGTGCAAGGCAGGAGTGGTGAAATGGCGAGAAGGAGGATGGAGCAAAATGTAAGGAAATGGTGATAGATATAGTGTAAACATAAAAGATGGGTCCAGAGATAGAAATTCTCCACTATTCACCCCCTCAGTCCCACATGTAGTGTTGGTTTGTCTTGCAGTTAAGGATATTTAGCTTTTGAAATAGCATATGTCTATGTTCTTAATGTTAATGAATAATTATATGCCTCACCAATGGCTGTGACCCCAACTTGTGGATACCCCAGCTTACTAGCACCATTATTTAATAGTACAGCAGATACAAACTGCCATTCATGCTTAAAAGGAACAATCATTTAATGAGTTTGGAATTTAATCCCACTGTGAATTACTTGAATATGTCTAAACACACAAGAAAAGATGTAGGGTCTACTAGTATACATTAGTATTACACATCGAAAATCATTGCACATCAACCAGAATCACAAGATGAATATAAATGTTTTTTTGACCTAAGATCTAAATATTACAAAAAATTCATAAAATAGAAAGCCCGGATGGATTCAGTTATTTTATGACAAATCAGACCAGAAATTTGGTTTGTTTTCCAATTTCAACACTGAGTGGTGAGGCAAACAAAACAAAAAATACTGGCTGATAACTTAGTGCAGATAAGCCCTCTTCTTTACATGCAAGGCTTGATGTGGCAGATTGCAGTTCCCTTCATTAGTTACTGAATCATCAAGTGAGTGTACTGGACAAAATTTCTCAGCAGAACTGATTTTGCAGTACACTTTATGACTCAGAGAAGCAAAGTTAATGTTTCAGGTCCGTCCTCCTTGTCAAATTTGAAAAAAAAAGTTTCAAATTGCAGGGGCAGGCCAGGTAAGAAGAAATAATCAGAAGGAACCACTGATAAAATGATAAAAGGACAAATGGAGCAAGGATTGAGGTGGGTAATGGAATAAGTAAAAAAAACAATTATTCAATCAAGTATTAGAATAAAGTAAGGTTTGCATTTACACAATGATTTCAACAACATATGGGCACCCCAAAACATGTTACAACCAAAGGAGTTTAGTCACTGTTTGAATGTTGGGAACATAAGCTCCCTTTGAAAGCAATGTGATAACTGCGGAGGAATGCTGAATGAAAAACAAACATTGTTTGATTTATCACCTTGCTCCTTTTCAGAATAGTATGCTAGTATTTGTATGTTCTCCTAATACGTAAAAGACAGTGCTTCTGAGAGCAGAGCAGTCCTGAAGGAGAATCAGATGGTGTTTTCCAGTTCTTAGTGGGGCATGAACCAAGGTTTAGGTTCACTTCCTGAGATTCTACCTTTTTCTTTCTTCTTTTCAGGTAGTCATTTGATATTGAGGATTCCTTGCTTCTGCTTTGACTCAGTGACTCATGAGGCCAGTAAGGGAACCGTAGACTCTGCACAAATGGGACAGGAGATGTCTGAAACAGCAATCAGATGGGTAGGCTGTGATGTGGTCACTCCTTCCACCCTCTGCATGGTGTTTCTGTGTGTTGTTGGTGCATGGATGTGATGTTTTCAGTGAAGCCCTGAATGCTTTTTCCCCGCTATAAGTGGATATCCAGTGGCGCTCCATTCCTAAGAGGCTGTGGGAATATTTGAGTTCTTTCAGAGAAGCTTTAATTGCATCCTTGAATCTTTTTCTCTCTCTGCCTGGTATTCCCTCTCCGTGACAAAGCTCAGACTAGAGTATTCATTTTGGGAGTCTGATGTTGGCCACCCCAATGTCGTTGACTGAATGCAGCAGATGTTGTCCTGAGAAACAACACTGATGTCGCTTCACTAATCCTTCCAATGAATTTGGAAGATTTTGAGAAGACAGATTAGAAGGTATTTTCCTCTGTCCTGAGAAACTTGCTGGAGGTCTCAGAGTACATAGAGCACTGTTACTTCATTAGTATTGAGCTAAGTTCAATTAAACCACAATGGACACTTACTTGACTAACACACAAGGAAATATATGAACAGTATTAAATGTATTTCTGTTAACCAAATGACCTTTCCAAGGTTGCGAAACCTCTTGTTCATAGTGAAAGAATCTGCAGTTACTCCTCAGTCCCAGTCATTTATCATTTACTCCCATTACGATAACAGCTCTTTAGCGCCAGTTTGATTACGGAGTGCATTGCTGAATGTAGAAATTTTTCCCACCTGATTGAAACTAGATTGGCTTCTTGTTCTGATAGCTTTTCTTTTTGTGGTTTGGATGAATGAATACTTGTAATTGAAAACCAGTTCTACAATATTTGTTATCCTTTAATCCAGTGGCGCTCCATGGACAGTCTATTAAATCATATTGACAGCTGATTATACCATACGGGGGACAGCTCTGGGGATTTATGTAAGTGTTAAGACCTGAGATGAGAAAAGTAGATTACAAATAGATCCAGACGCAGAGCGGGAATGGGTTCACAACTGGAAAGTGTCATTCAGTATAGATAAATATAATGCTATTCATGGCTAATGCTGAGGCTGTAGGTTTGTGAACTAAAGACCAGTGAGTGAAAGACTTAAATGTTTTATACATGATTCACTGAAGATTCACAGCCAGCATTAAGTATAGAATAGCATTAGAAAGTAAAGACCCGCGATGTATTGTTTTGACGATCTAACAGAAAGGAATAAAATATTGCACTGAACTCTTCTTGCAGTATACCTTTTGTTGGGCTTCATGTAATAACCTCTGTTATTCATTAATTATGTAAATAATTTGGATTTAAATGTACATGTCACACTTTGCAAGTTTGCTGATGATACTAGAGTGTCTTGTTGATAGTTATTATCTGACAACCGTTAGGCTCCTGAACTGGCGTGGTTAACTTCAAACCCCCACAACTCAGAACTGAGTCTGTGACCTACAGACTCACTTTCAAGCATTCTTTAAACTCGTCCTCAGTATTATTTTGATTTGCACAGATTGTCTTCTTAGTTATTTTTTGTCTGTTGATGTATAATTTTTAAAATAAATTCTATTGTATTTTTTTTCTATAAATGCCTGCCAAAAATAACTCTCAGGTTACATACACATACTTTGATATTAATTTATCTTGAAGCAGATTACTATGAATTGCAATGAGATCTCGATCAGTTAGGGAAATAGGCTAAGGAACGGCAAATGGATTGCGATATTTTGGATGGTCAAGCGAAGGTAGGACCTATAAGTGGAATGGCAGGTCACATAAGAGTGTTGCGTGAAGAGAGCAACGTGGGAGTGCAAGTGTACAGTTCACTGAAAGCGGCCACACAGGTAGACAAGGTGGTGAAGAAGGCATTTAGTCATAGTCATAGTCATACTTCATTGATCTCAGGGGAAATTGGTTTTCATTACAGTTGCACCATAAATAATAAATAGTAATAGAACCATAATAGTTAAATAGTAATATGTAAATTATGCCAGGAAATAAGTCCAGGACCAGCCTATTGGCTCAGGGTGTCTGACCCTCCAAGGGAGGAGTTGTAAAGTTTGACGGCCACAGGCAGGAATGACTTCCTATGACGCTCTGTGTTGCATCTCAGTAGAATGAGTCTCTGGCTGAATGTACTCCTGTGCCCACCCAGTACATTATGTAGTGGATGGGAGACATTGACCAAGATGGCATGCAACTTAGACAGCATCCTCTTTTCGGACACCACCATCAGAGAGTCCAGTTCCATCCCCACAACATCACTGGCCTTACGGATGAGTTTGTTGATTCTGTTGGTGTCTGTTACCCTCAGCCTGCTGCCCCAGCACACAATAGCAAACATGATCGCACTGGCCACCACAGACTCATAGAACATCCCCAGCATGGTCCGGCAGATGTTAAAGGACCTCAATCTCCTCAGGAAATAGGGACGGCTCTGACCCTTCTTGTAGACAGCCTCAGTGTTCTTTGACCAGTCCAGTTTATTGTCAATTCGTATCCCCAGGGATTTTTAATCCTCCATCATGTCCACACTGACCCCCTGGATGGAAACAGGGGTCACCGGTACCTTAGCTACCTTAGCTAAGAGGCATAAATATTGAGGGGGATCTTATTGAAACGTATAAAATCCGAAAGGGATTGGACAGGCTAGATGCAGGAAGATTGTTCCCGATGTTGGGGAAGTCCAGAACGAGGGGGTCACAGTTTGAGGATAAAGGTGAAGCCTTTTAGGACCGAGATTAGGAAAAACTTCTTCACACAGAGAGTGGTGAATCTGTGGAATTCTCTGCCACAGGAAACAGTTGAGGCCAGTTCATTGGCTATATTTAAGAGGGAGTTAGATATGGCCCTTGTGGCTACGGGGATCAGGAGGTATGGAGGGAAGGCTGGTGCAGGGTTCTGAGTTGGATGATCAGCCATGATCATAATAAATGGCGGTGCAGGCTCGAAGGGCCGAATGGCCTACTCCTGCACCTATTTTCTATGTTTCTATGTTTCTATATCACTCAAACTTAGCTATAAACTCCAATTCAATATAGAATCCATCTCAATTTAAATATGTAAAGTATTCAGGCCTAACAATTTAATCACTGTGGAGGATTTCTTACTCTAGTGAGATAACATCTTTCCTGACAAGGGGGGTGGGGCAGTGGGGTAGGGTCACTCTCCTTGGCGGGTGAGACTTGTTACCGTTAAACAATCCCGGGTTCTGGGGCCTCCTCCGTGGTGGTTGTAGGAGTCAACTTTGGAACAGCAGAAAGTGATTCTAACACCTCTGGACTGCTTTCTTCTTTAACAATTGACTCTGCTCTCCTCAACTGATCGATGTATTGTCTCCAGA
Source organism: Mobula birostris (assembly GCF_030028105.1). NCBI lineage: Eukaryota > Metazoa > Chordata > Chondrichthyes > Myliobatiformes > Myliobatidae > Mobula > Mobula birostris. Next base: position 72,922,667 of record NC_092377.1, on the reverse strand, counting down.
TGACATCAGGTGTGTCCTGAATCTTTTCAAGTGTCCACTTTTGATCATCTCTGCAGTCCCTCACCAGGACTGCTTGTCCAGAAGTGAAACATTGAACCTCCCTGTTTGAGGAGCCCTCGACTTGTCTCAGCTGTTTGTCCTGCAAACTCCTTCTGAGATTGGGTTTGAGGAGATCCAAGCATGAGTGCAAGGGATGACCTAGAGAGAGCATGGCTGGTGAGTTGTTGTGGAGTGTGCCGCATTGTGACATGTGAGGAGAAAACTGGTGAGCTTCTGATACAATGCCATTTGTTCTGTTGAGATTGCTCACAGTGCATCCTTTTGATTCTCAACAAACCTTTCCATCAAGCCACTTGTATCTGGGTGGTACAGTGCAGATGTGATATCTCTTATTCCATTCATTTTCAGGAATGACTGAAACTGTTCTGCACCAGACTGTGATCTATTGTCACTGACTGAGTGTTCTGGAACACCAGTCCTTGAAAAGAGGCTTCTCAACACATCAACAGTGTGTGAGGTTGGGGTGGAGGCTATTTGAAACACTTCTGGCCACTTTGTAGCTGCATCCACTACTACCAAGAAATTTGTGCCCATGAACAGTCCCACAAAATCCTCATGAATCCTCTACCAGGGTAATGCGGGCCATTCCCAAGGATGGAGAGGCACTTCTCTTGGCATCTTCTGAACATGTTGGCATCCCAAACAGAGCGTGGCAAGTTGCTCGAGCTGCTGATCTATCCCAGGCCACCAGACAAAGCTTCAAGCCAACTCTTTCATTTTGACCATGCATAGATTACTGACATGTAGCTCCTCCAACACGTTAACTCCCAGAGTGGATGGTACAACAACTCTCAATCCCCACATGAGGCAATCCCTGTCAAGTGCAAGTTCATCATGGCATTGGTAAATGTGGGGGAACTGTAATTTTTTCTACACATTCCTGCCATTTTTGGTGGCCATGTAGACCTGAGACAAAGTGGGGTCCTTTGTGCTTTCCTTTTGGATCATCTCTGCCGTAACTGGGAGGCATTCGATCTGCTTTAGGGAAAATACATCAGGAGGAGTGTCCTCTTTTGCATATTTTTCTGCTATTTCCTTTTCCAAAGGTTAACGGGACAATACATCAGCATTTCCATGATTAGTTGTCCTCAATTCAATCTTATAATTGTGTCCTCCAAGAAACAGAGTCCATCTCTGCATTCATGCCGCTGTTGTTAGTGGAACACCCTTCTGTGGGTTGGACACTTGTGGTTGATGATCAGTAATGCAGGTAAACTTTTTCCTATACAAATACCGGTTGAAAAATTTACATCCTAAACCAGACTCAAGGTCCCTCTGTCAATTTGTGCATAATTTTTTTTCTGCAGTGGAAAGGGAATGTGATGCAAAGTCCTTTGAGGCTTTCATTTCCCTCAGTCATAACATGCGACATGACTGCACCTACATCGTAAAGAGAGGTGTTACAGGCAAGCTTCACTGGATGGTGTCAAACATAATGTGTCAGTACAGTGTTGGACATCACCATTTCCTTTGTCTTTTGGCAAGCCACCTCACACACTGCTTTGTTCATTGCCAATTCTTTATGATCTGTAGCAATGAGTTCAAGGGGAGGAGCACAGTTGCCCAGTTTGGCAGGAATCTGTTGTAGTAATTGACAAATCCTAAAATGAACCGTGATTGTGATATGTGCTTGAGCTTAGGAGCATCCACCACAGCTTGAATTTTCTCAGTACATTTGTGTAATGCATAACCTAGTAGGTGATCTTTGATTTAAAGAATTCACACTTGTTGCGACATGCTCTGAGCCCATAGTATTCTAAACTTTTTAACACTGTCTTGAGATTTTAGAAATGCTCCTTGTCATCCTCACCAGTAACAATGATGTCATCCAGGTAACACTGAGGGCCTAGAAAGCCTTGCAGCACCTTGTCCATAGTTTTCTGCCAGAGTGCAGGCGCAGGCACTCGTCCAGAAATAAGCGTATTATAGCGAGAAAGCCCTTTGTGAGTGTTTATGGTGAGAAATACTTTGGGTCTTCAATCTGAATCTGTAGGTAGGCCTCACCTGAGTCCACTTTGCTGAAGTGTTTCCCTCCAGAAGGGTTTGTAAATATATCCTCTACCCTAGGCAGAGTGTATTGATCTACTTTCAGTATTGGGATGATGGAGATCTTAAAATCACTTCAGACGTAGCCAGCCATTTCTGACTTTTATTTATTTATTGTTATTATCACCTGGTACTCACCATTTACGAACACATGGCCAGGCACATTGGCTGTTAATTTTCTCCATTTACTGCCATTTTTTAACTTGAATGTCTTTCTCTTCCCTTCTGAAGAAAAAAGCATACTGCACTTCACTAGGCAGGTAGTCATCTCAGGTTCATTTTAAAACTTCCTCATTATGTTTTGTAAGGCCAGAAGCTAAATGAAAGAAGAAATACAGGAGCTAGGATTTGTTTTGTCTACTTAGTTTTTCTTTTGTGAGGTGTGCACTATGAGGTGGTGACGTAATGATATATGCCATTCACATACTTCGTACATATAACCTGCAATGGATTATGTAAGCAACAATGAATGCTTAATCTAACAATATATTTATAATATACTTAAATATTATTGAAATATTAAATACATTACAAGATTGGCCACAGTGGATTTTTAATCCCTGGAGCTTGGAGAATGAGTGGCAACCTCACAGTAGTTTATAAAATCACAAGGAGTATGGATATGCAGGACAGTTATAGTCTTTTCCCTAGGGCTGGGGATCAAAAAAGAGAGGCCATGGATCCAAAATAAGAGGGAACAAATTGAAAAGAGATCTGTGTTGTAACTTTACACAGAGGGCAGTGAGTGCATGGAATGAGCTGCCAGAGGAAGTGGTTGAGCTGGATACAATTGCAACAGTTATAGAGTTTCTAATTTACAAACAAATCAAACTGAAAATAATTTAACAAAAGATAGCACAAATTCTGTTAATAATATTTCACATAAACTCAACTTGTCAAATTTCTTTCTTAAAAGCTGACTTTCAGTTAATGCTCTTTATTGGTGGATTGGTAAGTCTGTATTCAGGATATCTGAAGTGAAGCATGTGTTTTTTTTATAACAGTACACTGTTACCTGAATATTTTCCTTTCTTGTTGTTGAGCAGCTTTGCTAATAGCACATGGTTTCCCGATGGAAACGTACTTTATTTTGAATTCATCTGCCATAACTGATGGTTTATGCCTATATAAATTGTGACAAATTTTGCCTGGGGCACACACTTCATGCCTCCAAACCCTACTATCCCTTGCCATCAATTTCTGGTCACACATTTCTGTCAATATTTCCTATTCAATATTACTTTGTCAATTATTACATTTCAGCCACAGGCTGTGGTGACTCCACGAAGTTGTTTTTTGAATATTCTCTCCCAATCCTATCACCCATTCTGTGGATTAATTTAGAATTGCATTAATCAACTGACATAGGTAATTTCATGGGCAACTTATTAGTTACTAAAAAAATACACACATACCTTCTATCCACCAAAAAACACTTCTTATTTGCAGTCATTATCTCTAGATACGTCATTCAGTCAATATTTAAAATTTTAAGTATCCAACTGACACTTATAATGCAATCATTTGAAAGAACATCATCAAATATTATGTCTTTACCCTGATTCTAAGTGTTCTTTTATTTATTTTCTGTTGAGCCAGTTGGTTGTTCTATCCAGTTTAAAAACGCTAATGAAGAATAAAATCCTAAACCTGTACATGGATTTTTGTTTGTATGTTTGTTGAATATTGCTTTTTCAAATTCAATTAAGAAGTAATTTGCCTCTTTTAGCAGAGGAAGGAGACTGCTGAATAACACAGCAATTGATCTTTCCTTTATCAGAGAAGTTTAAATTTGTTTTCTTTGTTTTCAGAGCTTCACTGTCCCATCTTTCCCCATCTCTGATCTCCTCCAACTTCCGGGGATCTCTATGTATCTTAATTTCAGGAAGAAAGAATTACATTTCTCCATTGTTTTTTTACATCTCTTTACGAACATCCCAAAACACTTTACAAGCAATGATTTTTATAGTTACTGCCATAATTCAGGAAATGCACCCTCTAAACTGCCCATGGCAGTGTGATATTAAATATTGATTGAAGGGTAAATAATGGCCAGGACACCAGAAAAACACCCTTTTCAAACAGTGTCAAACATCTATTGTACTTATTTGGAAAGAAGACAATAGTTCAGTTTAAAATCTCATCTAAAAGACAGCCCCTCTCATACTATGATACTCCTTTACCACTCTATTGGAGTATTCAGCCTGGCTATTGTACTCAAGCCTCTGGACTAGGAGTTGAATCTTGAATATTCTGACTCTTTGATATCTAGTGAACTATGACTGGAATTGATGGTTCTTCCAATATCCACCAAAACTTTTTCTGGAAACATTCATCAGCTCAGGCAGTATTTTTGGAAAGGGATGCAGATTAAGTGTTTCAAGCTGAAAGACGTCATCAGATTTCCAGCATTTGCAGCTTTTTGAACCACAGATGTCTGGGATAAACTGGGTAATTGGCATCCACTGGCCTTCTGTAGGTCACTGAATAATGTTACAGCAGATGAAAGGGAGAACCTGTGTGAAAATTTAGTCTTAGCTCATGATTGAAGTGTATCAATATTGTGCAGTAGTATAAGAAGTGCTTATGCCAGAGAGCCCCTTTGTGTCCCATGTAGTCTAAGTCATCTAGAGATCCCAAGCATAAGAGATTCAGCAAATGCTGAAAATCTTAAAGCAATATACACAAAATGCTGGAGGAACTCAACACATCATGCAGTATCTATGGCAGGGAATAAACAGTTGATACTTCAGGTCCTGGGCAAAGTCTCAACCAGAGAGGTTGACTGGTTATTCCCTTCCATAGAGGACTTCCTCCTGACTTGCTGAATTCCTCCTGAATTTTATGTGTGTTCATCAAGAAATCCCACCCATTTTTATTTCAGATTTCCAACATCTTTTCTTTCTTTGTTTTGTTTTATATCCTTCAACCCGACGTATTTCTTTCGCTTACATTTCAGAGACTTGATGCTTTTCATCTCAATGGCAGTAAGTGGTGGAGAGGCCCACATTTCAACCCCCCTCCCCTGTGGCTGAGGAAGCTCCTCTTGAACTCTTTATTGAACATGAGTAAATATTTTATATTATGGTGCCTAGTTCTGATCTTGCCTCGGGGAGCCTTCTGTTAATCTACTCTATCAAATACTTTTGTAATCTTAAAGATCGATGTCACATCAAGCGGAGTTTTCTCTTTACAGGTGAAAAGAGCCCAGCCTATTTAATCTTTCATGATAAGTATACCTCTCTGTTCTAGCATCCTACTGGTAAATCTTTTATGAACTTTTCCAGTACTTCTACATTCTGTTCACAATAGTCCAACAATAGCCTAACCAAGTTTCTGTACAAAGTTAGCATAATTTCATAGCTTTTCATTGCTGTGTCTTCCTAGAAGAGCAGCTCTGTGCTGTGTTGGCATTTAAGGCACAAACCTTCATCACTATTTTTAGTGATTTGTGTATCCCTGATCCTTCCATTCCCCTTCCACATTTAGACCATTGTCCATGGCCCATGTGGCTTCCTTTTTGTATTTTCTAAAGCATGTCAACTTCAGCTTATCCATAGCTGTTAGACTTTCTGTATGGATTTCTTTTCAGTTAGCCACAAAGTTCCAAATCTTGGAGGCATTCCGATGAATTGCATGTATGATGGATGTCTATGGATACTGAACAAACTGATTATTTTCTGATATATTATTGTTCTATTTTTAATGATGATCTTGACACTTACCTGCAAGAGAAAACCTGCAGATGCTGGAAATCAAAGCAACACACCCAAAATGCTGGAGGAACTCAGCAGGTCAGGCAGCACCTGTGGAAAAGAGTAAACAGTTGAAATTTCCGGCTGAAACCCTTCAAGCAGTCCTGATGAAGGATTTCGGCCTGAAACATCGACTGTTTACTCTTCTCCATAGATATTGCCTGGCCTGCAGAGTACCTCCAGCATTTTGTGCGCATTAGCCTGAAATTTCCCTGTATAGTTCTTGAACTGAAATGTAAAATTGAATGAAAAACTTGACTGGTGCATGGCCCATGAAGGAAATGCAAGCTTCCATAACTGTGGTGAACCTTTGCAAGGGAAGCAAATTTAACAAAAGGGAGCTGACCGTTAAAGGAACAAGCCTGACCTCTAAGTCTACTTTGGAAAGTTAACAATAAATTCACCTAAGATTCTTTAGCATTTTATAGATGTGGCCTTTTATCTTTATAAAGATGAACACCTCAGTCTCAATCCTCTTGCTGCAGCCCATCTTTGTCATGACATTGTCCGGCTGAGAGCTAAAAGGACAAGGTGCCTGTTCCTATGACTTTCCTGACGCATTTAACATTTAACCTGAAGCTTACCTCATCATTTCCAGCAGTATTTCAACTTCAGAGCCAGTGCAGTTGGAGCTCCAGTCACGGTTGGAGATCTCCCAGGTAAGTTTGTGCTTTACATATGTCTTTCAATATGATGTGGGCACTAAAGCTCATGCCATGCACAGGTACAAGTCACTCCCTGTGGGGCTTGATGAAACTTGCACACTTCCCACTGTAGTACTCAATTTAGCAGCTATTTCTGTGTGAGGCACAAGTTCAAGGGCATCTGTAAGACAGTTATATCTTTTTTCCTGCGTCTGAAGCTTGCTGTTTGAATAATAACAAATCATCACTAAGGCAGCAGATGTCTCACCTTAGCAGCTCTTAATAAATCCTTTAGGAAGATCTATGTAATATAAAGTCTATGTTACTGACTGGATCAACTTCAAATTAACATTTTTTTTTCTCTCTGGCATGTTCCAATCACTCAAATGGAGTTTCACTGTACTCAAGCTAACAAAATAACTTTATAAGGTCTTGAACTGAAAAGTAGCCATTGGGATAGAGGGAATAGAGAATTAGAAGCAAGGTTGATGCTTAATATGGTACTAATTGTTGTGGCTGGTAATAAAACAAGTGATCGAACTACCTGTTGATGGCTTTAACCATATCTTGCACAGTTCAACATTCAAAGTAAATTTATTTCCCTAAGCATGTATATGTCGCCATATACCTGAGATTCATTTTATTGTAGCCATTGACAGTAGATCAAAGAAATACAATAGAATCATTGAAATACTACACACAAACAAACACCTACTGACAAACAGAGTTTATCTTGGAGTTAGATTTAATTAGTGTTCTCATTCTGATGGACAAGAGCGACACACATTTCAGATCTACTCTCAACATCTATGAAAAAGCCAATTTTTTTTTGGTAAATAGAAACCTGCACATTCTAGGATTTTCACCTTTTATCTCCTAAGTATTTTCTGAGTCACCTTGATCAAGGTTTCCTGCGTTGAGCTCATCTGTATTGTTTTAAGTTCAACAGCATAAATTTATGATCCGAGTGTGTCGGCTTTCTGTTAACAGCTTCATCATGGGTGTATTGGTGTTCACAGATGTGGTGTGGCTGGACAGTGAAATGGAATGTGTATCCCATGTCATGCAACATCGGCAGCTGGTGCTGTATCACGTTTCTGATAGTATTTGAAACTAGTTAACCGCTGTCAGTTTAGTCAATCCGACTGCATTCAGGTGTTTCAACTCTTTTATTTATATAGATAAAACATTCAAACCTTTTTTTCTGTCTGTACCATCAGTTTGACTTGTGTACTTTTGATGGTAATTTGTCAATGTTTGATAATCTGCAGATATATTTTATAGACAAGAGAGTTGACTTGCAAACTGAATGCAGTTGAATTAAACTATTCTCATTAAGTTCAATGTAGAGCTTGCTTCTCAAGTGAAATAACCCTGAAGTGTGGAATTCATTTGATTATTTTTCTGCAATTTATTTTGCTGGAAATTTCTGCTTTGGTTACAATGCGCAGTGCCGTTTTATCTCTGAAAAAGAATCCATACGACCACTCTCTCTGGGGTAATTCCAGGGACCTCTTCTAATACACAAAGGTCGGAGGTCCATAACATAACTACTTCATCACTGGGTCAAGTATGAGGCCACCTGTTGTAGCTGATTATTGCTTTTCTTAAAATTCCTACTTCAAAAGATTAAGCAGCAGTAATGGCATGAACTCGCCATAATGAGGAATGAGAGAGGAGGAGGTTACCAGGTCATTCTCATTCAAGAGATGGTCCATTCTTCAACGTCACATCGGCTGTGCATTGGACATCACTGCAGTTGGTCAGCTAATCTAGGCTGAAAATGTGTAAATTTTGTTTGGTTATTGTTTAGAGGGGATTTCTTTTTGTCCTGGAGTGATGTGCGGAAAACTGTCAATATTGTGGAGACTGAAGTAATGAACAGCAACATCTCGCAGTTTGTGTAAAAGGCTGTCAAATTCACAGTGACAAATTTGACAGGTGTGTTGCTTCAACAAGCTAAATTTGACTGAAAGTAAACAGCAAAGCAGTCAGAGACATACATATTTTAGAGCATTAAAGCACAGACAGGGAGTAATCCTTACAGTCTCGATTGCTGACGTGGTTGTTGTCTTTAGGCAAAGTATGTTATGTAGTATGATATGATGGTGGGGATGGCCACCAAATATGATTTTTCTTTAACAAGGGAGTTGATTAGACCAGTCAACAGGCGTGGAAAGCAGGCAAAGAAGCCTGATGAAATAATCAACCTCAGGGATTGGAGCAGAAAGGCAGTGGGCAGGGGTATTTGTACATCGTCTCGGAAAGGGAGATCTATTTGCAAACAGTCCAAAGGAGAAAGTTAATAGTATATTGGAGATTTTATTCTGAGGGAGGGAATTAATTTTTTATTAATTGGTGTATACAATGGTGTACAGAAACTCACTGTGGATTGGTTTTATATACAGTCTGACAGAGTGGGTTAATGGTGTATACAGTTTGAGAAAGAAAGTTAATAGTATATAGAGGCAATTAATGGTGAATGCCCTCCAAGAGAGGGAATTAATTCTGTATCTGGTCTGAGAGAGGGAGTTTACAGTGGATGCAGATCTGAAGAATGGTGAGTATTATCAGAAAGAGGAATATTGTAATATACAGTCTAAGAGCATGGATTAATCGAGTTCAGTGTCTCACTAAGTGGGTAATTTTGTATATAGAATGAGAAAAGGGTTTAACAGTCTATACAGTCTTGGAGGTATAACTGATGGTGATTATAACTTGAGAGGCAGAAATTAATGGCTTATAAAGCTCATGAGTGAGGGTTAATGAAGCATATGGTTCTAGAAGGAATGCTAGTAATGAATGTAATTTGAGAGAGAGGGCTAAAGTTGTACATAGTCTGAGAGAAGGGGATATAATGTATGTGGCACAAGAAAGGGCATACATAGTGCAGATTATCAGAGAGAGGGATTGATGGTATTTGCAAAGGCAGGGACTAAGTACTTTAAGCTACAAATGGCCAAAACTCTTATGCTGCTTTATTCATTGGGCATGTAGCTTGCTCCTGCATGTCATGGGTGTCATATGTCAGTCTTGAAGATTCAACAGCTGCAGAAATATCCCTTGTGGTTCTGCATATAATATTCTGGCTTAAGTACAGGTGGGAAAAGAGTCTTTATCATGGATTCTGTCTGTATAAGTCCATAAGACATAGGAGGAGAATTAGACCATTTGACCCATCGAGTTGGCTCCACCATTCAACCATGGCTGATTTATATTTACCTCCCAATCTCTTCTTCCTGTAACCTTTGACACCCTTACTAAAGGAGAACCCATCAGCCTCTGCTTTAAACGTATCCAATAATCCAGCTTTCTTAGAATTCTGAGTTGATTCTTTAGTGTATTTGAGTAATAGTGTAAATATATTGTCAATTTAGCATTCTTTGTTTACATATTTCATTATGGATTATAGGTAAAAGTATGTGAATGGCACACATCATTACACCATTATGTCATTATCGTCTGCCTCACTAAAAGTAAACCTAAGAACATATATGAGTTTATTGCAGTCTCCTCATGATTTTCTTTCAATTAATTTCTGGAGTCACAAAAGATAACAGTAGTGATGAGGAAATTTTTAATGAACCTGACACGACTGTTAAAGCATAGTGAGACGTTTGAGTTTAAAAAAAGTGCAGCGAGAAATGGTAAAGTAAGAAAATGGCATAGCACATGCTCTTCAGGAAGGGACAGAGATGAGAAACTTACAAAAAGGCAGAAAACATACAAGCTGATAGGTTTATAATCTGTGAGTACCAGGTGATAATAGTCATAACTAAAAATCAAATAGAAATGGTTGCCTACATAGGAAAGATAGATACATTCATTTGCACAAGAGATAACTGGATATTGTATATTGAGCGAATTGAATAATATTTTGAAGTAAATGAAATAGCCAACAAAAACGAGTGTTAGTTTTGCTGAGAGCATTGGGTTTAAAGGTATTTAGTTTGCTTAGAAATTTAACTGCTCCAACCAAACCATGCAATGAGCTTTGATAATATTGTAGATGTAATGGAGGAACATTTAGAACTGAAACCATTGCAATTGCAGAACGCTTTAGGTTTCGTAAGTGGAATCAAAAGGAAGGGGAGTCCATTCGATTATTAAATTTGCTCCTGAACTGAAGAAGTTGTCTGAGCATTGTCAGTTCAGCTATGGGCTTAATGATGCACTGAGATATCATTTAGTTTGTAGAATCTTACAAGAAAACATTCAAAAATGGCTTCTAACTGATGCACAACCCACAATTAAACAAGCAGTTGAAATTGCTGTATCAATGGAAACAGCAGCAAGAGACACAACTGAGTTGCAGTTAGGAAAGAAAGTGAGCATGAACAAAATTGACACGTCTAAACAGAAACCGGTCCTGTCTAACAAATTGTGCCACCGTTGTGGGAGGGACTCACATACACCAGACCAATGCAGGCTTAAAGGAGAAACTTGCAGAAAATGCAACAAAGTAGGACACATACAAAGAGCATATTGGGCAGACAAAGATAAATGGACTACACAAGTAAGACATAAAGATGAAAAGTTAAGATGTAGTTTCAAAAAGAGCACTAATCTGCATGCTGCTGATGAAAAATCTGACAATGATAAGTGACACAGGACTAGGTAGCCTTGAGATTCACTATGTGAAAATCAACGCAAGACAAGCAATATGGCTTACAATAAAAGTGAATGGCAAATTAATTAAAATGGAATTGGACACTGGCTCAGCTGTTTCAGTCATTCCACAAAATGAGTTTGAACAGCATTTCAAAGCTGCTGAACTGAGGCTTGCAGATATCCAGCTAAGAGCTTATACTGGAGAAAAGATAAATCCTATGGGAATGGCATTTGTAACAGCGAAATACAACAACATACAAGCCACATTGGGCTTGTATGTGGTAAACAGGAGGGCCAGCATTGTGAGGTAGTGACCATGAGAACTTGATTGGACATCCATCTACTATTTGCATGCTGCATCCCCTGCAATAGAGACAACTGAGAGTGAGTTAAGAAAGGTACTGGATGATGCCACAGCATTGTTCACAGATAGCATTGGAAAACTCAAACATATCAAGGGTAAGATAGTGTTAAGTGAAAATGTCACACCCAAATTTTACAAAGCCCATCTGTTTCCTTACTCCATCTGTGATAAAGTAGTTAGTGAGCTAGATTGCATGGAGGCTGAAGGACTTCTTTCCAAGGCTGAGTTGAGCCAATGGGAAATGCCAGTGGTTCTAATAGCTAAGGAAAATGGGTTTGTCAGGATCTGTGGTGATTTTATCAGGAAGGACATTATCTCATACGGGTTAGGAATCCTCTGCAGCAATGAAATCTTTAGGCCTAAATAGGACAATTTAAATTTACTATGCTGTGAATATCCATACAGTGGCTGTATTGTATAGTACATAGTATCTATAATGTATATAAGTTGAGATGCATTCTACACTGAGTTGGAGTTTATAGCTAAACGGAGGAGTATTCTGTATTTAAAATTTAAGTATTATTTGAGTAATAGTGTAAAAGTATCATTTGATTAAGTATTCTTTGTTGATTACATAATTCATTAAGGGTTATATGTAAAAGTATGTGAACAGTATATGCCGTTACGCCACCACATCATTAGTGTGCACTTTACCAAAAGTAAAACTAAGATCATATGATCTAAGCTCATTTATCCCAGTCTCCCTGAGTTTTTCTTTCAATTAATTTCCGGAGTTATGAAACATAACAGACTCAGCATGTCATCTAAGACTTTGTCTGGTGGGGAGCATGTTGACTGGTTGTATCATGTACGGGTAAAAAAAACACCAATGTCCTTGTACAGAAAAGCCAACAAAAATTCGTGGATGCAGCCAAGTCATCACACATCTACAGTGAGCACTGCTGCAGGGAAGCAGCATCCATCATCAAGTACACCAGTCCAGGCCATACTAACTTCTCCTGTGGTACAGGAGCTTCAGGACCCATACTGGCAAGTTCAGGAACTTCAGGCACTGTAACCAGAGGGGATAACTTTGCTCAACTTCACTTGTCCCATGACTGAATGGTTCTCACTGAACTGGACTCACATTCTAGGACCCTTCATCTCATGTTCTCAATATTTTTCCCCTTTGTTTTGTATTTGCACAGTTTGTTGTTTTTTTATTGGAAGATTGGTTGTTGTCTGCCCCGTTGGGTGCGGTTTTTTATTGATTCCATTGTGTTTCTTGTATTTACTGTGAAAGATCACAAGAAAAGGAACCTCAGGGTTGTACATGGTGACACATATATACTTTGATAATAAACTTACTTTGAACTTTTGAGTAACTTGGCCTCCACAGACATCTGTGGCAATGAATTTCACAGATTCACCAGTCTCTGGCTATAGAAATTTCTCAATATCTTTGTTCAAAAGGAACATAATGCTATTCTAAGACTGTACTCTCTGGTCCTAGACTCTCTCACTCCTGGAATAATCCACTCCACATCCTCTCTATCTAGGTTTTTTAATAGTTGGTCGGTTTCAATGAGATTCTCTTCCCCCACTCCCCATTCTTCTAAATTCCAGTGAGTACAGACTCAGAGCCGTCAAACACCCATCGTACATTAACCCTCTTATCCCCAGAATCATTCTTGTAAACCTCCTCTGGACCTCCTCCAATGTCAGTATGTTCTCCCTTAGATATGGGGTCTAAAACTGCTCACAATACTCCAAATGTGGTCTGACCAATGCCTTAAAAGTCACAGCACTACAACTTTGCTTTTATATTTGAGTCCTCTTGCAATTAATGCTAATATTGCATTTGCCTTCCCTACTACTGGCTCACCCTGCAAATTAACCTTTAGGGAATCCTACACAAGAACCCTCAAGTCCCTTCGCACCCCTGATTTCTGAATTCTCACCCCATTTAGAAAATATTCAATGCCTTCATTTCCTCTACCAACGTAGATGACCATACACTTCCCTGTATTGTATTCCATCTCCCAGTTCTTTGCCCATTCTCACAACCTGTCCGAGTCCTTGCTTCCTCAACACTACTTGCCCCTCAACTTACCTTTGTATCATTCACAAACCTGGCCACTAAGCCATCAATCCCATCATCCATTTTATCATCTACTTTATCATTTTTACTTTATGCTTTCTTCCATCATTTTATTGCCCAGTGACCTTTGTGGCTAATTGTCACATCTGCTAAGCATGCCAGCAGGTGGGATGATTTCCTGCAGTGACTCTCTGGCGGTTGTAATGGATTGGTGGGTTATTTTGAGTATTGCATGATTTAATATTTTTGTCTGGCCATGCCTCTTGTCCAAGTAAACAATAATCATTAAATAAGACCAAGATATGATGAATATTAGCATTGACCAGGAATTCATTCTTTCAATGAGCTGGTTCCAGCACGAGCTTGTACTCATATTATTCAATGACTCAGGATACATTGCCACAAGTTGTTTCTATTTTACAGTGAGTTTATTTAACAGCATTTATATACTTACCACATGGAAATTAGGAGGCTATTTTCTTTCATTAAATAAATCTGAAAGTAAACAAAAACTACATTAGTAACAGTGACCATTGGAACTATTAAATTTTACTAAAAAATTTGGCCCACTAATTTCCTTCAGAGAAGGAAATCTCTTGATCTCCAACCCTTGTGACTCCAGACCAAAGCAATACTGTAGATCTCTAATTGCTCTCTGAAAATAAACTACATTGTCCATGAGAACTCAACACTGACAAACTTTCACCTTCTCAAGGGTAGTTCCAGAATTACATGAACATGTGCAAAAAAAAGACATAGTTATTGTTCTATCACTGAGCAGATTCCAAACAGTTTCACGGGAAGGAGTCAGTATCATTATTGCCTCTCAGAGCTAAAAAAAACATCTGCAGGATGTCTTCTTCCAGCTTCGTTGGCTTTTTTTCCTGCAGTGATCTTTTGTAGCTGGATGGTATAGTTTAGATTTTTGAATTCTGTTCTAATTTACACCTCACAGAGGATTGTTGACACTTGTTACAGTCAGAGGTGCTTCGCAGCACTTTGTATTAACAATTCATTCTTACACAATGGTGGCCCTTTTAGCCCTGAGCTCATTTGTGCACTTGTGACAGCACTGTGCTTGAGAAAGATCTGTCATTTTGTATTCAGTAGCAAGTGTTCCACCTCACTAAAATGTAACCCCTAAAATCATTGCTAATTCATAATTTCTGTGTTTAATACTAATATCATACAAAATGATAACTCTCTCCTTCCTTCAAAAGTTCTCCTTGGACTCATCATGTCCTTCCCATACCTGATATCTTACGCAGTCCCAATTTTATGTTTCCACATTTGATGACACTTCTAAAGCTTAGGTTCTGGATTTTCTTCTCCTTTGAAAATGGATTCTTTGACCAAGCTTTTGGCTATATGTCCTTTGCACAGCTCAGCACAAACAGATTCAAGAAGTTACTCTGGCAAGTGAGTCAGGACTTAAATGAACAAAGAAAAATTGAGAATGGAAAATGACATTACAGTATTTTCCCCCGTGAAACAGCTTGGGACATTTTACTGCAATGGAGAGACAGTAGAAATACAGTTTTTTTGTTGCTCCTAATGTGTAGATAGCAAGGTTTTTGACTTTAACTGGATAAAATGGTTTAATTTAGACATGGAGATCCTTCCTATCAGACTGGAACCCACGGAGTAGCTGCAGGCCCTGTCTTATATCGTAGTAATCATATTCCACAAACAAAGGACAAAGTAGTCTGATATATAACATCTAGGATCACTTGAGAAATTGCCCTACACATGTCCTTATGACAGAAATGAATTTATGCCTCCTGGCCAAGAAGACAGGAAATAAAAATATAACAATAGAATATACTATAGGAACTTATCGCAGAGAATAGGTACCACTTGGGTATAGTGGCACGGTGCAGTACTTTACCCGTGAACTATGTAATATCTCCTTTTCCCCCATCCAACTGTTTTTTTGATGGATTTTATGATTTTTTTGATGATGCGTTTCAGATCTTATCATCACTGAATGAAGTAATGTCCTTTTCCCACTGTCATTCTTTTCCTTGTACATGTTAGGTCCTGACTGAATTGCCAGAGTAGTTTCTTGAATCTCTCTGTGAGTCACATATGACCCTAACTTGGAAATGAGTGGCTGATTCTCCATTGTCGCTGGGTCAAAGTCAGAACTGTTGAAATGTCTGCAAAAGGATTGTCATGGTTCTAGAGGGTGGCTCAGTCACACCTTCAAGGGCAAATAGTGAAAGGCAATAAATGACTACCACAATATCCCTCAAGGTTTGGTGATCATTTCTAAGCTCGACGTACGGCCATTCTAATTGTTGGCAAAGCCTGTCTCCAATTTAAAAAAAAGTCATTTGCAGGATAACTGCTGCACTGACAATAGCAAAGGTTTTTATTTACTGATTACTCTCTGTGAAGCAGTGGTGAGCTATACTCTTAAACCAAAGCATTTTTATTTTAAAAATATACTTCTTCAAATGCATATTGTTCCGAATAATCAAGTCAGTATTTTCAGTCATAGTTCATGTGCTCCAATTACTTAACATTATCATAACATCATTTATACACAGCCTCTGAACAAATAGTTCAAGAAGTTTTAATACAGATTTTTACCACTTGGTGTTCCATGGAGGGAGCACTTTAAACTGTGGCTGTTCCCCAAAAAGATGTTTGTAATGGCAGTACAGATCTTCAATGCATCTCTCTGTGACAAGAGACCCAGGCGAGGATGGTTAGGGAACAAACGCTTGAGTATCCGAGACTACAATGAAGGCATGATACAAGACTGAAATGAAGACAGGGTTCTAAACTAGATGCTAGATGAGAATCCAAAACCTGAGCTGATGATTGAGCACCAAACCTCAGTTCAGGTGCTCTTTAGGTATTAAATCCTGGTGCCAAAACACTGCTGCCAATTAACAGAGCAGCCTGAATATTTAAAGGGATCACGCCAGCTATCCTTGTTCCGAAGACTTAGAGCGTCTAAATCCCGGAAGCTGCCATGGTTGGGTGTGCGTCGTAACATTCTCAGCATGCAGTGCTGGACCATACAGCAAACAGTTTACAGCAATCTCTCATGGTCGACACCTTGCTCTGAAAGACCAGTGAATTTCAGGAACATCCAAGGGCATTGTCTCCAACAGCAGTTGATATTTTCTCAGTATATGTATCAGTAGGAAAGGCTGTACAACACAGAGCCTTGTGTTTTTAAGATACCCAGGATATTCCTCAAGCAATGCCCCCACATCTCATCTCAGACCTACCTGCAATAAGTCGGACAATGATCTTTCCTATATTGCCGTTATAAGTGCACCATGGGATGTTGCCAACACCCAGACTATAAATGAAAGATTTGACATCCAAATGCTGCTTTGCTGTTTGTTTAAAAGTTCTGATAAAATGATGCTATTAAAGCTTGGGGTGTTCCAGAGCACAGAGTCTAATTCTGGCACCACTGGTAAGGAGCTTGTATGTTCTCACTGTGACTGCATGGGTTTCTTCTGGGTGATCCCACAGATGGAGGACGTACTGGTTAATTGGTTACCTGGTAATTGTAAATTGTCCTGTGATTAAGCTAGTATTAAATAGATAGATTGCTGGGAGGTGCGTTTCATTGGGCCAGAAGGGCCTACTCTGCTGAATCTCTAAATAAATAAATAAAATCAGAAAACGTTCTCACAAATGCCTTTGACAGTCAAGGAACAACTTTCTCCTTTTCTCACAAGGGCCTGATGATAGACTGCTGCCTGACTGATTTATGATCAATTATGTTTACTTGGACAAAGTTTTCTATCTGTGGCATGGTCTGACTAAAAGGGACATCATGAGGCAACACAGGCGGATCCATCCTCTTGAACCTACGAGCAGATGGAACCACTACATATTGTGGCACTTGGTGTTTATGATCCATCCTCAGTTTGATTCTGCCATACTGAAGGCAGTTTTCAGAATGAGGCCCATGTTGGGACATCTTGCCCCCAGACTAAACCTGTTCATATTGCCCGCAGTGACATGCTCAATTCATTCAGATGGTTATTTTGAGCTAACTACATTAGTGTGAGTCACTTGTAGATCAGTCCAGCAGGTTTTATTCCTTAAAGGACATCAGTGAACAAGACAGGAATTAACAGAAATCTATGAGCAACGTAATCTCATTATTATTAGTAGCATATCATTGAAATTAAATTCTTGCATTGACATGTCAGGATTTGAAGCTATGTCAACAGACTCTTAGTGCAGTACTCCACACATTATAATTACTGAGCCCCTGCACTTCTGACCGCATCCTTCTTTTGGAGTGATGCCTTCCATTTCCTGTCTATGCAAGCTAATTGTAGTAATTAGGTCAGGCTTCATACTTTACAAATATCTTACTGCGCAAAACTGAAACAAAACCAGGCACAAATCTAAGATTTATGTAAAACAAAACTGGTTTGGTAATTTCTAATTGATTCAGGAATTAATTGGAACTCCATTTATATATAATTAAACACAATTTGTTTAGCATCTTCCAAAACCTAGTAAACATCAATGAATTACTCATAAGTTAGATCTTAAAATTCCAAAATACTCATCATTATTTTTTCATTTTTTTTGTCTATCAAATAGGTTTTGAGGTAGGAAGTAGTAAAATTGACTTGTTACATCAAAACAACCTGTAAAATAGGAGTCGGGGATCAATATTGTGAACTCTGTGGACCTTTGAACACTGATTTGAAGTTGGATTGGTTCATTTTTATTCGCTTTTTGGCAATTCCTTGAGGTCAAAGATGTTTTGCTTCCACCCACTCCTGTGGATTCTGAAGTGTTGGAGTGTTCAGAGTCGGCAGAAATGGTGCTGCTCCATTATAAGCAATTACTGGCCAGGGATTTCCATGGCTGTTACATTTTTGCTATGATTCCTGAGAATATCTCTGAAACATTTTCTCTAACCTTCTGTTAACCTCTTGCTATGTTTCTGTTTTGTGGCTTGTAGTCAACTTCCAATATATTTGGTTGTCTGATCCCTGAATCCACACTCCCTGACCCTTGTTATAAGGCTTTAAAAGAACCTTAAAAGAATGTCATGTTTTGTAACTCCAAAACATAAAAATGTAATTAAAAGAAAAACATAGAGCTGGGAGATAACTTGTGTACATTCGTTTTTACTTTAAGTGAGATGCTCGCTTATGACGTGGTGGCACGATAATGTATCCCTTCACGTACTTTTATATATAACCCATAATGAATTTGGTGAACAACAAAGAATGCTTAATCGAACAAGCTTATATTACCGAAATTTTAAATACTCAACATGTCTCCCTGTTCAGCTATAAACTCCAACTCAGTATAGAATGCATCTCACCTTATATAGTATATTATTTAATACAACTACAATATACACATCTATGGCATAGTGAATTTTAAATTGTCCCACTCAAGCCTAAAGATGTAATTTCTCACTCTTGTGGGATGACAAGGGGTGTCACACTGCTTGGCAGGTGAGACTTGTGACTGTGAAGCCATCTCAAGTTCTGGGACTTTAGACCATCAGACTATAAGACATAGGAGCAGAATTAGACCATCTGGCCCATTGAGTCTGCTCCGCCATTCAATCATGGCTGATCCTTTTTTTTCACTCCTCTTCAAACCCAGTTCCCGGGCTTCTCCCCGTAACCTTTGATGCCGTGTCCAATCAAGAACCTATCAATTTCTGCCTTAAATACACCCAATGACCTGGCCTCCACAGTTGCATGTCGCAACAGATTCCACAAATTCACTACCCTTTGGCTAAAGAAATGTTTCCGTGCCTCTGCTTTGATACAGTGCCCCTCTATTCTGAGGCTGCACCCTCTTGTCCTATACTCTCCCACCATGGGAAACATCCTTTCCACATCTACTCTGTCTAGGCATTTCAAAAGGTTTCAATGAGACCACCCATCATCCTTCTGAATTCCAGCGAGTACAGACCCAGAGCTATCAGACATTCGTCATAAGATAACTCTTTCACTCCTGGAATCAACCTTGTGAACCACCTCTAGGCCCTCTCCAATGCCAGCACATCTCTTCTAAGATGAGGGGCCCAAAACTGTTCACAATACTCAAGGTGAGGCCTCACCAGTGCCTTATAAGGCCTCAGCATCACATCCTTGCTCTTGTATTCTAGACCTCTTGAAATGAATGCTAACGTGGCACTTGCCTTCCTCACCACTGACTCAACCTGCAAATTAACCTTCAGGGTTTCTGCACGAGGACTCCCAAGTCCCGCTGCATCTCAAATTCCGGGGTTTTCTTCCCATTTAGAAAATAGTCCTCACATTTACTTCTACTACCAAAATACATGACCATGCATTTTCCAACATCGTATTTCATTTGCCACTTTCTTGCCCATTCTCTTAATTTATCTGAGTCCTTCTGCATTCTACCTGTTTCCTCAACACTACCTGCTCCTCCACCAATCTTCGTATCATCTGCAAACTTGGCAACAAAGCCATCTATTCCATCATCCCAACACCGACCCCGGCAGAACACCACTAGACACTGGCAGCCAACCAGAAAAAGATCTTTTTATTCCCACTCACTGCCTCCTACCAATCAGCTAATTCTCCATTCATGTTAATAAATTTCCTGTACTAGCACGGGCTCTTAACCTGGTAGGCAGCCTCACGTGTGGCACCTTGTCAAAGGCCTTCTGAAAGTCAAAATATACAACATCAACTGCATCCCCTGCATCCTACTTGTAACCTCCTCAAAGGATTCCAACAGGTTCATCAGGCAGGATTTTCCCTGAAGGGAACCATGCTGACTTTGTACTATCCTGTCCTGTGTCACCAAAGTACTCCATCACCTCATCCTTAACAATTGACTCTAACATCTTCCCAGCCACTGAGGTCAGGCTAATTGGTCTATAATTTCCTTTCTGCTGCCCTCCTCCTTTCTTAAAGAGTGATGGTTTAGGAGTTGACTCTGGAACTGTAGGAAGTGGTTCTGATAGCACTTGACAGCTTTCTTCTCTAACAATTGATTCTACTCTCCAAGAATGATTGATGTGTCTTCTCCTGATGATATCAGATGCAATCTTAACTGTGTAGGAGAGCGGTCCAGTACTGTCCTTAATCTTTCCGAGTACCCAGTTTTGATCATTTCTGTAGTTCCTCACTGGGACTGCTTGTCCAGGAGTAAAACATCAAATCTCCTTGGTGAGTCCTCATTTTGTCTCAGCTGCTTGTCCTGCATACTCCTTCTGAGATTGTGTTTGAGGAGATCGAATTGTGAATGCAAGGGACAACCCAAGAACAGCATAGCTGGTGAGTTGTTGGTTGGGCAGTGTGCTGCATTGCGATATGCAAGGAGGAAACTAGCAAGCTTCTGATCCAGCGTCAGTGTAGTCTGTTCAGCTTCGAGCCATTGCTTTTATTTCGACCAAACCTAGATGACCGGCATGTAGCTCCTCCAACACTTCAGCTCTCAGCTTGGATGGTAAAACTCAGTCCCCACATAAGGCAACCTCCGCCAAGAACAAATTCATCCCAGCATTGGTAAAAATTGGGGAACTGGGTTTTCTGTTGCATATCTCAACCATTTTGAGTTGTCATGTAGATCTGAGATAGTGTGGAGGCTTTTCTGATTTCCCTTTGGATCATCTCTGTTGTAATGGGGAGACTTACGATTTGCATTCGGGAGAATACACAAAGAGGAGTGTCCACTTTTGTAAATTTTTCAGGTATTTCCTTTTCTAAGGGTAAAGAGGACAACCCATCAACATTTCCATGATTAGTTGTCCTCTTGAGCTCGATCTTGTCCTTTGTGTCTTCCAAGAAAGGGAGACCAATTTCTTGGCAAAGGCTTGCATTTCTAATACAATATCTGTAAATACACATTGCTTAGCAATTCATTCCAATGTTGCAATTGAATTGTAACAGCAATCCTAAATTTAACTTCATAATCCATAAAAGATCCACAAATTGTAACTTCAATTTTCACTTGCCGCTTTAAAATATTTTCAACTATGTGGGTTGTGGTGTCAAGTGAGGGCCTTGCTGTTTTGACATTACAGGCCTAATAAAAATGTGGTTGCAGAAAGGAAGTGGAGTAGAACTGAGAAAGCTGGAAAATCTAAATTATTGAGATCCTGCCAAAGTTAATGGCAAGTTCTAATTTAAACTTTCAAATCAGGGAGCCAGGTGTCTCTTCTATAACAGTGAGTGGCAATATGCATCCCTTTACAGTCATAGAAAAGTACAGCACAGAAATAGGCCCTTTAGCCCATCGAGTCTGTTTTCAAACCACTTAAACTGCCTACTGCCATCAACCTGCTCCGAGACCATAGCCCTCCATACCCCTACAATCCAAACATCTTAAAAGTTGAAAGTGAGCTTGCATGCACCACTTGCGCTGGCAGCTTGTTCCATACTCTCATGACCCTCTGGGTGAAGAGGTTTCCCTTCATGTTTAATTTTGTGTTTTATTTTGGTTTTGGATTTTTTTTGTGACTGAGCTGTGAACTGAGACTATGGTTGGGAGTCTCTGCACATGGCACAGGTGGTACCAGAAAATACCAATCTCTGACATTTCTTCTGGTGAAAATTTTATTGGTTTTCATGGTTGTATCAAACAACTAGCAGCGAATCAGAAAATGAATCTGAAGATCAGAAAGATATCTGTTTAATCAATGAAGTAGTGTTTATATAGGACTGTGTGTCTTTATGTCAACCAAATTTTAATATAATAGATTAATTCACAATAATTGCATTTATAGTACTCATTAGTGGCAAAGTTATATACAGTGATTTACATTAGAGAAGCATACAAATCTTTTTTCAATATTTATGTCTTCTCTCCTGCAATCTTGCCTAACTTGCTCAGCTGAAAGCTATCTGATTTCCATCTCTTGCACACCATCAGTAACATCAACTTTCATTGAAGTTTACATTCAAATTAATCCGATATATAAAAGTCACTTTTTGAAGACTATGTGACTTTCTTCTTTCATATTTCCCATCTGCTTGTTATTTAAATTTCAACACCGTGCTGACATTTGGAGACACGTGGCCAAATACAAACACCACTTTAATGAATTAAAAGATATCTTTGTGAAATTCAAAATCAATTTATTTTTCGCTGTCAGTTACATGACACTTACAGTCAGGAAGACCAGCACAGTTTCCACTATCAGAGATTCCTGCTGGTGAACGCATTGTTCTTGAAATTGCCATTTCCAAAAACAATTTCCAAATGTTGTCTAGGCTTCAATAAGTTGAAGATTGGAATACCAGTCCCTGCAGAAGGATCTCCTGACAATGGAGTGACTGGTGCATGTATGAGGCAAGAAAAAGATCCCCATCATGCATATCATTTACCCCCCGAGTATCCTGGGAGCTTTAAATGTGGCATCACCAACCACCAGGCCTCTGGTGCCAGTAGCTACAAGAGTGAGGTGAACATGCTTAAACCAGTAACTAGTGTATGTAGCGGTGGAAAGCACACATTAGGAAGAAATGTGTGTCTTTCAGCAGCTGTGTTTATGTTTGGAGAGCGTGAACATCATCCCACCAGCTGCTGCTGCTGTGTATACAGCTGCACGAGGCTTTTGTCCTATGGTGTCAAAGTCAACTGAAGGCAAAAATTCATGAGCATACTAATAAAGGATCCATAACGCTCAAAGCAAATTCCAAAATATTATATTGGGTAAATTTGTATTCTGTTGAACTATCCACTAGACTAGAGCATACTGATGCTCAAGTAGGAACTATTCAACAATGAGCTACAGAAGCAAGGAAAATGCCGCATTACAAATGGATCAAATGGTTCCTTTTAACATCAGAGAATGCATACATTATACAACCTGAAATTCTGGCTCTTCACAGACATCCACAAAAAACAGAAGATTACCTCAAAGAATGAGTAAAGGTAAAAAAACATTAGAACCCCAAAGGCCTCTCCTTCCCTCCCAAGCACAAGCAGCAGCAAAGCATCAGCCCACCCCTCCCTTCCCCCACTTATTTCAGCCAAAAGCATCAGCACCCACCTCCCATTAAACAAGCCCCCAAAAAGAGAGCATGATCTGCAGCACAACAAATCTGACATGCCACAGGCTCGGTCTCTTCATAATAAAGGGCAGAGAGGTATCAAACAGTGAGAGGGGAGACTAACAAAACAAAAAAACAACTCACTGATTGCGAAGTTACAGTCTGCCTATTTAGTACTTTGTCCATGTAAAATTCTATAATAATACCACTATTCCCATTTACGGTTTCTCAAGGCTCTTTTTTTTTTGCTTTTTTTTTATTTGTCCCATTGCTATATCAACTCTTCTGGCACATAATCTCTCTTGCCTTCTACTCTGTCATTTACGGTCTTTCCTCGCCTTCTTCTCTATGTCTTAAAGTTCTCAAACCTGTGATTTCTTCTAGTTCTCATAAAAGACCATTGACCTAAAATATTAATACAAAATCTAAATTTAAGCTGGCATAAAAAAGAAACAAAAATGACTTAAAGTCATTGATCTGAAACATTAATGTTTCTCTCTCTACAGATGCTTCCTAACTGCTGTCTATTTACAACATTTTCTGCTTAATTTCAAAATTCCAGCAAATAGATTACCTTGCTCCCGTGACTAACATTATACACCATTACACAGACTATTTTGATGAAAACTAATATCCCAGCATTTAATCCAGATATTCAAATATTCAATGGATTTTGAAGCTTTTAGAAGCAGGTTAACAGGTTAACAAAAACAACGAAATCCTTACTGTACTCACAGCCAAGTTCTTAGAGATAAAGTATCACATTTATGGCCTGTAGGATATTATCTTGACCCCTTCCTACACAAAAATCCTGCAGTGTATCATCTGACAACCTCCTATTATTGTACCTCAAAACCTATCTGTAATTTTCCTGAAACCTTAGCCAGAATGCCACAAAGCACTTTTATTGGTCTGTTAATACATTTTACAACTTCATTTTTTTTCACAGTGCAACTGTCATCTTATATTACTCAGTTTATTTAAAATACCTTGAGCAATAGGACAAAACTCATATAAGTGGAAAAGAATGTTGTGTGCACAGTTCATTGTAACATGGTTACAATTCACTCTTTGTGGATAAACAACAGTTTCTTTAAAGTCGCTGGCGATTGGATACTTTTTGTAGATCTTTTATCTTTTTTTTGTTATAAAGCCCTTGCTTCTGTACTATTCACCCAGGGGCTGAGGCATTGGGCATCAGCTCACCATTCTGCAAAGATCTGTTCATGTTCAATTCACAGAAATATGACTGAGCTGCACAGGACGATAACGAGTAGTGCCAGTACAGTTTGATTTAGGCTGACCTTCCAGTTCAGAGGAAGCTTCTAAATATTTAATTGGGGTTCAGAAGAGCGGGAAAGATGACATGGTGTACTTCTCTGTCCAAAGGCACCCATTCATTACGCTGTCCTTCTCAACTCCACTTCAACCATCGTCCAAGGAACCACAGTTGTAAAGGTAGAAAGAGAAATATATATGACATACTGAAACAATTTTAACTTGTAGAAGCATGTCACTCTGAGCCTGAAGCAATTTAATTTGGTGATTCATCAAAACTGGGAACTGGTCAAAATCCTGGGAACCATTAAAGGTTCATTAAAATACAATAGCTACAAAAATAAAATAAAGGGGTGAAAAATTCAGAAGTTATAAATACAAGAAATTAAAGTCTATGCTATTAAAGGGGCAAAGCCTAGTTAAATCATACCAGATATAGTGTTAGCTCATTCATTAGTTATGGTCTCATTAACCAGCAGTGAAAAGAGCTAAATAACCTCCTCCTATGTTTCATACAAAAGGATTGCATGGAAATTGTGCTTTGCTTTGATTTACCCAATTTTTACATGTGACCTGAATCCCTCAGTTAAAAATCCCTAAGTGTCCATGTCAAATGCACAGACTATGTCACTGTGACCCAGTTATAAGAACAATGAAACCGGGTGCAGACTTTTATCACATATATTTCTTTATCTCTGAAGGGTTGACCCAGTTTCACCCAGTTCTACTGATCAACCAAAGCAGGAAATTCTATTTTGTACATGTTTTTAGAGAGCTGTTTAGATCTGTAGAGTCTCACATTTTCCTCAACTAAAATCTTCCATACATGTACAGTAAAGCCACTTAATCCAGAAATCTCGAATTACCATTTTCTTTATATTTGTCCTTTCTTGATAGCTTGCTACTATTAGCCAATGAGTTACATCACCAGTTATCATCTACTTTATCATTTAAAATGATGTGAATCACAACAAATTCAAAACTCAGCCATCATAGAATTATAACACTAACTGATTCTGGACAGGAATTCATTGATTATCTCCCTTTATAGTACACTGTTATTAATATGAATCGCTTTGCTAATTAACTTGCTGTTAATTGCATGGGCAATATTCTTCTTTAAAATCCTTTCATTGAAGTATTTGGAATTGCATTTTGAAAATACAAATAGTTTGCTTCCTTGAAAAAACAAATAGTTTGTTTCCTTGAAAAAATATAAGCACTTTAGAAAGAGAAATGTGGTGAAGAAAAAATGCTCATGTTATTTCTGAATGGCTGACTGCTAATTTTGAAATTCTGACTGCTGGTTCTAGATACTCTAGGCCAGGGAAGCATCATCTCTGCAATTACTCCATCAAGCCCTGTAAGAATTGTCTATGTTTTAAAGAGATAACCTTTCATTCTTCTAAACCTGAGAGACATTAGTTCTCTTCAAATACTCAACACAAGAATCAGTCTGGTAGATCTATGACTCTATCTGCTGCAGTATATTCTTCCTTAGGTAAGGTGACTGGACATGTATACTGTATTCCTGTAAATTCCAGTGGTATGTCTTTATTGCCAATACTTCCATTCTCTTGATAAAGGACAGGATGTTATTTGTTTTCCTAATTTCTTGCTGTATCTGCACTTCACCTTTGCCTGAACGTGCACTGTACCTACACTTTAACATTTAAATTAAGTACAAGGACCTTAACACCTTCCAACTCTCACTGTTTAAAAGATGCTTTGCTTATTTTTTCTCTATCACACTGAATGACATTTTTCAAATTTATATTCCATCAACCGAGCAACAACTGCGCAGGTGTGTGGACATCAGCGAGTTAGACAGGTGGGAAGGGTATAAAAGGAGATAATCTTTTCTTCAGCGGTTTGATTGAGGAATGACTGCACAGGCGTGTGACATCAGTGAGTTAGACAGGCGGGAAGAGTATAAAAGGAGATAATTTTTTCTTCGGTGGTTTGATCAAGGAATGACTGCACAGGCGCGTGGATGTCAGCGAGTTAGACTGGCGGGAAGAGTTTAGAAAGAAGACAGCTTTATAGAGTGGGCATCTGAGGAGCAGGTGACAGAGTAGAGGGAGTCAGATTAGGAGGGCTTTGGCTAATCGGGGCTTCAGCAATAACAGGTCAAGGTGAGGTAACTTACTTGTGAAGAATAGGAATAGGAAGTATGACTGTGAGGCCGGTGTTCTGTACTGGGTATCAGGTGCGGGATGTCCAGGAGACTCCTTGTCTCCCAGACGGCCACATCTGCACCAGGTGTGTCGAGATGCAACTCCTTAGGGACCGGATTAGGGAACTGGAGATGCAGTTAGATGACATTTGTCTGGTCAGGGAAAATGAGGAGGACACTGTGTGTCCAACAGAGTGATCAGCAGCACTGGGGCTCCACAGGGGACTGTCTTGTCTCCCTTTCTCTTCACCATTTACACATCGGACTTCAACTACTGCACAGACTCTTGTCATCTTCAGAAGTTTTCTGATAACTCTGCCATAGTTGGATGCATCAGTTAGGGAGATGAGGCTGAGTACAGGGCTACGGTAGGAAACTTTGTCACATGGTGTGAGCAGAATTATCTGCAGCTTAATGTGAAAAAGACTAAGGAGCTGATGGTAGACCTGAGGAGAGCTAAGGTACCGGCGACCCCTGTTTCCATCCAGGGGGTCAGTGTGGACATGGTGGAGGATTACAGATACCCGGAGATATGAATTGACAATAAACTGGACTGGTCAAAGAACACTGAGGCTGTCTACAGGAAGGGTCAGAGCCGTCTCTATTTCCTGAGGAGACTGAGGTCCTTTAACATCTGCCGGACGATACTGAGGATGTTCTATGAGTCTGTGGTGGCCAGTGCGATCATGTTTGCTGTTGTGTGCTGGAGCAGCAGGCTGAGGGTAGCAGACACCAACAGAATCAACAAACTCATTCGTAAGGCCAGTGATGTTGTGGGGATGGAACTGGACTCTCTCATGGTGATGTCTGAAAAGAGGTTGCTGTCCAAGTTGCATGTCATCTTGGACAATGTCTCTCATCCACTACATAATGTACTGGTTGGGCACATGAGTACATTCAGCCAGAGACTCATTCCTCCGAGCTGCAGCACAGAGCGTCATAGGAAGTCATTCCTGCCTGTGGCCATCAAACTTTACAACTCCTCCCTTGGAGGGTCAGACACCCTGAGCCAATAGGCTAGTCCTGGACTTATTTCCTGGCATAATTTACATATTACTATTTAATTATTTATGGTTTTATTACTATTTAATTATCTATGTTGCAACTGTAACGAAAACCAATTTTCCCCGGGATCAATAAAGTATGACTATGACTATGACTATGATAGACAGGGGCAAAAAGCAATTAATCACACTGGGGCCTCAGGAGACAGATAAGTGGGTAACCGTCAGGACAGGGAAGGGCAAGAGTCAGATACTAGACAGTACCCCTGTGGCTGTCCCCCTAAACAATAAGTACTCCTGTTTGAGTACTGTTGGAGGAGACGGCCTACCTGGGGGAAGCAACAGTGGCTGCGCCTCTGGCACAGAGTCTGGCCCTGTGGCTCAGAAGGGTAGGGAAAGGAAGAGGATGGCAGCAGTGATAGGGGACTCTATAGTTAGGGGGTCAGACAGTTGATTCTGTGGACACAGGAAAGAAACGCGGATGGTAGTTTGCGTCCCAGGTGCCAGGGTCCAGGATGTTTCTGATCACGTCTAAGACATCTTGAAGTGGGAAGGTGAACAGCCAGAGGTTGTGGTACATATTGGTACCAACGACACAGGTAGAAAAAGGGAGGAGGTCTTGAAAGCAGACTACAGAGAAAAGCAGGACCTCAAAGGTAATAAAAGTTGAAAAGCAGGACCTCAAATGTAATAATCTCGGAATTAATGCTTGTGCGATGTGACAGTGAGTATAGGAATAGAGTGAGATGGAGGATAAATGTGTGGCTGAGGGATTGGAGCAGGGGACAGGGATTCAGATTTCTGGATCATTGGGACCTCTTTTGGGGCAGGAGTGACCCGTACAAAAAGAACGGGTTGCATTTGAATCCGAGGGGGACCAATATCCTGACAGGGAGATTTGTTAAGGCTATTGGGGAGAGTTTAAACTAGAATCACTGGGAGGTGGGAACTGAACTGAAGAGATAGAGGAAGGGGTGATTGGCTCACAAATCAAGAAAGCTTGTACACAGTGTGAGAGTGAGGATAGACAGGTGATCGAGAAGGGATGCGCTCAGACTGAAGGTTTGCGATGTGTCTATTTTAATGCAAGGAGTATCATGAACAAAGCGGATTAGCTTAGAGCATGGATCAGTACT
This sequence comes from Mobula birostris, assembly GCF_030028105.1. Lineage (NCBI taxonomy): Eukaryota > Metazoa > Chordata > Chondrichthyes > Myliobatiformes > Myliobatidae > Mobula > Mobula birostris. The sequence goes on along the minus strand of NC_092377.1, from coordinate 72,893,563 downwards.
TGGAGCTATGATGTTGTGATCATTACAGACAGTTGGATGGCTCAGGGGCAGGAATGGCTACTTCAATTGCCAGGCTTTAGATATTTCAGAAAGGACAGGGAGGGAGGCAAAAGAGGTCGGGGTGTGGCACTTCTGATCAGAGATACTTTCATGGCTACAGAAAATGAGGAAGTCATGGAGGGATTGTTTACTGAATGTTTGTGGGTGGAAGTTAGGAACAGGAAGGGGTCAATAACACTACTGGGTGTTTTTTATAGATCACCCAATAGTAACAGGGACATCGAGGAGCAGATAGGGAGACAGATACTAGAAAGATGCAATAATAATAGGGTTGTCGTGGTGGGAGATTTTAACTTCCCCAGAGATTTTAACTTCCTACACCAAGGGGTTTAGATGGGGTAGAGTTTGTTAGGTGCATTCAGGAAGGTTTTCTGACACAATATGTAGATAAGCCATCAAGAGGAGAGGCTGTACTTGATCTGGTATTGGGAAATGAACCTAGTCAAGTGTCAGGTGTCTTAGTTGGAGAGTATTTTGGAGATAGTGATTACAGTTCTATCTCCTTTACCATAGCATTGGAGAGAGATAGGAACAGACAAGTTAGGAAAGTGTTTAATTGGAGTAAGTGGAAATATGAAACTATCAGGCAGGAACTTGGAAGCATAAATTGAGAACAAATGTTCTCAGGGAAATGTACAGCAGAAATGTGGCAAATGTTCAGGGGATATTTGTGTGGAGTTCTGATTAGGTATGTTCCAATGAGACAGGGAAAGGATGGTAGGGCACAGGAACCATGGTGTACAAAGGCTGTTTAAAATCTAGTCAAGAAGAAAAGAAAAGATTACGAAAGGTTCAAAAAACTAAGTAATGATAGATATCTAGAAAATTATAAGGCTAGCAGGAAGGAGCTTAAGAATGAAATTAGGAGAACCAGAAGGGGCCATGAGAAGGCCTTGGCGAGCAGGATTAAGGAAAACCCCAAGACATTCTACAATTATGTGAGGAGCAAGAGGATAAAATACAATGAAATACAATGTTGTAAAGTGTATGGTTATGCACTTTGGCAGAAGAAATAAACGGGCAGACTATTATTTAAATGGGGAGAGAATTCAAAGTTCTGAGATGCAATGGGACTTGGGAGTCCTCGTGTAGGATACCCTTAAGGTTAACCTCCAGGTTGAGTTGGTAGTGAAGAAGGTGAATGCAATGTTGGCATTCATTTCTAGAGGAATAGAGTATAGGAGCAGGGATGTGATGTTGAGACTCTATAAGGCGCTGGTGAGACCTCATTTGGAGTACTGTGGGCAGTTTTCTTATTTAAGAAAGGATGTGCTGACGTTGGACAGGGTACAGGGAAGATTCACTAGAATGATTCCGGGATTGAGAGGGTTAACATATGAGGACCGTTTGTCCGCTCTTGGATTGTATTCCTTGGAGTTTAGAAGAATGAGGGGGGACCTCATAGAAACATTTCGAATGTTGAAAGGCATGGACAGAGTGGATGTGGCAAAGTTGTTTCCCATGATGGGGGAGTTTAGTACAAGAGGGCATGACTTAAGGATTGAAGGGCGCCCTTTCAGAACAGAGATGCAAAGAATTTTAGCCAGAGGGTGGTGAATCTATGGAATCTGTTGCCACGGGCGGCTGTGGAGGCCAAGTCATTGGGTGTATTTAAGGCAGTGATTGATAGGTACCTGAGTAGCCAGGGCATCAAAGATTATGGTGAGAAGGCAGGGGAGTGGGACTAAATGGGAAAATGGATCAGCTCATGATAAAATGGCGGAGCAGAGTCGATGGGCCGAATGGGCGACTTCTGCTCCTTTGTCTTATGGTCTTATGGTCTTATAAGACATGCGAGAATTGGAACAATCAAGTGTGACAGTGGAAAAGTGTGTATGGAACCGGAGGATATAGCGGAAGTACTTAATGAATACTTTGCTTCAGTATTCACTATGGAAAAGGGCGATTGTAGGGATGACTTCAATCAGGCTGAAAAGCTTAAGCATATCGGCATTAAGAAAGAGGATGTGCTGGAGCTTTTGGAAAGCATCAAGTTGGATAAGTTACCAAGACAGGACGGGATATACCCCAGGCTATTGTGGGAGACGAGGGAGGAGATTGCTGAGCCTCATCTTTGGGGACAGGAGAGATTCCAGAGGATTGGAGGGTTGCGGATGTTGTTCCCTTATTCAAGAAAGGGAGTAGGGATAGCCCAGGAAATTATAGACCAGCGAGTCTTACATCAGTGGTTGGTAAGTTGATGGAGAGATCCTGAGAGGCAGGATTTATGAACAGTTGGAGAGGCATACTATGATTAGGAATAGTCAGCATGGCTTTGTCAAAGGCAGGTCATGTCTTACAAACCTAATTGAATTTTTTGAGGGTGTGACTAAACACATTGATGAAGGTAGAGCAGTAGATATAGTGTATATGGATTTCAGCAAGACATTTGACAAGGTACCCCATGCAAGGCTTATTGAGAAAGTAAGGAGGCATGGGATCCAAGGGGACATTGCTTTGTGGATCCAGAATTGGCTTGCCCACAGAAAACAAAGAGTGGTCATATTTGCGTGGAAGTTGGTGACCAGTGATGTATCTCAGGGATCTATTCTGGGACCCCTTCTCCTTGTGATTTTTAGAAATAACTTGGATGATGAAGTTGAGGGATGGGTTAGTAAGTTTGCTGATGATGCAAAGGTTGGTGGTGTTGTGGATAGTGTGCAGGGCTGTCAGAGGTTACAGTGGAACATCGATAGGATGCAAAACTGGGCTGAGAAGTGGCAGATGGAGTTCAATCCAGATAAGTGTGAGGTGGTTCATTTTGGTATGTCAAATATGATGGCAAAATATAGTATTAATGTTAAGACTTGGTGGTGTGGAGGATCAGAGGGATCTTGGGGTCCGTGTCCATCAGACACTCAAAGCTGCTGCACAGCTTGACTGTGTAGTTAAGAAGGCATATGGTGGATTGGCCTTCATCAACTGTGGTATTGAGTTTAAGAGCTGGGAGGTAATGTTACAGCTTTATAGGATCCTGGTCAGACCCCACTTGGAGTACTGTGCACAGTTCTGGTCACTTTACTACACGAAGGATGTGGAAACTATAGAATGGGTGCAGAGATTTACAAGGATGTTGCTTGGATTGGGGAGCGTGCCTTACGAGAATAGGTTGAATGAACTTGGCCTTTTCTCCTTGGAGTGAGGGAGGATGAGATGTGACCTGATAGAAGTGTATAAGATGATGAGAGGCATTGATCATGTGGATAGTCAGAGGCTTTTTCCCCAGGGGTGAAATGGCTAACACAAGAGGGCACAGTTTTAAGGTTCTTGGAAGTAGGTACCGAGGAGATGTCAGGGGTAAGTTTTTTTTACGCAGAGAGTGGTGAGTGTGTGGAATCAGCTGCCGGTGACTGTGGTGGAGGCGGATACAATTTGGTATTTTAAGAGGCTCCTGGATAGGTACATGGAGCTTAGGAAAATAGAGGGCTATGGGTAACCCTTGGTAATTTCTAAAGTAAGTACATGTTCAGCACAGCATTGTGGGCTGAATGGCCTGTATTGTGCTGTAGGTTTTCTGTGTTTTTCACATTTCTATGTTTCAACCACATCTTTATCCTTAATTGCCACTGTAACTGAAGTCTTTCTGCATCCTCTTCAAAGTCCACACTTTCACACGGCTTTGTATTATCAACAGTTTAACCCGAGACATTAATTTATTTACTTTATCCATAGTTGCTGCCTGATCAGCTGAGTATCTTCAGCATGTATTTTTTTATTTCAGATCTCTGGGATCTGCAGATTTTATTGTTTATTTTTGTATATTTGATCCCCTTCTTCAAGTTTTTGATATAGATTTTGAACACCTCTAGCCCCAGCACTGACTTGTACAACTTCCCAACTTGACAATGACTTTTTTTTCTCACTCTTTGCTTGCTGCATGCAAACCAATATTCTCCTCATGCTTTTCTGTTACCACAATCCCATGTGGTCTTGCATTTTTTTTACTGTTTAGGTGCTGTGGGGTCAGGTCAGAGCAAACCCCTTTATGGTCAACTATGTATTTTTGAAGTATAATATATGATGGCAATATAGGAAATCTGAAAGCTAGTTAGTGCCTAACAGACTCTTTAAGAACTTCTAGACAACACCCATCTTTCGCCTTTGCTTAGAACTGCTAATTCACAACTTGTCAGAGAAGGTAAAATTCTTCCAATATTTTTCATTATCATACCTGTATGTGTGCAGGTGCAGAGTTCCCATTTTGACTGTGACTACCTTACAATATAAGAATCTGCTAGCTCTTTAAAGTGGAAGGATGCTAGTAATTTCAGATCTTTACTGAGTCGAAGGATGTCCAGAGGAGATACTGAACTTCTGCACTGCAGAGTGTCCTCACAGGCTTACCCGGGCTCCTGGGTTTTCCTTGAAAGGTGAAATGAAAGCTGAAATCAGAATGAACTATCACCACTGATTGACATTGTGTTTGATCAAATGATTATCATATGACAAGGGTATTAGCACTGTGAAGCACGTTTAGCACTGTGCTTTCAGGCCTCTCTCAGAGACAACACAGCTGGTGACCAGAGAAATACAGCATAAAGAGGTTATTCACCATTGCTGATGGTAAATAACCTCTTAATATTCTAAATAATAGGGTTGTCATATATTTGGAGCAGTTAAACAATCATTACTTAATGATATTTGATACTGATTACATGTAGGTATCCAAATATATGCATAGATATAGGGCCTCCTTTACTGTCACAGTGAGGCCACTCTCATGTTGGAGGAGCAACACCTCATTTTTTGTCTGGGTAGCCTCCAACCTGATGGCATGAATATTGATTTCTCTAACATCTGCTAATTTTCGCCCTCTCCTGCCTCTCTTCTATTCCCCACTCTGGCACTCCTTGTACCTCTTCTCTTCTCCTCACCTGCTTATCACTTCCTCCTGGGTCCTCTTCTTTATCCCTTTCTACCATGGTCTACTCTCCTCTCCTAGCAGATTCCTTCTTCTCCAGCCCTTTACCATTTCCACCTTTCACCTCCCAGCTATTTACTTCATTCCCTCTCTCCCACCCACCTGGCTTCACGTATCACCTTCTAGCTCATACTCTTCCCCGTCCTCCCACCTTCTCATTCTGGCTTCTTCCTCTTTCCTTTCCAGACCCAAAGAAGGGTACCAGACCAAAAAATTGACTGTTTTATTCATTTCCTTTGATGTTGCCTGACCTGCTGAGTTCCTCCAGCATTTTGTGTGTGTTGTTCCAGATACAAAGACAGATAGTTGAAAGGCTGATTGGAGAGATAGAAAGGCCACTGGATATATAAAGAGATGGATATTCAGTATGATGAATGCAGATAAAAACATATGGATGAATCTACTTTGTTAAACAATCTCTACCGAGGCACACTTTTAATGTAGGAGAGAGAGGCCCCAAATTACTTCAGAAGAGTGGTGTTAAAGAGCAGATTGACACTGTTCCACACAAGGGGATTTCAGGGTAAGTGACCAGCATCTTCATTGTAGAGGTGGATTTTAAGATATCTTAAGAAGATCTTAAGAAAGAAAGAAGTGAAGAGAGAAAAAGAAGTTAAAGAAGGGCATTTCACAGGTTAGGACTTTGAGAGGCGAAAGAATGACTGTAAGTAGAGGAATTATTTTATTTGGGATTACTCATGAGTCTAGCTGGTGAACGAGCTGATGCACTGATTTAATTTTCCAAAATTTCCTAGATTTAGGGAAGCTTCCATAAAATTATTCAAAAAAGGAGGGAGACAAAAAGCAGGAAACTACAGCCCAGTTATTTTAACATCAGCCACAACCGGAAAGTACTAGAAGCTGTTAACAAAGATGTAATATCACTGAGAAAAATTCAGGATAATTTGCAAAGTCCACACTGTTTTGTGAAAGACATTCACGTTTGACCAAGTTATTGGAATTGTTTAAGGATACAATGTCTAGCATGGATAAAGAGCAAATGGTGGATGTACTAAGATCTTTAGAAAGTATTTGAAAAGGTGCTATTTCCACTGTTCTCTCTGAGCTGCACAGGTGCACGGCTGTGCCGTAACTGAAATGTCTCCACGTACATAGCCTTTGTTGCCATGCAGCTGGAATAAAGACAGACGAGAATAGTAAGTTTACGAAATGTGAAAGATTTTCTTTGTTGTACTGTATTTAATTATCCCCATCAATTTATAAATAAAATCAAAAGTACATGGTTTTTCAATTTTCATTCTAAACGTTCATTGCACGCATATTACAAAATAAACATTTAAAGTGGCACACAGTTTTCAGGATATGTTTAAATTTCCTGCTCAGAGCAATGGTTAGTCCATGGCAACTCTAAAAAAATCACTTTGATGGTTATTGCTGAAGCTTAAAGTTTATTTTATAAGAGGTAGTATGTACTGCATTGGATAGAAGATTGGTAGGCTAACAAGAAATAGAGAGAATCATAAATGGGTCTTTTGTTGCTTGAAAACATTCATTTAGTGTTGTAACACAGTGACTGGTGCTGAAGCGGCAACATTTTACAATTTATTTAAAAGACTTGGGAAAGGTATGAAATACCCTTGTTGATGAAAGGAAAATAGTAGAAAATTAAGTTGTGAAGATACCATCAACAGGGTGCAAAAAGATATAGATAGCAAATGTAGCTACTTTAACTCCCTCAACCTGGATCCTCAATTTATTAACCTGAAGACCACAATCAGTGTGGATTGGTAATATCTTCTTCTCACTGACAATCAGTGCAGGCGCACATCAAGGATGCAGGCTTAGCCCACTGTTCTATTCTCTCCACACTCATGACTGTGTGGTTAGGTGCAGCTGAAATGTCATCTCTAAATTGGCTGAGGACACCAATGCTGTAGGCAGAATCTCAGACTGTGATGAGGAGTTGTAGAGGCGTGAGATAGATCAGTTGGTTGAGAAGGGTCATAATAACATACTTTATACTTTATCATCGCCAAACAATGGGTACTAGAACGTACAATCATCACAGCAATATTTGATTCTGCGCTTCACACTCCCTGGATTACAAATATTAAATATTAAAATATTAAAAATAGTTAAATTAGTAAATATTAAAAATTTAAATTATAAATCATAAATAGAAAATAGAAAAATGGGAAGTAAGGTAGTGCGAAAAAAACAAGAGGCAGCTAACAACCTCACATTCAGCAACAGTAAAGCCAAGGAGTTGATAGTGGACTTCAGGAAGGAGGAAGTCAGAAGAACTCGCACCAGTCCTCATTGAGGGGTCAGTGGTAGAAAGAATGAGCAGCTTCAAGTTCCTGGGTTGCAACATCTCAGAGGATGAAACCTGGGCCCAATACATTGATGCAAACATGCAGAAGGCACACCAGCAGTTATACTTCATTACAAGCTTGAGGAGACTCTGGACATCACCAAAGGCTCTCACAAGTTTCTACAATGTACAGCATTCTGACTGGTTGCATTGCAGCCTCATCTGGATGCTTCAATGCATCGTATTGCGAGAGGCTGCAGAAGGTCGTGGACTTAGCTCCATCTCCTCCATCATCGAGGACCTCTTCAAGAGGCAGTGCCTCAAGAAGGCAGCATCCATCATCAAAGACCCTCTTCCTTTGGGAAGTGCCTGCTTTATGTTGCTACCATCAGGGAAGAGGCACAGGAGCCTGAAGACCTAAACTCACCATTTTAAAAACAGCTTCTTCCTCTCCACTGTCAGATTTCTGAACAGTCCAGGTGTCCAGAATAAACACTACTGCATCATTTGTATTTTGCACTATTTATTCATTTTGTAATTTAATGTTAATTCTTATTTTTTATATTCACTAGACAGCTGCAAAAGAACAAATTTCATGACACATGTCAGCAATAATACACCAGATTTTGATTCTGAGTCTGGAGGACAGATTTGGCACATAGATATTGATGTTTTGAGAACTCATGTTGTCAAAGACATTTTCAACTGTTTCTACAGTTAAAATACATTTAAATCATTAAAGTAATAAAACTTATTAACAAGAAGTAAAAACAGAAAACATTTAATGCAATAGGAAAATGTGTAAAAGAAACAGACAGCAGCATCACACAGCTGTGCAGATATGAAATCAATGCTACATCAGTGGTGAAATAGGGCGTCAGATATATTTTCATGTTCCTGACTCCAGTATTGCAATGAGCAAGTGCAGAAGGCAAGAATGTAAGCCAGTAGTAGCTCTCCACAGAGCGGTTGGCTGAAGAGGGGCAGGCCCTGGGACAACTGAACCATCGGTGCCACCAACAAACAATCTGTGTGACAGAACACAATCAGTGCCACAGAAGCCAGGTCAGCACTACATAAGTACAACTAATTTGACCAAAAATATTCTGATACACAAAAGCAGTGTTCCTGAAGTGCTGTGAAGTTGTGTACCCAAAGAAAGTTAAGCCCAATAAAAATAAAGATTAAATAAATAAAAATAATTACAACGTAGTACATTTTAACAATATTACAAAATTTTAATGTCTGCTAATCGTTGTTTTTCTGGATCAGTGAATATTTGAATATGTGTAGTATTAGTGAATTGTTTAAAATGGCAGATAGCAAATTTTATTTGTCTCTTTCTCTTCGCTTAATTTAATTGTTATTTTCATCCATATGTACCTTTACGTGCCTGAACAACTTTATCAACCTATATTTGTTTACTTCCCATTACTTAAATATGGAGATACAGTCTGAAGATTCTGCTATTCAGTAATGCCTTAGTTACTTCACTGAGCTCAAAGAACTTCTATCGGGTCATATTTCCAGAAGCTTCCAGGGAAATATGAAGGGTATGAAACGTTCACACAAGCAGTTCTCATCCTGAGATCTCCATATCAGCAAATTCCGACTCATGATTCTGGTTCTTCAGACATTGCAATGAATTTCGGTATTTGAATCTCAATGTAGGAAGTTGAATCATAGAGTCATAATCATACTGACTACAACACAGAAACAGCCCCTTTGGCCTATCCACTCCATGCCAAATTATTACTCTGCCCAATCCTATTGGCCTGCAGCTGGACGATAGCTCTCCATATCCCTCCCACCCATGTACTTATCCAAAGTTCTATTAAACATTGAAATCATAACCATATCCACCACTTCCAATGGCAGCTTATTCCACATTTTCACTACCCCTCTGAGTGAAGACGTTTCCCCTCATATTCCCCTTAAATATTTCACCTTTCGCCCTTAGCCCATGACTTCCAGCTTTAGTTTTGCCCAACGTCAGTGGAAAAATCCTGCTGGCATTTACTGCTGCATCTCACCCAGTTATTTTTCTGATCTGTAGAATATCTATATCCAATATAACACAGGATTATATTCTCCATTTCCCAATGATTTCTCTCCCTGCAGACTTCTCCTGAGGGCAATAGCTAATGCTGCAATTTCCTAGGCAACAATTCTCTGGTTGAAGAGTCTCTGTTGTGAGTGTCAGCTGATTATTCATGTGTAATTGAGATAATCTTGTCCTCTCTCCGACAATGACACATACAACCTCTAGCAGGAGTTATTAGTCAGAAACTAAGGCTGACAACTTGGCCTGTTATTCTTTCCTTAGTGTGTGAAAATTCCCATCTCTCATTAATTAACAGCATGCTGCAGTCATTGACATGGGGACATTGCTCATCAGTACAGCCTGGAACGATAGCTTAGTAACCCTGTTCTGTTGCCTCTTTCCCTTTACTATCTGCCCATGTAGAAGGCCAGGTACAGTCAATCTGCCATTAAACTCAGTAACATTTCACATGCAGGATATCTCTGCAACCTAATTTACCACAGGAGGGTCTGTGTAAAAGGTAAGGTAACTTTGAGAAAAGTTGGAATACATATAACCATTCTCTGTACCTCTATTACTCTGGCTGGCACTAGCTGGCTGCTTTTTAAAGGAAAGTGATTTTGGAACAGAACAATGGTTCAGTTGGTATTATAGTGCCAGGGACTCGGATTTCAACCCCGATCTCCAGTGCTAGCTGTCTGATTCTACCTGTGACCACATGGATTCCCTCTGGGTGCTCCAATGTCCTCCCATCCCAAAAAACAAGCGGGTTAGTAAGTTAATTGAACAGTGTAAAGTAGACAGGGGATAGTTGAGGAGAAAATGTGGAGAATGGAATGGGATTAGCATAAGACTGGTGCAAATTTGTGCTTGTTGTTTGTCCTGGACTCAGTCAACCAAAGGACCTCTCTCCGAAGGATCTGCTGTGTAACTCTTTGATTCAGTGACAATTCCATGGAAAAACTCAGGAATCAATAAATTCCATGAGCATTTGAACATCATTGTACTTACTAAGTATTCAGAAACAAGGTAACTTTCTCAGTTCATTTGAATTTTATCAGTAGTGTTTAATAACAATACCAATAGCCAAGATACTCACATATATATTACTCATAAAGCAAAACCAATTGCGGATACTCAAAAAGCTTAGATGTCTCGGGTACCTCCAGAGAGACAAAGTGCAGTAACATCATTAAACCATATTGATAGCCCACACTGGTCCTCATGAGAGTGCTTCAATTTCAAAATACTCGGCTTTTTAAAACATTTCACAGCTTCTCCCCTGCCTAACTCATAAGCTTCTTCAACTCTCAAAAAATTCTGCACAATCTGATACTCCTGTTTTCTCTAATTTTATTCACTCCTTATTCATGCCTCCAGCTGCCAAGGTCATCAACACTGAAAAATCATACCTTGAAATTCCTTCCCGCCTCTCACTTTCCTCCACATTTAAACTCTTTGACCAAGCTTTTGCTCATCTGTCCTAATATATCCTCATGACGAAAACAAATACGACTGGGAAACATAAACTGAAGTGCTGGAAGATCTCAGCTAGTCAGGCAATGTTTGTGGAAAGAGCAACTAGTTAACATTTTGGGTCAATGGAGACTTCCTCAGAACTGGGGAAAGTGTGAAGGGGGTTACAGTCTGCAAAGCAAAGCTGGGGGTGGTGGGGGGAGGACTGAGAGGCGGGACAAAAGACCAAGTGGAGATACATTAAGACAAACCTGAGGATGGTAGGAACATGATGGCTGATCATAGTGAGGCATTTGGAAAAGAAAAACGGCATGAGAGAAGGATGTGGACATGATAACAGAAAACAATGAGAGAGGCATTAACTTCTGCTTGGAGGTTTCATTGTTCATTCCAGAAGGTTGCAAAGTACCTAGACAGAAGATAAGACGACGTTCTTCTAGTTTATGATAATATGTTGCTCTTCTCCATTCAGTATGGTAGTAGAGGAAGTCACAGTCAGGTCAGAAAGGGAGTGGGATTGCGAATGAACTTTGTACCAGCATGTAAGCTCGTATTGAGCTTGTGGACTGAGTGCACGTGGTCTGCAAAGCAGTCATCCAATCTGCATTTCGTTTCTCCGATACAGAGAGGCTATATTCTGAACAGTGAATGTGGAATGCTTGACTGGATGAAGTGCAAGTGAATCCAGCTTCACCTGGAAGGATTGTTTGGGAATCTGGATGGTGAGAAGGAAAGAGGGAAATGGACAGGTGTTGCGTCTGCTATAGTTACATGCAAAGGTGCCATGGGCAGGGAGGGGGTGGGTGGGGGCAGACGAGACCAGAAGTCATGAAGTGACGAGCCTCTGCAAAATGCAGAAAGGGGAGGAGGGGGGGTATGTCTGGTGGTGGAAACATTGTTGGAACTGGGAGAAATAGCGAACTATGATGTACTGAATGTGAAGGCTGGTGGGGTGGAAGGTGAGCACCAAAGAAACTCTATCTTTGTTCGATTTCAGCGGAGAAGGGGTGGGAGCAGGTGTACGGAAAAATGCAGTCAAAAGCCCCTTGGGACTTCTGATACCAAATTTTGCTTAGAAGAGTCAAATGATGCCCAATGAAGCATATCAGGTCATTTGACTCCATGAAAGATTAAATATACCTTCTTATTCACAAATAAATCATTGTAGCATATGTAATAACAATAAAAAATAATGGAATTGATATTTCAATGGAGAGTGCTATATCAGAAAGGTTGTCAGGACTAATAGATCAACAGTTGTGCTGCCCTTCTAATTGTGACCTTCGTTCTAAGAGAGGATGTATATATCAGTTGCTTTATACAGACTACATGATGGATGTAGGAGCCAGGTATCTACTTTCTGTCTGTTTGTATTGTATTTCATGTTGCGTGTTTATTATGTGTAATTTGTCACATGGCTTGGGGCATGGTAGAAGCAAATGAATACAGTAAAGTATTCACGCTTTGTCTTAGTCGGTTTAGTCCATTTGAGAAAAGTTGAGCTGGGGTAGATACTTTTTTTGTTGACTGCTTATTTTGATAATTTGAATGGTAGTTATTCTTATTTCACTCTATTGCTAATTTTAGTTAATTTTTTATTGCTGTAAGATTGTTTATCTTTGCTGGTGTCGTAAGAAAGGATTGAATGTACTTTTTCGACTTGGAACTTAGTTACTCTGGAAGCAACTCATACATTGTAAACTTCTGTACTCAGTCTCTCAGAGGTTTTAGCTTGTTGTCAAGTAACTACTACAGTGGACATGCAAAGTGTGATTGGCATGTCCATTCACTTAGCTTGTGCTTCCTGTGCATGTGATAAGTCTATTCTTCAGTGGCTATCTCTGGATTTATTCTGGGGGGAGGGGGGGGGTTCATCATGTGACTTGAATGACTGATCGGCATGGTGCTCTAAAATTCATTTCCCTTCAGTCCAAAATGTTGCTCAGTGAAAATAAGAACTATGAGTAATAACTTGATATTAATTATAAATCTGAATCTATGTTTTTTTTTAAAAGTTAGACAGGGTTAATGTTATTGTGCTTCTTAATGCAAATATATTGTTTTTGGTGTATGTACATAGAAGACCATAAGACAAAGGAGCAGAAGTCGCCCATTCGGCCCATCGACTCTGCTCCGCCATTTTATCATGAGCTGATCCATTCTCCCATTTAGTCCCACTCCCCCACCTTCTCACCATAACCTTTGATGCCCTGGCTACTCAGATACCTATCAATCTCTGCCTTAAATACAACCAATGACTTGGCCTCCTCTGCTGCCTGTGGCAACAAATTCCATAGATTCACCACCCTCTGGCTAAAAAAATTTCTTCACATCTCTGTTCTGAATGGGCGCCCTTCAATCCTTAAGTCATGCCCTCTTGTACTAGACTCCCCCATCATGGGAAACAACTTTGCCACATCCACTCTTTCCATGCTTTTCAACATTCGAAATGTTTCTATGAGACCCCCCCTCCTTCTTCTAAACTCCAAGGAATACAGTCCAAGAGCGGACAAACGTTCCTCATATGTTAACTCTCTCATTCCCGGAATCATTTTAGTGAATCTTCTCTGTACCCTCTCCAACGTCAGCACATCCTTTCTTAAATATGGAGCCCAAAATTGCCCACAGTACTCCAAGTGAGGTCTTACCAGTGCCTTATAGAGCCTCAACATCACATCCCTGCTCCTATACTCCATTCCTTTAGAAATGAATGCCAACATTGCATTCGCCTTCTTCACCACCGACTCAACCTAGAGGTTAACCTTAAGGGTATCCTGCATGAGGACTCCCAAGTTCCGTTGCATCTCTGAACTTTGAATTCTCTCCCTATTTAAATAATAGTCTGCCTGTTTATTTCTTCTGCCAAAGTGCATAACCATACACTTTCCAACATTTTATTTCATTTGCCACTTCTTTGTCCATTCTTCCAATCTATCCAAGTCTCTCTGCAGACTCTGTTTCCTCAGCACTACCGGCCCCTCCATCTATCTTTGTATCATCAGCAAACTTAGCCACAAAGCCATCTATTCCATAATCCAAATCGTTGATGTACAATGTAAAAAGAAACGGCCCCCAACATGGACCCCTGTGGAACACCACTGGTAACCAGCAGCCAACCACAATAGGATCCCTTTATTCCCACTCTCTGTTTCCTGCCAATCAGCCAACGCCCTATCCACGTATGTATCTTTCCCGTAATTCCGTGGGCTCTTATCTTGTTAAGCAGCCTCATGTATGGCACCTTGTCAAAGGCCTTCTGAAAATCCAAATATACAATATCCACTACATCTCCCTTGTCTAGCCTACTTGTAATTTCCTCAAAAAATTGTAATAAGTTTGTCAGGCAGGATTTTCCTTTAAGGAAACCATGCTGAGTTCTGCCTATCTTGTCATATGCCTCCAGGTACTCCATAACCTCATCCTTGAAAATTGACTCCAACAGCTTCCCAACCACCGATATCAAGCTAACAGGTCTATAATTTCCTTTTTGCTTCCTTGCCCCCTTCTTAAATAGCGGAGTGACATTTGCAATCTTCCAATCCTCCGGAACCATGCCAGAATCTATCGACTTTTGAAAGATCATCGCTAATGCCTCCGCAATCTCCACAGCTACTTCCTTCAGAACACGAGGGTTCATTCCATCTGGTCCAGGAGATTTATCTGCCCTTAGATTATTCAGCTTCCTGAGAACTTTCTCTGTCGTAATTGTCACTGCACACACTTCTCTTCCCTGCCACCCTTAAGTGTCCGGTATACTGCTGATGTCTTCCTCAGTGAAGACTGATGCAAAATACTCGTCAGTTCCTCTGCCATCTCCTTATCTCCCATTACAATTTCTCCAGCATCATTTTCTATCAGTCCTATATCTACTCTCACCTGTCTTTTACTCTTTATATACTTGAAAAATCTTTTGGTATCCTCTTTGATATTATTTGCTAGCTTCCTTTCATGGTTTATATTTTCCCTCTTAATGACCTTCTTAGTTTCCTTTTGTAAGCTTCTAAAAACTTCCCAATCCTCTGTCTTCCCACTAATTTTTGCTTCCTTGTATGCCCTCTCCTTTGCTTTAACTTTGGCTTTGACTTCTCTTGTCAACCACGGTTGCATCCTTTTTCCATCTGAAAATTTCTTCCTTTTTTGGAACATATCTGTCTTGCACCTTCCTCACTTCTCACATAAACTCCAGCCACTACTGCTCTGCCATCCTCTCTGCTAGTGTCCCTTTCCAGTCAAATTATGGCCAGTTCCTCTCTCATGCCGCTGTAATTTCCTTTACTCCACTGAAATACCGACAGATCGGATTTCGGCTTCTCATTTTCAAATTTCACAGTGAACTCAATCATGTTATGATCACTGCCTCCTAAGGGTTCCTTCACCTCAATCTCTCTAATCACCTCCGGTTCATTACACAATACCCAATCCAGTACAGCCGATTCCCTAGTGGGCTCAACAACAAGCTGTTCTAAAAAGCCATCTCGCAGACATTCTACAAATTCTCTTTCTTGAGATCTAGTGCCAACCTGATTTTCCCAATCTACTCGCATGTTAAAATCCCCCACAATTATCATAACACTGCCCTTCTGACAAGCCTTTTCTATTTCCTGTTGTAATTTGTAGTCCACATCACTGTAGCTGTTTGGAGGCCTATATATAACAGTCCTTTTACCGCTGCGATTTCCTAGCTCAACCCATAAAGATTCTGCACCTTCTGATCCTATGTCACCTCTTTCTAATGATTTCATATCATTTCTTACCAATAAAGCCACGCCTCCCCCTCTGTCTACCTGCCTATCCTTCCGATACACCAGGTATCCTTGGACGTTCAGCTCCCAGAGACATGCATCCTTTAGCCATGTCTCAGTGATGGCCACAATATCATACCTGCCAATCTGTAGCTGTACAACAAGATCATCCACCTTATTCCTTATGCTGCGTGCATTTAAGCATAACACCTTAAGACCAGTATTTGGTACTTTTTGCTTTGATTGCACTGCAACTTTATTGCACTGCAACTCATCCCAATGGCTGCAAATTTGCCCCATCACCTGCCTGTCTTTCCTGACATCTTCACTGCTCACTATCTTAGATTTATTTCTGTTTTCCTCTTCATCCGCTCTATCATTCCGGTTCCCATCCTCCTGCCAAATTAGTTTAAACCCTCCCTAACAGCTCTACTAAACCTTCCCACCAGGATATTGGTCCTCTTTGGGTTCAGGTGTAACCCGTCCATTTTGAACAGGTCATACCACCCCCAGAAGAGATCCCAATGATCCGAGAACCTGAAGCCCTGCCCCCTGCACCAGTCTCTCAGCCACGCATTCATCTGCCTGATCCGACTATTCTTGCCCTTGCTAACACATGGCACAGGTAGCAATCCCGAGATTATACCCTGGAGGTCCTGCTTCTCAGCTTCCTTCCTAACTTCCGGAAACCTCTGTTCAGGACCTCCTCCCTTCTCCTATTTATGTCATTGGTACCAACATGTACCAAGACAACTGGCTGCTCGCCCTCTCCCTTCAGAATATTCTGGACTCGATCTGAGACATCCCGTAACCTGGCACCTGGGAGGCAACACACCATGCGGGTATCTCTATCAGGCTCACAGAATCTCCTGTCTGTTCCCTTATATGCCCGTGGTTAATGTTATTATGAAAAACAACAGAAATACAAAATGGCACGTGGAGCAAGAGCGCATTGAACAGGCTTAAAATCACCTTATCTTATAGAGGATGAGTCTCCTGCAGTGAAGTGCCTTTGCTCACAGTTTCTTTTTTTCTTAAATCTGTACTTCTCTTGGCTTCTTGCTGTTTCCGGTAACTCCAGGGACGTTTTGATGTGTTCATAAAACTTCCCTCATGACATAATGTAGTTCAGTTGTAAATGTTGTTCTGCTTGTGCAATGCGTCCACTCAATCTGTTTCTTTCTTTGTTCCAAAGCTAAGTCATTAAACTGCAAACCCTTTTATACGAGGCATTCGACACTGGGATTAAAAGTGTGAAAGACACGAGGTTAAACATTGGGCTGTTTTCACTTTCTGGTAATTGTTTGAAAACTTTCTCTTACCTTGGCATCTTTGAAGTGATCTCTCCTTCTATTTGCTGTAAAACACTAATCATCATTTAGTATGTCAAAAATAGTTTTAAAGCAAAGCTTTTCAGCCAATTGCTCAAGATCAAAGAATTTTACTTCTTTGTCTTTTTTTTGGGGGGGGTGGGGGGTGATGGTGGGATTGAATTTTTTTTTGAAAAAGTCTCAAAATCAAACCATCTCTCAAACATATGCAACGAATCTTGACAAAGCCTGATCTACTTCCTCTTTAACTTTCCACGTTAGGTGGAGGCATTGCACTAAATTTCCCAAGTTCCAGTCTTCTTTCTTCCTTCTCAATCCAAGGCAAAGACGTGTTACAATGAAATTCTTCATGCTGGGATTGTTACTCTCTAGTTTATCAAAATCAGAATCGGATTTATTATCACCGGCATGTGATGTGAAATTTGTTAACTTAGTAGCAGCAGTTCAATGCAACACATAATATAGAAGAGAAAAAAAATAGATAAAATAAATAATAATAATAATAATAAATAAATAAGTAAATCAATTGCAGTCTATGATTAGATTAAAATAGATTTTAAAATGTGCAAAAAACAGAAAAACTGTATATTTAAAAAAAAAGTGAGGTAATGTCCATTTAAGAATCGGATAGTAGAGGGGAAGAAGCTGTTCCTGAATCGCTGACAGTGTGCCTTCAGGCTTCTGTACCTCCTATCTGATGGTAACAGTGAGAAAAGGGCATGCCCTGGGTGCTGGAGGTCCTTAATAATGGACGCTGCCTTTCTCAGAAACTGCTCCCTGAAGATGTCCTGGGTACTTTGTAGGCTAGTACCCAAGATGGAGCTGACTAGATTTACAATCCTCTGCAACTTCTTTCAGTCCTGTGCAATAGCCCCTCCATACCAGACAGCGATGCAGCCTGTCAGAATGCTCTCCACGGTACACTTATAGGAGTTTTTGAGTGTATTTGTTGACATGCCAAATCTCTTCAAACTTTTAATAAAGTATAACTGCTGTCTTGCTTTCTTTCTCTCCAAACGTCCGGTGCCCAAACGAAAAACCAATGGTCGAGCGGCTGGCCTGGCGCCAGATGCTTGGAGAGATTTGGCGGGGGGCAGGCGCCCAGCGCTCGGTCGGGGGCCGTGGTTGGGTGGTCGGCGACTTGGCCGGCTCCCCCACCGGACTTAGTCTGGTGAGGAAGGTGTGAGGACACCCAGCAGGATTAAATAAAGACAAGACCTGACAAAGGGTGGATGAGCTCCTTGTGAACCAACAGCCATCTTCCGTGGAAGAGATTAAAGCCTCACCACGTATCTACGAATCGTATGCTATGCACCTAGTTAGAAGAGATATGATGAACTTGAGCACTGCACCGTGTGCCTGAACCTGCCCAAGGCCTCCGCCTAAGGAAGGGCCGATCTCGAAGAAGCGGCCACGGCTGGAGGCTAACACGGTCTCGGGCTCGAGTTCGGTGGGGGTGGCGGCAGGCGGTGCCAAGGTGGCCAGCGAGAACAAACTGGAGGAGAGGCTGTACTCGGTGTTGTCGCAAGATCGAAGAAGATGGAGGTGCATAGCGGCCAACCCCGGATTTGGGATGGCACCCACTGACCGACTGACTGCTTTCTTTATAACTACATCGATATGTTGGGACCAGATTAAATCCTCGGAGATCTTGATACCCAGGAACTTGAAACTGCTCACACTCTCCACCTCTGATCCCTCTATGAGGAGTGGTATGTGTTCCTTTGTCTTACCCTTCCAGAAGACCACAATCAGCTCTTTCATCTTACTGTGAGTGCCAGGTTGTTGCTGCGGCACCACTCCACTAGTTGGCATATCTCACTCCCGTTATCACCAATCCGCACAGATTGTGGTCTTCCAGTTAGGAAGTCGAGTATCCAATTACAGAGGGAGGTACAGAGGCCCAGGTTCTGCAACTGCTCAATCAGGAATTTGGGAATGATGGTATTAAAAGCTGAGCTATAGTCGATGAACAGCATCCTGACATAGGTGTTTGTGTTGTCCAGGTGGTCTAAAACCATGCGAAGTGCCATTGAGATTGTGTCTGCCATTGACCTATTGTGGTGATAGGCAAATTGCAATGAGTTCAGGTCCTTGCTGAGGCAGGAGTTCAGTCTAGTCATGACCAACCTCCCAAAGCATTTCATCACTGTAGATGTGAGTGCTACCGGGCGATAGTCATTAAGGCAGCTCACATTATTTTTCTTAGACACTGGTATAATTGTTGCCTTTTTGAATCAAGTGGGAACTTCCACCCATAGCAGTGAGAGGTTGAAACTTTCCTTGAATATTCCTGCTAGTTGGCTGGCACAGGTTTTCAGAGCCTTACCAGGTACTCCATCGGGACCTTCTGCCTTGCGAGGGTCCACTCTCTTTAAAGACAGCCTAACATCAGCCTCTGAGACAGAGATCACTGTGTCATTAGGTGCAGCAGGGATCTTCACAGTTGTAGTTATATTCTCCCTTTCAAAGCGTGCATAGAAGGCATTGAGTCCATCTGGTAGTGAAGCATCACTGCCATTCATGCTATTGGATTTCACTTTGTCGGAAGTAATGTCCTGCAAACCCTGCCAGAGTTGCCGTTGCATCTGATGTCGCCTCCAACCTCATTCGGAGTTGTCT
Organism: Mobula birostris; assembly: GCF_030028105.1. NCBI lineage: Eukaryota > Metazoa > Chordata > Chondrichthyes > Myliobatiformes > Myliobatidae > Mobula > Mobula birostris. Next base: position 72,874,092 of record NC_092377.1, on the reverse strand, counting down.
CTCCACCCTTGAAATAGCCCTCTGCAAATCATTATGAAGCATGAATGCTTCATAAAATACTCCCATGAAATAATGCTGAAAATAAAGTTAAAAAAGAGAGAAAGACTCCTGTCCATCCTCATTCAATGGTTCTATCTAATCTCTTCACATTCCTCTTCACTCTTTGGAATGAATTAAGCCTTTAATGCAGAGCAGCGTTAAGGCACTTGTTCTGTTTCAGATAGAGGGATCTATGAGCGCACGCTGTAGATTTTTTTAATATAATTTCTGCAGATTTGAAGAACAAACTGAGAAATTTTGCTGCTTTAACAGAGGAGGAGAACTCACTAAGTACAGGGCAAGATTTTCAAAATTCAAAACCCTCAAGTGTTTTTTTAAATATAGGCAGCATTCAACCTGAATTCATTCTCTCATTCAGCTATTTAAACTGCTGGCAAACTGATTTGGGTTTTCTGATATTGGCAGAGATATTATTAGCTATGCAAGATAACATGACCAATGGTCTTACTCACTTTGTTATCTTTGTCTTGGAAAAATAACAAACTGCTCCTGGGAAAATAGAACACCTTTCCTGGATCAGTCATCAATTACTGAAGAAATATCCTGCTAATTCAGCAAAAAATGATTTACAATTTTGCAGTGTTGTTGCCAAAATATTCTCAATAGTACTAATTGTCTTTATCCATCCACAAGGGCGCTTTTATTATTGCAATTACTGAATTTGACAGAAAGCTGAAATTATTATGAGTTGTGTACATTTTTGTAAAAAAGAATGTTATTTGAAGTGCTAGTTTCTAATCTTTTATAGATTCCTTGAGCTTCCCATATTCTGCATGTATCCTACCTGGTCCTCTCCCTTTTGGAAAATGCTTCACCAACAGCACAAACCCAGACATGTAGCTATTGTAATGTCAGTAGGATTTTTTTCCTATGTTACAATACTTGCTCTAGAGTTAAGAATCCTCTCTGACTTTTATTGGAGTGCAATGTGGGAACATTAGCATCTACACCGTTTATATGCAGAGTTCCCACAGGTATCCTATTTTCTGGCGTGAAGTTGCTGCCAATCGGAATGCTCATACAGTGGAACTGCTCTGCAAACAAATGCATCTTTCCCCAGAATTCCAAACACTGGCTGTTCCATTCAGATTTTACAGTTAATACTCATTTCTAGACTGCCTTATTTATCTCCCAGGTTTCTCTCAATAGTCCCCTGAAGGTTCAAGTTAGTTGGTGCTCAGAGGGACCTGGGTGTCCTTGTACATGAAACACTGACAGTTTAGCAGCCTTCAATTATTCGCTCTCTGCAGCATTGATTTTCACTGCAAGATGTTCAGAATAAAGAATCTTGGTCCAATTATGTTTCTCATAAATATGAAAGGCGCACAGGCAACAGGAGAAGTTCACCACTGGTTCACTTAATTGAGTCCTGAGAAGGCAAGTTTGTCAGCCTGGGATAGATTCTATGGACTGGGAATGAACCCCTTTGAGCTTCGAGGAAGGAAAGGTGATTTTATTGAAACCTGCAAGCACTCAGTCACACCAGACACTGGAGAACGATGAGATTCACAGTCATTGTACTTTTCTTTTTAATATCAATAAAAGCAACTTATTACAATACATTGACAAGGTTACGTGGAAATGATATTTTCCTTGGCAGGAGTGTTTGGAACTGAGATTTACAGTCATAAAATAAGCTGTCGGCCATTCAGGATCGAAATTTGGTATTTATCATCCAAATGGACTTATGGTCTGATTTGCTTCATACAACTAAGGCAGAGGTTGTTAGGGGGAATTAATTGATGAGGATTTATTGCATGCATAGCCTATTTCTGCTTCTTATGTTTTAGTTCCAGTTGATTCCCGGATCATTCTGGAGTTTAGGTAATAGTTATGCTCTGTGCAGAAACCGCTGGGCTTGCAGAAATTGGAAAACAATTTTATCTGACATCTGTGTGGAAGTACTAGAGTGTACATAGGACAAAGTTACCTTTAAAAAAAACACGTCCTCAACAGCAGGAAGAATGCCTATCTGAGCACAAGTCCTGATGCGAGCCCTTGGTAAAAAAAATTACTACTGAAATTGGGCATGGAATTTTCTTTAATAAGCCTTTTATATAAGAATTCGTTTTAAGTGAGTCTGCTTTCCTTATCCGTTACTTCTGCCGGGGTTCTCTCTGGCGCTACAGCATCCGATTTCTGTCACTGACTTGAGGTGCCTATGTCAGCCTGCCATGTGCCCAGCTAAACTACCACCAAAAACTTCAAAACTATCTTTTACTAGTGCTCCACCCCCATTGTGGCAAATGATGGAGTTATTCGGTAATCCTGACTGAAATTAAATATGTACAACTAGATTATATACAACTAGGCTTGGTGTTTCTAGTTCTTATGCAAAAACTCCTTTGACGTTGTAAATGGAAAAAAAATCTCTTTCGGAAAAAGCCTAGATGGGCTGTCCCCGCTGGACGATTTCGGTGAGTGTTTTTATGCACGGTCGAATTCCGACCCGTACGTTTCAATCTCGGTCGCGGCAGTTGCTGAACAATTCAAATTGCCAGGAGATGGCAGTGTTGTAACAGCTTAAAAGAATAAGACGGGCTAGAACATATGGCCCCGCAGTGCCTGAGTACAAGTTGTTCAGAAAACGGAAGGTACAAGCGAACGGCTGGGATTTTCATCTCAGCTCTGGCCTGCATGTGGGGTTAAACTGAGCAGGAAATTTGGCAGAGTTTATACTCACTGGGGTTCTTTCAACTGCGAGCTTCGTTCAGTGCTGGAAACAACCCAGTGGCCAGACATCTCTCTCCCTTAAAACAGGTGGAAGCTTCACTGCGTATTAGAATGGAGGACGGGTCGCATCACTGAATGAGCCGCCACTGTTGTTCCCTGTTTTTCATATCCCTGTATTATGGGTTACCAGGGGAGCCGAGGCCAGTCACATCCGCTATATCTTATTGAATGGCAGAGCATGTTCAAAGGGCTGCGCGACCAGCTCCAAATGGGCTGTTCCAAGTGTTGAACTGTCTGCAGAAGTGGCTTTAATCTCGATACTTTAGAGAGTTCGGCACGAAGTTTGAAGATAATCGGTGTTGATAATCTTTTTTTTTTGCTTGCCTTAATTTCATTACAGCAGTGCAGTGAGGTGTAATAACAACGCAGAACGTTACGGTAAACGAGGAGGTGCAGTACCGGAAGGCGATAAGGTGCAATGAGGTAGATTGTGAGGTCAAGAGTTTTTCCACTTTTTATGAGGGAACCATTCATTATGCTTATAACAGCGGGATAGAGGCTGTCCTTGAGTCTGGCGGTATGTGTGCTTAGGATTTTGCAGCTGCATCTCTAGTTTGCTGCATGTAGGAAGTCCTGCCTGGGACCTTCTCCTGGTGCTGTACCTCAGTCTCATAAATCTGCACGCGGCCTTCTGCTGAATACCGAGTGAGCGACGTGTGAGGCCACCAGGAGTGTTACTTCAGCTGCTGATGGCTTACCTTGGATGCCCAGTTTTGGGCTGGTTGAAATTGAGGAGGAAGATTTGCCTTTTGTAGCCTCTGGTGCTTTACACTCAACCAGTTACTCTTCAAATGTGAACAACACCTGGTATTCTGCGTGGGTGGCCTACAACCCAACTATATGAACAATTAATTTTCCATTTCATAAGAACATAAGAAATAGGAGCAGGAGTAGGCCATCCAGCCCATCGAGCCTGCCCCGCCATTCAATAAGATTATGGCTGATCTGTCTGTAAGCTCAGCTCCATCTATCTGCCTTTTCCCCATAACCCTTAATTCCCTTACTATGTAAAAACCTATCTAACTGTTTCTTAATTATATTTAGTGAGGAAGCCTCAACTGCTTCCCTGGGCAGAGAATTCCATAGATTCACCACTCTCTGGGAAAAACAGTTTCTCCTCATCTCCGTCCAAAATCTTCTCCCCTGAATCTTGAGGCAATGTCCCCTAGTTCTAGTCTCACCACCAATGGAAACAACTTTCCTATTTTATCTATCCCTTTGAAAATTTTGTATGTTTCTATAAGATCTCCTCTCATTCTTCTGAACGCTAGAAAGTATAGTCCCAGGCAACCTAATCTCGCTTCACAGTTTAACCCCTTCATCCCTGGAATCAACCTGGTGAACCTCCTCTGCACTGTCTCCAAAGCCAGTATGTCCTTCCTCAAGTATGGAGACCAGAAATGCACACAGTACTCCAGGTGCGGCCTCACCAGTACCCTGTATAGTTGCAGCATGACCTCCCTACTCTTGAATTCAATCCCTCTAGCAATGAAGGCCAACATTCCATTTGCTTCCTGTACCTGCAAGCCAACTTTTTGCGATTCATGCACGAGCACTCCCAAGTCCCTCTGCACAACAGTATGCTGCAATCTTTCACCATCTAAATAATAGTCTGCTCTTCTTCTATTCCTTCCAAAGTGGATGATCTCACATTTACCAACGTGGCATTCCATCTGCCAGACCTTGGCCCACTCACTTAACCTATCTATATCCCTCTGCAGACTCTCCACATCCCCTGTACAATTTGCTTTTCCACTCAGTTTAGTGTCATCAGCAAATTCTGCTATGCTACACTCAGTCCCCTCTTCCAAATCATCAATGTAAATGGTAAACAGCTGCAGGCCCAGCACCGACCCTTGCAGCACCCCACTCACCACTGACTGCCAACCGGAGAAACACCCATTTATACCAACTCTCTGCCTTCTATCGGTTAACCAATCCACTATCCATGCTAATACACTTCCTCCGACTCCATGCATTCGTATCTTATTTATAAGTCTCCACACCCCTGCATTCCCCCCCCATTTCCAATAGTCCATTCATGCTCTCTTTGCCTCTGTTCACCTTTCCCACCCACCCACAACTCTCCAGTTACCTAGTTACCTCCTCACCGCTTGCTTCTATCTGCCCATCATCTACTTGCTTATTCATCTGGGTTGATGATCCTGAGTGGGAAGCAATTATTAGACTGGTACATTTGAAAATCCATCATTTGCAGCAAATCCCTACTCCTACCTCTCTTTCTACCATTTCCTTCTAACATGAATAAACAAAAAAAGCTTGTAATGTACAATGAATACATTCTGGACTTTGGGCCTTAAATGCTCAAAGACGTGTCGTTGCTAAGTTTGTCTCACGCAGAGAGTTCATTCTCAATAAGGAAAAAAAGACTTTTCATCGGATACGTATAGCCTGAAAATAGTGATGGAATAATATAAATCAAGAGGTTATTCAGCCCCTCAAGTTGATGCTGTTTCCTTGCAAGAGTTACGCAGCTGGTTCCATTGCTGTATTCAGGTTACAGGTCATGTCTCACCCAGAGGCCCGAGCAAGGACATCTAGGCTGGTACTGCAGTCCAGTGTTGAGGGCTCCTACACTTCCTGGACCAGTGACTAGATTCCAGCAGTAAACCACTTCAAAATGTCTTTCTTTCCTCCTTTTTTCTATAAACTTCTTTCTCTCTTCCAGTACAGCTCACTTTTGAAGGTACTGTTGCTCTACCCTTGGTGCCATTTCAGGAGGTATCATGTAAATGAATAATTTTAAAAGTTCTGTCTATATAATTGTTCAGAGTGGAGACCCAGAAAAGGTAAAGTGTGATAACCATCGTACAATTAAACTGGAGGAAACAAAATGTCTATTCTTATACAGTTAGCAGGAATGAAAATAAATACACAGTAATTGAAGTGATGACACTGTCGAAATCACTGCTTCTGCAACTTGCAATAATAAGACTTGTTTTTTTTTCTGTAGTAATCCCGGACAAGTACTGGCTTTAACTCAACTGTGTGCCTACACAGCACCTGTCCAATTATTCTTAAGTGAAGTCAAATGTGAGGAAAATCATGCAATTGGTTATCTTTCCCAACAACATTCCACTCCCCGCTATAGATGTTAATTGACACTTGGGTGCTGGTGAAAATATCTATGCCAGTGCTTTGTCCTGGAGTTCTACGAAGAGATGACACTGTTTGAAGTCATAGCGGAAGAGGACGGGGAGTCCAGATACTGATATCTACATGTGCCAAATGCATTTCTCTCCAATCATTTCACTGCTTCTGACTGTTCCTCCTTCTCCCACTGCGTTGGAAATAGTGAAGGTGGGCCTGTAGCATGCTGAGTTTCCTTCTGGCCTTCCGTGTGACAGCTGCTTCCCTAGGCCACCATATTGCAAACATTAACAGGCCTGAGAGAGGTAAGCAAACACCTGAACTGATCCTGGTCTTGGTCATTCCTGTATCATTGTATCCTCAGAGTAAAATGAACATGGACACTGGTTGTTACTAGGCTGTGGTATCTGCCCCGCTGACTTATCCTGCTATTACATCTTGTACAATTCCATAAAAATCTCCATTTTTCTATTAAATAAATCATGTATCAAACCCAGCTGGTGGCTATTGATACTTCTGAATAAATCAGTAATGAACCTTAAATGCAGCAAAAGATTAGACCTGTGAATAGCGCCTTGGTTTTCCACTGAACAACTGGAAATATTTACAGCACGTGTGAACATGAATAAACTGGACAATTTAAACCTCATCATGTCACGCAGTGCACCGTCTTTTCCTGGCTGTAAACTGCACAAAATCAATGGAGTCATGCATCTGTGATTTAACAAAAATATCCTGGATTGGTAGCTGTGATGACATCATGTCAGATGCTGTCACTATGGTAACGCATCTCCAGTGGGATGACACAGACACTGTAACATCTATAATAGAATCAAAGTATGCTGTCACCTACCTTAACCTTTACTGTTAGTTCATTCCTTGCTTATCTTTTTATAGTTACCATCAACAATGCTCTATCTCCACATATGGATAGGTTTTGTTCATTGAAGTGGAACAAGAGCTCCTTTAAATAGACACTTATGAAAGTTTCTGAGTAGATTGTTTTCTAGTTAAAATTAAAAGCAATGGTTTTGTTGCTAGCTTTCCACTATGAGCTATTTGACATCCCAGACTAATTCCACTGGCAGGGCCTGGAAATTCTTCTGTGAGAGGAAGGGAAAAGTTTGTTTTGATTCTCTACTAATTTGCAGCCCGTAAGGGCTACGTACAACTGAACTCAAAGGCAGAAGACTGACCTTGATGTGTGAGCTGTCCTCCGAGGCTGGCTAGATTTTGAAGGATCATTTTCACCACATGATTAGGAATGGATTCTCAATTAGCATGACATCAGGGAAAATCATTAGCCAGGGTTGTGAACCTGTGCACGAGTTGCAAGGTTAACTCGCATGCCACCATCTGCGAATGGTCTTGACCACTTTGATTGTTTTGGCGTTGATGAAATGGCTGTAATGTAATAAGCAAGAATGCACCTGCATGTGATATCTTAAATCATGCGTCATATTAAACCTTTGCCAAGGATGGCGTGTCCAAGTGACCGACAGTGCACTATATTGGCCAAAGCTCCTTGGCTTTCATTCCCTTTCTTTTAAATGACCTGCTATGCTTAACTATGTTCTGGCATATTCATTTCTAATGTAGCAATGAGAGGTAATGGATTGGTTTGGAATGGAACATGGGGGGCAGTAGAGACAGAATTAACTAATGGCAAATCCTTTACTTAGGAATAAAATTAGAAATGTTTCTACTTTTTAGTAACTGCTATGTTTGTTCAATAGAAATGAAAGCATTTCACTCAGGAATGTAGAGCTTTCTGCAGCTTTCCTTTAAATATTAAGTGTTTTGGTTTCCCTTTGATCTTGCCACTGCACGCTCGTGATGGATAGTTTTTCAAATGCAACTGCAAGTGTTTATATCATTTTCATTCTGCTATGCTGCATTTTAAAAGGAAAGGATAATGAACAATTACATTGCATCTCAGGATACACCCACTCGAGCTTTTTGAAATGTAATTGATGCTGTAGTATTGGAAAAACTGCAACCAATTTGCGCAAAGCAAGTTGCCATAAATAACAATCTTAAAAATCAAAAGATTTATCTAAGGGATAAATATTGGCCCAGTAAACAAGGAGAACTTTATTGCCTCTTCTCCATGGATGCTTAGAGAATAAAAGGTGCACACTTAAGCACATTCAACGTCAGTTTGTGGTTGCTTCTGGTGTTTGCCTCTGAGAAATTAAGTTGCCTATGGCTTAGTGTATGACTGAATAGGACTTCAACACTCAATGGCCTTCCCTTTCATTTACACCACTTCTGGTTAGTATCAATGGTGTAGGTGAAGGAGACCCCGTATGGTGGGATAGGCTAGGTGAGTAAGTTAGCAGATTAGTTGGTTCAGAGGTTGAGGAGTAATCAGTCAAAAGAGAACTATGACTGGTGAAAGAGTTATGCAGGAATCTTGTACAAGGGGTCAGTATAAGGGTTGTCAGAGACAAAAGGGTCTTGTGTGCTGGCTGCTGGACATTCTTAGGCATGGAGACCAGTGGTTGAGAAGGGTTTTTATAATGGGGTGGGGGTTAGAGGGTAAGGGGAATTAAGTCCAGAGTATTCCCAGTGTAGGAGATCCAGACTCAGACCAGTGTTACGAGTGTAGGAGCTCCAGACTCAAACCAGAGTGTTACCAGTGTAGGATCTCCAGACTCAAACCAGAGTGTTACCAGTGTAGGAGCTCCAGACTCAAACCAGAGTGTTACCAGTGTAGGAGCTCCAGACTCAAACCAGAGTGTCACCAGTGTAGGAGCTCCAGACTCAAACCAGAGTGTTACCAGTGTAGGAGCTCCAGACTCAAACCAGAGTGTTACCAGTGTAGGAGCTCCAGACTCAGACCAGAGTGTTACGAGTGTAGGAGCTCCAGACTCAAACCAGAGTGTTACGAGTGTAGGAGCTCCAGACTCAAACCAGAGTGTTACCAGTGTAGGAGCTCCAGACTCAAACCAGAGTGTCACCAGTGTAGGAGCTCCAGACTCAGACCAGAGTGTCACCAGTGTAGGAGCTCCAGACTCAAACCAGAGTGTTACCAGTGTAGGAGCTCCAGACTCAAACCAGAGTGTCACCAGTGTAGGAGCTCCAGACTCAAACCAGAGTGTTACCAGTGTAGGAGCTCCAGACTCAGACCAGAGTGTTACCAGTGTAGGAGCTCCAGACTCAAACCAGAGTGTTACGAGTGTAGGAGCTCCAGACTCAAACCAGAGTGTTACCAGTGTAGGAGCTCCAGACTCAAACCAGAGTGTCACCAGTGTAGGAGCTCCAGACTCAAACCAGAGTGTTACCAGTGTAGGAGCTCCAGACTCAAACCAGAGTGTTACCAGTGTAGGAGCTCCAGACTCAAACCAGAGTGTTACGAGTGTAGGAGCTCCAGACTCAGACCAGAGTGTCACCAGTGCAGGAGCTCCAGACTCAAACCAGAGTGTCACCAGTGTAGGACCCCCTGACTCAGACCGGAGTGTTACCAGTGTTGGAGCTCCAGACTCAAACCAGAGTGTTTCCAGTGTAGGAGCTCCAGACTCAGACCAGAGTGTCACCAGTGTAGGAGCTCCAGACTCAGACCAGAGTGTTACCAGTGTAGGAGCTCCAGACTCAGACCAGAGTGTTACCAGTGTAGGAGCTCCAGACTCAAACCAGAGTGTTACCAGTGTAGGAGCTCCAGACTCAGACCAGAGTGTCACCAGTGTAGGAGCTCCAGACTCAAACCAGAGTGTTACCAGTGTAGGAGCTCCAGACAAAAACCAAAGTGTTACCAGTGTAGGAGCTCCAGACTCAAACCAGAGTGTCACCAGTGTAGGAGCTCCAGACTCAGACCGGAGTGTCACCAGTGTAGGAGCTCCAGACTCAAACCAGAGTGTTACCAGTGTAGGAGCTCCAGACTCAAACCAGAGTGTTACCAGTGTAGGAGCTCCAGACTCAAACCAGAGTGTTGCCAGTGTAGGACCCCCTGACTCAGACCGGAGTGTTACCAGTGTTGGAGCTCCAGACTCAAACCAGAGTGTTTCCAGTGTAGGAGCTCCAGACTCAGACCAGAGTGTCACCAGTGTAGGAGCTCCAGACTCAGACCAGAGTGTTACCAGTGTAGGAGCTCCAGACTCAAACCAGAGTGTTACCAGTGTAGGAGCTCCAGACTCAAACCAGAGTGTTACCAGTGTAGGAGCTCCAGACTCAAACCAGAGTGTTACCAGTGTAGGAGCTCCAGACTCAAACCAGAGTGTTACCAGTGTAGGAGCTCCAGACTCAAACCAGAGTGTTACCAGTGTAGGAGCTCCAGACTCAAACCAGAGTGTTACCAGTGTAGGAGCTCCAGACTCAAACCAGAGTGTTACCAGTGTAGGAGCTCCAGACTCAGACCAGAGTGTCACCAGTGTAGGAGCTCCAGACTCAGACCAGAGTGTTACCAGTGTAGGAGCTCCAGACTCAGACCAGAGTGTTACCAGTGTAGGAGCTCCAGACTCAGACCAGAGTGTTACCAGTGTAGGAGCTCCAGACTCAGACCAGAGTGTTTCCAGTGTAGGAGCTCCAGACTCAAACCAGAGTGTTACCAGTGTAGGAGCTCCAGACTCAGACCAGAGTGTCACCAGTGTAGGAGCTCCAGACTCAAACCAGAGTGTTACCAGTGTAGGAGCTCCAGACTCAGACCAGAGTGTCACCAGTGTAGGAGCTCCAGACTCAAACCAGAGTGTCACCAGTGTAGGAGCTCCAGACTCAAACCAGAGTGTTACCAGTGTAGGAGCTCCAGACTCAAACCAGAGTGTTACCAGTGTAGGAGCTCCAGACTCAAACCAGAGTGTCACCAGTGTAGGAGCTCCAGACTCAAACCAGAATGTTGCCAGTGTAGGATCTCCAGACTCAGACCAGAGTGTTACCAGTGTAGGAGCTCCAGACTCAGACCAGAGTGTCACCAGTGTAGGAGCTCCAGACTCAAACCAGAGTGTCACCAGTGTAGGAGCTCCAGACTCAAACCAGAGTGTTACCAGTGTAGGAGCTCCAGACTCAGACCAGAATGTTGCCAGTGTAGGAGCTCCAGACTCAGACTGGAGTGTCACCAGTGTAGGAGCTCCAGACTCAGACCAGAGTGTCACCAGTGTAGGAGCTCCAGACTCAAACCAGAGTGTTACCAGTGTAGGAGCTCCAGACTCAAACCAGAGTGTTACCAGTGTAGGAGCTCCAGACTCAAACCAGAGTGTTACCAGTGTAGGAGCTCCAGACTCAGACCAGAGTGTCACCAGTGTAGGAGCTCCAGACTCAAACCAGAGTGTTACGAGTGTAGGAGCTCCAGACTCAAACCAGAGTGTTACCAGTGTAGGAGCTCCAGACTCAAACCAGAGTGTTACCAGTGTAGGAGCTCCAGACTCAAACCAGAGTGTCACCAGTGTAGGAGCTCCAGACTCAAACCAGAGTGTTACCAGTGTAGGAGCTCCAGACTCAAACCAGAATGTTGCCAGTGTAGGAGCTCCAGACTCAGACCAGAGTGTTACCAGTGTAGGAGCTCCAGACTCAGACCAGAGTGTCACCAGTGTAGGAGCTCCAGACTCAGACTGGAGTGTTACCAGTGTAGGAGCTCCAGACTCAAACCAGAGTGTCACCAGTGTAGGATCTCCAGACTCAGACCAGAGTGTTACCAGTGTAGGAGCTCCAGACTCAAACCAGAGTGTCACCAGTGTAGGAGCTCCAGACTCAAACCAGAGTGTTACCAGTGTAGGAGCTCCAGACTCAGACCAGAGTGTCACCAGTGTAGGAGCTCCAGACTCAAACCAGAGTGTTACCAGTGTAGGAGCTCCAGACTCAGACCAGAGTGTTACCAGTGTAGGAGCTCCAGACTCAAACCAGAGTGTTACCAGTGTAGGAGCTCCAGACTCAAACCAGAGTGTTACCAGTGTAGGAGCTCCAGACTCAGACCAGAGTGTTACCAGTGTAGGAGATCCAGACTCAGACCAGAATGTTGCCAGTGTAGGAGCTCCAGACTCAGACCAGAGTGTCACCAGTGTAGGAGCTCCAGACTCAAACCAGAGTGTTACCAGTGTAGGACCCCCTGACTCAGACCGCAGTGTCACCAGTGTAGGACCCCCTGACTCAGACCGGAGTGTTTCCAGTGTAGGAGCTCCAGACTCAAACCAGAGTGTTGCCAGTGTAGGACCCCCTGACCCAGACCAGAGTGTTACCAGTGTTGGATCTCCAGGCTCAAACCAGAGTGTTACCAGTGTAGGAGCTCCAGACTCAAACCAGAGTGTCACCAGTGTAGGAGCTCCAGGCTCAGACCAGAGTGTTTCCAGTGCAGGAGCTCCAGACTCAAACCAGAGTGTCACCAGTGTAGGAGCTCCAGGCTCAGATCAGAGTGTTTCCAGTGCAGGAGCTCCAGACTCAAACCAGAGTGTTGCCAGTGTAGGACCCCCTGACCCAGACCAGAGTGTTACCAGTGTTGGATCTCCAGGCTCAGACCAGAGTGTTACCAATGGGGCACAACAGCTTTGCAGCACTGCATAATTATTTACATCAGTACATATTTTACTTTACAAATTAAATCTTAACAACTGTCAAAACAAGTGTCAGGCCACCATGTTTCCACAGAATGTGTGTGTATATGTGTGTGTGTGTGTGTGTGTGTGTGTGTGTGTGTATAGAATGTGTGTAAGTGTGTGTTGTAAATGTGCTTGTGTGTGTGTGATTTTATTCCCATGGTTTTGTAAATGTGCTTCAGGACAGACAATGGCAATGTGACCTTTCCTGTCTACCCTGGTGTTCGGCATTATGGGACCATGTGGAATCAGCAGATGTTGTGGCTTTTTTGGTCATTCCTTACCTATGTCAGTAGGATTCATCAATCACCTTAATCACTCTGAGGGCAGCCTGTCAGCAAAGGGAGAGTAAAAAAAACGTTCCCATTTGATGAATTCCCTGATAATGGAAAGAGTTTGGAAAACCAGCACAGCGGGGTCCGTATGCTTCTGATTACTGTGTGCGGTTTAGTTCCAGACCATTAACCCCTTAACAGCTCACTCCCCTGGAGGTTCCATTTGCAGCTAATACTCCTCATTAAAACTTCTTTTCATTTTTGCTTGAAGTGCATGACAAAGATTCAAATCATTTCTCTAACATTTCCTAATCTAATGTGGAACAAATTCTTTTTGCACTAAAATGCATATTGTTTTTTAATGTTTAAAGTGTAGTTATTATACTGTCAGTGTAGCGAGGAAGAATTTAGCCATCTGCACAGCGGAAAGTGAAATCCTGGTTTTAATTTCATTACTGAAAGGACTATGCTAGAGATTGTGAGATCTTTCCATAATGACAGCAGAAGATTCATCAGACAATTTAAGTGACATAGTACTTAAGAATTAACACCACATATAGTAACCAGTTAAAATGGTTTCAGAAAGTGGGAATACATTTCAAGAGTGTCAAGTATAGGTGAAAAAGTACTTGTAGAAAAGGCAGGAGAATAGGGCTGAAAGGGACTATAAATCAGTCATGATTGCATGGTGGAGCAGACTTGATGGGCTGAGTGGCCTAATTCTGCTCCTATGTGTTATGGTCTTATGGTCTATATATTTTGACGTTACAGGAGACGTTGATGCTTCCTCCTAGTAGAACTGATCTGGTAACATTCTAAACAGGAAATGACAGCTTACTTAATAAGTATGACCCATGAAGAGGCCAGTCGAACCACCAGTCCCGCTCCCAGCTTTCTTTGGTATGTCATTAAAGACATTGACAAAGTTCTGTAGATGTACACTGGAGAAATTTCTAACGGCTTGCATCACAAGCTGGCACGGAATCTCCAATGCATAGGTTTACAAGAGGCCGCAGAGCGTTGTGCACTCATCCATTCCCAGCTTGGGCACAACCCTCCCAACCATGAACAGCACCTTCAAATGGCAGTGCCTCAAGATGACGGCATCCATCATAAAGGACCCTTACCATCTGGGACATACCCTTCTTACATCAGTACCATCAGGGAGGAGGTACAGGAGCCTGAAGGCACACATTTAACTTTTTTACGGGCAGCTTCTTCCCCTCTGCCATTAGATTTCTGAATGGTCCATAAACCCATCAACACTATTCCTCTACTGCATTACTTATTTTTTATTGTAATATAGTAATTTTTAAAGCCTTGCTCTGCACTTCTGCTGCAAAGCAACAAATTTCATTTCATATGCCAGTGATAATAAACCTGATTCAGATTCGTTATCTCACTGTCCCATTCTCTTTTCCAACTTCCCATTGAATCTCTTGCCACTTACTGACACCAGAGCTTATTTGCAGTAGTCAGTCTGCCTAATGAATGCACATGTCTGGGATGTGTGTGGAAATTTAAAGCAACCAGCAGAATCCCACGCAGTCACAGGGAGAACATGCAAGCCCTACGCAGATGGCCCTCAAACTCAGATCCCTGCAGCTGAGAGGCAGCAATATTTATCATTCCATCACTATATTACCCGTATTGTTTCTTTCCCAATCCGTAACTCAGAGCCATTCACTGGACAAGATAAGAATCATACAAAACACACAAAAGGTGGTAGAAAGGCTGTTGAAAGCTGCAGATGATTTTTAGTCTGAAATCTGTAGAGTTTTCCAGGTCAAAGATATTAAGGACCATAAAGTCAGGGCAGGCAACGAAGTTAGTTTACAGATCTTCCATGGTCTCACTGAAGGAAGGAATTGGATAGTGTTCCCCTGTGGTGACAGCGGATAAGTCCCACTAATATTAAAAAAAAGTCATGTGATTTACTTAGGGAGTGCTTTGGCAAGAGTAACCATGCACAGCGGAAGTGGAGCTAGGTAGCAGCTCAGACACCATCAATTTACTTTGAGGGCTTTTCTGATTACAAAAGAAACAACTGAAGCAGATTTTGAATCTGCTGTCATTCCTCCCTAATCCCTATCAATATCTGCACTCCCCATTACTCTGACGTCACTGTCCCTGAGAACGAACTGACACACCAACCCCCACAACACTTTCCCACCCCTTAATGCACTATCCCCTTACTACAGGAACATCATTCAGAGTTAAAGCCATTACTAGCAGATTGGAGCTGTAACTGTGCCCTGGGACACTCCTGCTAGACACCTCACAGTGTCAAAATGTACCCCTTACTAAAACTTTGATAAACTTCTATAGATGTGTAATGGAGAGTATATTGACCGGCTGCATCGCAGGCTGGTATGGAAACACCAATGCCGTTGAGCAGAAAATCCTACAAAATGTAATTGATATAGCCCAGTCCATCATCCATAAAGCCCTCTGAACCACTGAGCACATCTACATGAAACACTGTCGCAGGAAAGCAACATCCGTCATCAGGGACCCTATCACCCAATACATGCTCTCCTTTCACTGCTGCCATCAGGAAGAAGGACTCACACCACCATCAACCATCTTGGAACAAAGGGGGTAACATCACTCAACCTTACTTGCACCATAACTGAGTTGTTCTTACAATGTATGGATTCACTTTGAAGGACTTTTCACCTGATGTTCCTGATACTTATTACTTATTTATTATTATTACTTCTTTCTTTTTGTATTTGCACAATTTGTTGTCTTTTGCATGTTGGTTACACACCCAAGTTGGTGCAGCCTTTCATTGATTCTATTATGATTATTATTCTATAGATTGCTTGAATATGCCCACAAGAAAATTAACCTGAGGGTTATTTGTACTTTGATAATGAATTTATTTTGAACTTTGAACTTTACAATGTCTTGTATTGATCTAAATTTAAAAATCTCAACTTCCAACCCTTGTGTTATCTACTCTATCCCTATAATCCTTCAAAATCTCTATAATCCTTCAACATCTCTAAGGTTCGTCCATCGTCATCGACGAAGACCTCAGCACCATTAGTACTTTTTACGAGGTTGAGTTGCTAGCTCAACACTCAACCCCGCATGGATGGAAAGTGTGGCCGGAGCGGCTCAACTGGATTCGAACTCAGGAACCTTCACTCCTGGAGTTCGGTGCTGGTGTCACTGTGCCACCAGCCAGCTGATGGTGTCGAGACTAGAGCTTGATTTGGATTTAAGTGAGGGAGAGTTGCACAGTGTCAGCCTCACTTTCTCTTCCCAATTCCCATCTGGATCCAGTGGCAAGACAAGTCGAGACGGCTGGAGATGGGACTAGGCACAGTGGATGACCAGGACATCTCCTGTGTCTTATTCTGCTCTACGCATTCCATGACGCTTGCAGAGACCGCCTTCTTGACCGTTGGACCTTCCAGTGGTCTTGTCCGCTCAACCAGCTGGAGTCTGCCTTCACACGCTGGGATAGACAACTCCCTATCTCACCGAGGGTTTGAGACCCGTCGGCTACCTTCACCCGGTTTAGCCCGCTTGTTGAAGCCGTTGCCAGGGGTGTGGCCACTGTCGCATGCAAACAGCTACGGGGAGCCACAGGTGAGAGCTGAGTTCCAGGTGGGGACCAAAGGTGGACAAACCGCCCTGAAAAGGACACGACATGTTCCCCCACCAGAGGTGCTACCTCTCCCTGATGCCCTATACACTCCAACTCTATAATACATCTCTATAATCCTTCAAAACATCTATAATCCTTCAAAATCCCTATAATCCTTCAACATCTCTATAATCCTTCAACAGCTCAACAACCCAAAATCTCTATTATCTTTCAACATCTGTATAATCTTTCAAAATTTCTATAATCCAATCTCTATTATTCTTCAAAATACATATAATCCCTATAAACCTTCAACATCTCTATAGTCTTTCAAGATGTCTATAATCCTTCAAAACCTGTATAATACTTCAAAATCTCTATAATCCATAATGTCTATAATCCTTTAAAATCCCTATAATCCTTCAGCATCTCTATAATCCTTCAAAATCTCTACAATCTTTCAAAACCTCTATAATCTTTTAACATCCCTATAATCTTTCAACATCACTATAATACTTCAAATTCCCTATAATCCTTCAAAGTCTCTACAATCCTTCAAAACCTCTATAATCTTTTAACATCCCTATAATCTTTCAACATCACTATAATACTTCAAATTCCCTATAATCCTTCAAAATCTTTACAATCCTTCATCATTTCTACAATCCCCATTTCCTGCTGCTTGATTATCCCCAACTTTCAAACCTCTATCATTGATGGCCATGACTTGAGTGACCAAACCTTGAAGTTTTAGAATTCTCACCCTAAATCTCATTGACTCTCCATCTAGAATTTTCTCTTTCATCAAGCTCACTGAAAGCTGTCACTTTGACAAAACATTTGGACATCTGCCCTCCTATCACCTTATGTGGCTTGACATCGTTTTGTGTTTTATTCATTCTTTTGTGAAGTTTCCTGGTAGGTTTTAGTATGTTAAAAGCTCTAGAAAAGGTTATTGTTGTTGCTGTTACTTCAATGCACATATTTTAAACTTACATGCCTTTTTTCTCGAGTGGAACAGCAACTTATATTGATTTAAATTCAGTAAACTTACTGCACCCCTTTTAAAATACTGAACAGAAAGATTTAGTACTGTGGTGGAAGTCTGGGATTCACTATTATAGACAGTGTTGGGGGCAAGGGAAGTGCACAGATATAATTAAAACAAAGCTAAATAAATACATAAGGCAGAGAGAAATAAATTAATATTCTTATGGGTAAAGATGGTGGGAGGGTTGTGTGGAGCATAAGTCCTGGCTTTGAATAGCTGGGGACCAAATGATTTGCTTCTTTGCTGTGGCTTAATGCTTGACTACTCCATAAATCCATCATTTAGAAGTTAAATAAGGAAGCCTGGATCGTCTCAGTTTTGCAGCAATATTGCATGATTTGGTAATGTAAGATTTCTACTGCATGATTCCACAGTCAGATGCCAGGTTTTATGAATTAAATGTATCTCCTATGTTGACATATTTCAGTGGATACCAGGAACAAACAGGTGAATCCAGCATTGTCATGAGTTAAATGAAAGAATATTGATTAACTTGTATAGTTCTGACACAAATGTAATTTTAACAGACATTGAGTCATCTGTCACATTAGTGTTAGGCCACCTGCTGGATAACTCAGTTTTAAATATCACACTAGCATTCCAGTTTTGATGCAAAAATGAACAGCTGTAAAGCAGGGGATTATAACATATAATTTTATATTTTTAACCTATAGCAAACTTGAAAATTTACAATGAGAAAATATTATATTGTGGATAAAATGAAGCTCTTCTTATTGTTTAGACTGTGTGGAATAATTTCCTCAGTTTCTGCTGTCTTCATTTTGTATAGGATTGGACATATTTCTTTATTTTCACCTTATTGATCCCTTCATTGACTTGACAATGTGACTTATTTTCTTTTGCCATCCTATTTTTCCAATGGAATTAGTTTCAGGTTCTCACTGTGCTGCAGAGTAGGGTTAGATTTTGGTCATTTGCCTCTCAACCCCTTCAAGTGGTTCAGTGTAAGTGCAGGGATCACTAATCACAATCCAGCACATGCTGTGTTGCCGAATGGAGCATCAGTAACATGTACAAAGTGGGTCAGCTTCTGATCGTCCAGTGTAGAAAGTTGCCTATGAGTGTAAACATTCAACAGGCAGTGTAGTATTTTCTTCCTTTGTGCTGGATATTCACTTCCTGGGCCATTGTACCTCTGTTTTTTTTTCTAAACTCACTTTCTAAACACAGAGGCTGCCGCTTGTCAAGATCAAATTGATGTAGGTAGACTTCTAAATAAAGTGGGACACATTGGGACCAATATATTTTGGCCCAATTACATGGATGTCCCAATTAACTAAAGTGTCATGGAATAGTTAAAAAGGTATAAAAAAGACAAACTACCATTTAAATGAGTAACAAGTCATATATTTAAATGAAATACAGAACAAATTAGAACACTACTAATACTATAAGACCATGCATTAGTTCCTAATGGTTATCGATGAAGGAGTTCATCTAATATATGCTGC
The DNA here is from genome assembly GCF_030028105.1 of Mobula birostris. NCBI lineage: Eukaryota > Metazoa > Chordata > Chondrichthyes > Myliobatiformes > Myliobatidae > Mobula > Mobula birostris. Next base: position 72,855,268 of record NC_092377.1, on the reverse strand, counting down.
TGTGTCCTTTTGATTGATGTAAATTAACAAAATCAGTGCAGACACCTAGTCCAGATAGCGGACTGCATTCATATAATGTTTATGATGATTGCATCCTTCAAATCTTCATTTTTAACATAGCATTCAAGATGATTGCCGACACCTTCAAATTTTCTGAAGTTCCTAATTTGCTGAAGTAGTGAAATCATTTCATTTTTACTCCCAGCTGTTTCTGACATCTTCAAGACTGAATGATTGAAACCACAGTGAGCAAAACAGTTCTGAATTGTCTTACAGTTTATTTCTTGCCAACTATCGGTGACAAATATCACTGCTTTTTAAATACAAGTGCACTAAACTGATGCCATTTAAAAATTGTTTGCTCTAAGCACTGTGTAGTCTAATGGCCACACAAGTGCACGTGACTGACACTAATGAGAAACTGTTCAGCAACTGTCTCCTGCCCCAATTAAGCGGTATAGTCTTCCAAATAAATCCTGGCTATTTTCTCAATTTGTATTTGTTTTTTATGAGTTGTCCCAAATAAGCAGCTACCTTGATTAACCAATGGCCCAATTAATTTGAATCCACTATATTTGTATTGTTTAGCTTCTGGTCATAAACAGGTGCCAGTCTTCAGTTCTTACAATGTAATTGTCAAGCAATAATCTGCTTGAAGTTAAAAAACACAGCTTTGCAAACAAGCTCTGAATGGAGCCACAGACTTGCTGGCTCATAGGAACCATGTTTATTGTTATTCAAGAGATGCAGCATAAGACAATGGTTATTTAATCTGACTTGTTTCAAAACAGACAATGCTGACTAAGTTGCTTAGTTCAATGAAACTTTACAGATCAGAAGGGTGATATCATTTAGCATTTCAATATCAGATCTATTAATGTTGGGCATTTTATATACTCAAGGAAGTTAGCTTTACAGCATTAATGGTGGAAAGCTAGGAATGTGTCTCCAAAATGCTTTTGGACCACTTGTATAAAAAGTGTATCTCCGAATATGTCATATATACGTCAAATCCGAGTGTCAGAGAAACCATATAAATGTAGAGAGCAGTTCAGGCTTATTAGGAATGGGTAAGGAACATCAAGAAGTGTGAAATAAACATTGGGTGAACTAGAATTCATTTCTCTGGATTTGATTTCTGTGATGGATGATTTGTTCATCTGTATTGTTGGTATGTCTTTTTAATTTATAGGAATTATATCTGTGACTTGGAAATCTTTTGTGACTTAGAAATAGTTTGTGGTTTAGAAATGGTTTGTGTCTTAGAAATGCTTGGTAATTTTATAGAAATCCTCTGTGAGTTTTAAATATATTTAAGAATGTTGTTGGGATTTAAGCATTTATCACTAAAAATAAATGTACTTTGTTTTAAACTATTTTGTTAGCTGGAAGTATCTTCTTCTTGATAGGGAGGGGGGCCCATTGTTCAAATAGTGGGTATTGGCACCTAAACTTGCCTTGTGGAGAATAAAAAGGGAAGTAAATTATTCTTTGAAGATTAGGTAGTTACAGTATAATCTACTGTTAGTGAAAGTACTCATGGCTATTTGTATGCAATAGGGTTTAAAGTCTTCATTTGAGTTTAGAACTTTATGGTCAGCAAACCCAATACCATCACACCTTCTCATTGCCATTAGTGGAACAGAGTATCAGGGATATCGTTTGGGTAGAATTGAAGGTCACAGGATAGCTTAAGGAGCGTATTTGAAATAAAGGGTCAGGGTAAACAAGTGCTATGCATGTATGTAAACAAAACAATACTGTATGTCAGGAGGTTTGCCTTGCTTGGAAGGAACTGACTGCAGTGTTTATTTTTTAGTTTAGTCACATGACGTAGCCATCACTAGTAAGGACAGCATTCACTGTCTATTGTTACTGCACAGAGATGTCTTCCTGAACAGCTGTAATCATTGCACTTTGCTGTGGATGGGTAGGAAGCTCTAGATTTAGACTTTGTGGTGGTAAAGGAATGATAATCTATTTGAAAGTCAGTATGGCATGTGACCTGGAGGACAATGGGAGATTATGGTGTTCCTGTACATTTCTATCTGTTAGTGATAGGGGACACAGGTTTAGCGGGTGCCGCTTGACATTGCAGCACACCTCTCAGATGTTACAGTTTACCAATATGGTGCGTTGGTGGTGGATGGAGGGAATGTTTAGGGTTCATGGGTTCAGTCCCATTGAAGCAGTCTACTTTGCTTATGGATGAGACTGCACTCATCCATAAAGATGATGGAAAAGGCTTTGGTTCAGGAGGTAACCCCTTTTAACATATATTACTAAGCACTTAACCTGCTCTTGTGGCCACAGTATTTACATGGTTGAAGTAATTAAGGTTCCGACCAATGGAGACCACTGGATGTTGATGAGAGGGAGGGAATCCAGTGATGATAACGTCTATAAGAGTCATGGAGTGTTGGTTAGTCTCTCTTGCTGGGCACTCATGTGGCACTAATATTATACTCTGCCTATCAATATTATCCATCTCCTGCCATATGCCTTGAAGCTACCTCAATTGCAGAGCTGTGAACGGAACTGAACATTCTAATAATCATGTAATCACTCCAGAACTTTAGATTCAAGAAAGATGAGTGTTGAAGCAGCTGAAGATGTTTGGGCCTAGTAACTGTCCTGCATGGAAATCCTGGGGCTTGATTCCAAAATCATGGCCTCAGCCAATGGAAATTTTGTTTCCTCTTAATTGTTATTAATTTCAATTTAACCAGTCCTGCTTTCCAACAAAACTCACTCAAAACTGTCCCTGCACAACATCCATTAAATGGTCTTTCCTGCTCTCCTTGTTCTGTTGATAATTTTTGAGTCTGTTCATATTTATTTAAGTTTGATTCTTGACGTTGGTGCATGTGATTGTTCTGCTAATTCTTGCTTGCTTATGGTTGCTTGCAGTATTGTCTTGTAAATTGTTGGCTGCTTTTGTGCTATCTGTTATAGTATTGTCCTGTGTTTTATGCTCGGTCACTGAACCGCAATCAATTCCGGTATATTTCATGTACTGGTAATAAACTGATTCTGATTCTTCTGCACTATATCAACTACCCCTGCCTCAGTTCCACTTGACAAACTCCTTACTAATCCCAGCCTGAAGACCACATTCCAATTGCTGACCTTCTTCACTACTATGACTCCCATCTCCCAAGTCCCACTTAATTGGCCATGGACTGGGAGGAATTTTCTTGCGGACACTTCAGTAGTGGAATGTGTGAAGAAAAGACCTTTCTTCAGATAAGGCTTTTTCAGTAAATATCATTCCATGAGCAACATGACTCTGAACTTTGTAGTGCAGGGCTATCAATCAAGCTGCTTTTTTGGGCTGTTCAAGTTCTAGGGCAACTTTTCCCAGAATAAATACAGATTTTCAAAAAGGTATGTCCACTTTTGCTGACTTGAAGCAAAGACAGCAATTACAATTAGTGTCATCCCAGAGGTAAAAGGCGCCATAGCTACAGAATAAGGGGCCAGTGATTTAAAATGAATGTGCGTAGAAGTTTGTTCTCTCAGAGGGTAATGATAGATAAACATTTGGAATGTAAGTTTTTGAGGAACTGCACTGAGGGGGAGTTGAGGCCAGCACAATCCCTGATGATCATATTGAATGTCAGAGCTAGACTGAGATGCCTGGTAACGATCTCTGCTCCAACATGCCTAATGTCCTGGTCATCCCTAGTTGAAAGTGTTGTAGGATCAGAAGTTCATTTGCTTACTACAAATAATATATAGTGTTGCACTCTTTCCAATATAATTTAGTTAATGCTTCTGAAATATCTGACTTGCTCAGGGTGAAATATTCTTCATCCACTTCCTATCTCTAACCTTTTTTTTTAGCTTCACTATCCCCATTTCCCATACTCCATCATATCCCATCTGAACTCCAATATCCTGGATCCAGACTTCCATCAACATCTCCCTGAAATCAGTCAACTTAACCTGTTGAACACTCCAATGTCCAGTGGGGAAACACCTGACATTAATTCACTCGAACGTGGAATTTTACACACTGCATGAGTCTCCCTGGAGCTTTCTGAATCATGACGGCTGGCCCAAATTTCTGTTGTTGCAAGCCAATTTCCAAAGCAGCTCCTTCACAGCCAAAGAAAATGGAGAAATGACACTCAGAATCCTTCATTCCAATTTTGTGAAGTATGCATGCTCAGTGAGTTCTTAACCTTGAGCAAGTCATAAAAGAATGATGCACTAGAAAGTGGAGCCTGAATAAGTTTTGTGTTGGTTATTCATAGACACCTCAAGGGCCAAATTTGGAACATATTGTTGTAGCTCAGACAGCAGTAAGTTATATAACACAATCCTTAAAAGGGTGGCAGTAACAATTGTTCGAAATCATTGTGACATGCACTGCAACCCTTCACCCCTTGTAAAAAAGTACAATCTAACCTATTTACAAATGTTATAAACTTAAGAATCAAAGATCTCACACTTTGTGAAGTTTTCAGTGTTACTGATGTTATTTTTGATGAAATACCAATTCACAGTATGGTTACAACATGTAAGGATGCCATTCAGCACTTTGAATCTAGGTAACTCCTCTATTTCATTCCCATAGATCCCCCCCATCCCCCATTCTGAATACTTATTCATTTCTCTTTCAAGCACTACTAACTGGGACATATAATCCAGACCCTAATCACTAATCACTGTGTGTCAAAACAAAATTCCTCATCTTATTGCTGGTTCTTATGCCAATCAGCTTCATTCTATTTTCTTCAGTTCTTGACCCTCTGTAATGGAACAGACTTCACCTTTTATGAGCTTAAAGATCTTTGTCTTATTTTCTTGCAGCCTCTTCTGTTCCACAGAGAACAACCCCAGGATCTCCACTTCATCCATTTTCTAAATCCCCTCATCCCAGAATCATCTTTGTAAATCATTTTTGCACCCTCTCCAATGTCTTAACATCTTCCCCTGAGTGGTAGGCACACACTGGATGTAATAGACAAGGCCGTGGCAAGGCCAGTACTTCATCATGAATTCTGTATTCCTCTTACAATTGTCCCTCTTTTTAAAGCTTGTGTGTTTATTTTTAAGCACTTTCTTAAACTGCTCTGACTTGTGTCCGTTTTAAATTTCTGCTCCCTGGCATATCTTGCCTCTTTTCAACTTCTTACCAAAACTTTAGACGTGAAGTTTCCCAGCATTAAGTTTCTTCCCATTACACTAGTCTTTTTTAATCTCCTTGAACCCTTTTGCCTCTTTTCTCTTTGTTTACTCCAAGTTTGGAAAACATGCCCTGTCCAACTCATTAACACTTGTAACAATACCCATGGTTCTAGTTGTGACTCCTGCAGATCTCTGCAGTGTATTTCTTTTCAGTTTGGAAAACAACCTTTCACTCCCACTCTCAGCCCTGTATTTCAGACACTTTTTTTTTCTCTCCAGTATGCTGCTGACTCTCTAGTTCCATCTCTGGTCTCCTTGATGTTGTTTTGTCTCTGGTCACATGTATATTTTGTGTTACTTCTTCTTGAACAATTATGGAATTAATTTCAGGAATGTCTTCAATCACGGTCTCTTCTTTACTGTTCTCCTGGGCACAGTATCTAGCAGTAAGAGTTCACTGAATTTCTCATGTTTTCATGAGATAATTTTCAAAACCACATGCCTCTGCTAATTCCCTAACATCTCGTGTCTTCATTTCCAATCTACTAGCTGGTCTCAGTATGAGGTAAACTTTATTCTGCGAACTAAACTGCTTCCCCTTTAGGGCATGTTTTATAATGCTTACTGTCTTTGCTTCTAAATTGGCTCAAACATCTGCGATCTGACTCTTCTGTGTATCAGTGTGTCTGCAGAAATTTATCCTATTCTGGAATGTGTCTTTGCCCTATTGTTTAGAGTGACAACAAACTGCACCCTTGATGAAGTAAAATGTTCCAAAGCACATAGCAACATAGATTATGGAATAACAATTGACACTGAGGCACATAAAGAGAAATTAGGTCTGATGCTCAATAGGTTTGGACAAACTGACAGGTGGCTTCAATGCAGGAAGGAGAAGCAGAGTTTCAACTAAGCAGTATGAAAGATTTTCAAAATTGTAACATGGGAATTCTCTTGGAAAAATATGGTTTAATTTAGACAAATGTAGATTTGGACAAATCGAATCATAGTTAATTTAACTTGACTGAGTTTTTGAAGAGGTGACAGAAAACCATGATGAGGTGAATGCATCTGATGGGGTTTAATAAATAGATGTTGGATTTGATAATGTGACGTGCTACACATGAAACCCTTTTTCCTGGCATCTCTGGATATGAGGCTCATTATCCCTTCGTTAACAGCCACTGGACTCCATGGTGAGAAACCCACCTTCCTCAGGCTTCGTATGTTTAAGGTGCATATGACTTTGGTCCTTCCAAACCCGTGAGATTGGGATGTCTCACCCACCCAAACTCCGGTTTGTGTGAATACTGTGCGATTTACTGCCCCCGGCAATTGCCCGTCAGCAAGAAATAGCAGATCATACACTGCATAGAGTTATAAAGAAGTGTATTTAAGAATGTTAACTTAAACTACCAGTTTTTAGGGGAAAGAAAGAAAAACAAACAAAAAGGGCCCATGATACTTAAACAGTCACATGTGCAAGGTGGAGCTGAAATCTTCCAGAAGCCGTTGCTTCCGATGTAAATACTGCACCTTCCGAATGTCGCTGAAAATTCATCTCGAAAAAATGGGCTGTCCCACAGGAGTATTGGTCCTTCCTGCTTGAAGCCGTTCATTAGCAAAAAGCACCTTGTGCTACAAGGATGGTATCCTCAGTCATCTTTCCTCCTGCTTTCTTCCAGCTCTCGCCAAAAAAGATCTCGACTCACGCCAGTGTCCATCAGAAAAACTTCCCACCCGGCGTTCTCTAGAACCTTCTCCCATTTCCACCATCCTGATTGGCTGACACCACATTCCGAAGTTGAACAAAAAAGCCCCTTATCTCAGCTCAAACCCAAACAAGCTGAAAGCAGAACAGACAGACCTGCTAAAATGAAATATCCACAGAACTGCAGTAAGAATCTTAACCAGGGCATTATACACACGTACCAGCAAAATTGAAGCCTTTGGAATTAAAGGGACGACAGCAGCATAGTTGAGAAATTGGTATAAGATCAAGAACCAGACTGTGATAGAGGGCAATATTTTGTGCTGAAAGAGCACTGTCGGGAGTGATCCTTTGTTATCAAGGCAAGGACCAGCATTGTTGTAGATAAATAGCAATGATTGTGATTTGGTTGTAGAAAAACAATTTCAAAATTAGTATAACAAACAGCAAGCAAGACAGTGAAAGACTTCAACAGGTCAGGCAGAAGTTGGTCAGTTAGGCAAATCTGTGGCATTCTAATGCAGAAAATTGTGGCAATAATAGTGGTTGAAAGCATGAAGCAAGGGATTTTTAAAAAATGGGTGCCATTTTTAAGAAGGGTTTGGGAACTGGAAGACCCCTTGTGTATGAGGTTTGAGATACTGGAATAGGATGAGAAGGTGGTTAAAATGGCATGTGGAGTTCTGGGATTGTAGTAAATAAAGCCATAGACTGAGCAAGCAAGGAAGCCATGTTGAACCAAGTGAAACACCATCCATCCACAACATTGTGTCCACTTCTGGTTATTATAATTGGCTTACAGGGCAACATTTGATAAATTAGATTTCCACCCCCTGCACCTCAAACACACACACACACACACACACACACACACACACACGCACACACACACACGCACGCACAGAGGCAATGCTGAGACAGGATATGACAAAGGTGTCAGTTTATGAGGGGATTAGACAAATAAGATAGATTGTGGCGAATGGGTTGAGAACCTATTTAAGATGATTGGCAAAGGAGCCTATGATGACAACAGCAAATTTTTTTTTAAACAGAAAATGGTGGCATGTGGTATTTTTGTTTGTCATGTTTATAATGCACTGTGCTGTTGCTGCAAAAAACTAATTTTTGTGGCATTTATACTGAATTTGAATGGACTGCCTGACAAGGTAGCAGAGGTTTAACCTCAGTATCTGAATCAGATTCAGGTTTAAAATCATTGGCACATGTCATGAAATTTGTTGTTATGTGGCAGCAGAATATTGCAATACATAATAGCACAAACTGTAAATTACAGCAAAATGTATATTTATAAAATAAAACTTAAATTAAGTAAGCAGCACAATAAAAGTAGGGAGGTGGTGTTCATGGGTTCAATGTCCATTCAAAAATCTGATGGCAGAGGGGAAGAGGCGATTCCTGAATTACTGAGTGTGTGCATTCAGACTCCTGTACCTCCTCCCTGAAGGTAGGGATGAGAAGAGTGCATGTCCTGGGTGATGGAGGTCCTTAATGATGGATGCCGCCTTTTTGAGGCATCACTCCTTGAGGATGTCCTGGTTGCTAAGAAGGCTGGTGCCCATGATGGAGCCAACTAAGTTTACAACATTCTGCAACTTATTTCAACCCTGTGGGAGTTCCGTTCCCCCCATGCCAGATGGTGATGCAGCCAGTTAGAGTGCCCTTCACAGTGCATCTGTAGAAATTTGCCAGTGTACTACATTGTGCCTGTACTAGGTTGGTTCATGGAAGAAAACAAATGCAGAGATATTGGGAAAGGGTAAGAAAATGGGATTAACTGTATTGCTCTAATAGAGAGCTAGCATGACCTGAGGGGCCCGATGCCCTTGTTCTCAGCTGTTGCCTTTCCACAATTTTACAATATTTTGATTTTAGACTAGCACAGAGGTCTAGGAGCTGAACCAATACCAGAGCGACTAGAATGGTGGTCCGCAAGAAGGTAAAGAGAGGAGGACAGAAAATTCAGGGGATTAAGAAGCTGGAGACAGATAAAAAAATTCAACTTGATATGTGGTTTGATCAGGGTCCTATGTCAGTCACAGCAGGACATTGGAATAAGAGAGAATGAGGTAAGGAATTTTCGTACTCCTTTTTAAGTAAGTCTTTATAGGTAGGCTATTAAACAGCTAGTGTGCTTGTAAATGGGGACTTGGAATTTGGCTTGTACTGCAGAAGCTGCTCAAAGTTGTTTCTGTCCCAAAACTGAAGGCTAAGGCTAAGGAGTCACAAAGAGGATTTCCAGTGCTACTGGCTGGAAAGTCCTCTCCACATTTATTTTTCTGTGTAGTCAGGTCTAAGGAAAGGCCATTTAGTCCTCAAATTGCTTCTATCATAAAATTGGATCAAGTTTGTTCTGTACTAAATTCCCTTGTTTAGTGAAAATGAGAAATATCAGGAAAAAGTCAACAGATCAGGTGGCATCTGTGAAAATTGAAGCCGTTACTGTTTCAACTCTGAGATCCTTTATTATTGGGACTTTATTTCAGATTTTATAATGGCTGCAGATTTGCTTTTGGTTTGCCCTATATTCCTCAATATCCTGACAGAACAAAAACATCAAGATTGGGTCTGGATAAAATTAATGGATCAACTTTACACATAGAACAAGTCCCAGAAACTGGCACTGTACATACAGCAGCAGTTAGCACAATTGTTTCACAGAGTCAGTGATCGTTGATCAGGGTTCAAGTTCAAGTTTATTGTCATCTGACTGTACATACGTACAACCAGATGAAACAACGTTCCTCCAGCACATTCTGCATCCACAAAACATATATCATACAAGGAACGTAAAACAAAATATTACCACAAATAAGTTAATAAAATATAATTCAATGTGCATGTAGTGCGCAGCAAGGTAAATAATATTGGGAAACAGCTCGCTGTCATCGTGATGAGACCTCAGAGGCGGTGAGGTATTCATTAGTCTCTCAACTAGAGGGAAGAAACTATCACCCAGTCTGGCAGTCCTAGTCCCGATACTCCTGTACCTCCTTCCTGATTTGAGTGGGTCAAAGAGAATGTGGGATCCTCAACAATGCTTCAGGCCCTTCGTATACAAAGCTCCCATTAAATGTCACAAATAGGGAGGCGGGAGATGCTGAGGATCCTCTCGATGGTCCTTCCTATCCTCTGTAGGGACTTGCAGTCTGATGTCTTGCAGCTTCCATACTGCACAATGAAGCAACCAGACAGGACATTCTCAATGGTGCTTCTGTAGAAAGTACTTAGAATGGAGGAGTGGAGCCTTGCATACCTGAAACTCCACAGAAACTGTAGACGTTGTTGTGCCTTCCTGACTAATGAGGAGGTATTATGGGTCCAGGTTAGATCATCCTTTACGTGCATACCAAGGAACCTTCTCTTTTGTCTTGTCGACATTGAGACTCAGGTTGTTGTTCTCACACCATCTGGCAACACTCTCTACTTCCTCTGTTTATGCCAGCTCATCACTGTTGTTGAAGAGGTCAACCACTGTTGTATTGTCAGCGAACATGATGATTTGGTTCAATTCCCAAAGCTCTCTGTAAGGAGTTTGTATGTTTTCCCTGAGACTATGTGGAGTTCCCTGGGTGCTCTGATTTCTTCCACATTCTGAAGATGCACAGCTTATAGTTGGTGAGTTGTGGGCATGCTTCTGCATGTTGGTGCTGGAAGCATGGCAAAACTTGCAGGCAGCCTTCGGCATAATTCTCGAACTGTGCTGGTCATTTCACTGTATGTTTTGATGTATGTTTGTATATTGGACAAATAAAGCTAATCTTTAACCATAAAATTTCCATGCTTTGAGTGACAAAATGCTTTTATATTTCACTCATAATGTATCGCAGTCTGATTTTGTTTTCCTGCACCACATGAAACATGTTCTTTGCATCTACTCCAATGAACAGATTAACATGGCCTGTCTCTGATAGTCACAACTATGCCTCATCAGGAATTTGGGATGGAAGTTGTAGGATTGTACTGATGCCCTATCTCATTACCAGTAGGAGTACTGACCTGTTGGAGGCTTCATCTGTTGGATACAATACTAATCTGAGAGCCCATAGATGATTATCTAGAAGATCGGATGGCACTATGTACAAAAGCGAGTGAGTTATCTATATTACCCTAGACAATCTTTGTTAGTCAACCAACATGCTTGAAAAAAAACTGGTTGTTATTCTTCTGCTGCTTGACGAGCTGTCTTCCCTTGTCCTCAATCATTCAGTTCTTGAACCAACTGGCAAAACCCTAATTACTACAAATTAGCAACATTATGAACACTTCGACCATTTTGTACTAAACTGTTCTTTTTGTTCTAATTGTGTATTCTTGTAAAAAAGTATATAATTCATATTTATGTTTTCCTTGTGAATGCTGCCTGTGTTCTTATGATGTTTCTGCAAGTTTCTTATTGCCACCTGTGAATACATATACATGCACATATGACAAAAAATCATCTTTGACTTTTGACCGTGACTTTATGTGTATAATTGTCTGCTGTGTTTCCTATGTTAAATAGTGACTACATTTCACAAGCTTTAAACTGTTTGGGATATCCAATATAGGCTTTCTTTTTACGATAGTTTTTATACACTGAAGGGAATACATGCAACCTATCCTCATTACTTAAATCTATCTGTTTGTTTTTATTAATAATTGCTGAGACGAACAATACATCTCTCCTGAGATTGGTGCTTGAACATAATGCTCTCTATTGAGTCAAACTAAATGTACACAGTATTGAAACATCACTTGAGATGTTCTTAAAATAAAGGTCAACATTCTATTAACATTCTCATTGTATTTGAAACTGTATACTTAATTCAGTAGCGTACACGTTCATGTGTGAATGCACTTCTAGCTACTTCACACCTAGCCTGAAACCACTTAACGAATATACTTATTTGTATTTCTCAGATCCTCAAATGTATTCCCAAGAAACTCTTTTTTCCAGAGCTTTGCCCATCCTAGCCACATTCCTCTTTTGCCTTCAACATGTATAATTACTGTGATCAATCATCAGTGCTTGCTTTCAAATACAAATGAGCACTTTATTCATTTATTGACATCATTAATGCAGACAGTGCAGGTCCTTGGGAACATTGGGATATTCACAGCACAGATTAAACTGTTTGGGAACATGTTGGGTATTTTGCAGTCTCTTCATGTTGCTGCGATTCCTGTTTCCAGGTGATTCACTTAGAAACATGATTAAGTGGGTGAACCAATTGGGTGATACTGTTAAAGGTTGCACAGCTGGTTTTGAAGGAAAGCTCCATTATATATCCATACCAGCCTGGAGAACTAGTGAATAGTGACTGATTGTTCCTCAAAATCAGTGCAAGTCCAGGAAAGCTGACATTTCAAGAATGATGTGACATGAAAACAAATAATTGCTCAGGCTTTGTACCTGGAATGACAGTTATACACAACATTTGTTCAGTTGTATTGGAGGGGGAAGCAAGCATATATAGAAGTTTGAGGAGCAAATTAAAATGTTGAAGATCCAAAATTGATAGTGTATTCGTAGAAGCCCTGGGGGCAGTTTCCACTGGATGAAACTTTGCGAGTTTTTCTGGGGACAGAAAAGGTATGAAGTGACTTATGATGGCTGGGGCTTTGTGCACTGAAAGCCCCAGTCTATCATATGCTCCTCTGCTCCCTTCCTGCTTCTTGCCCTATCCAACAACCTGTACATTTCTGTAAATGAAAATCAAATTAAAATTATAGATGCTGGAAATCTGAAATAAAAACAGAACAGCCTCTGCTTCCTATACACTATCCTGATGCTGTTGTGATGAAGTTCTTTCCTTTTTTACCTCACAGTTATCACCTTCACCTGTTTAGAGTGGGCAAGATCTCCTTCGTTGCTATGTTGGTCATAACACAGGAAGCTCTGTGCATGCTTGAGTTCCTGCTGGACCATGATGGCTGGCCCCAGCCGATTTATCCACGCACCTAAACCAAGGCTGAGATTCCCTGAGACACGCGAGGCTGCAGATGCTGTAAGCTGGAGAGGCAATTTGCTGGGTGAATCTTGTGGATCAACCAATGTCTGTGGGAAGAGAGGAACCTCAGTCAACGTTGAAAAGAAGGGAGGTGAATACATGTCAAAATGACCAGTGTTATATTTGAATAAACACGGTATACAAAATAAGGCAGATGATCTTGTAAACCAGTTAGAGGGTAGCAGGCATGGAATTGTGGACATCACTGAGTCATGGTTGAAAGAAGATCATAGATGGGAACTTAACATCTAAGGATATACCTTGTATTGAAAAGAAAGGCAGCTGGGCAAAAGGAGTGGGGCGGCTTTGTTGGTAAAACATGAAATAAAATTTTTTGAAAGAAGTGACGTAGAATCGGAAGATGTGGTGTGGGTAGACTTAAGAAGCTGCAAGGGAAAAAGACACTGATGGAAGTTATATACAGACCTCTGAAGAGTCGCCAACATGTGGGGTAAAAATACAACAGGAGATAGAAAAGTCTTGTAAAATGGACAATGTTACAATAGTCAGGAGGGCTTTCAATATGCAGGTAGATTGGGAAAATCAGGTTGGTGCTGAATCCTGAAAAGGAGTCTGTAGACTGCCTACAAAAGAGGTGGCATATAACACAGCAAAAATTAGTGGGAAGCTGGAGGATTGGGAAACTTTTAAAACCTGCAGAAGGTAACAAAAAAGCAAGAAATGTCTAAAGGAACAAAATGGACCTCACCCCATGTTTGTGAAAGAGGTAACTGAAGAGAATGTGGAGGCATTAGTTGTGATCTTTTAAGAATGATTTTGGATGACTGGAAAATTGGAAATGTTATTCCACTCTTTAAGAAGGGAGGGAGGCAAAAGGAGGGAAATTTTAGGTCAGTTAGCCTGACTTCAGAGTTTGGAAAGATGATAGAATGCATTATTAAGGATGAGGTTTTGGGGGTAGTTGGAGGCTCATGATAAAATAGGCCAAAGTCAGTGGCGGCACCAGAGATGTTTTCTTGCTGGTGCTGCAGAGGGGCTGAATTATTCAGTGATGGTGCTAAGGGATGTATTGTATGGTAATATGCATTTGCAAAGCCAGACGTGTGGCATTCAAAAGTCAATTTCAAGCATTATGTGCCTACTATAAATGTCTCTGTTGATTCACAAGCAACAGCAATTGATAGATCTAATATAGAAATGAGCTGTGACAGTGTCAACAGTATCGGAGACAACCCGGGCTAGGTAGAACATAAACAAACAAACCAACAGTGCATCCGAACCACAGCGCACAACGTGAATCACGCACCAATCCTGCAATCAGCATCAAATGCGTGCTTTTCAACTGAAAAACACAACACTAACCCACAATGTCCACTGCTATTCGCATTTCATAGACAGACAATGCCAAAAGATACACCATTATTGAAGTCAAATAAGGCAAACAACATTTGCAAGGCTTTACCAGGAGTTGGACAAATCGTACTCTGACCATGCAATACCTCAATTAGTTCGGCTACTGAATTTAAAACAAAAATCAACAGGATCACCGCTTGGAAGTCTAAGCAAAACCAGTAGGCTTAATAGCAGTAAATGTAATATTTTAGGATTTGCAGGAAATGTAAGGACTATGGGGTAACCACCACAAAATAATAATAATAATCAGCATTAGTCTTGGACCAAATTAAAAAAAAGATCAACTGCACTCACCATTGATGTTTTCAGAGAAGCACAATCTGTCTGTTGTTGTGATTGGTGGTGAAAGCATCAATGATTTTCTGGATGTCAAGTGCTTTGGTCCTCCGGCTGTTTATGGCCAACAGGGCCAAGCTGCTGTTCCAGGCATCGCCGCTGCTATTCCTTGGGTAGTTTTTGAGGTGTCTGAGGCAAGAGAAACTCCGTTTGCATGAAGCAGTGTCACAGGTAGAGTCAGTGATATGCAGATTAGTTTGTATAAATCTATAAATGCATCGCGGTAGGGTCTCATTAGAGCTAGAAATTTCACTGTGTCATTCACTGTCTGTCCTTGCTTGAGACTCAACCACTGCTCTCATATACTCACAATTTTCTTGGACAATCTTTGCATGTCCTTTGTCAAACATATTTCCCAATCTTGAACCGTCTTGTTTTCTCAATCTGAATTCGGCCCGTGCCTCCATAGCAAACTTATGAGCTGCACTTACATGGTGGGTTTTGAAAGCTGTTGTAGCTTTCCGCCAGTTGCGGTAACCGGTGACAGTGAAGGTAGACTCAGAATGGAACCCATGTTCTCCACACAGGAAATGCCTGCATGCGAAGCAGAACATAGTATCTTTCATGATCGAATATTCCAGTCAGTCAAACTAGCCATGAATAAAACTCCTTTGCTGATTGCCAAACTGTTGCGAGCAGCGATGGGTAGTTTTTCAATGCTGGCCGATGGGGTCCTTCCTCAGGCTGCTGGCTAACATCACTAACAGTATTCCCACTAGCACTAAGAGCAGCTTCATCCACGTTCTCTTCTGAATCCCGCTCCATTTCTTGTTCCTCTACTTCGCCCTCACAATCCTTCGATGAACTACTGTTGTCCTCATCCCCACTTACTTCCTTCTGCATGTCACTTTCAATTAAGACTGTCTCAGGCTGAGACACCACTGATTCCTCTGGATGAGGTCGTTTTCTCCCTAAAAATTGATCCATTTTTCATGCCGGCCAAAATAATGCACGTGCCAAGTCCACACTCGCTTGTAAAAGCACAATGTGTGTGTGTGGCATCCGTTAGTCTCGCGAGACGATGGATCTGCGCCTGGATGTATACTATCAGTCTCTCGTGTGAGTGAAAATGAGTGGCATCACCACCTTAAGTGATCTTAGATCAGCTTAACTAATCTGAGGACAGCAATGGCAAGACATTGACAATGAACGAATAAGCAGAAGTGCAGAGTGGATCTGACAGAGTTTATAACTTTATTGCTGCGTTGGTGCTATGGTAATTGGGGGTGTTGTTTCACTAGATTAACTGGAGAAACAAGCTGTATTCAAAACTATACAGAGAAAGCAAAGCAGCTACAATTTGTATGTGAAATTTCAGTTAATTTCTTAGTGGTGCTACTGTGGTGCTATTGTAATTTCTGCTGGGGCTATAGCACCAGCTAGCACCACCTTAGTGCCGCCCCTGGCCAAAGTGAACATGTGTTTCCTTAAGGGGAAATCTTGCTTGACAAAACTGTTGGAATTCTTTGAGGGAATAACAGGCTGTTAGACAAAGGAGAGTCAGTGAAGTCGTTTACGTGGATTTCAGAAGGACTTTGACAAGGTGCCTCAAATGAGGCTGCTAAACAAAATAAGAGCTCATGGATTACAAGAAAGATACCAGATTGGACAGAAGATTGGCTGACTAGCAGAAGGCAAAGTGTGGGAATAAAAGGGGACTAATGGCATTTTGTAGAGTTCAGTGTTGGATCCGCTGCTTTAAACCTGTACAGAATTGATTGGCTTGTGGATAAGTTTGAGGATGATACCAAGATAGGTGGAGGGGCAGGTAGTATTGACAACCAGAGAGACTTGCTTATATTAGGAGGATAGGCAAATAAATGGCAGATGGAGTACAGTATAGGGAAGTATATGGTCATGCCCTTTGGTAGAAGGAATAAAAGATAGTGAAAATGTTTTCTGCATCACAAATTGTATTTGGCATGGCCTTTGGTCAAGCATTTTGCTTATACACTAACTATTCCAATTAAATGTTTCTTAGAGATTCACCTTTAAATGCTTTTGGAGAGCTTTGGCTCCTAACTGGCTTCACAACAAAGAGAGTTCTGGGTGTAAGTTAGTGTATTTGAAGATATTTAGCACAAACATCCATCCATGTGAGAGCTGAATAAACAATAGCCATCTTCTCTTTGTCAGAAAATAATTTAGGGAACAATATTTTAGATACACAAATTCAGCAATCCTTCCCAGACATTAGAGTTGGGATGTTTTTTAATTCCATTTAGGAGAGTGCTGAACTTTGTCCAGCAAATTAGACACGGTGGCCATTTTATTTAGGTACCTCCCGTAAGTAAAAAAGTGGTGCTAAGTGTATGTTTGTGGTCTTCTGCTTATGTAGCCCCTCCACTTCAAGGTTCATCATGTTGTGCATTCATTGATGTCCTTCTGAACACCACTGCTGTAACATGTGGTTACTTGAGTTACTGTTGTCTTCCTGTCAGCTTGAACCAGTCTGGCCATTCCCCTCTGACCTCTCGCATCAGCAAGGCATTTTTGTCCAGAGAATGGTAGCACACTGGATGTTTTATTTGTTTTTTGCACCATTCTCTGTATACTGTAGAGACTGTTGTGCTTGAAAATCCCAGAAAATCAGCAGTTTCTGAGATACTCAAACCACCCCATCTGGCACTAATAACCATTTCATGGTCAAAGTCACTTAAATCACATTTCTTCTCCATGCTGATGTTTGGTTTGCACAACATCTGAACCTCTTGACCATATCTGTGTGCTTTTATCCATCGAGTTACTGCCGCATGATTGGCGGATTAGATATAGAGATGCACCTAATAAAATGGCCACTGAGTGTATTAGAGCAAGGATATAATTTTGAGACTTTTAAGGCATTAATCTGACCACATTTGGAATATTGTGAGCAGTTCTGGGCCCTGTATCTAAGAAAAGATGAACTGGTGTTTGAGAGAGTCTGGAGGAAATTTACAAGAATGATTCTGGGGATGAAAGTGTTAATGCATGAGGAGCATCTGGGTCTGTACTCGGTGGAGTTTAGAAGAATAAGGGGGATTCTCATTGAAACCTACAGAATATTAAAAAAGCCTAGATAGACTGGATGTGGAGAATAAGTTTTTAAGATTGGGGGAGTCCATGACTAGATGGCGCAGCCTCTAAGCAGAAAGGCGTCCCTTTAGAACAGAAATGAAGAGGAATTTCTGTAGCCAGAGCTCTGTGGATCTGTGCAATTCATTGCCATAGACATCTATGGAGGCCAAGTCATTGGGTATCTTTAAAGAGGAAGTTTATAGGTTCTTGATTAGTAAGGGCAGTAGAGGTCACAGAGAGAAGACAGGAGAATAAGTTTGAGAGGGAACATAGATAAGTAATGATCAAATAGCAAAGAAGAGTGAATGGGCCAAATGTCCTAGTTCTGTTCCTACACCTTATGATGTTATGATGCAGAAGGTGATTCAACACCTCTTTTCAAGCGCTGTTATGGGCAACATGAATGACCTTGCAAGTAGCAGGTCTTGTAAATCACAGAGGCGGTAGGGTGCCCTACACAGATCACTAAAATAGGAAGGATGATAATATATTGGAATCTTCTAAGCCTGAAGTGCTGTGGAGGCTCAGTCATTGATGATAAACAAAGCAGAAACCAGTAGACATACGCACATAGAATGAATCGAGGAATACGGGTTTAATGCTGGAAAATCATATGGATCAGCCATGATCGATTTGAATGACAGATAAGGCTAAATGGGCTGAATGGCCTACACCTGCTCCTGTTTCATTTGTTCTTATGCTACTTATTAAACCCTCAATTGTTCAGTAAAATACAGTAAGTTAAAAAAAATTACTTAAAAGAGCAGAAGAAGCTACAGAAACCACTCATAATAAAAGTATGGTAATTTATCCCAGAAAACTGCAGGAGTGAAGGAAAGTTAGATGTGAATTACATGCATGTAATCAATCTCAGTCAATTACATTGGTGGTATTGCCAACCCGAATTGACAGAAGAAATTACCCAAACATCTTCCCTTTGTTTGATTTCACTGATGCCACCATTTGGAGCTGTACAGGAAAGGTTACCGCCCCAGTAACATGTGTGAGGTTTTAAGGCTTAATCACTATTTTCTTAACAGATGGGCAAAGAGTTCCTAAGATAGTAATCTAATGTAATCTTTCAGGCACTATAGTAACTGAAAGAATATTTATACGGTACAGTCCCTGCAAATGTAATCCGTTCGGATAAAAGAGGTAGTACAGAGAAATGTTTTTGTTAGAAGTTTGAATAGAATAAGATTCTGGCATTCTGCACCTGCTCTGTGCATAAAGTTCATAAAGGGTTCATTTTGATCATTATTGTATTCACAATCATATTCTTTCAACACTCACATACAGACGCTCTGTCATCAGCCTCAGTCAAGTGCAACAAAAGTCCTATATGTCAAAACACTTCTCAAGTCATTTCGATTGGGCATAACAATTCATTTTATGTTAGATGCAGCAATGACCTTTTAAACACGTGTATTAGAGGCCTGCTTATTTATTTTTGATTATTTATTTAAAAAGGGCCTGGCAATATTTGACTATGACAGGAAAATAACAATTCCTTCAGGCTAGAGTTCTTCCAGTTTCAAACTTTACCATGCATTATATTTTCATGAGGATATCTGTCTGTGTTTGCCATTAAAAACAAATATAATATATAGCTTGTTTTAGCTCAATAGCCCTAGGCTTCTAAGCAATCAGTTCAGCTGCTTAGTTTCATGTTAGAAACCTGACTGATTGTTAGTATTTGAGAGAAAAAGAAAAGACTTGTATTTATCTAGCTTCTTAATATAACTCTGAAAAAATACTTAAATCATACCATACAAAGTGCTACCTGTCACTCGACAGAACACACTCTTCACTGTGCAGTGAAACACAAAAGCTTAATTCAGACTCAGCAAGGTCCCACAAACTGCTTGGAAATATATTCAGTTCGTAAAACAGTATTTATCTCTACATGTAATGGTTTAGTCTTCGTGGTGCATGTCCTTGAAATTGTTAACAATCTTTTGCACATGGAAGAGATGGGAGTTTAATGGCTACCCCAAGCTTTCAAAACTGCTGATGATGTGGATTTAATTAATTTTGTAATTTGTGGGCTAGCATCAGAAAAAATGACATGAAAGCTGTTGGATTTTCATTAAAACTAATTGATTCATTTATGCCCTTCAGCAATGAAACTTGGTAATCAACAGCATGTGCCCATGGCCAGACCATAGAAGCTTCAAGTTGGAGAGTTTTTGTCCTGTTCAGCATGCACATTCTCTTTCCAAGTGCAGTCAGGTTCAATTCTGTATCCCCTGCTTTTTTATCCTTATCCACATCAACAGTGAAGATGTCCTAAAATAATTACAGTGGATTCCTTTTAATTGGTCCATCGGTTCATTGGGACAGCTGCTTATTTGGGACAACTCTTAAAGAACCAAGTGGAATCGAGAAAATATTTGGTTGATTATTTGGGTGACTACACCACTTAATTGGGGCAGGAGTCTGTTGCCGAAGAGTTTCTAACTAGCATCAGTCACGTGCAGTTGTATGACTGTTAGACACTACACCATGCTTAGAGTGACACACACAGAATGCTGGAGGAACTCAGTAGGCCAGGCAGCATCTAAGGAAAAGAGTAAACAGTTGTCATTTTGGACCAAGACCCTTCAGAGTGCTGAAGAAGGGTTTTGGCCAGAAGCATCAACTGTTTACTCTTTTCCATTGATTCTGCCTGGCCTGCTGAGTTCCTCCAGCATTTTGTGTGTGTTGCTCTTTTGTTTTGGAGTTCAAGAATCTGCAGATTTTCTAGTGTTTGTGATGCTTAGAGTGAACACTTTTAAACTAGCATCAGTTATATGCACTTGTGTTCAAAAAGCAGTGATTTTTGTCGTTGATAGTTGGCAAGAAATAAGCTATAAGGTAATTCAAAACTGTTTTGCGCACTGTGATTTCAAGCATTCTGTCTTGGAGAAGCCAGAAATGGCCAGGAGTGAAAATGAAACTTCAACTAGTTAGAAACTACAAAGAATTAGAAGGTATCAACAATTGACTTGAATGTTATAATGAAAATAAAGATTTAGAGAATGCATTTATTGACAGGATTGTATGAAGTTGTCCATTATCTAAACTAGGTGATGATGCTGATTTTGTTCATTTAATGTCAAATCAAAAAAATGTGTGTGCTGGATGAATTCCTCAGTCAATAACATTAGGAACTAATACACCATTTTATAGCATCGATAGTGTTCTAATTTGTTCTGTATTTCATTTAAATGCAGTACATAATTTGTTACTCAGTTAAGTGGTTGTTTGTCTTTTTTATACTTCTTCAACTATTTTAGTAAAAATTTGGCTAGTTGGGGCAGCCGCTTAATTGGGCCAAAATGTACTGCTCCGATGTGTCCCAATTAACCAGAATCCACTGTATATGGAACACCAGTGAGACCATATTTGTGCTATTGTGTATGAAATATTCTAAAAAGGATATACATGTTTATGTGAAAATTCACCAAAATGCCCATTGGCTGGCGGGTCTGTATATAAGGAGAAAAATTGAGTACGCTGGGCCCCTAATGTAGCTGAGGTAATTAAATACCTGGGCATGGTATGTTTCTGGTGACTTGTGCTTTTCAGTCAAGGATTCACCTATGTGTATTTCCTTATTCCTTGTACTACAGGATGATTGCTGGCATGCTGGCATGATGCCCAGTGCAGAATCTCTTCATTGCCACCTGCCCTACAGTCACAGAGTTATACAACACTGGAATAGTCCCTTCAGCACACTTGTCCACACTGACCAAAATGCCATTCTAACCTAGTTTCTATCTGCTTGCATCTTCACATCAAACATTTGCCTAAACCTTTCCTATCCATGTATGCCCAAATGCCTTTTAAAAGTTGTAATTGTACCTGCCTCATCTACTTTGACAGCTTGTTCCACTTACCCAACACTTTGTTTGAAACACTTGTCCCTCAGGTCCCCTTTAAGTCCTTCCTTTCTCTCTTTAAGTCTATTCTCTTAGGTTTTAGATTCCCCTACCCTGAGAAAAGGACTAAGCTGATTACCCTCTCCATGCCATATATAGTTTTATAAATTTCTATCAGGTCACCCTTCAGCTTCCTTCACTTCAGGGTAAACTATCTCAGCCCACCCAAACTTTCCTCATTACTAAAGCCCTTCAGTACAGGCAGCATCCTTGTGAATCTGTTCTGCACTCTCTCGAGCCATGTTCATTTCCCTGCTGTTGCTTCTCGTCCTGTTGCAGCAGTCCAGCAGGCAAATACAGCACCCTTCATATCAATAGGCTGCAAAGGATAGAGTGGCCACAACAAAGCAAAAGATCTCCTGTGGAGTATACTGCAGGGTACACCCTATTTTTTAAAAATTTCAAAATATACTTTATTCAAAAATAAAATTATATACAATAAACCATTCAATAACTTCCCATCCTTTACATACGTTATGGTCTGTACATATCCATACTTTTGGCCACCCACGTGGCACTCCATTGGTTCACCTTACCACATCATTGTTGAGGGGTATACTCTCCGCCACCCGACCCCTCACACTCCCGCGGGAGAAGAAACCTATACCATGGTCCTTCCCCACCGGGTCCTTGCGGTGGCTGCACCATGTTTCAGTGCGACCCTCAGCACGTACTCCTGCAGCCGAGAATGTGCCAGTCGGCAGCATTCTCCCACGGACATCTCCATGTGCTGGTAGACCATCAAGTTTCGGGCTGACCAAAGAGCATCTTTCACCGAGTTGATGATCAGCCAGCAGCACCGGATGTTGGTCTCTGTGCGCGTACACCGTATTTGCATCAGAGACTGAAATCTCCATTTGAGCATCCCTGTGGTTGCCTCTTAAGTTGTTTAAGTAGGGGTCCCATGGTTCTTTCAAGCAGTGATGAGAGTTCACATAGGAGTGAGGAGAATTGATCCAGAGACAACAACTGTTTTCCAAGCGCTATCCACTTGACCCACACTGCAACTGAAATAAGGTGAGTACAGCAGACTGTCTCAGACTGAAGGAGTTATGCAAGATTCGTGGATGCAAAGCTTTGGGCATGTGGACTTTTTAAGCAGTGGTCATTTACATAGAGGGAGTGATGGCATCTTCTCTGCATGCAAATCTTAGACTGACACAGGGAGTTCTCCAAATCACAGTGCTCAGTATACCAGCCCCAAACATTTTGGAAGTTTCATCACTGTTAGTAAGTGCAGTTACAACAAGAATCACAGGACCTCGACATAAACAAGTTAGAGACAACCGCGGGGGTACTCAAAGGGAGATTTTAGTCTCTGGTGCAAGTAGGGGGTACACTGCAGTACACTCCAAAGGAGTATGCGATCTGTGTTGAACCATTCCTGAGCCGCCTTTGGTGAAGGCTGATGGATCTGGTTCTGCGCAAACCGGGCATGGAGGTAGTCCTCTTGGCTTATGCCAACAACGTACTCCTCATGGTGACAGATCCCAGTGATTTGCGAAGGATGCGCGAGTGCCAAGAAGTTTTCTCGGTAGTGTCCTCCGCTGGGCAAAGTGTTCTGTACTCTTAGTGGGTCAGTGGCAGGTGAACTCCCTGCCGGAGGAGACGAGAGCTTTTGAATGGAGCACCAGGCATCTCCTCTGTCTGGGAGTCTACCTGAGTCCTTCTGGGGAGACCTGGCTGGCGAACTGGCAGGACCTGGAGATGAAAGTCATGGCCCGGCTGGGGTGCTGGTCAGCCCTTCTCAGGGTACTTTCCTATGCACCTGGGGGATCTGGGGTGGAGGGTGCTGCATGGAGCGGTGCCCTGCAATAAGTTCTTTAGTTTGTACACGGATATCCCAGCTGCATGTCACTTCTGCGGGCTGGAGGAGACCGTGTACCACATGTACACGGAGTGTGTGAGGCTGTAACCCTTTATTGCGTATTTGCGTGGGCTGCTTCTCGCCTTTTGGTTGCATTTTAGCCCCACCCTATTTATATATGGTCATCCAGTAAGGAGGGGGAGATGGAGGGATGGCCCCCCTCCTTGTCAACTTGCTCCTGGGGCTGATGAAGTCAGCCATCCGTGGATCTTGGAAACAGGTGGCAGGAGTATCTGCCTGGGCAGACTGCCTAGCAATGTTTAGGGGGTATGTTTGTGCCTGGGTAAATATTGAGAAAGAACATGCGCTGTCCATGGTGACCATAGAGGCGTTTTGGGATCGCTGAGCTCCACAGTGAGTTATTGCCATCATTGACAGAGATGTTTCATTTCAGTTTAATGTGTATTGTCTATTTGTAGTGCAGTAATTGTGTTAGTCACTGGTTTGTATATATAGCACTGAATAAAGATATTTTGTATGAAAAAAAGGAGAATCTGCCATCTTGTGCACCCTGGCTAAAGAGAGAGATAAATGGCGCCAAATTGATGAATGGTGACGTCCTGTAGACAGTCTACAGAATGACTTCTTTTACTTCTCTTCCAAATATCATTGTGCTTGTAAGCTGCGTGTGTTTGGAACCTGTGGTTTATATTTCGATGGTGTGTTTTTGGGCCAGTTGAGTAAACTGGCACTTTGCTGTCTCTGATGAGGTTTGGTGTGGCCTGATGCCCTGGAAGTGTGGAGACCCATGATAGTCTCCATTGCTCCTCTCCAATTAAGCAAGATTGAAGTTGATGAGGACAACAACAGAGTATGGGTGAGTATTCAGCACCATCTACCTATGTTTGACCGGTCCCCTCTCTCTCTCTCTCTCTCACTAGATGCTATTAGTGGAAAGTGCAGGGCTCTTGGGATGCATGTTGCAAGGATTGATTGGACAGGCTGTGAACTTGTTTTGAGGGGCTTTGTGCATGTGCTCCCGGATTCTGGTTACTCTTTTTGTATGCTATTTTTAAGCAGTTTGATCGGGACGATTGATGTGGACTGGAGTGCTTTGGTGAAGAATGGCCCCGTTGCCTGCAGTGGGCTCACGGCGTGGAGATGAACTGAACTAAACTGAAAACTACCGGACTCCTGGTTGGATGTTTGGTATTCTATGTGTTGTTCACTCACTTTTTGCTGTTTGTGCAATTTATTCTTTTTTCCTACGTTGAGTGTTTGCTGTTTCCTTTAAAGGATTCCATGGTGTTTCTTTGTTTCATCCGACCATGGGAGGACAAGTCTCTGAGTTGTACTCTGCATATATACTTCGATAATAAATGTATTTTGAATCTTGAATCTTTGAATCTTTTAATTAGGCTCATCTTGAGTGATCGTCTTTCAATAGTTTGTGAATGCAATAGTAAGTTGTACCCAGAAGTTGTGGAATTATTCAGACTCAAAGGGGTTCAGCACCTGGTGTGAAATTAATTTTGATGGACAGGGCAGTCCAGGTACTGTATGTCACTCAAATTCTTTCTGCTTCTGATGACAGAGAAGCAATGCCTGAAATACTGAAACCCTTATATACATTATTTCTTTGATAGTTAACATTCTACAAGAGAGTCCTGGAGGACTCTTCTGACTAGGTCCCCTTCCATTCATCTCTGCCCACTCATCACCCCTTCTTCTTTAGCCTTCATTGACTATGATACATTTCCTTCAGGTCCTTATCTCTAGCTCCTAGTTCAAGGTTATGCTGGAGGATACATATTTTAAGGGAATGCAAGTCCCCTTACAGCACATGCCCTCTCATCCACTAGGCGTTATGCTAAACCTCTTCTGCACCCTCTCCAAAACCTCCACATCCTTCCTATAAAGGGTAAACAAGAACTGAATGTTATACTCCAGACTTGGCCTCATGAAAGATTTCTAAGTCTGCAGCATAACTTCTTGACTCAGTACCCAAACGAATCAAAGTAAGCATGCAACATGCCTTCTTTGCCACCCTATCAACTTGCGTGGACATTTTCAGGAAGCTTTGGACTTGGAACCCAGGATCCCACTGTACATTATCCAAGTGGAGAAATATGTGCAGCCTTGACAACACTGGAGAGTACCATAAACTCCTTTGCAAGGCAAGCCCAACCAACCTTCAGGACCCCCAAATAACACTGCTACTGACTAGGTTTCTGGCTCGGTCCAGGTTTGATTTCTGAGGCCACCTATATGTTCAGGTGTATAAATAGAGTCCAGCATAGCAGGAGATTGCTGGCATTCCTGTGCATTTTGACTACACATAAGCAGCATTTCTATCCGTGTCACATATAATGGCAAGAATGAATCACAATTGTGATCACAGGTTGACTAAAGTTAGTGGGGATAATTAAAGTGGATGAAGACATATTCTGTGCAAACAAATATTTATATGAACTTCATTCTCTGAAGAGCTTGGTCCACAGTCAAAGTCAAGCTTGTTGTCATATGCATAACTATGTACTGTATACACATAGGTACATATGTACCGTATATGCATAGCATCATGTAAGCAGCATTCACAAGAAAAACATAAATTAAATATAAACTACTCACAATTTTTCCAAGAAAGAAAAGCAATGTCCATTTTAGTGCAAGGATTCAGATACATTACCTGAAACCTCATATGGATATGAACACAGGATGAGTTTCTGCAGAAGTCGCATATACTTGCACCTGTGATAGCATAGTAGAATAACCCAAAACAGAACACACTCCAGAACTACAGTTAAGAAGCTGAAGCACATAAAGATATTCACTACAAGAATACATGAAATGAGCCTCTATTAAGCTTGTTCTACCAAGTAGATTGAAGAAGTACATTTCCATCTGTTTAGTTATTGGTCATGTAATTGACAGAGAAAGGTTGCAAAGTTGTGAAATTTGGTGTGGAACCTGAATTAAATTAACTTGTTTGGTGTGCCACCTCCTATCTCTCTTGAAAACAAGGCCCAGTAATACTGAGTGAATCTGCTCCATGAATTTAACACCCAATTTTCCAGCCACTCATCTGTCTGCAATTAGCAAGGGTTCATAGTGTTGGCAGAACCTCATAAAACTAGCCCTTAAAAGTTACTGCTGGCTCCTGGTGGAGTGATGTCAGGACAAAATAACATATAGTTTATTATGTATAAGCTGGTCCGGAGGATGTGCTAATAACAAACACACTTTGCGTTTGTAGAATCCTTTTAATGCTGTTAAAATACTCCTGAGCATTGACAACCCGTAACCACAGAATACAATATCAGTTCAGGCGATACAACTATAGATCGAGGACACGGCTTTGAAAGAGCTTTTTTTTAAAAAGGTAAGTAGTTATAAAGGTGGGGATATGGATTTTGTGCAGGCAGAAAAGGGTGGTTTAGTTAGCCATTTGATTACTGATTTAATTGGTTCAGTGTAACATTGTGGGTCGAAGGGCCTGTTCGTATGCTTTTTTCTTCGATGTTCTATGAATTTTGGAGACTGGGCAAAAGTTGCTGACAATGAAGTTGCCTTTGGTGCACCAACTAAAATCAGGGATGATCCAACAGTCAAAACTGGAGTTGCACTGGCATCTCAAAGACCTGTGGGACTGGAAAAGTTTAAAAGATAGAAAGGAAGTAGCTACCATTCTCTTAATCCCTATAATCCTGCAAAGAGCAGATTTAAATTAGGTAATTAAAATCTCATTTTTAGAGGTTTGACAGAGCATTTGGATTTCATTAAATTGTTTCCAATAATTATTGGGTCGTTTAAAAATATTTAAAATGACTAATTATTGCAGCATGTCTCACCTTGCTGTTACACTAGTGCATACATCTTCCTGGATCATTTAGCCAGACAGCTACTGTTTTTGCTGTTCTTTAATCAGCTGCCAAGAGGTCAATAGCACTGAATTTGTTGAATTTTATTTCAAAAATTGGAATATTATAGTGACTGACTGCAGTTAAATTCAAAGAAAGACAGAGTGAATCTAAGCTCCTTTTTTGGGGACGTTCAATAACCTCAGAAAGGCAAATTATTGTAAAATTAACATTATTCTAGTAAAGATGCAGATGTGCTTCTAGAGCGATAGGGGCAGACTCGTAGCTCAAATTATTTAAACTGTCCGAAAAACAGCCATCTGTTAACACAGTCATTGAAAGCTGTGCAATGTAAATAACATGGTCTTTGTGGTAAATCTTTGGCACTGTTAACAATAGCCCGCCACTGTTCCCTTCTTCCTTATGACTACATTCCAAATTTATTTTAATAATTTGATGGAAGCCGATAACGAAAGCATCAAAAAGCCTAGTAGAATTGAGTAGTCAGACTGGAATTGGACTCACAAGCTTTCTTTGTTTTTGGTTATTAACTGGGCCAGCAGAGGTTCCCTCAGGTGTGTCTGCACCTATAGTGATGTAAGAGAAAGTTGCATCAGTCAAGCTTCTGGTGACTACTGTTAACCCTTTAGATAATGAAGTCCCAGTGACTTGTTACTTGACTTTATTCCCAGTTGACTTTATTGTTAAAATAATATCTTCTAATAGACCTGTAAGGCTTGGGAAAAAAATCTAAAATGGACTGGAGTCATCGTCATTCGGACCACTAAAGGGAAGGCATCAAAATGGAGGCACACAGTTGCTGTGAGAGATCAGGGTGTGCCATGTTTCTTAAAATAGAAAGCAGTTTGAACAAAAGTGCAGACAAAATTAAACATAATCAGATCCAAAGGTGGAATAGTTGATGTAGTTGAAGTAGGAAAGAGATCTGAAATCAGTAATCCAAAGAATATCTAAATTAGAGTGAAATCAATTTGGAAAACCTTTTCCAGATGGAGAGTGAAGATTTGAATGTTGATATATTGAAATGAGCATATTGATACGGAATGACTCAGAGATTTTATGGGATATGAGTTAAATAGAAGTCTGAACACAACTGTGTTGAGCCCATCAATTCGATGTTGAAACAAGAACACCGAATACCACTGAAGATCTCAGTCCTGACATGTTGACTGGTTTGCCTTTTTATGGATGCTGCTTCAATGATAAAGCTCATCCAGCATTTCAAATTTTGTTTCTTATTTCAACATATGTAAATTTGTTTTTCCTCTTAATAATGAATATTGTTATTGAAGTCCAACTATGGAAGCATCACTGTTTGGAAGTGTCTTTGGGGCACAGAATTGTTGGAGGGGGATGTTGGAACTTGGCAGTGGTAAAGAAATAATATATCTCTTCAGAGTTAACTAGTCAGAGTAGTGTAAAATGTCTCACATCATCTGAAGGTTTTTAGGTACATTGCTGGTATTTAGTGCTTTTATAATGTCATGGGTAACAGGTCATGTACTGGAATATGTGATTGGTGCAGATGACTACTTAATGTTGGGATAACCAATGCCTTATTTCTGTGCCCCCGACGCGGTGACTCTATCCAAGCCATGGAGAAAGCTAGGGACTTTGCAGTCCAGTATCGTCTTTGCTCAGTGACGTCGTCAGTAAGGGCGTAAATTTGGGAACCAATTGGCAGAACTTCTCAGAGAGTAGACAAGATGAGTGGATGGAGATCACCATGGAAATTAATTCTGCTTCCAAGTGTCACTCATTGCTGCAGGTTTAATAGCATTACACTGTCTACTACACTGGACATGTATTGACGTATTTGCTAACAGTTTCCAATAATGTCTTTCATAGTCCTTACATTTCCACTGTTACATGCATTCACCCTATTAAATGTACCCAATTAATGTTTGACATCACATGGTTCTAGACATAATGTAGCCTCTTATTTTATTTTCTGTTACAAGACCGCTGCCCATGACATTATAAAATTAGGAGGGAGAGTTCAGCAACTGGTTGGAGAGCTCCCATATCTCCACTTCTCACCCCCTGAATTATTGCGTTCAAGTTCAAGAAGTTTAAGTTTATTGTCGTCTGATTGTGCATATACATTGGCAAACACAGCACATATGATACTATAAATAACTTGATAAAATATAATTCAAAATGCACAGGTAAACAGAGCCGTTGAGGTACAATGGAGAGTGGTTGACCTGTGCCTTCCTGAAGTCCACAATTATCTATTTTGTCTTGTCCACATTGAGACTCAGGCTGTTGTTGTCGCAACATTTGACAAGCCTCTCTACCTTTTCTCTGCATGCCGACTCATCAGTGTTGCTGATGAGGCCAGCCACTGTTGTATCATCAGTGAATTTGATGATACGATTTGAGCTGAACCTGACAGTGCAGTTATGAGTCAGCAGCAGGTTGAGCACATAGTCCTGGGGGGCACCAGTGCTCAACATGATGGAGCTTGAGGTGTTGCTGCCAAGGTGGACTGACTGGGGTCTTTCTGTCAAGAAGTCCAAGATCCAGTCACAGAGAGGGGTGTTGAGTCCCAGCAAGGACAACTTACCCACCAGCCTCTGAGGGATGATTGTGTTAAACACTGAGCTGAAATCAATGAACAATATCCTCATGTACTAGACATTGTTTTCTAGGGACAGGATGGAGTGGAGGGCCGAGGCTATGGCATCATCAGTGGACCGTTTTGAGTGGTAGGTGAACTGGAAAGGGTTCAATGTAGTTGGAAGCCGGGACTTTATATGATCAAAGCACTTCTTGATGGTTGAAGTCAGTGCCACTGAGCAGAAATTATTTAGGCCAGTTACAATTGCTCTCTTGGGAACTGAAATGATGATAGCTGCCTTAAAGCCTGCAGGGACAGTGGGTTGTTTCAAAAAGATATTAAATATGTCCGTTAAGAGAGTTAAGAAGAAAGTCTTCAAATGAAGACTTAAAGAGCAAGAGTAAGGAAGTCATGATGATATTTGATTTAATATTGACCTGGTCACCAACTGGAATATTGTGGCTGGTTCTGGTGACAACTTAAAAAGATGCCTGAAGTTTTGGGATATGGTACAGGAGTGATTTACTAAATGATTCCAGGGATGAATAATTTTTGTTATGTGAACACACAGGGTAAACTGAAACTGTTCTCCTTGGCTAGAGAAGGTCTCAAGGAGAACCTATAATCACGTGGGGTTGATGGAGAGAACATGTGCCTGCTGGCAGAATGTGTAAGAACCAAGGGATAAAGAAAGAAGGCAAACACCTAAATATGACATGAAGAGATATTTTTCTGTCAGCACTGCTACTGGTGGAGACAGATTCAGTCATAACATTTAGAAGGGAGCTGGTAGGAATATGAAATGAAAGAATTTGCTGGCTTCTCTGGAGAGGGTGAAGTGATGATACTTAAAGGACTTCAATGCAGCTAGTATGGACTTGGTAGACAGAATGGCCTCCTTCTGTTCTGTAGCCATTCTATGAATTTGTGAACTTGCAATAAGAAATGATCTTCTTTAAACTGCATAGCTTAGTCCTTACAATTTTTATTGTCATTTTTTGAAGGATTACATCATTATTCAAAACTCTGTGTTTAACAAAAGTAGTTTTCAAGACAGTACGTGGTTGCCTGAATACAATCCTCAAATTCAGCATCGTAATAAAAACATGAGGGTTGGAGCCGACAACGGTGATGGAGCGTGATGTATGCTAATTGTTATGTCAGCAATAAAGACATTTATAATGTATTAACTAAGGCAATAAAAGTAAACTTGCAGCTGGAGCTATTCACATCATAGTAACAAAGGCTACTTTGGTCTATGGTACCAATAGATTTTAAATAGTAATTTATTTTATCCAGAAAAGAAACATTACAGTTATGATAAAAATGAGATTAGAAAATGATATTATGATAGATAATGAATGTTGTGGAAGTGAAAGTCTTGGTGCATATTTTACTTAAACCGGCTGAATCTCTGCTTCGATACATAACCTGGGCAGATAGTGTACATGGATGCATTTTTAGGGATAAGTATTATCTTGCACAAATAATAGCCAAGCAATTCCCCAAGAAACACAAAGAATGCCATGACATCATTAAGAAGAGAAATTTCTCCTCATCTTATTCTAAGACTGTGACTCCTCATTCTAGATACCCCCTTCCAGGAAAATCATCATCCCTGCTCTTACTCTAAATAAACCCTGATGAGAATTTTGTACGTCACTTCTGGTTGTTCTTCTCTTAGCAAATGACACAGGCTCAGTGACAGAAACGAGTGGAAGGGAGCACATTGGATCCAGTGATCATAATTCCATTTGTCTCAAGATAATTGATCAGCACTGATGCACCTCAGAGGTGTGTGCTTAGCCCACTGCTCTCTCTCTATATACACATGACTGTGTGGCTAGGCATAGCTCAAATACCATCTAGACAACACAACGATACAACCATTGCTGGTAGAATCTCAGGTGGTGACGAGAGGGTGTACAGGAGTGAGATATGCCAACTAGTGGAATGGTGTCGCAGCAACAATCTGGCACTTACTGTCAATAAGACGAAAGAGCTGATTGTGCACTTCCGGAAGGGTAAAACAAAGGAACAGATACCGATCCTCATAGAGGGATCAGAAGTGGAGAGAGTGAGCAGTTTCAAGTTCCCGGGTGTCAAGATCTCTGAGGATCTAACCTGGTCCCAACATATCGATCCAGTTACAAAGAAGGCAAGACAGCGGCTGTACTTCGTCAGGAGTTCGAAGAGATTTGGTATGACAACAGATACACTCAAAAACTTCTATAGTTGTACCGTGGAGAGCATTCTGACAGGCTGCATTGCTGTCTGGTATGGAGGGGCTACTGTACAGGACCAGAAGAACCTGCAGAGGATTGTAAATTTAGTCGGCTCCATCTTGGGTACTAGCCTACAAAGTACCCAGGACATCTTCAAGGAGCGGTGTCTCAGAAAGGCAGCGTCAATTATTAAGGACCCTCAGCACCCAGGGCATGCCCTTTTCTCACTGGTAGGAGGTACTGAAGCCTGAAGACACACACTCAGCGATTCAGGAGCAGCTTCTTCCCCTCTGCCATCTGATTCCTAAATGGACATTGAATCCTTGGACACTACCTCACTTTTTTAATATATGGTATTTCCATTTTTTTGCACAATTTTTAATCTATTCAATGTATGCATACTGTAATTTGTTTTATTTATTTACTATTATTATTTTGTTTTTTTTCTTCTATATTATGTATTGCATTGTACTTCTGCTGCTAAGTTAACAAATTTCACGTCACATGCTGGTGATAATAAACCTAATTCTGATTCTGATAATTATGAAAAAGGATAGGACTGGTCTGCAGATTAAGATTCTAAACTGGAGGAAGGATAATTTGATGTCATCAGAAAGGATGTGCCAGGTTTGATTTGGGGTAATGAAATATTGAGGGTAAAGAATCTGAATGTTCCTAAAAGGCAAGTCTAACATGTATAGGGCACCTTGTTTATCAAGGAATATTGAAGACCAGGCAAAGAAAAAAGAGGTGCATATCAGGTATAGGCAGTTAGGATCAAACAAGGTACTTGTGGAGTATAAGAAATGCAAGAGAACGCTTAAGAAAGAAACCAGGAGAGATAAAAGAGAGCATGAAGTTGCTTTAGCAGGAAAGGTGAAACAGAATAACAAAGGGTTCTATTGGAATATTGAAAGAAAAAGGATAACAAGGGACAGAATTGGTCCTCCTGAAGAACAGCATGGAAATAAACCAAAAGAGATGGGGGGAGATATAAAATTAATACTTTGTGTCTTTATTTACTTGGGAGACTGACACAGAATCTACAGAGCTAATGATGAAGCGTAGTGAGGTCATTGTTTATATCCAGATTATGGAAGAGGAGATACTGCTGTCTCCAGGTAAATGAGGGGGTTTAGTCCTTGGGGCCTGATGAGGTTTCCCTTCAGACCTTGTGGGAGGTTAGTGACAAAACTGCAGTGGTCCTGGAAAAGATAATTAAGACATCTTTACCCATAGGGAGGATT
The DNA here is from genome assembly GCF_030028105.1 of Mobula birostris. Classification (NCBI taxonomy): domain Eukaryota; kingdom Metazoa; phylum Chordata; class Chondrichthyes; order Myliobatiformes; family Myliobatidae; genus Mobula; species Mobula birostris. The sequence goes on along the minus strand of NC_092377.1, from coordinate 72,821,997 downwards.
AGAGGATAGCTAATGTTGTTCTGTTGTTTAAGAAAGGCTCAAAGAATAACCCAGGAAATCATGGGCTGGTGAACCCAATGTCAGTTGTGGGTAAATTTTTGGAAGGTATTATAAAGGACAGAATGTATAAGTATTTGGATAGTCAGAGCTTATTTAGGGAGAGTCAACTTGGCTTTGTGCATGGCATGTCATGTCTAACTAAACTTATAGAGTTTTTTGAGGAAGTTACCAAGAATGACGATGAAGGAAAGATGGTGGTCATTGTCTACATGGCCTTCCACAAGTCCTGCATGGGAGGCTGGTCAAGAAGGTTAAGTTGCTTTGCATTCAGGATGAACTAGAAAATTGGATTCAATGCTGGCTTAGCAGGAGAGGTAGTGGATATTTAGCAGGATGGTTGTCTCTCTGCTTGGAGGGCTGTGACTAATCGTATGGTGCAGGGACTGGTGCCGGGTCCATTGTTGTTCATCATTTATATTAATGGTTTAAATTATAATATGGTAAACTGGACCAGCAAATTTGTGGAAAATGAAGAAGGCTATCAAAGCGTACAAAGTGATTTGGACCGGCTGGGAAAATCAGTTGAAGAATGGCAGATGGAATTTAATGCAGGCAAGTGTGAGGTGTTGCACTTTGGCAGGACAAATCAGAGTAAGACTTACACAGTGAATGGTAGAGCACTGAGGTGTGCAGTTAAAGGGATCTGGAAATACAGATCCATAATCCCTTGAAAGTGATGTAACACCCTGGGAAAGGTTTCATTGCTAATGTAATGGTTTTTCTGTAGCCCCCGTTATCTCTATAGCTACTGTCACGAACCCCATGATGGGTTGAAAAGAACCAGCAGAAATGGAACACACATGGAGTTGGGTTTACTATAAATTAAGATTATATTTATTACTTCTACGAATTAATATCGTTAAACCGAATAATACAATACAGGTTATAAACTATTATATATATATCCGTAAATGTGTGTCTGGATACAAAAATAATAGTCCAGGAGGTAGATATCAGTCTTACGGTGTCAGGCAAGTTTAAGCAGTTCAGTTCACTTCGTGTTGCGTCAAGTTGAATTGATGGAGAGAGAGAGTTAACTGAGTTCCTGGCATAGTTTACATATTACTCTTTAACTATTTATGGTTTTATTATTATTTATTATTTATGGTGCAACTGTAACGAAAACCAATTTCCCCCGGGATCAATAAAGTATGACTATGACTATGACTATGAGTTGATGTTCAAGTTGGCAGCTTTAGTTGTTCTTGCTTCCGAAGTCTTCAGAGTCACTTGGTGTGACTTCCACACAGACACAGATGGACAGAGCCCCTTCTATGGAACGGTCTACTAACCCACGGCACGGGTTCACCAACAGCAGACCCCCACAGGCAAGCTGTTACCCGCACTGGTAATCACCGGTCGAAATTAATCCGTCCGTCGCCTCCACCCTCATGGTGCTCTTAAACTCTACCAGTGGTTTCTCAGGTAGCTTCCGCGGTTCTCTCATGTCGTGTCTCCTCTGCTGTTATCAGACCGAAGGATCAACCTTTTATAATCCATCCAAAATTCCAGCGTCCGTTAGCTCAACTGCTCTGAGCTGTTACCATGGTGACTTCCCAGCTCATGTCTCAGCTTGCGCTGTACTCTCTCTCTCTCTCAAGGCCACAATTAAAAGTGTTATCAAAACAAGTCAGAGTCTTCTCTCTCTTTTACTTGCCTCCTTGTTCATTAGACTTCTGAATTTTCCAGCAGTTTCTCACCTCCGTAACACTAGAGATAACGGGGGCTTTGGAATGTGCTCCATCCAATGAAGGGAGTGTTTTTTTCTTGTTGTGTGCCTGAGAACGAGGTGATCTGAGCTTTTTGTTCGGCGAGAGAAGATGCCTGAAAGGAGAGGTCGTAGCCAGTAGAACAAATCACATCACATCCACACAAACAAGAGGTTTTGCACCTCAGATTTCACACGTTTGGCGAGGCCAGAGACTATCTTCCCTAGACTAACGCTGCGGGCCGAACTTCAGGGTTACAATCGTGGGGTATCGTTCTGGGATCGATTCCACTGGATGCTGTGTGATTGCTCTGAGCATCGAACCAGTGGGTTGTGTGTTTAAGTCTGTGCTAATATGGATGCTGCCGGGGTTGAGCGATGGTGTGCATCCACGGGGTTACTGGTAACGAATGCGTGCATGTTGAGTAGGGTAGATAGGCATATTCCTGATGAATTGTTAATTCAACTTTTAAGTACTGTTAAAGCTGTAGGAAAAGTTACGATTGTGGGGCGGAGGCTTGATAAAGTGAAGGCACAGACTTTGTTTAAGTTCAGACTAGTGCTGACGTAAGAGCAGTGGAACTACCTGGTACTATTGGGGCTCTAGGAGAGAGGGGGCGGTGGGCTGTCCATCCTTTCTGGGACGAGGACAGTGTAGGTGAGCAGGCTGAGTCTCAAGTCTAGTCTCCTGTGACTGGGGGTGGAGACCTCAAAGACAGGGTTCTCTCATTTCTGCTTAGCGACAGGAAGGAGTGGTCTGATTGGGAATGCCCAATGAGTCCCCATCCCCCAGTGAAGAGTGAAAATTCTGAATTGGTATCCGCCCTTACCTCTGGTGAATAAATGGAAAAATGCCCAGATTCAAAGTTCCAGATGTCGTAGGCTCTGCCTATTCTCTGGAATATCGCCCACCCCTAAAGGGGAAGAGGAGTGTGAGACTTGGGCGTAGCAGACCTCTTAGTCGTTAGATGAGTGGCAGTGCTCTGATGACGTAAAACAACAGCGATGGTTGAAAGTTTGAGGGGGCGGGCTGCTGACGTACTGAGAGCCATAAAGGTACAGAACCCCCTGCCACTTCTGAGGCCTACATGCAAGCACAAGAGAAGGTGTTTGGTGCGACAGAAAGCCCAGTGGAGCTCATGATGGGGTTTCAGAACGTGTGTCAGGAGAAGGGGGAGAAGCTTTCTGCCTATGTCTTTTGGCTAAGGTGGCTCAGAGAGGCCATTCAGACGGCTGAAGTGGATCAGTTAAGGATGGAACAAATAGCGAAAAGCACCCAGTCCCAGATCCTGATCGCTTGGGTTCTCCGACCCCCACCCCCACCCCCGGTTTGTTGAGCTGATCAGAAAAATACAAGAGGAGGAGACTGTGTCAGAGGCGCGGGAGGCCTCCATCAGCAGGGTACAGTCCTTGGTAGTAGTCCCCTGCGGTGAAGTGACCACGGATAGCCTGCCCCGGGGAGCAGTAGAGGAGATTGTGGCAGAGTTGAGAACTGAGGTGTCCATATGATGGAGCTGATAGGCAGGTGGACGGACTATGCGGAGGGCTGCTAGCAGCTGGTGTCATGCGAGAAGGGGAGTAGGTACAGATAGAGGGGTGAACCACATGGCCAAGGCCCCAGACTGTAAGCACTCTGCGCTCGTTCCTTGTGTTCTGTGGGTACTATCGGAGGTTCGTGAAAGGCTACATGAAAGTGAGTCACCCTTTAAATCAGCTTCTGTGTGGTTACCCTCCCTTGGGGAAGAAAGGAAGAAGGACAAAAGGAGAGGAGGGTAAAGAGTATCTTAGCCCTTCGGAGTCTTTTGGAAAAAAGTGGGATACGAATTGTGAAGAGGCCTTTAAGTCACTGAAGGAGATGCTGACCCAGGCGCCTGTGGTGGCTTTTGCAGACCCCCGATGCCGTATGTACTGCATATGGATGCCAGCAGAGAGGGCTTGGGGGGTGTCCTGTATCAGGTTCAGGACACTGGGTTGAGACCTGTTGCATTTGTCAGCCAGAGCCTGTCGCCCTCTGAGAAAAACTATCCCACACACAAGTTGGAGTTTCTGACGTTGAAATGGGCTGTGGCAGATAAGTAGAGTGAATACCTCTATGGTGCCAGGTTTGAAGTGAGGACGGACAACATTCCCCTAACTTATATCTGACCTCAGCGAAATTGGATGCCGCACGCCATTGGTGGTTGGCGGCACTGTCTGCCTATGATATCAGCCTGAAGTACTGGCCAGAAAGTAGGAACTTTAATGCTGATGCTTTACCCCGATGGGCACATGAAGGGCTGGACAGGGACGGAGAGAGGGGGAGCGATCCTGCCCCGGGAGTGAAAGCCATGTGCCAGTTGGCCATCACCGTGAAGGCAGATGGAAGGCAAGGGCAGGATCGAGAGGTAAGTCAATTGGGAGCTTCTGACTATTCCACAAGCTTTCTGTAGCCCGACTGCTCTGAGGACAAACCAGTTACTGGAATTGAGTCCTGAGGAAGTGGTAGTTGCTCAACGAGATGACCCGGACATTGGTACCATTTGGCCAGTGGTTGAAAAAGGAGACATGGTCCAAGCGGAGAAGATGAAACACATTGTGGTGCCTCCATTACTGAGAGAATAGCCCAGATTAGAGTTGAGGAACCAGATCCTATACCGGGTGACGTCACCTCCAGACCAACCTCAACATTCCCAGCTGGTTCTGCCTAAGAAGTATCGGAGGATTGTGTTGAAGTCACTTCATGATGCTTCTGGACATTTGGGGGTTGAAAAGACCTATGGATTACTCAGAGATCAGTTTTGCTGGCCCCGAATGAAGCCGGAGGTCGAAGAATACTGTAAGTCGTGCATTCAATGCAAACGGGGCAAGACGCTGCCCACAAGGGCTACTCCGTGTCCCACTTGCAGAGTGTGAAGCCCCTTCACCTGGTGTGTATGGATTTCTTGTCAGTGGAGCCTGATGCCAGCAACATAGCACATGTCTTGGCTATCACGGATCACTACACCTGATAGGTGCAAGCTTTCCCTACCAAGGTTGAGAAGGCATCCGTGGTGGCCAAAGTGTTATGGGAGAAGTATTTAATTTATTATGGCCTCCCCAGGCAGATCATAGTGATCAGGGACGGGATTTCGAGAGCAGACTCATACGGGAGTTACTGAGCATGCTCAGAGTCGAAAAGTCAAGGACTACCCCTTATCACCCGCAGGGTGATCCCCAGCCAGAGAGGTTTAATTGGACCTTGCTAGACATGCTTGGTACCTTGGTAATCAGCAAGAAGAACAAGTGGAGCCAACATATTGCTACACTGCTACAACTGTACATGAAACAAAGCTAGCGGGTACTCACCATATTATCTGATATTTGGGTATGAGGCGAGGTTGCCCATCGACCTTTGTTTTGGCACTGGTGAGAAAGACCTACCATCGAAGATTTACCTGAAATATGTGTCTGATATGAGAAGGGAGCTGAAAGAGACTTATGAATTAGCTGCGGTCACAGCTGCCAAGCAGAATCAAGGAAATAAGAGGAGGTATGATCAAAAAGTTAGGTTCTCCCAACTCATGCCGGGAGACTGAGTCCTCATAAGGAACTTGGGGCTACCTGGGAAACATAAGTTGGCTGACCACTGGGCAGCTACACCCTACGTGGTGTCAGATGCCAAACCTACCAGTTTTCTGGGTGAAAAAAGAGGAGGGGAATGGGCCTGTCAAGATTCTCCATCGGAACCACCTGTTGCCCCTGGGACAAGAGGTGCAGGTAGACCCAGAGCCCGACTTGGAGCCTACACCTAGTAAGAGGACTCTGCAGCGACAAGGGGCAACTAAAGGACCAACAGCAGAGAGATTAGACCGGTCCCGCCGCTGAGTGGGACACTGATTCCGAGGATGAGGAAATGCGGGTGTGGTATATGCTGCTTTTTGATAACTCCCCACTGATTGAGGAAGAGATCCCCAACCGTTCTCACGCTGAGTCAGGTGAAATTGGGGGTCTATCTGTGGGCAGGCTGGAGTTCAGTGGGACCTTGCAACGGATGAAGTGGGGCTCAGCCAAGGGACAGAGGGGTTTGAGCTGCAGGTGGGCATGAGTGATAGACTGGGGGAGGCCTCGCCATGTAGACCAGAAGTATCCCAAGTAGTGTCTGAACCTGTAGAAGTAGATGAGGGGGTATGGCGGTCTCAAAGAATCAGGAGACCACTGGATAGGTTGGCCTATGTAGCACCGGCGGAACAGCATGCGGCTCCTACTGCTTTGGGGAGCTATGTCACTGACTTTTACATCTGGGTAGACTTTGCGTTTTACATTAAGGGTTGGAAAATTATCTCAATATCATGAGGACATGACTAAATTTGGTGAGGGGAGAGTGTAACACCCTAGGAAAGGTTTCATTGCTAATGTAATGGTTTTTCTGTAGCAGCAGTGTTTGGGTTATGGCTAGAGATAACGGGGGCTTTGGAATGTGCATCGTCCAATGATTAGTGTGTTTTACTTGTTGTGTGCCTGAGAGTGAGGTGATCTGAATCTTTTTTTGGGCGAGAGATGAAGAGAGAAGAAGCCTGAAAGGAGAGGTCATAGACAGCAGGACGGAGTGGGCTTGGAGTGGGCCCGGGAGTCGATGAAGCCCAGGGAAAGTGAAGCAAAGTGAAACTGTGAGCTCCAGCATGTGCATATTAGACTGTTCCATTAAAATGGGCCCTTTTCTTCTTGTTTTCCTTACTAACACTTCAGACAAATTAGGAGTTATAAAGCTAAATTGGTGTACTGTCTGTTATTTTGTGGTACTGACTTGTAACGGGGGAACTGATCACACCACATCCACACACACAGGATGCTTTGCACCTCAGATTCCACACATTTGGTGGGACCAGAGACTGTCCTCCCTAGATTAATGCCGTCGGCCGAACCTGAGGGTTACAGTAGCATCAGAAATAGATAGGTTCATAAAGAGAGCTTTTGGCACATTGGCTTTCATAAACCAAGGCATTGAGTACAACAGTTGGGATGTTAAGTAAAGTAAAGACATTGGTGAGGTCAAACCTACAGTGTTGGGTGCAGTTGTGCCCACATGATATCAATAAGCTTGAAAGAGTGCAGCGAAAGCTTACATGGATATTGCTGTGATTTGAGGACTTGAGTTAAAGGGATAGGTTGAATAGATTAGAAATTTATTCCTTGGAGTGCAGGAAAATGAGGGGAGATATTATAGAGGTGTACACAGTTATGAAGGGTATAGGCAGGATGAATACTTGCAGGCTTTCTCCCCTTGGGTTCGGTGAGACTAAAACTAGAGATCACAGAATTAAGGGTGAAAGGTGAAATATTTAAGGAGAAACTTATGATGGTATTCGATTTTCTTACTGCAAAGTTCAAAATTCAAAGACCTTAAGCGTTATTGGATATACAGTAAATAGCATTGATTACTCTCACTAAAGAGAGATTATACTGTAACTACCTAATCTTCAAAGACTAGTTTACTTTTCTGTTTATTCCCCACATTGATTTTAGCTGCTTATACCCAGTATTTGAGTGATGGGTTCTCTCTCCCTACCGAGGAGAAGATACTTTCAACTAACAAAGTGTTTAAAACACAGTTCATTTATTTTCAGTGATATCAGTAAATTCACATAACACTCTAATAACACATTTGAAATTCACAGAGGATTTCTATATTAAACATTTCCAAATCATAAACCTTTTCTAAAGCACCAAAAGCATTTCCTAAATATAAAGGATTTGTCTGTCATAGGGCGGTGGCTAGGAACAGACCCATGTGCAAGACACAGACACTGAAGTACTAGGGACAGGACTAGGATACAGGGTAAGGGCAAGGCCATGGACACGAAAACTGGGAACCCAGAACAGGACTGGACAAGAGAGCTAGGAGCCTGGGCTTGGACTCCGAGCCAGAGACTGGAAAAGGACCCAGTACTTGGGTCTTTCCTCTGGCTCGGAACCCAGAACTAGGCAAGGATGAGGCTTGGCTGGCAGACAGGACGAGGTTGGAGTCTTCAGGCTTGAGGCTAGGGACTAGAGGTGAGGCTTGGCAGGAGGCTGGAGTCTTTGGGCTTGAGGCTAGAGGCTAGAGACTTGAGGCGAGGCTTGGCAGGAGGCAGGAGGCTGGAGTTTTCAGGCTTGAGGCTAGGCAGGAGGCTGGAGTCTTCAGGCTTGAGGCTAGGCAGGAGGCTGGAGTCTTCAGGCTTGAGGCTAGAGACTTGAGGTGAGGCTTGGCAGGAGGCAGGAGGCTGGAGTCTTCAGGCTTGAGGCTAGGCAGGAGGCTGGAGGCTCCTCCTGGGTACTCCTGGGCAGGGTGCGGATCATCACCCAATGGAGGCAAGGGACAGTAAAGGACAGAACCAACCGCAGATAACGGCAAGATGGCCTGGTTTACCCGATGGAGGCAAGGGACAGGAAGGGACAGAACCAACCGCAGGTAACGGCAAGACGGCCTGGTTTACCCGATGGAGGCAAGGGACAGGAAGGGACAGAACCAACCGCAGGTAATGGCAAGATGGCCTGGCTTACCTGGGCGGAGGCAAGGGATAGGAAGGGAGCTAGGTACAGGGTGGCTCCAGGACAAGACTGCAGGTGAGACAAGGCGAGAGTTACCAGCAAGATAAGGCAAGGCTTCAGGCAATACAAGGCGAGACGAGAACTTCAGGTGAGGCGAGATTTACTGGCAAGACAAGGCAAGGCTTCTGGCAAAGCAAGGCGAGACGAGAACTTCATGCGAGGCGAGAGTTACCGGCAAGACAAGGCAGGGCTTCAGGCAAGGAAATAGAAGGCAGAGGAAGGGATACAAGGAGTAAGGACAAGAATAATCCAGCTGCCATGCCCTGATCTCTGAAGGTATTTATGCAGCCAGCCCCAACGAGCATCAGCTGCCTCAATTAGAGCTCAATAAGAACAGAAACAGGGTAGACAGGAAAACCTGGAGCAAGGGTCAATGGACTGGACCGTGAACCGGAATATGGACTTCACGGACTGGACCATGACATTGTCAAGTATAAAGGATTTCCAAATTACAGGTTAATTTCCAATAAACTAAAAAGCATACCATTGAGTTGCAGACAAGCAAATCGTCCTTTGCAGAAACCAAAGCTGGAGGAATGGACTCTCATTCACCTCGTGCTTCTTCCATGTTTCTTCTTCATTTCCTTACACCATTCCTAATAGGCCTGAACTGCTCTCTACATTCATACCTTTTTTCTTCAACTGGATGACTTCACCTACATGTGATACTTCCTCAAATATCCTGTTAAAACAAACTGTCTAAAAGCATTTTTTCAGACATAGATATGAGATTAATGTTCACAGTTCAGAATTAACGCTGTAAAGCTAACTTCTGAGTACATAAAACTTTCAAACTATAAATACCAGTTATTGATATTGCTAAATGTTATTATTCATCTGGTTCTGTAAGCTTCTTTGAACTAAGCAACTAAGAGCCAGCTTTTCTGTTTGATGCAACTCAAATTAAACAACCCATTGTATTATACACTACTCTTGAGAAACAATCAAGCAGATGCATTGAGTTAGCATCTTCTTTCACAGACAGTGTCTTCTCTATACAAAGCTTGTTTGCAAAGCTGTTTTATAGCGAATGTTTTTTTAACTTCAAGCTGCTTACTGCTTTCCACTTACACTTTAAGGACTGAAGACTGACTTCCATTCATGACCAGAAACTAAACAAACTGTTGATTGGAATTTTACTTACAACTGTTTTTGATCCTACAAGTGACAGCTATGTTTAGAAAGCAAGCTTAGCAAGCTTAAGACTTCTTGCCCAGGACAGTAAATATCCATCACAATCTCAGGCAGAACTACTTCACACAGAGGATGGTGCAAGTGATGAATGAGCTGCCAGCAGAGGTGCTAAATGCAGGTTCAAATGTAACATTTAAGAGAAGTTTGGATCGGGAAATGATGAGAGACGTATGGAGGGCTATGGTCCTGGTGCAGATACGTAGGTGAGACTAGTCAGAAAATCAGGCTGCACAATCTTGACTATCTAGAGATGTGGCAAAAAGCCTGTTTCTGTGTGGTAGTGCTCTATGACTCTACGTCTCTATAACTTGAAAATGTCAAGGCCTGCATAATCTCTCCTCAGTGGAAGAAACCTCTTTCGCAGAAATCAATCTGATAAACTTTGATTATACTCCAATTGCAAGTATATCTTCCCTTAGGTAGGGAGACCAAACCTGTACATGATATTCCATGAAGACTATATATAGTTACATAATACACTTGTACTGTTATATTCAAACCCTCTTGTAACAAAGACCTGAATACTATTTGTATCCCAATTGTTTGCTATTACCTGATCTTAACTCTCAGTGATTTGTGTACAAGGAGATCTGGGTCCTTTTAAATACATACTCCTTTCAATCTCTCTCCTTTAAAAAATGTACCCCAACCTTTTACCAAAGTGGATGACTCACATTTCATCACATTATATTGCATTTGCCATATTGTCACCCAACCACTTAGACTGTCTATGTCTCCCTGCCCCTCTACATCTTATTGGTAACTCACAATGCCATTCAGCTTTGTAATATGGGCGATTTCCCAGCATCACTTTACTCGGTACAACTCGCCCATTCAAAAGTGACCCAGTAATGCCTGCTGCTTGTTTTCTGTCTGTTAACTAATTGATGCTAGCACTTTAACTTATGATACTGTGTGGCTGAATTTTGTTTAATAAAATATTATCAAAGACTTTTTGAATATCCACAGATTCACCCTTATCTATTCAGCTAATTACAGCCTAAAGAAGACTTTAATGGATTTGTCAAGCATGATTTCCCATTCATAAATTGTCACAGTAGAATAAATATCACCACAGATTAATTGCTGAGATTGTTTTGGCTGTCCCATCCTATATTTTTCCTCAGCAGTTCTTTCTCTGAGTGTATGTTTAGACTGTTTAGTTGACTGACCATGTATAGAGAGCAACAATAATGTTAATGAATGAAGATATATGCTTAGATGACAGCATCAAGTTCAATATAAGCTAACAAAAATAAACACTCTGGGGTTTTGCGACAGAAGTGTTCCTTCCTGTGATGTGGAGAAAGATGACAGTGTCTTCCTGGACTGCACTAATTCTTAATTTCAGTGACAGGGCAATGAAGATTAATGCACCTTTGTATAATTTGTCTCTATATTACAGAAAAGAGCATTTTCTAATCCAAACCACCAATACAACATTAAGATAGGTCTGCTCTTTTGTTCTTGGTTCTGCTGATGGCAGCAGCATGCTGCTCCACAGAGTTTTGTACACAACGTTACACTTACAGGGTGCTCCAGACTTCTTCAAGCAACACTCCAGGCGTACTTGATTTATTTAGCACAAGCAGGGCAGGCACTTAGTGGTTGCCCTGAAGCTGATCTGCTTTCCTTTGATCAAAGAACAGGAATCTGTGAGAACAAAGGGCTGCACTCTGAATAACAGACATCAATGCCATAACTATTCATGATGTAAGGAGCAATGTTGCAGGGCTCCCCTAGGACAATAAGGCATCAAATGACTGCTTAGTGGAGACTGCAGTACCTCTTCGAAAGAGGACTTGAAGAATGCATTTTCTAATCTCATCATACCACACTATTTATCTAAAAATAATAAAGAGTTACAGATTCATTTCTCTTTATGGAGTGAGACCATATGCTGACCTCATTTCCAGGGATTCTGCCTTGGAAAGGCAGCCAGCATAATGAAACCCTTCCACCGTGGACCTTCTCTCTTCTCCCCCCCCCCACCCCCACTTCATCACAGAGGAGATGTAGTAGTTGAAAACACCCACCATCAGGCTCAAGAACAGCTTTTATCCCCCAGCTTTTATAAGGCTCTTTAAGGGACCCGTAAATGGCTCAAGATGAAATCTTGAAATCACAGTCTGCCTTGTCATTGACCTTACACCTGATGGCTGCTGTGCTCCATTTTCATTGTTTACCCAATTCTGCATTCTGTCATTATTGATTTCCATGTACTGCCTCAATGCTCTTATGTTTTGAAACTATCTGTAAGGATGGCTGGTGAAGTCAAGATTTTCACTGTACTTTGTTACATATGACAGTAATAAACCAACACCAACAGCAGTTACAGAGAAACCAGCCTGGCTCAAATCTAAATCAGTCTGCAAGGTTAAAGCCTACTTGTACCTCCATTTACCAACGGCTGAGAAATCTGGCCACTTCAAATAGATCAGGACTGTTTTACCAAGCACAATGCATGTGAAAAATAGGCCTGGAAATTTGGCAAGTAGTGTGATTGGCAGAGTGAGAGGCTTGTATGTAAGACCAGTACTTGTGGTTGCTTTTTAAAAATAGACTGAATAAAATAAATTTGCAGATGGCACAGAATTCGGTAGTATTATGCACTGTGAGGAAGATTGTGATGGCAGGATATAAACCAACTGTCAGAATGGACAGACATGTGGCAGATGAAATTTTGTGCAGAGAAATGTAAGGTGATGCATTTACATAGGAAGATTGAGGAGTGACAAATAGAATAAAGAATATTCTAAATAGCAGAAAGATGATGCAGGTGTATGCATGGACGAATAATTGATAAGAACAGGAGAGTTTAAGAAAGCATTTAATAAGGTACACATAGTTCTGATGCAGGGCTTCAATCTAAAACATTGACATATACCTTGATGTTGCTTGACCTGCTGAGTTCTGCAAGTGTTCTTTGTTCCAGATTCCAGCACATGCAATCTCTCCTGCTGAAAAGACTGAAAGTCAAGCTGATCCTTTATAAAACCCCTGTCCAGCTTTGGCAAGAGTATTATGTTCACTTCCGGTCACAACATTAAAGGAAGGATGTGAAGGCATTAGAAATGATCCGAAAACGATTTATGAGGAGGGTTCCAGGAATGAAAGACTATAATTAGAGACCGTGTGACTGTTTTCTTCAGAGAATACTTTTGCAGTGTATCTTTGCAATCTGGAATTCACTGCCTGCAGGTGGAGACAAGGCAGGTTCCATTGTGACCTTCATGAGGGAAGTGCATAAATCGATGGTGAAGGATCATTTGTAAGGTGATGGAGAAGAGGCCATGGTAGGAAGAGTCAGTGATTAAAAACAGAATGGGCTGAATGGCTTCCTCAGCTGTAACCACTCAATGATTCAGTGATTGTATGGTTTCTCAGCAAGGGTTTTCAACCTAAAATGTTACCTCAGATTCTCTTTCCATGGATGCTTTTTGCCCTTTTCAAGTTCTCCAGCATTTTCTGTTTTTATTCTATAATTTTTGGTAAAGGTGATAGAAGCAATAGGATTAATAGAAAGAAGCTTCAGAATTGTGTCACCTAGACCTCTCATTGGATCTCCCTGGGCAGCGCATATTTTGGCAGATATCCCAACAATCCACCTTCAAAGTCTGCTTGAGGTGAACTTGGCACATGTACAATAAGCCAGTTGCACTTAATGGGGGTCCGCAGCTCCCAGAAGACAGCAAGAAGAGCCAGCTGAGATTTAAAAAAAACAGAAAATGCTGGAAATAGAAAAAGAGTCACACAGCACCATAATAGGCTCTTCAGCCCAATAAGCTCACATCAACCATCAACGACCCTCCAGACCAGGGATTCCTAACCCTTTTTGTGCCATTGACCCTGACCATTAACCAAGAGGGTCCATGAACTCCAGGTTGGGAACCCCCGATTTACACAAATCCCACATTAAACACGATTTTATTCTCCAGACATTGACATCAGTTCCTCCCAGATTATACCATTCACCTATAGTAATTTTCAATGGGCTGTTGACTTATCAGTTTGCATGTCCTTGAAAGTACTGAAAAAGTTAGAGCATTCTGAGGAGCAATGTACGATCACAGGGAGAATGTACTGGTTCCACCAAGAAAGCACCAAAGTTTGGAATTGAAGCCAGGTCACTTGAACTGTGAGGCAGCAACTCTACAAGCTACACAACTCAGCAGATCAGGCATCTTCTGTGGAGACCATACGACCATAAGACATAGAATCAGAATTAAACTACTCAGCCCATTGAGCCTGCTCTGTCATTCCATCATGGCTGATTTATTATTCCTCTCAACCCAAATCTCCTGCCTTCTCCTCGTAACCTTTGATGCCCTGATGAACCAAGAACCTATCAACCTCTGCTTTAAATATCACCAATGACTTGGTCTCCACAAGATATGTGGCAATGAATTCCATAGATTTACTACCCTTTTGCTGAAGAAATTCCTTCTCATCTCTGTTATAAATGGATGTCCCTCTATTCTGAGTCTGTGCCCTTTGGTCTTAGACTCATCCACTATAGGAAAATTCTCTCCAAATCCACTTTGCCTAGGTCTTTCACTATTCGGTGGGTTTCAATGTGATCCCCCCCCCCATTCTTCTAATATCCAGTGAGTACAGTCCCAGTCCCAGAGTCATTAAGTGCTCCCCATATGTTAACCCTTTTATTCCTGGAATCATTCTCATGAAACTTCTCTGGACCCTCCCCAATGCCAGCACATCCTTCCTTAGATAAGGGGCCCAAAACTGCTCACAATCGTCCAAGTGAGGTCTGAACAATGCCAGGAAAGCCTCAGCATCGCATCCTTGCTCTGATAATCTCATCCTCTCACAGTGAATGCCAACACTGCACTTGCCTTCCTTACCACCAACTCAACCTATAAGTTAACCTTTAGGGAATCCTATTAAAGAAACCCCAAGTCCCTTTGCATCTCTGATTTTTGAGTTTCTCCCTGTTTAGAAAATAGTCTATGCATTTATTCCTTCTACAAAAGTGCGTGACCATTCGCTTCCCTACACTTATACTCCATCTGCCACTTCCTTGCCTGCTCCCCCAATCTGTCCCAGTCCTTCTGCAGACACCCTGCTTGCTCAACACTACCTTCTCCTCCACCTATTTTTGTGGAGAGAGAACCAGGATTGATATTTCAGATCAAACATTTTTATCTTCTCTTGGAAAAGTCAGAAATCAAACATTTTTAAAAAATATTGTGTGTGTGGAGGGGAGGGGGCAGGGAAGGGTGGAAAAACAGAAGGAATCAAAACTAGGTTAGCTTTTCAAAGAACTGCTTGATCTAGTTAGTCTAAACATTCTTTTTTAAGTGTGCTTGCATTTGTGTATTTTTTCAGTCATTTTTAAAATATTTTCTGTTTTTAACTTTTTAAATTTATTTCCTGAACTCTTTAAATATTCGTGAGCCTCTTACCACCTGCTCCTTCGTGCCACACCTTTGCTTTGGGAACTAGCTTGCCAGTGATCAGTGATCTCACGGTGGTAGTCAAATTCTCCCAAGTGCTTCTAAAGTTGCCAAAAAAGTCACTGGAATAACTGGAAATTAAAGAGAAACAAGTTGAAGCATGGGAAACATAACTACTTTTGGAAGCAGTTTCTTTTTATTATTGCGGTGTAATCCTAATGGTATAAACCAAAGGTATACATTGAGCATTGTTGGTGGTGGAAATCCAGTGGAGACAACCATTGCAAAACTACAGGTTTACAAGCCATATATTTGACTTTTAACTTTATTTGTCAGCCAGAAGAAAAGTCGATCCTATGAAGACTCGCACAGTATATAATGAAATAATTTGGAAGTACCTTTCACAAAGTAATAAACATGTGTCTCCCATTAACTGTGACTGGGTGTTAAAATAATCTTAATTTAGTCATAAGTCAATCTTTGAAATGAAAATCTTTAACTTGCCTTTCCAGGGCTCTACTATTGAGAGCCGAACATAAATTCATAGCTTAAAAACAAATAAAATGATAGCTCCCACTCCACAGTTATTTTCCATACCACAGGATTTTCTAAAATCCTTTCCAACCTCTGAAGTGTGGTCACTATTGAAAATGAGGTGATCGGCAGCCCCCACACCCCAACAAGCAGAAATGTAATAACGTCCAGATCATCTGTTGTTTGGTGTCGATGATTGAGGGATAAGTATTGGTACCAGAATACAAGGGAGAAGAATACATTGCATCTATGTTTGTGAACACGACTTTGAATTTTCCCTCAAATTTCCTGATTTGGGATTTTTTTAACCCCATGATAAAATATAGCTGAATTCACTAAGCACTGTTTCATTTGCTTATTTGCTTCACTGCAACTATTTTTCCTACTGGTTTCTGACCTAACAGTTGATAATTTGTTCAGCATGAAACAATACTTTTTACAGCTCTCGCTGCTTTCAAAATCATGCGTGTGGTAAATAATAGATGTTAATATGCTTTCTCTACAGAGGGCAGCATGAGACCACATACAACAAAAACTAACCCCATTCAAAAATGAACCCCATGTCTACAGCACACACATAGCTAAGCAAACAAGATTATACAGAAACTACATGTATGCACATAGCATTTTAAAATATGAATCATATTTTCATTACTCCAAATAAGTTTCTTTATAATTGCTCTTCTTCATTGCCACGGTTGCCTTAAAGTATTTCAGTGTCTCTGGGAAAATTGAGAGACTTAAACCATAGAAACCATAGAAACTACAGCACAGAAACAGGCCCTTTGGCCCTTCTTGGCTGTGCCAAACCATTTTCTGCCTAGTCCCACTAATTTGGTTAAATCAAAATGGAAGTAGTAACCTTGATGTGAGGCATCATAGTTCTGTCCTGTGGAAGGGTTTCAGCCTGAAATGTTGACTGCACTCTGTTCCTAGATGCTGCTTAGCCTGCTGAGCTCCAACATTTTGTGTCTGTTGCTAGGATGTGAAGATCTAGTAGGTACAAGATTTATTCTGCAGGATACAAATACATGTAATATTTTTTCTTTCTCACTGTTGGGATGTGACAAGTGGAGCTTTTATTACCAGTCCTGAACAGCCGTGGTTCCCTAGGCCACATAATGAAAGGTTGAAGTTACTGTATCTATGTGGGAGCCCAACTGCAGTCAACAGAGAAGATAAGGAATGCAGATTTGCCACCTTTCAACTCATTAGGGCATCTGTTGAAATTTCAGTTTATCATGACACCTATTTTTTTTAAATGGAAGTCAAAATTTTCAAGCCATCATGGTGGTGTTTTGACTCTGTGTTCATTGGATGAACTATTTCCAGCCATTAGATCATGAGCCAGTTAATACAACTATGAAGATAAGATGTCCATTGTTGTCCTATGGTTTCTGTTGAGTAAAGAGAATATAATTCATACAACTTGACTTATCTTTGTCTTAATATTGCAGAAGTTTCATGTGCTAGAGTCTGACACTTGTCTATAACATGGCATGGTGGGTAAAGGTGCTCTTAGTTACATTGGAAACTTGGAAAACAAGTCACCCACCAGTCACACCTGATGAGTTCTTGGAATTAGATGCCAATTCATTTGGAGGGCAGATTTGTACAGTGGGGCCAGGTTTGTAGAGAACCTTTCATCCTGCAGATACTAAGGAGAAGACTCATCATCCTGTATTCTTCAGTTTATAAGGTGACAATGCCATGGAGTTTATCTTCAGAGTGAATGCAGCTGTGGTTATTGTCTGTGTATTTTGGCTTGGTTTGGGTTGACTTTGCTTCTGGTGTACAGTTGGTATAGTCTGAACTGTGTATGTCTCATTAGTTCTAAGCAATAGCTTGTGAAATTAGTTGAAAGATTGGTGCGGCGGTGCAGTGAGGTTGTTTTAGAAAAGTATCAATATAGCACTGAGGCTTTGGGTGATTGAAGAAAAGAGTGTTTGAAGATCAAGATCTCAGGCATGACTCAAGATTCATTGTTTACCAGGCAGCAGTTATCCCTGACCTTCCCAATTACCTACAGCAGACAGCTCAAGGCCCTGGAAAGATGCCATGAATGCTATATTTGCAAAATGCTCTAAATTCATTCAAAGTTAAGTGAACCAATGCCAGTGCCCCCTCCCAAGCCAACATTCCAAAGATCTGGAGCCTTACTTACATTGAGTTGTTTCTCTTGCACAGGCCATACTGTTGCATCCCTTGATGCCAGATTTCTGAAACATTCTCTTTTGAGCTCGGTGGTGGGTAGAAATAACCAAGGAGATGGAGGAAAAGATTCAATGATATGTTCAGAGTATCCTGGAAGAAATGCAACATTTCCATGGATTCCTGGGCCTCCCAAGCCCATGACTGCTCAAAGTGGAGAAGGAAAGATCAAGATGGTATAGACAATCTTGCAGCCATAAGTTGGGAGCATACTGAAGCGCAGTGTAAAAATAGGAAGGAGTGTACTCCTCAGCCATCCACCTGTCCCACTTGTAGAAGAGTGTCCACATTAGCTTTATCAGTCATCTCAAAATCCACAAACCAGACTGGAAGTAAGATACCTTATCTCCAGAATGCCTCTGATGAAGGCTAATTCAGTGTCTCATACCCAGTTCTTGACAGTATAGAGCCAGAAATAAAATTTAAAAAAAACAACAGTATAATGCTGCAACAAATAAGCAAACCTCAGATTGCCTCAAGATTCAATGATAAGGAACAGACCTGAGCTAATCATCATATGGCACCACCATAGTGGCTCTTTCAGCCTGTTTTATTGTCTTGACTTTCTTCTACAGGTATTATGTTAAGATACCATTAAAGGGAAGTAGTTCTGAATAATGCAATAAGGCACCCGGACTGGTATGAATGTCAGACAGTCCCATGTAGATGACATTTTTCATTCTTCAGATCAATGGCCTCCCTTTTACCCTCTGATCTTGGATAAACAAGCTTCATCAGGCATTGGCCTTTCCTATTATTGAAAGTTGCTTATGCTATTGGTATTTTGTTATTGGAATTAGTTTTCTATTGTCACATGTACCAAGGTACAATGAGAAGTTGCCTTGGATGCTGTTCATACAGATCAAAATCATTACACAGTACATCGAGGTAGAACAAGGTAAAATAATGACAATGCAGAATGAAGTGTAAATGCTACAAGGAAAGTGTAGTGCAGGATAACAATAAAGGTCAAGGTCATAATGAGGTAGAACATGAAGTCAAGAGAGCATCTTATCATCAAATGTTACAACTTTGCCTTCTTACCTTTTCTGTGGGCTTGAAATCTTTAGCTGGGGCTTCCTCCTCACCCTGTTGCACAGAATGTCGTTACTTTGTAGATGTTAGCAAGGGAGTGGATGGCTTTCTTAATAATTCCATAATCAGCAGAGTGAAAAATTGTTAAAGATAGTTATCAAGCCAAAGAGTTGTGGGCCAGCAAGTTCCAAAATTCTTTCCTTCGGAGGAATGGGGATATTCAATTCTATACTTTCAACAATGAAAATCTATAATTTTTGTAGATGCATGAAAGTAAAGTGAGGAAGATAGATTTAAATTACAGCAATGACCTTACAGTGGCAGAGGGTCTATTGGACCTGTTCATGTGTCATGGTTTTCTGGATCTATCACTAACATACCTGAGGGTGATCCTGATCTTTCTGTTTTTGCCAAACTTGAAGTCAATAACCACTAATCTACTGCTGAGAGCACATAAGCTTAAAATCACAAAGGATGGGGAACTAAAGCAAAGAAAGTTCCAGAGGCCAAATATACAGGACATGGATTATATGATGAAAGAAAATTGCATCTTTCTGAGCTGTTTTATTTTTTGATTCTTTGATTTAAAAAATAATTTCAAACAAAAGCTATTTGACTGTGTGCTTTCATATTCACACTAAGGAAACCTTGTATTTGGGACTATGTCTCACAAACCTTGGTGAACAAACTCCTGCTACTTAGTCTAAATGCACTACTGTGCATATGGGTGTTGGACTTCCTAACCAAAATACTTCAAATAGTCAGGCTGCACAACCACTCCTCCCTTCCCATCATCTTTAACACGGGTGCCCCCCTCCTCAAGGCTGAATGCTGCTGCTATTGCTGTACATGCTGCTCGCACGTACTGCGTGGCCAACCGCCCAGGTAACCAAATTGTCAAGTTTACCAATGACATGACAGTGGTAAATGGCCTACAGAGAGAAGGTGGAAGAGCATGAGGCCATCTGCCAGGCAAATAAGCTCTATCTGAATGTTAACAAGACAAAAGTTAACATTTAACTTCAAGAGATCTCATACCACTCACGCTGTTCTTTGTATTGGTGGCATAACAGTGGAGATTGCGAGCAGTTTCAGGCTCCTGGAGAGCACATTTCGCACAACTTTTCATGGTCCGAAGAACACATTGTACACAATAAAGAAAGCTCACCAATGCCTCTACATTCTGAGGATGATGAAGACAGCTGGGCTATGAACATCAGGCTTTAACATCCTTTTACAGATGTACAGTAGAGAGCATCATAAAGTGCTGCATGGCTGCATGGTATAGAAACTATACTGCAGCAGACAGGAAGGCACTAAAATGGGTTGTCAAAACTGCCCAATGCATCACTAGCTCCAGTCTACCCACCATCAAGGTGCTGGAGGAAGACCAGCAATATCATGAATGA
This sequence comes from Mobula birostris, assembly GCF_030028105.1. Classification (NCBI taxonomy): domain Eukaryota; kingdom Metazoa; phylum Chordata; class Chondrichthyes; order Myliobatiformes; family Myliobatidae; genus Mobula; species Mobula birostris. The sequence continues at coordinate 72,801,886 of NC_092377.1, read as the reverse complement.
TCCCATCCACCCTGCTCATGGATTGTTTGTCCCAATCCCATCAGGAGGCTACACTGCATCCATGCTAGGACCACCAGTCACAAAAACAGTTACATTCCTCAAAACAGTAAGGCTGATCAACACCTTCACCCACTAACCTATCACACCACTACTTCATAATTTCCTATCAGAGTTAACTTATGAAGAGACACTCCTGTACCTGACATCACTTTATGTTCATACAATCAATCTGTATATACAAGCTATCTTATGTATTTATATTTATTGTGCTTTCTTTTATTATTATCCCTTTATCTTATTGGGCTGTGTCAGATCCGGAGAAACAACTATTTTGTTCTTCTTTACAGTTGTATACTGGAAATGACATTTTGAATCTTGAATCTTGTCTGTTCCCAGTTGACACCTATGAAGTTGGGAAAACCACTTTGAGTTAGATCAATTGAATTCAATTGACTTTATTTCTTACATCCTTCACATACATGAGGAGCAAACCATCTTTACGTTATGTCTCCATCAAAATGTGCAATCATTGTAGTTTACAATAATTTATAATAAATAGAACATAGAAATGCACTCAAATCAATGTGAGTTAATCAGTCTGATGGCCTGGTGGAAGAAACTGTTCCAGAGCCTGCTGGTCTTGGCTCTTATGCTGCGGTACCAATTCCCAGATGGTAGCAGCTGAAAAAGATTGTGGTTGGGGTGACTTGGGTCCCCGAAGAACTTTCGGCCCCTTTTTTCACACCTGTCTTTGCAAATGTCGTGAATCATGGTAAGTTCACAACTGCAGATGCGCTGGGCTGTCTGCACCGCTATCTGCAGAGTCCTGCGATTGAGGGAGGTACAGTTCTCATACCAAGCAGTGATGCAGCCAGTCAGGATGCTCTCAATTATGCCCCTGTAGAAAGTTCTTAGGATTTGGGGGCCATACCAAACTAACTGATATATCTGACATTTTTATTGTAATTTGTGATCTGTAGCACAGAGGGAGCCTTAGAACATATACCAATGAAGCCTTATCTTGCTTTATTGGCAACAAAGTAAACTAAGTCCTACAACTATCTGACGAACTAAACTACGCAAGGAATGGCTTTACATGAGTAGATAAACAGGCAATGATATATTCTTTCATCATTTAGAGACCTCGGTGTAGATATTGATTTTTGGTTACCATTACATATTAAATGGTAGTGTGGCATTGGCTGCCAGCTAGCTTAGAAATTCATTGGTACTTCCAGGGGCATATAGACAATTATTGTGCGAGTTGCTGGTCATTCTTTTGATTGTGGGCCTGTTGAATGGGAATTCACCCCCTGCCAGCATTGCTCCACAGGCCCAGTGCATCAGATGTGACTGAACTAGCCTTATACTGGGAAGAGCCTGCCTTCACATGTGCTACCATTGCATGGTTGTCAAATGAAGTGGTGGAAAGTTTGCAGAGGAAGAAGACCCAAAGTGGGGAATGTTATGAATGAGAATGGAGGTTAGGATGTTTGAGAGTGATTGACTGTGGAGATTACTGACAACTTCCATTGGGGAATATGGGAGTCAGTTGGTCACGTTGGCTGGATGAAGGACTTAGGTTGGGGGGGGGAGGATGTTGGTTTGTCAGGTGACTAGGGTCTGTGAGAAGTAGTTGAATGTGGTTTGGAGGATGAAATTTGTGCTTGATTATGAGATTGAAACAGGAAAGGGGGAGGGTGTCTTTCCATATGTCTTTATGACATTCCATATGTCTTTATGACATATAAGGAAGCCATTTGGCCCATTGAGTCTCTACCAGCTCACAGAGCAAAACCATTCCCTCACTGATTTCTCCCCTCATTCCCAACAACTCTCCATCGATTCTATCATCATCTACACACTAGGGGCAATTTATAGTGGCTGATTAGCCTACAAACCCATGTGCACTTGAGATGTGCGTCGAAATCAGAACAGTAGGAGAAATCTACACAGTTACAGGGAGAACATGCAAATTCCACACAAGCAGCTCTGAAAATCAGGATTAAGCCTGGGTCACTGGAGCTGTGAGCTCTACGAACAGCTTCTGGTGTATCTAAGTGATAACTCACCCACAATTTGAACTTGGCACCTTACACATGCTGTAGGTTGGAATGTCCAACACAAGGAACATATCTGTAGGCCAATACATCCATACTTGGTTAACATGATTTGAGGGTTAAGGTGATGAACTTGACAGAGTGGGATAATTAGGATCTTGGTGCTGTGGGACAGGGTTGGTTTGGTGGGACTCAAAGGGGACCACTTGATGGGATGGGATATGTTCATTGAGGCCCAGTTTTAATTATCTCGCTCCACACCAAACTGGGCCATGGAGTCCTGGTGGGTGGTGAGTGAAGAACAACATTCACACAGAAACCTTACTTCTGCTGGCAACGCATTGCAATTCATGAGCAAAATGGTCTAAATGATTCATCCATATTATCGATTAGAGACAGAGCGTATTTCCCGAGTAGCATGTATCAACTCAGAAACCATTGCTGCCCACATCCATCCACTTCAATTTTCCTCTCCATGCTACTGGAAAAGATATTCCCAATACAAATGAAATTTTGTGTGGTGACAGAACTCCCCAACCCCCTGATACCCCACCCCTCCATCATCTCACCTCAATATTTTTGAGAGGTCATCAATGTTCTGCAGAGACTATTGCATCTACCTGTTGTATCCATTGGTGACCAAAGGATTTCTGTCCCTCAGAACTCCCTCTTTGAATCTCCACAGAGAAAATGACACAGAGCAGAATGAGCAAAGATAGACAGTAAAACGTTCATGAAACCTGCCTCCTCTACTGTCAAGATGAAGCCACACTCAGGTTGGAGGAACAACACCTTATATTCCGTCTGGGTAGCCTCCAACTTGAAGGCATGAATATTGACTCCTCTAACTTCCGTTAATGCCCCTCCTCCCCTTCACACCCCATCCCTTATTTATCTATGTATGTATTTATTTATTTATCCCCCTCTCCCCCCACCTTTTTCTCTCTCTCTTTTTTCTCCCTCTGTCCCTCTCACTATAACTCCTTGCCTGCTCTCCACCCTCTGGGCTCCCCTCCCCCCTTCTCTTTCTCCCCAGGCTTCCCGTCCCATGATCCTCTCCCTTCTCCAGCCTGGTATCCCTTTTGCCAATCAAATTTCCAGCTCTTAGATCCACCCCTCCCCTCCTGTCTTCTCCTATCATTTCGGATCTCCCCCTCCCACTTTCAAATCTCTTACTATCTCCTCTTTCAGTTAGTCCTGACGAAGGGTCTCTACCTGAAACGTCGACAGTACCTCTTCCTATAGATGCTGCCTGGCCTGCTGCGTTCCAACAGCATTTTTTGTGTGTGTTGCTTATAATTTAGTTATCACACAATAGCCATGCAAGTCCAGGTAAAATTATTAGTGAAGGGAAAGTCAGGTTTGGAAATGTTCATTCAGCACAGAGAAAGAAGTCAATCCAGAATGCCAAAGACATCACGATCTGTGCGCTCATGTGAGAAACAACTTCACTCATGGCCCACTAAAAAGAGTTAAATGGATGTTCTGTGTTTTAAATTGATCTTCACTGGAGAGCCGAGGATTTACAACAAACCTGCACTTTACCTGACAGCAAAATGCTTGATTCTGACATAGGATGGAAGATAAAAAAAATTCCATTATCTGGCACTGTCAACCATTGCCCAACAAGCACAGCGAGGAAGATAAGTAATGGTTTAAATGACATACTGTCTCACTTGAATGGCAATTATTCATATGCAGCAGTTACCCAGCAATAATGGCTTCACAGTTACAATGTCATTCATTAGCCTATTATTGGACTGGAAATAGAAACTTGCACACCACCCCATTCACACAGGTCACAGCCTTTTTTTGTCAGCAACAAGTTCCAGTATTATGAATACTTTTTAACCCGAGGTTATGTTGAACTAATAATACGCTGTTGCTCTGAGGTGGAAGTTGCTGACTGTAGGTTGTGTTTAATACTCATAAATTGTTATTTTCTGTCTGAAGCTGTCACAAGCTATTTGTGACTACTACAGTGGAATGGTGAATCAAATAGGACAACCTTAATATAAAGGTCACCTATCCGCAGCTCTTCCACACACCCATGTATAAAACTTCTAAAGCTGAGTGAGCAGTGTGAAAATACTCAAAAATGAAATGTTCTAGCACGAATGTACTGTACACCTTGTTTCACAATGTCAGATACAAATTAAAGGAAGTCTGTTATGTTCTGATCTAATAATAATAATAACTTTATTTATATAGCACCTTTCATACATTAAGATGCGGACTGAAAGTGCTTTACACAGATTATACAGATGTATCAATATAGTCATAAAATACGAGGCAAATTGATAAATTGCAGTAAAGACAAACATTGTACGGAATAAAATGTAATCAACATTTAAACCACGGATTTGGAAGATTTCTCTCCAGTTCCTTGTGCTCTGAAAAGAAGACAGCCATCTATTAGAAACATGGGAGCATCTATTATGTTTGGACCAATGCTTGGACCCTTGTTCAGAATTACACAAGAACCTGAGAAATGTGACCTAGGCCAGGCCATTCAGTCCTTCATACCTCCTCCTCTAAATAGTGATGTAATGGGTGAACTTTTTTCTCAACTCTTGATAGCCACTGGGGAGTGCTGTGGAATAGAAAGAAATGGGAGTACAGGTGCATAGTTGGCTGAAAGTGGTGTTATCATGAAAGCAGATAGGGTGGTGAAGAAGGTTTCAGCACGCTGGCCTTCATCAGTCAGGGCACTGAGTATAGAGTTTGGGATGCTATATTACAGTTATACAAGATGCAGGTGACCCTGCACTTGGGTATTGTGTACAGCTTTGGTCAGCCTATTAGAAGAAAAGATTCATTAAGCTAGAAAAAGGATTTGCAATGACGATGCCAGAACTCAAGGCCCTAAGGTATAGGGAAAAGTTGGCCAGGCTAGGATTTTATCCCTTGAAATATAGGAATCTGAGGGGTGACCTTGCAGAGATGTACAAAATCATGAGGCGTACAGATAGGGTGAATGCACACAGTTTTTTTTCCAGGGAAAGGTGTGGTAAGCCATATACATATGTTGTAACTGGGTTACCTGTCTGGACACACCCCTCTGCTGACTGCTCCTGTGGCTCCTCTCACAGACCCCTGAATAAAGGCGATTGGGCCACTGCTCCTCCCTCAGTCCAGGGCAGATACTCAGTATGGTCGAGGTCACATTTTACTGCTAATAAAAGCCTTTCAGTATTTACTCTACTTCCAGTCTTTTGGAGTAATTGATAGTGCATCAAACGGGAACCCAAAAACTAGAGGGCATAAGTTTAAATTGAGAGGGAAAGATGTGAAAGGGATCTGAGGGGCAGAAGGTGGAGCATCCATGGATCAGTCTGTCACAGAAGGTTGAGGCAGGTATAATAATGACATTTAAAAGACATTTGGATATGTACGTGGATTGTAAAGGTATAGAAGGATATGGGCCAAATGGGGCAAATGGAACCAGCTTAAGTGGGCTCCTTGGTCTGCAAGGGTGCGTGGGATCAAAGGGCCTGTTTCTATGTAACGATATGATTCTATGCTGCTGTGAGACTGTAAATTTATTTCCATGACTTTTAGCTCTGCATTCCCTTAATGACAAAAGAAAATAATTGAGATAACTTTCTCTGGATGAACAACGGATTAGTATAATAGCTCTGCATTTGCAGGTAAAATATTTATCCGCAAACAAAATGACATCATAGAATGGCTAAAGCAGTGATGATCACAATAAACTGCTTTGTCAATGTACTAAAACATTCCAAGTTGTTTCAAAAACATACTGTTGTATGTAACAAACTACATCAAGAAGTCACATAGAAATAAGAACAAAGGGAGAGGGACTAAAATGTACGATGACAGAGGGAAGAAAAATACTCTTCAAAAGGCTGCAGGAATGAATTACAGAACTAAGGACTTTAGGGACTGATCCTATATTGAAATGTGGTACAGTGATTGAACTGGGGGATGAGAAAGGGGTGGGCTTGGAAGAATGCAGTTACCTTGAAGATATATTAGGCTGGAAGAGGTTAGATATAAGAGGGTAAGACTGGGAAGAAAGTTGAAAACAATAATGAGAAACTTAAAATTGCTTTTTTTAAGCACACTGTAGTGTAAGTCTCTGAGCATTGATAGAAAATGATCTGAAAGGCAAGTTAATTTGACATTGCTTAACTGGCCAGCATTCCTTCTTTCTGCCTCTGCAACGTTCTATTAATTGGGGGCCGAGGTGTGGTAGATTACAAATTCAGCCTTAAGCAATTAATAAACTCATTGGATACTCCAAAGTAGAAATACCACAGGTTTGATTTGTGGGCTGCAAGGGTTGAAGTTATATTGATCATAAGGTAGAGAGGCCCAGTGGTTGTGGGAAAGGTCTTGGTGTTAATGTAAGTTTAGTGTGAATGGGTGGGTAATGGTCAGGGCAGACTCATTAGGTGTATGTGCCCATTCTATGCTGTGCTTCTCTAAAGGGAAGAGATCTGCCATCCTTATCCTATCTGGCCTCCATGTGACTTCAAATCCACTCACGATTGACTCATGACAGGATCCTCAGATCAGAGAAAACTAGAGACAGACAATAAATGTAACATCATCAGCAACATCCACATCCTGAGAATCAGTGGAAAGAAAATGAGAAACGTTTTAACATCAGCAGCTGCTAGGGTAGGGCGTTAAGGATCATCAGATCAAGGCAAAGTAATGAGACCCGATGGAACTAAACGGAGAAGTAGGCTCCAGAGAATAAACATATGCTCTTAAATTCCTGCTTCTAATTTTGGTGATAGTATTACTCAGAACAGGGCTAGATATTCTGACATCCCTTCATTTCTGAAGTTATACATTTGTTTTATTTAGATTCACAACGATAGTGGTTCCTTAAGGTTGTTATAACTGGGGGTCGTAGTAGTGATAAACTCCTACTAACTTTTAAATGCTCCCAAATGGCATGCATCTCAAATAGCCTCTGACGTGTGGCTTAACTATTAAGCCTGGCGGAACCATTTTTACCGGCAGGAGAAGGGTTACTGGTGCTTTAAAGCCAGTCGCTTTAGGCAGAAGGGGCTCGTCAGTCATGGTCAGCAGCTCATCTGGAAGAAGGAGAGTTCTGATCTCAAACCTCTGTTGCCTTGCGGCTGTACCCATGGGGAAGGCTTCTGGAGTAAACCCTGAAGGAAAAATCTGGAGCTGGAGTCCCTAAGGCAGTCCTACTTTGAGTTCAATGCTGACTGGGCACTCCTGCGATGTCTCTGATGCCAAACTGTATCTACCGGTCTCTGCTGTTCCTTTGGATTCATCAGCTGTGTGGAGAGGGGGAGCTTGCTACATGGCCACCAGCTTGCTCTCCTTATTGTACTGCCCTGACTTGCGTATCACATAGACAGCAACACCCATGGTTGAGCTTGACCAACGTAGGGCCTCATAAAGATAGTGAATCTGCTTTGGATACTAGAAGACTTGATTGAGATAGTTACAGCATTATGGTAAACAACTCCAGGAAAGTTCAACCACCTCTTTCACCATCTGAGCCCTGCTATAATAGCTATAATTGAATACAGCAGTAATGCATCTGTAGGTGCTTATTGCTTTTTTGATCTGGACTGACAGTGTAAGTTAAAATAAAGGAAAAATGGAAATTCTATGACAGCTGTGGCACATAATAAGTAAATTGGTTACAATTTACTGAATGACTTCTCTATCAGTATAAATTCATCTTCCCGAGAAAATATGCACTCAAAATTATGCTGTTTATAATGCCTTTGATTATGGCTACACAAGTGAAACAATCATTGATAATGACACATTGCTGGAAATGATTGTGTCTATGGTAATCTGCAAAGATAATGGGCTCGTTTTTTTGTCCCGTTTGTTGTCATATTCCATAAGCAGTGATTCTGCCAACTGTAGTGGCACAAATCCAGTTCCAAATCAACATTAGAAAAGCAATTCATCACTATTGCTGATGAAGGGTCTTGCCTGAAATATCAACTGTCCTTTCCTTTCCATGGATGCAGCCTGGCCTGGCCTGTTGAGTTCCTCCAGCACCTTGCATGTATTACTCTGGATTTCCAGCATCTGCAGAATGTTTTGTATTCATCACTATAGCTCGTGTTATATTCATCATTAGGTGTAGGATGTAAATAATAACCTTATAATAACTGGTCAGATTATCTACCTGACTGTGAGCTATATTTAGATTTATTACCTTCCTAGAATGTACCTCTCTATCTGAGTCGCTCAGTTTCAAGACAGCATCAAGTAGTGTTGGTCAACAGTACGTTAACATTGGGTCTCTATTTTCGATATATCACTCAGGCAGTTATCTCATTGGCATTGAGTTTATTGGAATAGCTTAGGATATTTTGTTCTAATAAGCTCCGCAACAAAAGCACAGGAGCCAATAGCAACACCAATACTACCCACATCTTGGCAAGGATAACTAGAAGACAAACGTCATGACTCCTACATTCCAGGAATCAGTATGGAAGCCTTACATTGATATTGTATTCTAAAAAAAACAAAATAATTCAAGGCATCCGAGAAGAGTGTGATTAGCACAGAAAAAAAACTGACAGTGAAGCAGAGAAGGAAATACTACACTTGATGATAAAAGAACTGAATTTACCATTGTATAGGAACTTCTACAACTCATTGTTAAGGCAGCAAAGACATGTCCCTTCAGGAGCATTCTGGCACATTTAATATACACTCTAAATGATTGTCCTTCAATGGTTATTGGTTGTAACCAATGTCCCTTAATGCTGCTGTATCTAAACTTAATGACTTATAAATATCCATTCTCACAGCATGGTCTTAGATATAGAGTCAGGAGTGCTTTTACTGATCATGGGGCATTCCCAAAAGCCATTAATGACTCAGTTTAACTATCCTGTCTTCTATTCTCCTTCCTATCCCACTGCACTTACCAATAGGTAGCTGCTAGCAGGGTCGATATAAGATCATACAACCATAAGACAGAGGAGCAGAATTAGACCATTTGGCCCATTGAGTCTGCTCTGCCATTTCATCACCACTGATTCATTTTCTGTTTTAGTCCCAATCTCCTGCCTTCTCCCTGTATCCCTTCATGCCCTGACGATTCAAGAATCTACCAACCACTGCCTTAAATATACCCAATAACTTAGACCAGAAAACCATAAGACCATAACAGAATTAGGCCATTCAGCCCATCGAGTTCACGCCACCATTTCATCATTGCTGATTCTGGATCCCATTCAACCCCACACACCTGCCCTCTCACCATATCCTTCGATGCCCTGACCAATCAGCAATATATCAACTTTCACTTTAAATATACCCAGAGACTTGGCCTCAATTGTGTCTGTGGCAGAGCGTTCCACAGACTCATCACTCTTTGGCTAAAAAAATTCCTCCTTACTTCTGCTCTAGAAGGTCGCTCCTCAATTTTAAGGTTGTGCCCTCTAGTTCTGGATACCCCCTACCAGAGGAAACATCCTTTCCACACCCACCCTATCCAGTCCTTTCAACTTCTGGTAGGTTTCAATGAGATCCACATGCATTCTTATAAACTCCTGTGAGTACAGGCCCAAAGCTGCCAAACGCTCCTCACATGTTAACCCCTTCATTCCCAGAATCATCCTCGTGAACCTTCTCTGGACTCTCTCCAATGATAATACATCCCTTCCGAGATAAGGGGCCCGAAACTGTTGACAATACTCCAGGTGTAGCGTCACTACTGTCTTATAAAGCTTCAGCATTATCTCCTTGTTTTTATGTTCTTTTCTCCTTAAAATAAATGGCAACATTGCATTTGCCTTCTTTACCACAGGCTCAATCCATGATTCAATCTTCTGGGAGTCTTGCATGAGGACTCTTAAGTCCTTTTGCACCTCTGATGTTTGAATTTTCTCCCCATTTAGATAACGGTCTGTACTATTATTCCTTTTACCAAAATGCATTATCATACTTTTCCCAACTGCTTCCTACTGCTACTTCCATCTGCTACTTTTTTGCCCATTCTTCCAATTTGTCTAAGTCCTGCTGCAATCACATTGCTTCCTCAGCATTACCTACCCCTCCACCTATCTTCATATCATCAACAAACTTTGCCACAAATCCATCAATTCTACTATCTAAATGATTGACAAACAATGTGAAAAGTAGCGGTCCCAATACTGACCCCTGAGGATCACCACTAGTCACAGGCAGCCAACCAGAAAAGGCCTCCTTTATTCCCACTCGCTGCCTCCTGCCAGCCAGCCATTCCTCTATCCGTGCCAGTACATTTTCTGGAACACCATAGGATTTTATCTTGTTAACCAGCTTCATGTGAGGCACCTTATCAAGTGCATTCTGGAAACCTAAGTAAATGACATTCACTGTCTCTCCTTTGTCCACCCTGCTTATTACTTTTTTGAAGTATTCCAACAGATTTGTCAGGCAAGATTTCCCTTTACAGAAACCATGCTGACTTTGACTTATTTTATCATTAGTCTTCAAGTATCCAGAAACCTTGTCCTTAATAATGGAGTTCAACACTTTCCCAACCACTGAGGTTAGGCTACTGGCCTGTAGTTTCCTCTGTTTTGCCTTCCTCCCTTCTTAAAGAGTGAAGTGACATTTGCAATTTTCCAGTCATTGGGGACTATGCCAGAATCAAATGATTCTTGAAAGATCATGACCAATGCATCTGTTATTTCTTCAGCGACCTCTTTCAGGACTCTGGGATGTAATCCATCTGGTCCAGGTGACTTATCCAGCTTAAGACTTTTGAGCTTGCCTAGCACTTTTTCCTTTGTTATAGCAATGGCACTCACTCATGCTCCCTGGCACTCATGGACCTCTGGCACATTGCCAGTGTCTTCCACAGTGAAGACTGAAGCAAAGTACTTAATAAGTTCACCTGCCATTTCTTTGTCCCCCATTACTACCTCACCAGCATCATTTTCCTGTAGTCCAATATCAACTCTCTCACTTTCCTTTTATCCTCTGTATAACTGAAAAAGCTTTTAGTATCCTGCTTTATATTATCGGCTAGTTTGCCCTCATATTTCATCCTTTTCCTTCTTATTGCTTTTTTAATTGCCTTTTGTTGGACTCTAAAAGCTTCCAAATCATCCTACTTCCCAGTCACTTTTGCTACTTTATATGCCCTTTCCTTGGCTTTTATGCAGTCCTTAATTTCCCTTGTCAGCCACAGTTGACTAGCTCTGCCACTTGAGAACTTCTTCTCTGTGGAACGTATCTATTGTGCACCTTGTGAACTATTCCCAGACACTTCAGCCACCTCTGTTTTGCTGTCATCCTTGCCAGTATCCTCGTCCAATCCACCTGGGCAAGCACCTGTCTCATGCTTCTGAAATTCCCTTTATTCTATTGCGATACTGATACGTGTGACTTATGCTTCTCCCTCTCAAATTGCAGTATGACTTCAATCATATTATCATCACTTCCTCCTAAGGGTTCCTTTATATGAAGCTCCCTAATAAGATCTGCGTTATTACACAACACCCAATCTAAGATAGCCTTTCCCTGAGTAGGTTCAAGCACAAGCTGCTCTAAAAAGCCGTCTCGTAAGCATTCAACAAATTCCCTCTCTTGTAACCAAAAACCAACCTGATTTTCCAAATCCTCTTGCATATCAAACTCCTCCATTACAATTGTGTCATTACCCTTATTACATGCCCTTACTAGCTCTCCTTGCAATCTCAACCCCATACCTTGGATACTATTTGGAAGCCTATATATGATTCCCATTATGTTTTTTTTTACCCTTGCAGTTTCTTAACTCAACCCACACAGATTCTAAATTCTCTGATCCTATGCCACTTCTTTCTAAAGATGTAATTCCATCTCTTACCAATAGAGCCACACCACCACCTATGCCTTCTCTCCTGTCCTTTCAATACAAAGTATATCCTTACTTGTTAAACTCCCAATTATGACCTGCTTTCAGCCACGATTCTGTGATGCCTGCAACATTATCCCGACCAATCTCTAATCGCACCACGAGTTTGTCCACCTTATTCCAAATGCTATGTACATTTAAATACAGCATCTTCAATCCTGCATTCTTCCCACTTATGAATTTTGCCTCTGTGGTACAATTTAACTCTTTGCTTTGTCTGCATTTGTACCCGTGGGAGGAGAAGGTGGCCATGCGCCTGCGTGTGCGCAGCCCTCCAGTGAAAAATGATATCATATCTGTTAAATAGGGGCCGTGGACAATTCTGATTTGATGGAGAATGGACGTGAAAGCACAGAGGAACATCTGGAGGAATTTCTGAAATGCCCGTTTGCTGCTATCGTTACTGTGTAGTGGAGAATCTTTTGGAGGGTAGGCCTCAAAATCCTCAGCCTTGCCTGCTTTTGGCAACCGAGAAGGAGGTCGAATCGTTCGGACAGAGATGGCGCTCAGTACTCAGTGTCAGAGAGCTGATCAGAGCTCGAAGTTTTCGGATGACTCAGAGTCGGATTGTGGTCGGCATGGTAGGGAGAGTTTTTCTTCCTTCTCCTGTCTGCGTGAGATGTGGGACATTTGAGAAACTTTGAACTTCACTGTGCTCATGGACTTCTTGGTCAAGTTATGGTATTGTGCACTGTTGTAACTGTATGTTATAATTATGTGTTTTGTCAGTTTTTTCAGTCTTGGTTTGCCCTGTGTTTTGTGATATCACACCAGAAGAACTAATGTATCATTTCTTAATGCATGCATTACTAAATGACAATAACAGAGGGCTACCTGTCTTACCTAATCATTGGCTTGTCCTTCCAAACATTCATATTACATATTACATCATCTACTTGTAAACCTGCCGGCTCATCCTCAGCTCTGTCATACTGGTTCCCATCCCTCTGCCATATTGACCTCCACAGCTGCCTGTGGCAAAGAATTCCACAGATTCACCACTCTCTGGCTAAAGAAATTCCTCCTTATCACTGTAAGAGGGTATCCCTCTATCCTGAGGCTGTGTCCTCCGCTCTTAGACACCCCTACCATAGGGAACATCCTCTCCACATCCACTCTATCAAGCCCTTTCAACGTTCGAAAGGTTTCAATAAGGTCACCCGTCACTTCGGCATGGATGGTTTCATGTTGAATTTGGACATCTACAGCACCCTTTAAGTGAGTGTTTTTTTTTAATAAATTCAGGTAATTACCATTCATTCGTTATTGATCCCGAGAAGATTGTAGTGAGCTGTGTTTCTGAAGCGCTGCAGTCATCTTGGCGAATGCTCCCACACATATTAATAGGCTTGGAATTTCAGCATTTTATTCAGCTCCAATTGCTCCAGGCAGAAAGAAGGAAAGAAAGATGTGCATTTCTTCCTCAGTCTCAGTGTGGTGCAAAGTGTTTCTCACCTAATGAAGTACTTTTGATGTGTAATTTATAGTTGGTTTATTATTACCACATGTACCAAGATACAGTGAAAAGCTTTTGTTTGCATGTCAACCAGATAGATCATTGCATACTTAAGTACATCAAGGTCATGCGAAAGGAAAATAGAATGGAGAATTGAGTGCATTGCAGGTGGACAAATAAACTGTAAGTGTGATAACGAGGAAGACAGAGATCAAACAAACACAGTTTTAGCATACAAGAGGTTCTCCTTGGGACAATGCAGAGGAGACTGGTTTGGATGATGGTCTGGGCTAGGTTCACAACTCTCCACAATTTCTTACGGTTATGGGCAGAGCACCTGCAATACCAAGCTGTGATGCATTCTGCTAGGTTGCTTTCTATGGTTCACTATTTTCACTGATGCAAGAACAGAACCATTTCTATACACAGCAATGAGGTAGTTGTAATAAGCCACAGGATGATTACCGACTACAGCGAGAGCTAGGGGATCTTGAACCTGAAAGAAACCAACCTTGATATAGCATCACTTCTGCAGCACTCCTTTATAATTGCAACTTCAACTTATATTGCACCCCATATTCAACCTATATCACACCCCATCAGGGTTTGCACTCACTCTGATATTCTTCCAGGATTGTCCCCCCTAGAATTTCAAAAGACAATTAGGATAACTCACAGTCATAGTCATAGTCATAGTCATACTTTATTGATCCCGGGGGAAATTGGTTTTCATTACAGTTGCACCATACATAATAAATAGTAATAGAAATAGTAATAGTAATATTACTATTAGTAAATAGTAAATAGTAATAGTCATAGAAATAATAAATAGTAATAGAAAATAGTAATAAATAGTTAAATGGTAATATGTAAATTATGCCAGTAAATTATGAAATAAGTCCAGGACCAGCCTATTGGCTCAGGGTGTCTGACCCTCCAAGGGAGGAGTTGTAAAGTTTGATGGCCACAGGCAGGAATGACTTCCTATGACGCTCTGTGCTGCATCTTGGAGGAATGAGTCTCTGGCTGAATGTACTCCCATGCCCACCCAGTACATTATGTAGTGGATGGGAGACATTAACCAAGATGGCATGCAACTTAGACAGCATCCTCTTTTCAGACACCACCGTGAGAGAGTCCAGTTCCATCCCCACAACATCACTGGCCTTACGAATAAGTTTGTTGATTTTGTTGGTGTCTGCTACCCTCAGCCATCTGCCCAAGCACACAACAGCAAACAAGATAGTACTGGCCACCACAGACTCGTAGAACATCCTCAGCATCATCTGGCAGATGTTGAAGGACCTCAGTCTCCTCAGGAAATAGAGACGGCTCTGACCCTTCTTGTAGACAGCCTCAGTGTTCTTCGACCGGTCCAGTTTATTGTCAATTCGTATCCCCAGGTATTTGTAATCCTCCACCATGTCCACGCTGACCCCCTGGATGGAAACAGCGGTCACCGGTACCTTAGCTGTCCTCAGGTCTACCACCAGCTCCTTAGTCTTTTTCACATTAAGCTGCAGATAATTCTGCTCACACCATGTGACAAAGTTTCCTACCATAGCCCTGTACCCAACCTTATCTCCTTTGCTGATGCATCCAACTATGACAGAGTCATCCGAAAACTTCTGAAGATGACAAGACTCTGTGTAGTAGTTGAAGTCCGAGGTGTAAATGGTGAAGAGAAAGGGAGACAAGACAGTCCCCTGTGGAGCCCCAGTGCTGCTGATCACTCTGTCGGACACACAGTGTTGCAAGCACACGTACTGTGGTCTGCGAGTCAGGTAATCAAGGATCCATGATACCAGGGAAGCATCCACCTGCATCGCTGTCAGCTTCTCCCCCAGCAAAGCAGGGCGGATGGTGTTGAACGCACTGGAGAAGTCAAAAAACATGACCCTCACAGTGCTCGCTGGCTTGTCCAGGTGGGCGTAGACATGATGAAGTCATCAAAGAACCCCAGCTGTATTTTACATTCTTTTCTTGCTGTGTCCTAATTAATATTCCTCACTAAAGTACTTGGCTTGCAGTTATTGGTCACAAACCAACACAACCTAATATACAATGACCTTTTGTTGTTAGTTCCCTTTACTCTGCCTACATTCTTGAACCAAGTACCCATAAATGATCACTTAAAAAGAAAAGATGAATTGGTTCATAAAATAACACACTGGCATTCTGGTTCCTGACACATTTATTGAGCTATATTGAAATTCATTAAAATAAATGAAAGCACAGCGCACACTCGGCCTGAGATTCTATAATGCTTTCATACAAATTGCTTTCCTTGTAAAATTTTGGTAAAATTTATTGCAATAATTTATTCTCTTGTGATCATGCTAGCTTATCAACTTTCAGTCCTTACTTAGTTAAATGATTTTGAATTCTACCAAATCGACATGAAACAAATAGTTGGGATTTTGTGGTGTTGGGGTGAAGAATACAAAAGCTACATAGAGCAAATGAGGCTGCACTTTGGACCTATTGGTAACTGATTCTGATCCTTCAATTTCCGCAAGATATGTTGATTTCATTATATTCATTTTCAGATCAGTCAATAATGTTCTCAGAGCTACTTTTTATGGATACCATAGATGTGGGCAGAACAGCAACTTACGGCTTTGAAGTGGAATACAGACATTTGTGTCAATCTGCAGAATTTTAGGAAATGTGTTAAGACTTTATAGGTGTGCAAATGAAAGCAAGGCTTATTGGAGGGTTCCCTTGAAACGATGGCATAGTCTTGCTAAACTCTTTCTACCTGTTATTTTGCTATTTAATGTTTAAACCTCCTCTGCTAAAATTGGAAGCAATCTACCTTTAACCAACAGTTTTATAAGATTTATGGTCTCTCTAGCTGAGGAGGTTAGGGATAGAACATCTAAAGGCAATGTGCAAATGATCAGTGCTGAGTGTGTGCAGATTCACAGTCACACAGATATTGATTTGCACTGTACTCTTCATGGATTCTTGGATTCCTCACAACCCTTGCAGATGTCAGTTGGTACTGGAAAATGGGCAGTTGCTGCGTTTTAATGACTAATTTTAGGAAGTAGCTATGAGAAGCAGGAATTGCCTACACAGCTCTACTCCTACATACTTAGTGAGTTAGCTCAAAGCCACATCTCCCACAACTTATGTAAAGACAATACTAACCCAGGCAGTGATCAGCACTGAGATTACAGCCATCACTTTGATCCATGTCTGAGATTCCTGCTGTTTCAAACAAACAGTGTGTTTGAATTCAGGATAGTTCTTGACAGTGACTTTGTTTTTGGTTCTCTTGCTATCGAATCAGATATTATGAAATGAATCACACTCTAGCAACTTGAACTCAAAAATCTAGCCTGTAAGTTTTATTTGTAGTATTGAGGGTGGTGTGTGGCCAAGTGGTTAAGAAGTTCGTCTAGTGATTTGAAGGTCACTAGTTCGAGCCTTGGCCGAGGCAGCATGTTGTGTCCTTGAGCAAGGCACTTAACCACACATTGCTCTGCGACGGCACCGGTGCCAAGCTGTATGGGTCCTAATGCCCTTCCCTTGGACAACATCGGTGGCGTGGAAAGGGGAGACTTGCAGCATGGGCAACTGCCGGTCTTCCATACAACCTTGCCTAGGCCTGCGCCCTGGAAACCTTCCAAGGCGCAAATCCATGGTCTCATGAGACTAACAGATGCCTATTATTATTGTTATTGAGGGTGTGCTACACTGTCAGGGGCACTAACTATACGAGGAGATATTTGAATTTTGGCCTTATCTGCTGATCTTAGGTGGACTTTTAAGTCCACCTTTTAAGACCCCAGTGTATTGTTTGGAAGAATAGGCCAATTCTGGGGCAATTTTTATCACTCAATCAACATAACCAAAATAACTGATATTCTGGTCACTAACAGGCCAGTACATGTTGAAGATTAGCTCTAGAAAGCTGCTGTGCTTTTGTTCACAGGTTTCAGATTTCTGCACCTAAGCACAGCAATTTGGAAATAAGGCTTTCGAAATATGCTGGAAGTCCGAGAGGCAAGCAAGGAGTCCAGCGACAGATCCATAACATCCAGAGTGAAGGGTTGGATCAGTTTTGTCTCTACCTCTTAACTGTGTCAGAATGGCTACTGTGGACTGATGACTTAAATCAAGTTGCTGACCTTCATTAGTAAGTAAGTGATTTTATTGTTTTACTTTACTTTAAAACTTTTAATTGTTTAAATTGATTTGCACGTTGAATGTGGTTGAAATTAATTTATTGTTTTAATTATTAATTTTAATTTTTTAAAATTATTTCAGTGTTTTTCAACCATTTCTAAATGGCTCTGAGTATCAGAAACATTTTGAAGCAGGTGAATTTGTGTTTGAGGTGGTCCTAGAACAGAGCCCCAGTTCCTGCTGCCTGCAGCTCAGTTGTTCTTCACAGAATGACATTCTGCAGGGTGAGATGGTTTGCCGGATTCAGCATGATTTGGCCTAATGGGTGCCGCTTGTGTGAATTAATATAAAGAAGTGAGTCACCAAGTTCTCTGAATTGCACTGGTGGCTTTGTTTCAAAAACTACTTCCTAGACTGTCAAGTACTGGAGATGCCGCCAGGTTGTTTATTGAACCCTTACAAATGCAGGCCTTTCTTTCTCTCCAACAGCTATTTTACTTTCCGTCTCTTTGCACCCATCATAACATTGAAATCAATTTTCAACTCCTTCACTATTTTGTATCTTTAAGCATTGATTATGTTTTCCTCTTCAACTCAGCAGGACAAAACATTGCTCCTTACTTTCACTAGTGTCAGCATAATATTCCCTACTCACTCACCAGGGCAAAGTGGAAGAAGTGACCTTGTTTATTTCAGGAAACACCAGCTAGTGTTGAATTAACTCTAGCTGCTCATGGTTACAGTATTGCTATTAACCAAAGAGCATAGAACTTTCTTGCTTTAAGTAGATGAAACTGACAACATTTACATATGATTGGTAAAATAACCCAGTAAATCAGAGACCACACTGATTCCTTCCATTAAAAGCTCACTTGAGAAGGAATTCAATAGGCTCATCTGGAGTTCCTCTGAGTCTCAGCCTGGGGTAATGGATTCAATAACTCCTCAGGACTTCAGCAAATCATCCAGGTTCACATTTCAGTGAAGTGGTAAAAGAATGTGACACCATTGGAAAGGACATGCCTAGAAGCAGAAGATAAACACGTGGCACAAATAAAGAAACCTTTTCACTGGGAAAGGACTATCTATAACTACTGCGTTGCCTTACTGTATTAGGGCCTGGCGAGCAAGACATTTGCAAAATTCTTTTGTCTAAAGCTGCAAAGCTTCTCTGAGTCATAAAAGCAAAATTATTTTGTTATGACTGTATTGCATGATTCAGGGTCCTCGTGGTTGCACTGGTGTTCTTGAAATTTTGTTGATAAAGTTCCAACCGAATGAGCTGAAATAGGAACCACAACAATTGTATTCCAAGTTGTTTAAAGTTAATGGTGGGCTTTCTCGTGGTTCACCAAAAAAAAATGCATTAAGAACCATGATATGAGTCACTGCAAACAGGTCCTTTGGCTCACCTAACGCACATTGACCACCAACTATCTGTTTAAACTGATCCAGCACATATTCCATTTTATTAGAAGCAACTATCTCCAAATCTACCCCAACTCCTCTGCTTCTACCAAATACCTAAACAATCCATAGTGAACGTTCAACACCAACAAGCCACCTGCCCTTAAAATGTGATCATGACCAAGTGAAACTGGCTAAAGCAAGTCAGGAGAACTCCAGCTTTTCTATAAAAGGTGACCTAGGACATTTTATATTCCGTTATGCAATCTCTCAATGCTTCATTGAAGTAGAGGCCCAGATATTATGGCCAATAATTTAGAGTAACTCACCTGCATACGAACCGGCTCACTGAGATCATGGCGGTTTACCACTAATTCCTTAAACTACTCGACGTCAGTTTTGTAAAATAGAAGCAAGAAGATGCAAATCAGTGTTCTAGGGAAACAAGAGGAATAATTTACAGTGAATTCATTGTGGAACAGGTCCCAAGACAGGCCTGAACCTGAGGCATATCCCAGGAGCGGAATAAACACCACATGGTGGTGGAGATTGTGACTTGGGCTAAAGATACTAAATCCTCATTATTTAGTCGTGACTCCCAGTCAAGATGGCAACTGCGTCCAATGCTCCCTTGGTTGACGCCTTCTGGATAGACCACCAGACTATTTATTTAACTTCTTTTACTTCAGATTTTTGTCTTGAATGTGTTTCTGGAACTGTTGGAGCCTGCAATATGCAGTTTGAAGATCGTTTGGGTGTTCCAGCACTTTACGGTCTTCGAGAGGATTCCCTGAGGCAGTGAGTGCAAGCCTCGAGGTGAGAAGGCTGCGGGATGGGGTGTGAGCCGATGTTTGATTTCATTTTGCTGATTAAAGCTTCCATTGTTCCCTGATTAGGGGCGATGAGGGAGATTGAAACTTTGAGGCAAATGAGGAGGGTGAGCAGCATCTGCTTGCCTTCTGATTGCTGTGAGATCGCTCTGCAGCCGGAGAGGGGAGTTTGTGTGGCTCATCGCGATGCCCAGTTCTTGTTGCGTTTCGTGGGGGGGGGGGGAGAGCAGATTTGGGGGCTAATGTTCTTGTTGTGTTTCGAGCGGAGGGAAGAGGGTTTGGGGGCTGATGTTCTTGTTGTGTTTCAAAGGTTCATTTATTATCCAAGTATATATACAGTGTAAAACTCTGAGATTTTTACACTGTATATATACTTGGATAATAAATGAACCTTTGAAAGACATTGTGAGGCAAATGAAGACTGCAGGACTGAAAGGAAGTAATATGCATCTGGAATTTGAGACAATATCTTGTTCTACTCTGTGGTAGACTTTATTTTAATTTTAAGGTCGAAAAAATGAAGATTGAGATTGAAGTGATACATTATATAAAGGAATAGACTATGGATTTTGGATTGTAATAATCCAATCAGTTTCACTACAGCTCTAACCAGAGGATTCTCTGGTGAGCTGCATTACTGTTCCATGTCCTTGACTTCCACCACAATTAAAATATCTCCAAAATGAATTGGATATTTGCACTGAAAGCCAGGGTCCATGGGTGCCACCGTAGTGTAGTGGTTACCGTGATTACTTCGGCTCGGAGTGCTCTGGAGTTTGGAGTTCAGTTCTGGGGCTGCCTGCCAGAAGTACGTATGATCCCCCCATGAACTGTGTGGGTTACATCCAGCTGCTCAGGTTCCTCCCACAGTCCAAAGACGTACTGGTTACTAAGTTAATTGGTCATTGTCACTTGTCCTGAGATTAGGCTAGGGTTAAAATAGGTGGGTTGCTGGGTGGAGTGGCTCATCGGCCAGATGGACCTGTTGTGCGGTGTGTCTCTAAATAAATAATTGAGTTGTCCAGCTGGCTGTTGGTTCATGAGTTCCAGTTAGTGAAATTAAGTGAATTTGAATTTGCTGTGGGAGCTAGGTGCTAAGTAGATTCTTATACTGAATGTCCCACAACCCAGCACTTGGAAAACAAGGCTGGGTCTAGTGGAACATTTCTTGGCTTCACATGTGCCCTGATGTAAAAACTGTGAGAATTTATCTGTATCCCATAGCATATTCACATGAGGCATTTAATTTGTGACCATTTGTAGTAGGGTTATTAACATTTTAGAGATGATCTTTATTTGTCAGATGTACATCGAAACATGCAGTGAAATGCATAATCTTTGAGTGAACACTAACACAGTGTGACGTTCTGCTGAGAGAAGCTCACAGTGTTGTCATGCTTCCAGTGCCAACATAGCGCACCCACAGCTTACTAACACTAACCTATTTGTCCATTTGGACTGAGGGAGAAAACGGGAGCATCCGGAGGAAACACACACGATCATGGGAGAACGGACAGACTCCTCACAGTCAACAACGGGAATTGAACCCTGATCTTACACTAATCACTAACCGCTACACTACAGCTGTTACTAAAGCAACTGTTAACATTTTGACCAAGTTCTTAATCTTTTACTGTTAATCTTTTAATCAGGCTAAGCACATCCCTGTACTCAATTCGTGAAAAATATATTTATAAATGCTTTTGATAGTTATAGGTAATTTTGAAGCACCTGTGGCATTAATTGCACTTCAGGCCTCAGTGGTGAAAACATTATAAAATAACAGAAAATGAACTAATATGATGAGAGTTGCTACTTCAAGGTTCCGAAACTGATACTGTTCAATTTAAATCCATAAACTGTGGAAACATCACAATCTTTATTATTTACTCATTACTCCTACAAATTGGTGAACATTTTGCAATATACAGGCTGTTGTGGATTTTCAGTTCATAGTGCAGATATGCGCAGAGTAATATGTGGAAAACAGAGTGCTCTAGAAAGTTCTCTCTCTGCTCTCCCGATCTGGAACATTTAGCGATCAAATGTTGTCCATTTGATCTGCTGAGGGAGTTTTTTGGCATCATCCTGATAGCAGTGTACATTCCAACTCAGGCCAATGTCAGGCAGGCACTGGAGGATCTGAGCACTGTAATCAGGTGGCAGGAAACAGCACACACTGATGCCTTCCCTCCCATTGCAGGGATTTCAATCAGGTCAGCTTGAAAGAGTCTTCGAACAACTACCACCAACATATCACCTGTGGAATCAGAGGGGCCTTGACCACTGTTACACTGCCATCAAGAATGCTCACGGTGCTATCCCTGGCTATACTTCAGAAAGTCTAAACGCCTGGCTAGACTTCTACTCCTAGCATATAGGCATAAACTAAAGACTAGAGCACCATTGGTGAGGATCAAGAAGGAGCTGTAGGAGCATTTGCAGGACTACTAGGAGTTGCTGGACTAGACCATACTTGGGGATTCTTCTTTGAATCTGAATAAATACACCACAGTTGTCACGACTTCATTAAGACCTGTGTGAATGAATGTATGCCTTTGAGAACAGACTGGACTTACCTAGACCAAAAGCTGTGGACGATTCAGGAGATTTGTAGTCTGTTGAGGGCAAGATCCAGAAGTATAACTAAAAAGGCAATACGGGGAGAAAAAATGAGGTATGAACGCAAGCTAGCTTGGAATATAAAGGAGGATAGCAAAAGTTTTTTTAGGTATGTGAAGAGAAGGAAGATAGTTAAGAACAATGTTGGGCCCTTGAAGAATGAATTGGGAGAAATTGTTATGGGAAACAGAGAAATGGCAGACGAATTTAATAAGTACTTTGGATCTGTCTTCACTAGGGAAGACACAAGCAATCTCCCAGATGTATGGATGGGCCAAGGACATAGGGTAACAGAGGAACTGAAACAGATTGACATTAGGAAGGAAACAGTGATGAATAGACTGATGGGATTGAAGGCTAACAAATCCCCAGGTCCAGATGGTCTGCATCCTAGGGTACTAAAGGAGGTGGCTCTGGAAATTGCAGATGCATTGGTGATCATTTTCCAATGTTCCTTAGATTCAGGATCAGTTCCTGAGGATTGGCGAATGGCTAATGTTATCCCACTTTTTAAGAAAGGAGGGAGGGAGAAAACAGAGAACTATCGCCCTGTTAGCCTAACATCAGTAGTGGGGAAGATGCTAGAGTCCATTATTAAAGATGAAATAGTGGCATATCTTGATAGCAGTGATAAGATTGGGCTGAGCCAGCATGGATTTACCAAGGGCAAAACATGCTTGACTAATCTATTGGAGTTTTTCGAAGATGTAACCAGGAAGATAGACGCGGGAGATCCAGTGGATATGGTGTATCTTGACTTTCAGAAGGCATTTGATAAAGTACCACATAGGAGATTGGTGGGTAAAATCAGAGCTCATGGCATTGGGGGGAGGATATTGACATGGATAGAAAACTGGTTGGTAGATAGAAAGCAAAGGGTAGCAGTGAACGGGTATTTCTCGGAATGGCAGGTGGTGACTAGTGGGGTGCCACAGGGCTCGGTATTGGGACCACAGCTGTTTACAATTTACGTCAATGATTTAGAGGAAGGCATTGTGAATAACATCAGCAAGTTTGCTGATGATACTAAGCTGGGTGGCAGTGTGACATGTGATGAGGATGTTAGGAGAACTCAAGGTGACTTGGATAGGCTGGGTGAGTGGGCAGATACTTGGCAGATGGCGTTTAATGTGAATAAGTGTGAGGTTATTCACTTTGGGAGCAAGAACAGGAAGGCAGATTATTATCTGAACGGTGTGGAGTTAGGTAAGGGAGAAATACAAAGAGGTCTAGGAGTACTTGTTCTTCAGTCTCGGAAGGTGAATGAGCAAGTGCAGCAGGCAGTGAAGAAGGCTAATGGAATGTTGGCCTTTATTACAAAGGGAATGGAGTACAAGAGTAAGGAAATCCTCTTGCATTTGTACAGGGCCCTGGTGAGACCACATCTGGAGTATTGTGTGCAGTTTTGGTCTCCAGGGTTAAGGAAGGACATCCTGGCTGTGGAGGATGTGCAGCGTAGGTTCACTAGGTTAATTCCTGGGATGTCTGGACTGTCTTACGCAGAGAGGTTAGAGAGACTGGGCTTGTACACGCTGGAATTAAGGAGATTGAGGGGGGATCTGATTGAGACATATAAGATTATTAAGGGATTGGACAAGATAGAGGCAGGAAATATGTTCCAGATGCTGGGAGAGTCCAGTACCGGAGGGCATGATTTAAGAATAAGAGGTAGGTCATTTAGGACAGAGTTGAGGAGGAACTTCTTCTCCCAGGGAGTTGTGTGGAACGTGCTGCCTCAGAAGGCAGTGGAGGCCAATTCTCTGGATGCTTTCAAGAAGGAGCTAGATAGGTATCTTATGGATAGGGGAATCAAGGGTTATGGGGACAAGGCAGGAACCAGGTATTGATAGTAGATGATCAGCCATGATCTCAGAATGGCGGTGCAGGCTCAAAGGGCTGAATGGTCTACTTCTGCACCTATTGTCTATTGTCTATTGCCTATAAATGAAGTCCAGGTACGACCTATAGAAGGATATTTTAAGAGCAAAACAACAATTTTGATCGAGGTTACGGACAAAATCAGATGTGCATCAGCTCCAGAATGGTTTGCAGGTCATTACTTCTGACAAAGAGAAAACTAATACCAGAAATGTCTGTGATGCTTCACTCTCAGATGAGCTCAACACCTTTTATGCTTTGAAAAGGGGAATGAAACTACACCTGTGTGAATCCCTGTGGCATCTGGTGACCCCGTGATCTCTGTCTCAGAAGTCAATGTCAGAACATTTTTCAAGAAGGTGAACATTTGCAAGGCATCAGGCCCTGAAAGCCTGTGCCAACCAGCTGGTGGGAGTGTTCCAGGACATCTTCAATCTCTCACTGCTGCAGTCAAAAGGTTCCCACCTGATTCAAAAGGGTGACAATCATACCAGTAGCCAAGAAGAGCCGAGAGATCTGCCTCAATGACTCTCACCCAGTGGCACTTACATCTACTGTGATGACATGCTTTGGGAGGGTGGTCATGACTAGAATCAACTCCTGCTTAAAAAACGACCTGGACCTGCTGCAATTTGCCTATTGCCACAATAGGTCTACAGCGGATGCAATCTCACTGGTTCTCCACTCAACCTTGGATCATCTGGGCCATAGCAATACCTACTGCAAACTGCAGTTTATTGATTACAGCTCACCATTCAACACAATCATACCCTTAGTTCTAACCAGCAAGCTCCTAAACCTAGGCCTCTGTATTCCTCTCTGCAATTGGATCCTTGACTTCCTCACTGGGACACCCCAGTCTGTACGGATCGGAAGTAACATCTCCTCCTCGCTGACAATCAACGCTGGTAACCCTCAAGGATCCACGCTTAACCCACTGCTCTATGCTGTTTACACCCACAATTATGTGACCTGGCACAGCTCAAATGCTATCTATAAATTTGCTGAAGACACAACTATTGTTGGCCGAATTTCAGATGGTGACAAGGAGGCACAGAGGAGGGAGATGGATCAGCTGGTTGAGTGGTATTGCAGTGACAACCTTGCATTCAACATCACTAAAACTAATTAACTGATTGTGGATTTCAGGAAGGGGAAGTTGAGGGAACACATACCAATCCTCAGAAGTGATCCGCAGTGGAAAGGGTGAAAATTTCAAGTTCCTGGGTGCCAACATCTCTGAAAATCTATCCTGGGCCCTACATATTGATGCAATTATGAAGAAGGCACGACAGTGGCTATATTTCATTAGAAATTTGAGGAGAGTTGGTATGTCACCAAAGCGACTCACAAATTTCTACAACTGTACTGAGGAGAGAAATCTAACTGGTAGCATCACTGTCTGATATGGTGGGGCCAATGCACAGGATCAGAAAAAGCTGCAATATATTGAAAACACAGCTAGCTCCATATGGACACTAGCCTCCCTAACATCGAGAACAGCTTCAAAGGCAAAAAGGCTGCATCCATCATTAAGGGCTCATATTACCCAGGGCATGCCCTTTCCTCATTGCTACTATCAAGGAGGTGATATAGGAGCCTGAAGACACACACTCAATGTTTCAGGAGCATCTTCTTCCCACCACCATCAGATTTCTGAATGGAGAATGAATCCATGAGCACTACCTCATTCTTTTTTCCCTCACATTGGCACTACTTATGAAATTTACAGTATTTTTTAATATACATCTTTTTATAATTTACAGATTTTTATAACGTGTTGTAATGCATCGCTGCCACAGAACAACAAATTTCATAACGTATGCCGGTGATATTAAACCTGATTCTGATTCTCATTCCGAAAGTGTGCCTGGTTTATTAAACTCTCTTCTTGGACAGCACATACATATGGTATAATGATGCGCACAAGATCACATGGTTATGTCACTTTTTTGTACTTGCCATCTTGGAACATGAGCTTGGCAGCTCAGGCTTCATATCCAAGTATTAAGTTTGAATGGCTGAGCTGATTTTTAATGCTCTCACAGTGGAAATCAATTTTGCCTGCTCTCAGTCAGAACTGAGAACTGTAATCATTCAGTTTTATGTTAAATTTCATGTGTGGGCTACAAAGTGAAGTTTGGCTTTATCAAGGATGCCTCACTTCATCAATAAGACAGTCCTGGAGGAAAGTAAAGCCGATGTCATCTGGCCGGAGCAAGCCCAGTCTCTGCCGAAGCGAGTGCCAGTAATTCGCCCTTCCTCACCAGAGCAACCCTGTCCCGTTACCTCGCCGAAGTGAGCCTGCAAAGTTTCCTCATCAAGGTGGGTCCGTCAGTTAACCCACCAGAGAGAATCAGCAGCCGCTGTCTACTGTTCCCAGGCTGAGTCGAGAGCTCACCACTACCTGGAGGTTCCAAGTACCACGCCCTGGCTCCAGCAGCATCCAAGTACCACGTCCAAGTCCAAGTCCTGGCTCCGGCGGCATCCAAATACCATGTCCAAGTCCAAGTCCTGGTCCTGGCGGCATCTGTGTACCTAGTCAAGTCTTGGCCCTGGCGGTCTGTGATTCCTGTCCTACCCCCTGTCTGAATCCCTTCTCTGCCCCTCTCGCCTCTAGCCCTCATCTGCAGCCCTTGCCTGCAGCCCTCGCCTGCACTTTGGTCTAGTTCTATCACCGGAGCTAGATAGGTACTGTCTGGTGTTCTTTCGTGTTGGTCTTGTCTTGTCTTGTCCTCACTTCCATGGGGTAAGTCAGGCCGTCTTGCCGTTGCCCTGCGGGGGGTCATGTCTTGTCTTGTCCTTGCCTCCATTCGGTAAGTCAGGCCGTCTTGCCGTTGCCCCGTGGGGGGTCATGTCTTGTCTTGTCTTGTCCTTGCCTCCGTGGGGTAAGTCAGGCTGTCTTGCCGTTGCCCCATGGGGGGCCATGAGTCCCGGCCCTATGTCCTGTACCCTAGGAGGGGTTTCGGCTCTCTGTTCTGTGTGTGAGTCCCGGCCCTTGGTCCTGTTCCCAAGGAGGGGTCCCGACTCTGTGTTCTGTGTATGTGTCCATGGTTCCATGTACCTGCTCTCCCGAGACCGAGGCTTTGTTTTTTCCATGTTTCTCCTCTCCCTAGCCCATGTCATGTCCATGCTTGGTTCTGGGGTCCGAGCCCGAGGCAAAATCCAGGTACTGGGTCCTCACCCAGTCTCTGGCTCGGAGTCCATACCATAACCTCACAAGATGTGTCTTGCATTTGGGTCCACCCTTGCTCCCAATGCCCCGCCAATGTGACAGTTATATTAAATACCCAGTGCAACGACTGCACAAAAATTCAACCAGAACATGAGTGGAGTGTGGTGGGAGTGCTGTTGGATAAGACATTTTATACCAAACAGAATCCATTTCCAAAAGATCCCAAATCTGTACTTGCAAAATTTTGAGGATGCTTGTCATCTTGTCCTAAATCAGCATTTCTATCTCAGCCAGCATTATTAAAGCCTGGTTACATTTTAATCCTGACGTCATGTGCTTTCTATGTGGAGTTTGAACATTCCCTCTGCATCTCCATGGGTTTCCTTTGGTTGACACTGCTAATCACTGGCAGCCAACTAGAAAGGGATCTTTTTATTCCCACTCACTCCCTCCTACCAATCTGCCAATACTCTAACTATGCTAGTAACTTTCCTTTAATACCACGGGCTGTTAACTTGGTAAGCAGCCTCATGTGTGGCACCTTGTCAAAGGCATCCTGACAATCGAAATATACAACATCCACTGCATCCCTTTTATCTATCCTACTTGTAATCTTTTCAAAGAATTCCAACAGGTTCATTAGGCAAGATTTTCCCTTGAGAAAACCATGTTGACTTTGTCCTATCTAGTCCTGTGTCACCAAGTACCCCATAACCTCATCCTTAACAATTGTCACCAACATCTTCCCAACCACTGAGGTCAGACTGTCTGGTCTATAATTTTCTTTCTGTTGACCTTTTCCTTTCTTAAAGAGTGGAGTGACATTTGCAATTTTCCAGTGCTCCAGAACCATGCCAGAGTCCAATGATTCTTGAAAGATCATTACTAATACCTCCACAATCTCTACCACTACCTCTTTCTGAACCCTAGAGTGCAGTTCCTCTGGTCTGGGTGACTTATGTACTTCCAGGTCTTTCAGTTTTTGAGCACCTTCACCCTTGTGATAGTATCTGCACCCACTTCTCTTCCTTCACACACTACAACATCTGGAACACTGCTAGTGTCTTCCACAGTGAAGACTCATGCAAAATACACATTTAGTTCATCTGCCATCTCCTTGTCCTCCGTAATTATTTCTCCGGCCTCATTTTTTAGCGGTCCTATATCCACTCTCAGCTCTCTTGTTTTTTATATATTCTTGAAAAGGCTATTCCTATTTACCTTGATGTTTTATGCTAGCTTGGTTTCATATTTCATCTTTTCCCTCCTAATGATTTTTTTAGTTGTTTTCTGTAAGTTTTTAAAAGCTTCCCAATCCACTATCTTCCTGCTAATTTTTGCTTTGTTGTATGCCCTTTCTTTTGCTTTTACATTAGATTTGACTTTCCTTGTCAGCTACAGTTGTTCTATTTTGCAATTTGCATATTTTTTCATTTTTGGAATGCATCTATCCTGCACCTTCATCATTTTTCCCAGAAACTCAAAGCCATTGCTGCTCTGCTGTTATCCCTGCCAACATCTCCTTCCAATTTACTTTGGCTGACTTCTCTCACATACCACTGTAATTTCCTTTACTCTACTGAAATACTAGTGTAGGGGGTTTCTTCTTTTATGTTACTGCTAAGGCTGATAAAATGACTTCTTTGTTATGTTAAAAATAAAATTGTCATGGTCCAGTCCGGCAAGTCCGCATTCCGGTTCACGGTCCGGTCCGGCAAGTCCGCATTCTGGTTCACGGTCCGGTCCGTAGATTCAGGACTCCGGGTTTTCCAGCTGTCCCTTGTTTTGACTGAGTTAATCATAGGCACCTGATTCCCATCTTGCGGCTTGGAATATAAGTCACCTTGGGGTTGAGTGTGAGCTGCTGGTTTGTCTTGTCAAGATTCCCTGGGAGCAACTGCTGGCGGAAGGCTTGAGTGGCCTCTTGCCATCTTTAGGCCGTGTTAGAGAACCATCGCTTCACGGAGCCTTGCTGTTGGAAGTCGGAGCTGTCTTTGTGGTATAGATTTGGCTGTTTCCCTGGCCAGCTGAGTGGCTGCCAGCCACTCTGAGCTAGGTAGGGATCCAGCTGCTTCTGTAGCCAGCTGAGGTCGCTGGCCGAACTGAAACTCGGAGCTACCCCGATGCAGAGATGGAACTGTCTGACACTCTCCGGTGTTTGTCTTGTCTTGTCCTTACCTCTGTGGGGGAAGTCAGGCCATTCTGCGGTTGCCCTGTGGGGGTGGGGGGGTGTCGTGTCTTGTCTTGTCTTTGCCTCTGTTGGGTAAGTCTGGTTGTTCTGCTGTTACCTGACAGATGGTCCTGTCCCACCTTGGTGTGGAGAAGTTGAGTCCCGGCTTGTCTAAGTATAAGTCCTGGCTCTATGTCTATGTACTGTCCTGTCTCATGTTGGTGTCGTGTTAAAGATGAGTCCTGGCTTTTTGAAGGATAAGTCCCGGCTCTATGTTGATGTACAGTTCCCAGTCTGTCTCCAAGTTTCAGCCTCCGAGTTATCAGCTTCTGCATCTCAAGAGCCAAGACCCCAGCCTGCAGCCTCAAGAGCCAAGACTCCAGCCATATCCTGTCCTGAAGCCATGTCATGTCCTTGCCTGGTTCTGGGGTCCGAGCCCAAGGCAAGACCCAGGTTCTGGGTCCTTGTCAAGTCTCTGCCTCGGAGTCCAAGCCTTGTCTCCTAGTCCATGGTTTCTAGTCCTGGTCCCGTAGCCCAAGCCCAAGCTCCTAGTTCTTAGTTCCTTGTCCGGGTTCCCTGTCTAGTCCATGCCCTAGCCCAAGTCTGCGATCTTGTCCCTGCTCCTTGTCTGTATCCTGTCACGTCCCTACTCTAGTCAAGTCCTGTTCCTTGTACTTCAGTGTCCGTGTCTTGCATTTGGGTCCGCTTCCAATGGCCCCATTGTGACAAAAATGGCTTCTCTGTGATGTTAACTGCCGAGACAGTGATTCTCTCTCTAGCTGCTTGTTTGGGTTATAATTACTGATAAAGAGAATTGTATTCATTTGCTAACCAATTGGGATAGATGTTATTCTTTCTTGTGTCTGTAAGCTATTGTTTTGTGGGCTTTGGGGCAGAAGGCACGATGGGGTCAGAGGAGACGCGAAGCTGTAAGCTGGTCAATGGAACGGACCCCGTGCGGGAGTCCGAAGCCCAGGGTCTTCAGCAAGGAGAGGAGACGAGGACAGACTCGTGTGGAGCATTTGGTTGGCCACTGAGGTGGTCCCATTCGAGGATCGGAGGAGTTTGGAGGACATCGAATGGTGGAAAGAAGACTCCGTTAATTGAGCTCCAAGGGTTGTGCATGAAGTGGTTGAACTTTGATAAGTTTGACGCCTTCTACTTTCCTTTTATATTGTATCTCTATTAATTGCATAGTTCCAGTGAGATCTATAAAGTGTAATCATTTAATCGCATATGGTGTACTGTCTGTTATTTGGCGTGGTGGGGTACATCACACAGCATCTACACAAACTTGATTACAGAGTTTGGCGGGGACGAAGGCTGCTCCCCCGAGACGGAAGCGAGCTGAGCGAGTCTAAGGCTTACCAGGAGGCTACACTACCTTGTCAGACTTTACTTTACTTCCAATCAAATTTCAAATTGAACTCAATCATACTGTGATCACTATCTCCTCAGGGTTCTTTTAGCTTAATCTCCCTAATTGCCTCCAGTTTATTACATAACACCCAATTCAGTATATCTGATCCCCTAGTAGACTTAATGACAAACTGTTCTAAAAAGCCACCTCGTAGGCATTCAACAAATTCACTCTCTTGAGATCCATTACCAGCCTGATTTTCCCAATATATCTGCATGTTAAAATCTCCCATGACTATCATAACATTGCCCTTTTGACACTCCTTTTCTATATCCTATTGTAATCTGTAGTTCACATCCCAGATACTGTTTGGAAGCTTGTAAATAACTGCTGTCAAAGTTCTTCTATCCTTGCAGTTTCTTAACTCAATCCACAAGGATTCAACATCTTCTGATCCTATATCAGATCTTTCTAATGATTGGATGTCATTCTTTACCAGCAGAGCCATGCCACTCCCCTCTACCTACCTTCCTATCCCTCTGATACAACATGTAACCTTGGACATTTAGCTCCCAACTATAACCATCCTTCAGCTATGATTCAGCCATCATACCTGACAATTTCTAAAAGTGCATCAAGATCATCTACTTTATTTCTTTTACTCTATGCATTGAGATATAACACTTTGAATACTGTCTTTGCTTCCCTTATTGATTCTGCATCCCTAATGCTCTGACACTCACACTGCTGGCTGTAACGTTGTCCTATTATCTGCCTGACCTTCCTGACAATCTGACTGCACAC
Organism: Mobula birostris; assembly: GCF_030028105.1. NCBI lineage: Eukaryota > Metazoa > Chordata > Chondrichthyes > Myliobatiformes > Myliobatidae > Mobula > Mobula birostris. The sequence continues at coordinate 72,770,116 of NC_092377.1, read as the reverse complement.
TATTTTTGATGTTTTACCATCTGTCCTATCTTGTCACCCTTCACTCTGGTTACCATTCCCCTGCTAAATTAGTTTAAACCTCCCCAACAGCTCTAACAAACCTGCCCACAAGAATATTAGTCCCCGTCAGATTCAGGTGCAACCCGTCTCTTTTGTACATTAAATAACTGTCCCAGAAGAGATCCCAATGATCCAAAAACCTAAAGCTCTGCCCCTGATTTGAACTATTCTGTGTGCTCTGCTATTTGATTGTCCCTCTCAACCTCACTCTGCTTCCTTCTCCCCAAACCTTTGCAGGCTTCATTTATCAAAAAACCTATTAACTTCTACTCTAGATTATCCCAATGACTTGGCCTCCCATGCCATTGAGGTAATGAATTCCACAGATTCACCACCCTTTGGCTAAAGAAGTTCTTCCTTACCTCTGTTCTAAAGGGACACCCTTCTATTTTGAGGGTATGCTCTCCCACTATTGGAAACATCCTCTCCATGTCCACTCTATCTAGGCCTTTCAATATTCAGTAACTTTCAATAAGATCCCCTCCCTTCCTTCTAAATCTAATGATAACAGGCCCAGAACCATTAAGTGCTCCTCACACATTAATCCTTTCATTTCTGCAATCATTGGCGTAAATCTCTTCTGCACCCTGTCCAGAAATTTAGTGTTCTGCTTCTGATGCAGCAATACTCTGACATTGCAACATTCACTCAACCCGCACTTTGCTTCAAAAAAGTACTTCAAAAAGCACTGTAAGCCTACCTTGGGGATGTGAAAGCTACCTAATAAACACAAATCTTTCTTGCTTTGATAAAGCAGAGTGTTTGGAAGGAAGAAAAGATCGATATGTTATACTGCATTAATAATGAGTTGTGAAAACATTGAGTTGGGTAAGTAAATCACAAACATGATAAAGTCTGCAGATGCTGGAAATCCAAAGCAACGCACACAAAAAGATGGAGGACGCCAGAATAAAAAGATAGGGGGAGGGGAAGGAGGATAGCTAGAATGAGATAGGTGAAGCCAGATGGGTAGGAACGGTAAGGGGCTGGAGAGAAAAGAATCTGATAGGACAGAAGATTAGACCATAGGAGAAGGGGAAGGAAGAAGGGACCCAAGTGAGGTGAGAAGAATTGAAAGGTCAGAATGAGGAACTGAGGTAAGAGGAAGGGAATTTGTTGATAAAGATATGTTTAGTGGTAGGATCCCTTTGGAGATGGTGGAAGTTGTGGAAGATAGTGTGTTGAATGTGGAGTCTGATGGGTAGTAGGTAAGGACAAGAGGGACTCTATCACTATTACGGTAGTGGGAAGATGGGGTGAGTGCAGATGTAGGGGAAATGGACGGGATGTGGGTGAGGGCATCATTAATAGTAGAGGGAGGGAAACCCTGTTCTTTGAAGAAAGAAGATGACATCCCGGAATGGAAAGCTGTGTTCTGGAAACAGATGCGGCAGAGGCAAGGAAACTGAGAAAAGGGAATAGCATTTTTACAGGAGATAGGGTGGGAAGAGGTATAGTCAAGGTAGCCATGGGAATCAGGAGTTTACAAAAGATGTTGTTTGACAGTTTGTCTCCAGAAAGAGGAGGGACTTGTCAGAGATAGACCAAGTGAATTCAAGGGCGGGGTGGAAGTTAGAGGCCGAGTTGATTAAATTGATGAGCTCAGAATGGGTGCAGGAAGCAAATGGAGTCATCAATGTGGCAGAGGAAGAGTTGGGAAGTATAATCAGGGAAGGCTTTGAACATGGACTGTTCTACATAGTCGACAAAGAGGCAGGCAAAGCTAGGGCCGATGTGAGTGCCCATGACTACCCCTTGCATTTGAGAAACTGGGAGGAGCCGATGAATAAATTGTTTAGGGTGAGGACTAGTTCTGCCAGGTGGAGGAAGGTGGTGGAGGAGGGGGATTAGTTGGTTCTTTTGTCAAGAAAGAAGCAGGGGCTTTAAGGCCTTCCTGATGGGGGATAGAAATGTATAGGGACTGAACGTCTGTGGCGAAGATGAGGCGGTTAGGGCCAGGGAACCAAAAGTTTCAGAGAAGATTGAGGTCATGTGAAGTGTCACGGTGGATGTAGGTGGGAGGGGACAGAACCAAGGGGGATAGAATGGAGCTTAGATATGAGGACACGAATTCAGTAAGGCAGCAGCAGGCAGAGACAATAGACCTACCTGGACACTCTGATTTGTGGATCTTGGGTAGGAGGTAGAAGTGAGCAGTGCACAGTAAAGGAATCATGAGTGTGATGACAGTGGTTGGGAATGCTACACCTCCCCGTATACCTCCACCCTCACCTCCATTCAGGATCCCAAACAATCCTTCCAGGTGAAGGAACATTTCACCTGCGGATCTGTTGGGGTCTTCTGTTGTGTCTGGTCCAACGTGGTCTCCTCTATATTGGTGAGATCTGTCGTAAATTGGGTCTCCACTTGTTCCAAGATGAGGCCATCCTTAAGGTGGGTACTCTCTAACCTGATGGCATGTATATCAATTTCTTCTTCTGGTGAACAAGTTCCACCCCCCCCCCCCTCCCCCCCACCGCTTCCTCTATTCCCCACTTTGACTTTCACTTCTTCTCATCTTGTCTTTTACTTCCCACTGGGTCCCCTCCTCCTTCCTTTTCTCCTATTGTCCACTCTCCTTTCCTATACTATGCTTTCTTCTCTAGCCCTTGACCTTTCCCACCCACCTGGCTTCACTCATCACCTCCCAGCCAGCCTCTTTGCCTTCCCCCCATCTTTTTATTCTGGCAGTTTCCTCCTTCCTTCTCAGTCCTGAAGCAGCGTGTCAGCTCGAAACATTGACCATTTACTCTTCCATAAATGCTGCCTGACCTACTGAGTTTCTTCAGCATTTTGTGTGTGTTGCTTTGAGTGTGGGTAAGACTATTCAAATCAGTGAAGTTATCTGGTGATTCCATCAGCACTTTCTTCCACAATTTTAGGGAAATTTTCTTGTTTGATCGATTAAAATTTAAGTGAGGATGTGAGATACATAGAACAGAATTTGCTCACTTGGCCAAAATGGTCCTTCTCTCTATTTGTGCTCCACTCAATCTTCCTCAGCTAAATCTACCAATGTTATTCTCCTTTCCCTTTCCTAAAATGTTTCTAAATGCTTCTCTGCAATTAATACTAACTATTCCCCTGGTAACACACATCAAAGTTGCTGGTGAACACAGCAGGCCAGGCAGCATCTCTAGGAAGAGGTACAGTCGACGTTTCAGGCCGAGACCCTTCGTCAGGACTAACTGAAGGAAGAGTGAGTAAGGGATTTGAAAGTTGGAGGGGGAGGGGGAGATCCAAAATGATAGGAGAAGACAGGAGGGGGAGGGATGGAGCCAAGAGCTGGACAGGTGATAGGCAAAAGGGGATACGAGAGGATCATGGGACAGGAGGTCCGGGAAGAAAGACAAGGGGGTGGGGACCCAGAGGATGGGCAAGAGGTATATTCAGAGGGACAGAGGGAGAAAAAGGAGAGTGAGAGAAAGAATGTGTGCATAAAAATAAGAAACAGATGGGGTACGAGGGGGAGGTGGGGCATTAGCGGAAGTTAGAGAAGTCGATGTTCATGCCATCAGGTTGGAGGCTACCCAGACGGAATATAAGGTGTTGTTCCTCCAACCTGAGTGTGGCTTCATCTTTACAGTAGAGGAGGCTGTGGATAGGCATGTCAGAATGGGAATGGGATGTGGAATTAAAATGTGTGGCCACTGGGAGATCCTGCTTTCTCTGGCGGACAGAGCGTAGATGTTCAGCAAAGCGGTCTCCCAGTCTGCGTCGGGTCTCGCCAATATATAAAAGGCCACATCGGGAGCACCGGACGCAGTATATCACCCCAGTCGACTCACAGGTGAAGTGTTGCCTCACCTGGAAGGACTGTTTGGGGCCCTGAATGGTGGTAAGGGAGGAAGTGTAAGGGCATGTGTAGCACTTGTTCCGCTTACACGGATAAGTGCCAGGAGGGAGATCAGTGGGGAAGGATGGGGGAGACGAATGGACAAGGGAGTTGTGCAGGGAGCGATCCCTGCGGAATGCAGAGAGAGGGGGGAAGGGAAAGATGTGCTTAGTGGTGGGATCCCGTTGGAGGTGGCGGAAGTTACGGAGAATAATATGTTGGACCCGGAGGCTGGTGGGGTGGTAGGTGAGGACCAGGGGAACCCTATTCCTAGTGGGGTGGCGGGAGGATGGAGTGAGAGCAGATGTACGTGAAATGGGGGAGATGCGTTTAAGAGCAGAGTTGATAGTGGAGGAAGGGAAGCCCCTTTCTTTAAAAAAGGAAGACATCTCCCTCGTCCTAGAATGAAAAGCCTCATCCTGAGAGCAGATGTGGCGGAGACAGAGGAATTGCGAGAAGGGGATGGCATTTTTGCAAGAGACAGGGTGAGAAGAGGAATAGTCCAGATAGCTGTGTGTACTAAGGCCCCACCTCCCCCTCGTACCCCATCTGTTACTTAATTTTATGCACACATTCTTTCTCTCACTCTCTTTTATCTCCCTCTGTCCCTCTGTATATACCTCTTGCCCATCCTCTGGGTCCCCCCCCCTTGTCTTTCTTCCCGGACCTCCTGCCCCATGATCCTCTCGTATCCCCTTTTGCCTATCACCTGTCCAGCTCTTGGCTCTATTCCTCCCCCTCCTGTCTTCTCCTATCATTTTGGATCTCCCTCTCCCCCTCCAACTTTCAAATCCCTTACTCACTCTTCCTTCAGTTAGTCCTGACGAAGGGTCTCGGCCTGAAACGTCGACTGCACCTCTTCCTACAGATACTGCCTGGCCTGCTGCGTTCACCAGCAACTTTGATGTGTGTTGCTTGAATTTCCAGCATCTGCAGAATTCCTGTTGTTTGCGTTTATATTCCCCTGGTAACAAGTTTCCCATTCTCAGCACTCTTTGTGTAAATGAGTTTCTTTGTAAATTTCTTTAGATTTTGCAGTGAAATATCCATAATCTTTAGTTACGATATTCCTTAGAAGTGTTTCCACATTGGCTCTATATCCATTCCATTAAACAAATACAGAATTCTGAAGATCACTACGAGGTCATCCACTCAGCCTTCAATACTCAAGAGAAAATACTCATCCTTTTCTGATAAGTATGTAGTTATAATTCTGTTATCATTCTTAAAAATCTGACTTACACCATCTCCAAACACTCTAATACATTTAACCTTTTATAATATGTTGGCCAAAACTGTGTGTACTACTCTGAAATGTAATCTGACTAAAATCTGACAATGATTTAGCAACACTTTCCAACTCTTCATTACGATTCCTTTTAAAATAAATCTTAGCTCTTGTTTTATTTTCTTTCTTGTGGCCTTACTAATCTGTGACAGCTTTTAATGAATGGTGCAATTTCACTCAAGGTCTTTCAGTTTCTCCATACCACATTGATGTGAAGATTTGTCTGGATGGCATGAAAACAATAGGCTTTCTCTGTATCTCAGTATATGTCATGATAATGATAAACAAATTCCAGTTCCAATAGCATCCACGAAGAAGTAATCTTCCTATTTTTCCTTTGAAAATCTATTACCCACATTTGTCTGTGTTGACTTTCATTTGCCTGTAATTTCCACATATTATAAGTTTATTAATATCTTTTTGTATATTTTTGTGGCGATCATCATTGATCGATATCAAACTCCAACTCTTCTATTGGTATGATTTTTAAGTTTAGAAATTGTGCTTTTGATTCTTGAGACTAAATTTACAGCATAATGCTTGTGAAACACCACTGCCCAAATTCTTCCATTGTAAATAACTACACTTTATTTCTATTTCTACTTTATATCCTAATCTAGCTGGCCATATATTTTGCTATGTGTTTTTTGCTCTGCAATTTTGACCTTTTTCATAAATCTACTGAACGGGATATTCAACTAAAGGTCCTCTGAAAATCCAGACAAATTCATTTTAATGCATCTTCACTATCCATTTTTCTGTTACCACCATCTTCATGTTTAATTAAAATAAATTTATCAGTACACACAAGAGATTCTACAGATGCTGCAAATCCAGAGTGTCACATACAAAATGCTGGAGGAACCCAAAAGGCCAGGTAGGAACTATGCAAAGGAATAAAGAGTTGATGTTTCAGACTGAAACCCTTCATCAAGTTCATCAATATTTTCCTTCCAAAATCCATATTGACTATTCACGGTTATAATTTTGTTTCTAGATGTTCTTCTGTTATCCCTTTTAGTAGGGCTTCCCTTACTTTTCCTGCTTCCAATGTTATAGTAATTTTCTTATAATTCCTTGAACGTGTTCTATCCCTCTTTTTAAATATGTATTATCTACTAGTCCTTTTGTTCTACAGCTTTTACTAACAACTTTTAAAATAAATTTGGCATTACCTCTGCAACAAATTAATTAAAAATATGTGGATACAATCATTCAGACAAAAAGTTATATCCTCTTTAAATATGGTAAGTTTATTTGATATTTCTTTTAATTTTACTTTAAGCAAATTAAGTTGATTACTTGTCTCATCACTCATTCCTCTTTGTCAATGGCTATCAAGCACAATTTTAAAAATCCGGTTATGATTCAAACTGGAAGGTTTAGCATTGGCTCAAGTATCAATGGTAACACAAACAATGTACAATATAAGAGTGTAATTGCTTATAGTCAAAAATAGATTGAATAAATAATCATTCACAGTGCCTGATTTTAAAATGTGAATTAATTTATGGTGGCTTAGGGGAGTCCTTGGTAAGGCCAGCATTGATTATTCATTTCTATTTTGCCATGAGAGGATGACGTTACATTGCTCTCTTATACCGTGACAAATAATCTAATAAATACAATCCTAACATGAATTAATTTGTAAGACCACGTGCCCATAATATATAGGAGCAGAATTAGGCCATTTGGCCCTTCAAGTCTGCTTCGCCATTTTATCATGGCTGATCCATTTTCCCTCTCAGCCCCAATCTCCTGCCTTCTCCCTGTACCCCTTCATGCCCTAACCAATCAAGAATCTATCAACCTCTGCCTTAAATATACATAAATACTTGACCTCCACAGCTGCCTGTGGCAATGAATTCTACAGATTCACCACTCTTTGGCTAAAGAAATTCTTCTTCACTTCCGTTCTAAGAGGACTCCCCTCTATTCTGAGGCTGTGTTCTCTAGTCTTGGACCCTTCCACCATAGGGAACATCCTCTCCACATCCACTCCACATCCTCAATCAAGGCCTTTCACCATTCGATGGGTTTCAATGAGGTCACCCGTCATTCTTCTGAATTCTGGTGAATACAGGCCTAGAGCCAACAAATCCTCTTCATATGACAAGTCATTCAATCCTGGAATCATTTTTGTGAGCCTCTTTTGAACTGTCTCCAGTTTCAGCACATCCTTTCTAAGATAAGGGGTCAAAAACTGCTCACAATACTCTATGTGAGGCCTCACCAGTGCTTAAGTCTCAACATTACATCCTTGTTTTTATATTCTAGCTGCTCTTGAAATGAATGTTAACTTCGCATTTGCCTTCCTCACCACAGACTCAACCTGCAAATTAACCTTCAGGGATTTTCTCTCCATTTAGAAAATAGTCAACCCTTTTATTTTTTCTACTAAAGTGCATGACCATACACTTCCTGGCACTGTATTCCATCTACCACTTCTTTGCCCCTTCTCCGAATCTGTGTAAGTTCTTCTGTAACGTCTTTACTTCCTCAAAACTACCTACCCCTCCACCTATCCCTGTATCATCTGCAAACTTTGCGACAAAACTATCAATTCTATCATCCAAATCATTGACATATAATATTAAAAGAATCGCTCTCAACACAGACCCCTGTGGAACACCACTATTCACTAGCACCCAACCAGAAAAGGCTCCCTTTCTTCCCACTCTTTGCCTCCTGTCAATCAGCTACTGCTTTCTCTATGCTAGAATCTTTCCTGTAATGCCATGGGCTTGTAGCTTGTTAAGCAGCCTCCTGAGTGACACCTTGTCAAAGGCTTTTTGAAAATCCAAGTACACAACACCAACTGATTCTCCTGTGTCTATCCTGCTTGTTATTTCTTCAAAGAATTCAAACTGATCTGTCAGGCAAAATTTTCCTTTGAGGAAACCATGCTGACTACAGCCTATTTTACTGTGTGCCTCCAAGTACCCTGAGAGCTTATCCTTAATAATTGACTCCAACATCTTCCTAATCACCGACATCAGACTAACTGACTATGGTTTCCTTTCTTCTGCTGCTCTCCGACCTTGAAGAGTGGAGTGACATTTGCAATTTTCCAGTCTTCTGGAACCATTCTAGAATCTAGTGATTCTTGAAAGAACATTGCTAATGCATCCACAATCTCTAAGTTACTTGTTTCAGAACCCTGGGGTGTACACCATCTGGTCCAGGTGACTTATCTACCTTCAGACCTTTCAGTTTCTCTATAATGGTAACATCACATACTTCATGACCCCTGACAACGGGAACTTCCACCATACTGCTGGTGTTTTGCACAGTGAAGACTGATGCAAAATATTTATTCAGTTTGCCTGCCATTTCCTTGTCCCCCATTACCACCTCTCCAGCATTGTTTCTCTTTTATATTATTGGCTAGCTTACTTCTGTATTCCATCTTTATCTCCTTAATGACTTTTTAAATTGCTTTCTGTTGGTTTTTATAAGCTTCCCAATCTTCAAACCTCCGACTAATTTTTTGCTCTATTATATGCCCTGCCTTTGCTTTTTATGTTGGCTTTGACTTCTCTTGTTTGCCACGGTTGTGTCATCTTTCCTTTAGAATACTTCTTCCTCTTTGTGATGTATGTATTCTGTGCCTTCTGAATTGTTTCCAGAAATTCCAACTATTGCTCCTCTGCTGCCATTCCTGCCAATGTTCTTTTCCAATCAAGTCTGGCCAACTCCTCACTGACGAGCAACCTCTGGTGGATCAGAAGTGGAGAGAGTGAGCAGTTTCAAGTTCCTAAGTGTCAAGATCTCTGAGGATCTAACCTGGTCCCAAAATATCGATGCATCTATAAAGAAGGCAAGACAATGGCTATGTTTCATTAGGAGTTTTAGGAGATTTGGTTTGTCACCTAAAACACTTGAAAACTTTAACAGATGTACCGTGGCAAGCATTCTGGGGGTGGGGGGCTACTGTACAGGATTGAAAGTACCAATGGGAAGTTGTGAAAACAGTTCAATTATGGGTAGTATTAAAAACATCTTCAAGGAGTGGTGCCTCAGAAAAGTGGCATCCGTTATTAAGGACCTCCATCACCCAGGACATACCCTCTTCTTGTTGCTACCATCAGGAAGAGGGTACACAAGTCTGAAAGCACACACTCAGTGCTTCAGGAACAGCTTCTTCCCTCTGCCATCCAATCTCTAAATGGACATTGAACCCATGGAAACTAACTACCTGACTTTTTTATTATTTCTGTTTTTGTACTATTTTTAATTTAGCTATTTAATATATATTCAGTATATGTACTTACTGTGACTGATTTATTTTTTTCTATATTTATCGTATTGCATTGTACTGCTGCTGGTAAGTTAGCAATTTTCACAACATATGCTGGAGATATTAAACTGGATTCTGATTCCAGGCATTCTCCCTCTTGGGATCCAGCACCAACCTAATTTTCCCAATCTAGCTGCATATTGAAATCCCCAATGACTATTATAACATTGTCCTTTTGGCAAACATTTTTATTGCAATTTGTAGACCACATCCTGCCTACTGTTAGGGGGTCTGAAAACAACTTCCATCAAGTCATTTTACCTTTGTGGTTCCTTAGCTCTATCCACAATGATTCAACACCTTCCGCCCCTATGTCACCTCTTTTTTTGACTTGATCTCATTTTTTACCAACGAAGCAACACCACCCCCTTTGCATTCCTGCCTGTGCTTTCGGTACAATGGTATTGTATAAGTGTATCTTATAAGGGGAGTCTTACAAATTAAATCAACTAAATGTACTAACCCTACATTAGGGAAATTCCCCTTCCTTTGATGTTTCCTAAGTACTACAGGGAAGAATTACTACATTTTTCAAGGAGAACTGTTAATTTATTGAATACAGTCTGAACTTGACAGATCTTATCTTAACCAAAGCTATAGGGACATTGGATAAGAAGAGTTCAATCACGATCCTGCTAAGTGGTGGAAATGGGTAGAAAAGCTGAAGCGGTTAGATGGTCTCATCTAGTACTTACACAGGATGGACCCCCACCTTATGGGGTGAGGGTGGATTGCGCTCCTAGAAAATGGTTCATGTTGTAATTTTCTGTAACGTGATGGTGTGTCAATGCCACTTGCAGCCTGACTGCAAGTTGAGAAAAAATTAAGTTCTGTGTTGCTTTGTTTACTTATTTTCACATAAATTCCATGAGAGTGCATTTTATTCCGGACTTCAAATGTTTGGGTAGTGATTTGTGAATTCTGTAAAGGTGGAAAGTGTATGGTTATGCACTTTGGCAGAAGAAATAAATGAGCAGACTATTATTTAAATGGGGAGAGAATTCAAAGTTCTGAGATGCAACGGGACTTGGGAGTCCTGTGCAGGATACCCTTAAGGTTAACCTCCGGGTTGAGTCAGTGGTGAAGAAGGCGAATGCAATGTTGGCATTCATTTCTAGAGGAGTAAAGTATAAGAGCAGGGATGTGATGTTGAGGCTCTATAAGGCGCTGGTGAGACCTCACTTGGAGTACTGTGGTCAGTTTTGGTCTCCTTATTTAAGAAAGGATGTGCTGACGTTGGAGAGGGTACAGAGAAGATTCACTAGAATGATTCCGGGAATGAGAGGGTTAACATATAGGAACGTTTGTCCGCTCTTGGACTGTATTCCTTGGAGTTTAGAAGAATGAGGGGGGACCTCATAGAAACATTTTGAATGTTGAAAGGCATGGACAGAGTGGATGTGGCAAAGTTGTTTCCTATGGTGGGGGAGTCTAGTACGAGAGGGCATGACTTAAGGATTGAAGGGCGCCCATTCAGAACAGAAATGCGAAGAAATTTTTTTAGCCAGAGGGTGATGAATCTATAGAATTTGTTGCCACGGGCGGCAGTGGAGGCCAAGTCATTGGGTGTATTTAAGGCAGAGATTCATAGGTATCTGAGTAGCCAGGGCATCAAATGTTATGGTGAGAAGGTAGGAGAGTGGGGCTAAATGGGAGAATGGATCAGTTCATGATAAAATAGTGGCGCAGACTCGATGGGCCGAATAGCCGACTTCTGCTCCTTTGTTTTATGGTCTTATGGTCTTATTATCTAAAAACAACTGTACAGCAGAGGATGCCTGTAAGTTCACGCAGTCAATGAACACACTTTAATTTGAATAAGTATCCTTGCTCAGATTAACAATCAGAATTTGAAAAATGGCTTGAGGTAAATGTTGTCTATTACATTTAAAGATCATACATAAAACAATTATCCAAATTTGTTGTGTTCATTTAAACATAATTTGTCATGGCTGCATTCTTTTAAACAGATGGAAGGCTAAGATGGTGTTAATTGATATCATCAGAGTCAAGGGTTTTATGGCTGGAAACACTGCTCATTTGATAAATGGCTCAGTACAATAGTCAGCTCATTGAGAATTCCAAGAAAACACCAAATTACTTTCTCTAAATGTTATTTTTGATGTTTTATGCTCTCTCAAATGACAGATTAAATGTCCAAAGCTGCAAAAATGCTGAACTGAAAAATACACAAGAATTTGGGCAACTGATTATGATCTGGAGTTTGACAATATTAAAATCACCCAGAAATGTTACTGCAAACTTGCATTTTCCAAATATATTCAACAGAAAACCAAAGCTGTTTCACATGAAGAATCATTAAACTGGTAAGTGAACCCTGTCCAAATCAAACCAATTTCCAGAAAGAGAAACACAAGTGCTATTTATTACTTTTGTATAGTGTAGTGGGTTGATACTTCCCACAGTGTTAAGTAAATACCAGGTCACAAAGATATCAGCTACATTAAATTTAAAGTGAACCATGCCACATGAACAACAAACTTAAACAGATTCTACTCTATTCCCTCTTTTCTTATCATTTTCTTCTCAGAGATGGTATTAAGAATTTAATGATCATTAAAGCAGATGGAAGGTTTCAAAGTTTTTAATTTCTAATGTGTTACATTGGGTGCGGCGCTTTACAAACAGTTTGCAATACATCAGAATTGTATGACTTCTCACCCATGCCAAGCTGCCTAGGATGTGGTTGAGATTTTAAAAAGTGAATGACATGAAGTAACCTAGGATGTTAACAAAGCTTAACCAGAATAATTCTATCTCCTACCAACCCACAGCCATTAAATCCAATGGAGGAGATCTGTTGCTCCTATATATCTGGTGGGGGTGCATGGGGTGTCAGGGAGGGGTAGCACCTCTGATGGGGGAACATGTCGCGTCCTTTTCAAGGTGGTTAGTCCACCTTTGGTCCCCACCTGGCACTCAGCTCTCACCTGTGGCTCCCCGCAGCTGTTTGCATGCGACAGCGGCCACACACCAGGCAACGGCTTCGACAAGTCGACTAAACCAGGTGAGGCTAGCCGACGGGTCTCAAACCCTCGGTGAGATAGGGAGTTGTCTGCATGTGAAGACAGATTCCGGCGGACCGAGCGGATGAGACCAATGGAAGGTCCAACAGTCAAGAAGGCAGTGTCTGCAAGCATTGTGGAACGTGTAGAGCAGTTCAAGACACAGGAGACGTCCTGGTCATCCACTGCGCCTGGTCCCACCTCCAGCCGTCTCGACTCTGTCTTGCTACTGGATCCAGATGGGAATTGGGAAGAGAGGGTGAGGCAGACACTGCGCAACTCTCACTCTCACTTAAATCCAAATCACGCACTAGTCTCGACACCATCATAATGGTGTCGAGGTCCTCATCAACGACGATGGACGAACACAATATATCTGGTGCCTATCCAATGTTGCATTGTGTCTTTTCAGCTACCAGCACTTCAACATGGCTTAGCCTCATGTGGGGTGTCTTGGTACAGTCAGCTAATGTTGTCATTCTTCTTTTGACTTTTATTATGACACCGAGTGAGAACATGCCTTCCGATTCCCAGACTGTTCAAGATGTTGGTGAATGTTTGTGCTCACATTCGACAAATACGTATTCCAGTTCTTACTTAGAGCGAAACCTTCATCTTTGTTGAAATTCTTATTCTCTAGTCTTTGGCTTCTTTCTCCAGGCAGTCCCAAAAGCCGCTGGCATGGCACAGTAGTTTTGTACCGTTGAAGTCAATCCTGTGGTCATTGCATATGCAATGTTCTGCTACTGCCAATTTCTCCGGGTAACCCAAACGGATACACTTCCTGTGCTCCTTGATATGGGTTTCCACTGCGCTAAGTAAGAACTAGTATACGATTTTAAACAAGGTGGGACAGCAAAAACCTGATTGGTTGAGGAATAACTAATCAGGAGGGATGGATGACAGGAGATGACATGCCTAAGCATCATCCCTGATGATGATAGTGGAGCTTGTCATTGAAGCGGTTGAAATCGACACCTGGACCCGCCTGGGAGCCCGAGAAGAGTTTATGCGTCATGTATGCTGGGAAAGCACTAGATCCTGTATCACTTCCAATGTAGACTGATGCTGACAATGGAAACCAGGATGTCTCTGCAGACATGTGGTTGGTCCCAGCATTAATGCTGGTGTTGGGATAGAAGTTCTGCCAATTCTGATGCCCCTTGCATGTCCACTGCTCCTACATTAATTATAAACTTCCTCTGAAACTAATGGCCTGTGCTTACAGTTATGGCTTACTTTAGCGTACAGTGTGGGGTCTTTCAAATGGAAACAGTAATGCAATGTTTTATTGTTAGATTTAAAGGCAGTATTGCAATCCAGATCAGAAGAACTGCAGACAGAAACAATTGAAACAGTTGTGTAAAAGATCTGCAGACAGAATTGGAACACATTAATACATCATCTTGACAAGATTTCATTTGAGGTTGGGATGTGATTCTGAACACTACTGTTCTTACTTCAGGCTGAAGATGCTACTTAGTGCTTTTGTTAGCTAAATTTTGCAGGATGTTAAGGTCAGTGGGGGCATGCACTGAATAGCTTACATGTAAAGGAACACAGTGTTATTTTAATCTGTAGAGCTGGTTGAGCTGTGTTGAGGCAGGTCCTGTCTCCACCCCGAGCTTCTGGTTGTTACTTCCACCCACTTTACTGCAACTGCACTAGCATGAGACAAATAGCCTGTCGGGGATCACTGTATGTCGGTAACCACTGATACATAGAGCAGGAAGAAGTCCCTTTGTGTGAAGGAGGAATGGTGGCAATTTGTACTTATTTAGTGTCTTTATCATAACAAAATATCACAAATGGAAAAAGTTGGCAACAAAAAAAATAACAGCTGGTTAATGTCAGTGATCATTGGATGATGATTATTCAGCAGCCCAGGGAAATAATCTGCACAAATGATATCACAGGAAAGCTCACAAATCAATGTATTTCACTCTGATATCTCATGCACAGATGGTTGTTGGCTAATGTGCTTACTGTGGAAAAAGGATAAATCAGATTATCAATTGCATTGACTCTTGAACACCTTTCCTTCATCAACAGCACACAAGTCAGGATTGCAATGGTGTACTCTCCTCCTACATGGATGATTACAGCTCTAACAATGTTTAAGTAGTTGAATACATCTTAGGTTAAAAAATCCCTGCTGATTCACACTTATCCTTCCATTCCCGATCAAAAGTCAGAAACTCCTTTGTCTCCTCAAACGCTGCTTGACCTGCTGAGCTCTTCCAGCAGTTTATTTTTTTTCTCCTGAGATTCCAGCATCAGCAGTCTTTTGTGTCTTTTATACTTTCATTTCCATAAATACCCACACTCTCCACCAACGGTGCAATCAGGTTGCATAGCCTACTGTATACAAAATGCACGTTAGCATTTACGAAAGCCACCGAACAGCACCTCCCAAACCTATGACTTTCACCATGTGGATGAATAAGGGCAGTAGTTCCTGGAAAATGCATCCCTGCAAACTCGTCTTCAAGCCAGAATATATCACAGCTGCCTGAAAATTGTGTGATATGGCTGTTGAAACCTTGAATCAGCAACACGGAGACTGGTGGTGTAAGTGTAACAGGTCCTCTTTCACAGCAGACGAACACAGAGGAGACATGGTGGAAAAATCATGATGGAGCCTCATCATGACCTTCTCAAGGGAAAACTTGTAATGGGCAATAAATACTTTCCTTCCCCTTTTCCAGCAAGTTGCTGAAGGTTGTAATTCCAGGTAATGCCGACTCTGAATGCAGCAGGTTATATACAAGTTATTTGAAAAGAATTGTGGAAAAAGCATTAGATTGTTTCATATAACTAACAGCTCCAATTCCTTCCAGTGCCTCACAGAGCGAACCATGAGAGTGATAACAATTCGAGCAATAGCAAATAAGTTAAACCAAAATGTAGGCAACTTTGAAATTAGTTTAACTTCATTTCTCATGCAAGTTGAATGTCATGTTTGGTGACTTTGGTTTGAATAATATCAGGGACTGGTCCTTATATCAGGGACTGGTCCTTATATCTAATGAATTGAAATTTGCTATGTGTCAAAATCGCTAATAGTACACAGACTCTCTTTGGCTTGTAGTATATAGCTAAACATTTGGCCTTGCAGAATAGTCAGTGGAAGGTGCTGGTGTTAAAACTCTCACATAGTGTGATATATTTATTGAAGGAGCCCAATACGACAATATGGAAATTAATCGAATATTGCATAAGGACGTAAACACTGTTTTCTTTTTAGATTTTTTGTTAAGGTTGTGTCTGTGATTCCACCATGAAAACTACTGTTAATCGTGAAGATTAGAACTATCAAGTTGTGCCACAAATTAGATGCCTTGTATTACTGAGAACTGAAAAAAGATGCACAGTGCCCAGAAGTTTATTCCTCTATAGAGTATAAACCAAAAAAAAATTATGCTAAATCTCACCAAATGCTACTGGAGAAGTGAGGCCAGTTTTGGTCATTAACTTTCAGGAAGGATTACCATGAATGAAAACATTGACAGGTGAAGTGATGAGAGCAACTGGGGCTCTTCTCCTTCAAGCAGAGGTGATTTTATAGAGACATTCAACGTCTTGAAAGTTTTAATAGAATAAATTTGGAGAAACTCTTGGAAGGTTCTGGAGGATGCTGTTTCCACTGATGGAAAAAACCTTGGGGCTAAGGTTTAGTGGCTAAAGAATCAGATGAGACTGTTGTAGCGTGGAGAGACAGAGTTACTCATAGATACAAAGCAGCTTCTTTGTTCGACACAACAAGGTACAGCAAATGTCATATGGACAGAGGCGCTTTCGGTAGAAAGGTCTGCTAGCCCAATGTGGACTCGATATTTATATGCTAAACACAAAGGCAATCGCTACATAAAATGTTATAGACAATGCATAGACAATGCTTCCTTTTGAAGCTACATGCAAAACATCACACCTTCTAACTTCATCCTTTCCTTCCAACGCCAACATGTCTGGGTTGGTATCCACAGCCTTTAGGAATACAAGTTAAATCCACAATACATTTATTTGGTATTTCATGTGCTAACATAGAGGACAATTAATATTATAAAGTATAGATAATACTGTCTTCGAAACTACCTGTAAACTTCACACTTCCATCCGCAGCATCTGGCTAGTATTCCGATATACACAGCTTTTAGGAAGTGCATTGTTGTGAACTCAATCCACGGTACTTTGTCAAACAGAAGACTGGTGGCCAGAGTCATTTAAGTGTAAATGAATCATCTACCCAAAAACTCAATCTAGCAGAGACATAAGGGAAAAACTTAACACAGTGACTTGAGATATATGGTATATATATCCTTGTGTAGTGTTAAATTAATGCTCATACTGGGCCCTTTTAATGAATATATCATGTTGTGTTATGAGCACGTATGAAAGGTGGTGTTTAGCACTAGCAACTCACACTGTGGCATTTGACTGCACCCATGGGACCTTTGACCCTTAAAGTGATTGCCTTTTCTGAATCTTTGGCTCAAATCTGCATGCTTGTAAATGAATATAAAGGGTAACAAAAAAAAACTGAAGGCCTATGGGAAATGAACAGGGGATAAAAGTCTTGGTAGAACCACAATGGACCAAATGGCCTCTCTACACATTGAATCATTTTTATCATTTAATGATTTTGTATTTACTTTGAAATTAAGAATGGAATCTCATAGACAGATGTTTTAAAAGGGCTTTCTCTTTAGAGGAAGTATATGATGAGACACACATTATAATCAAAGAACAGACAAATAATTTTCTGAACTATAGGTCTTATTGCTTGAAGCAGCACATTGCTGGATTATTTCAAAGATTGAATTTGGCTAGCTTAGAGTAATTACACACATGGTAAACCTTTAACTACAAGTGTCCCTCTGTGGTGAGCAATTCGAGCATTAACAAAATAAATGTTTTATGGGAGCATTTAGGCTAGAACCTGGGAAAAAAACAGGTGGTACTGGTAAGTTCAACGCCACATAATGATATACTTAGAGCTCCATCTGGACAACACACAGCAATCTTGTCACTGCTGCTTTTTATTGCTCACAATACACTGCAGTATAATATGCTGTACAAATGTATGGCGAGAACGAAACCTGACAGCAGGACACTTCACTTTAATGATTACCACAGTGCAAAGATCTTTTTCTTTTGATGGTCAAATATATGATTCTGAATGTTCCCACTCAGTGTGATATGAAACATTTATTTTAAAGTTATTATGCTCCAGGAAGTAATATTGTTCCCCTCATCTTTTTACTATGCCACATTGAGGACCTTGTGCATGATCTTATATGTGGTTCCGAAATCACAAAGAATTAACTGTAGCCATATGAAGGAACCGAGGGAGGCCATTCAGCCCCTTGAGCTTGTTCTTCCACTCAGCTGATCAGCACTATTTTTTTTGGTCCATATCCTTTGAAATGTGTAGGTAACTGAAAATAGTTATCAATCAAAGTCACAAGGGTGATAATACTTGCAAGGAAGGATGCATACAGATTCAGTTTGGAGAGTATCAAGACTTTTATTGGCTTTAATTTATGCTAGAGAATAAATGCTATCTGCCTTGATGCATGCTGCTGGCTACATAGGGTTTGGTAAATTAGATAAATTGCTATTTGTAGCTGTTTCATCCACCTGTGCACAAACACAGCTGGGCATCATCTGCAAGCCGCTTACATGTTGAAGTAGCTTGAAACTATTTAAGAATCCTTCCTCTCTAATCTTTGAGTGCATTCAGATTATTTACTTCCACTAACCATTGTTTATAGTCAGTAACCCCTGCAGCTGCACCACCAGAGGCAGAAAGCAAATCTTCCCCAAACTATCAGATTTTAGTTGTGCTCAGTCTATAGACAGGTCAATCAAAACAATTTTTTAAAACCCTTACATGATGAGAGTTGCATTTTCCACCCTCTTTATTGTGTGTGTTACTTAGGAGAGCACTCATGGAAACAGCAGTATATTGGAATCATCAGGCCTGTCTTCCATTGATGGAATATGATTTGGTGTCAAAATGTGGCTTTCTGTTGGCAAAAGCACAAATTACAAATGTTGTCATGTCTGATCATTGAATCTATCAGTAAATACTGCCTTTTGGAAAGAAAGTTTCGTGCACTGAACGTGTCAAGAGGCTTTGCATGATATCTGTACCAGAGGGTTTACCAGAGATGAACAATATTCTTAACAAAAAGGTGCATATTTAACAACTTTGAAAGTCTGATCACAAATATGTCTCAATTCCCAGTGAATTAAACCTCACCTCCCCATTTCTCTCTCCCATTAGTTGCAGAACATTTCATTCTGATTTATAATAATCTTTTGTAACATTTCTCCAACTCCCTTTCTGACACCCCAACCTCTCGCCATGCAGTCTGTAACTGATCATCTTTGACTGTGCCTTTGATTTCCCCTGTCATTAGGCTCTTAACAATTGCATTTTCTGTTCTGCTCTCTGTTAGTTTCAATCAAGAAATGTGGCTGGCATGAGGGTCACTACTCAAGGAACCTAATTAACTGCAAGGGCAAAAAGACCCTGATGCAAGTTATATACAGGCCTTCAAACAGCGGCCAGGATGTAGGAAGCAAATTACAATGGGAGATAGAAAAGGCACGTAAAAAGGGCAATGTTCCGATAGTCATGGGGGATTTCAATATGCATGTAGATAGGGAAAATCAGGTTGGTAATGGATCCCAAGTGAGGCAATTTGTAGAATGCCTACAAGATGGCTTTTTAAAATAGTTTGTGGTTGACTAGGAGAAAGGCTATTCTGGATTGGGTGTTGTGTAATGAACCGGTTTTGATTAGGGAGCTTAAGGTATAGGAACCCTTTGAAGACAGTGATCATAATATGATAGAATTCACTCTGTAATTTGAGAAAGAGAAAATAAAGTCATGTGTACCAGTATTACAGTGGAGTAAAGGGAATTACGGAGGCATGAGAGAGGAGCTGGCCAAAGTTGATTTGGAAGGGCAGGGATGGTGGGAGAACAGCAATAGCTGGAGTTTCTGGGAGCAATTCAGAAGGTACAAAGATACATCCCAAAGATGAAGAAATATTCTAAAGGGAGGATGAGGCAACAGTGACTGACAAGGGAAGTCAAAGACAGTATAAAAGCAAATGAGAGGGCATATAATACAGCAAAAATTAGTACAAAGTGAAAGGATTGGGAAGCTTTTACAAACCAACAGAAGACAATGAAAAAAGTCATCAGGAGAGAAAAGATGAAATTTATGAAGGTAGGCTAACCAATAATATAAAAGAGGATACCAATTATATTTTCAAATATATAAAGAGTAAAAGAGAGGTGAGAGTGGATAATCACACTGGAGAGGTAGTAATGGAGGACAAAGAAATGGTAAATGAATTTAATAAGTATTTTGCATCAGTGTTCACTGCAGAAGATATTAGTAGTATGTCAGAAATTCAAGAGTGCCAGCAGACAGAAGTGAGTGTAGTTGCTATTACTAAGGAGAAGGAGCTTGGGAAACTGAAAAGTCTGAAGGTGTCATGGTCCGGTCCATGAAGTCTGCATTCCGGTTCACGGTCCGGTCCATTGATCCTTCTTCCGTGTTTTCCTATTTTCTTCCTTGTTCTGTTGAGTGCCTCAGTTGAGGCACCTGATTCTCATTTTGGGCTGGCTACATAAATAACTCCTGGGTTTTCTTTCTATAGCGCCCTCTTTGCCAACTCATCCACCCTCTCATTCCCCTTCACCCCTACATGTGCTGGAACCCATAGAAATTTTACCTGACCTCCCTGATTTGCAATTCTTGTAACTTTATGAAGTCCTTCAGTTAGTTACAAGAATTGCAAATCAGGGAGGTCAGGTAAAATTTCTATGGGTTCCAGCACATGTAGGGGTGAAGGGGAATGAGAGGGTGGATGAGTTGGCAAAGAGGGCGTTAAAGAAAGAAAATGTGGAAATGTACATTAGTATCAGTAAAGCAGAGGTTAAGTGTGTAATCTGGGAAAAAGTCAACTGAATGTGGCAAGAAAGATGGGACAGGGAGGGGACAGGGAGGGGAAAGGGAGGCATTTATATCAAATACAAAAGAGTGTTGCAGTTACTAGGGTAGGTAATGGAAACAGAAGAGAGGAAATTGTGTGGACTAGGTTAAGGCTGGGGCATTGTGCATTAAACAAAACATGGAAAATGATAGGGAAACACCAGACAGGATTGTGTGAGGAATGTCAGGAAGAGCAGTCAGTAGAACATGTAGTTTTGTGTTGCAGGAAGTATGGGATGCAGAGAGAGATGATGAGAAATAAATTAAGGGAGTTGGGGATGCAGGAATTCACATTAAAAGGGTTGCTGGGCATGGGTGAGAGAGCACAAGTCCGGGTATTTTTAGCGTTTTTAAGGGGTACAGGGGTTTTTTATAGAATATGACGAATAAACAGGAATAGGATACTAGGGTGGTCAAAGATGGGAGGGTGAAGTGTAGGTTTGTGTGTATATATATATATATGTGTGTGTGTGTGTGTGTGTGTGGGTGTGTGTGTGTGTGTGTGTGCGTGGAGGGATTTAGAATGTATGTCTAGTGCACATTCTGGAGCAGAGGGTGGCGGTAATGCACCATTAAGCTGGATGCCAACCGCCGTAAAACAAGATACAGACAGTCAGACAGCTTCATTTGCTGGTTAAGGCTGGGGCATTGTGCATTAAACAAAACATTGAAAATGATAGAGAAACACCAGACAGGATTGTGTGAGGAATGTCAGGAAGAGGAGTCAGTAGAACATGTAGTTCTGAGTTGCAGGAAGTATGGGATACAGAGAGAGATGATGAGAAATAAATTAAGGGAGTTGGGGATGCAGGAATTCACATTAAAAGGGTTGCTGGGCATGGGTGAGAGAGCACAGGTCCGGGTATTTTTAGCGTTTTTAAGGGGTACAGGGGTTTTTTATAGAATATGACGAATAAACAGGAATAGGTTACTAGGATGGTCAAAGATGGGAGAGTGAAGTGTAGGTTTGTATATATATGTGTGTGTGTGTGTGTGTGTGTGTGTGTGTGTGCGATTGGGTGAAGGGATTTAGAATGTATGTCTAGTGCACGTTCTGGAGCAGAGGGTGGCGGTAATGCACCATTAAGCTGGATGCCAAACGCTTTAAAACAAGATACGACAGACAGACAGCTTCATTTGCTGGACTGTTCCCTTCCTTTTGAAGCCCTGCCTGCAACGTTTGCCTGAAGCATCGCCTGCAACCTTGCCTGTAATGCTGTTAAGTTCAACCGCTGGAGCAAGACTGGGGCCTTGCTGTGTCAAGATAAGGAACAGTCTGTCATTGTTTGGAATTGTCTCTTTGTGTCCTTGCCTTTGCTGGTTAGGTCAGGCTGTTTGCCACTACCTTGTTTTGGGAACTGTCTCTTTGTGTCCTCACCTCTGCTGGGTAGGTCTGGCTGTTTGCAGCTACCCTGAGTGGAGAATTGTCTCTTTGTGTTCAGTGTACTGTGTATAGAAAGAGCCCCAGCCCTTGGTCCTGTTCCCAAGGAGGGGGTCCTGTCTCTGTGTGTTGTGTATGAGTCCTGGCCCTGAGTCCTGGCCCTACGTCCTGCTCCCAAGGAGAGGTCCCGGCTCTGTGTTCCATGTTCCTGTGCTCAAGACCAAGGCTCCATGTTTTCCATGCTCAAGACCAAGGCTCTGAGGTTCCTGAGTTCCAAGTCCAAGGCTCCGAAGTTCCTGTCTCCCAAGACCAAGTCAAGGCTTCATGTTCTTGTCCTGTCCATGTGCCTCGCCCAGCCCGGTGCTGGAGGTTCCCTTGCCCTGTCCAAGTCAAGGCTTTGTGTTCTTGTACTGTCCATATGCCTCATCCTGTGCAGGAGTGCCACGTCCAGTCCTGTAGCCATGTCTTGTCCTCGCCTAGATACGGGGTCTAAGCTCGAGTCAAGACCCCAGTTCCGTGTCCGTGTCCCTGTCCAGTCTCTGGCTCGAAGTCCAAACCCAGGCTCCTAGCTCCCAGTTCCTTGTCCTGGTCCTGCTTTCCTAGTCTTAGTCCTAGCCTAGGCCTGGTTTTCTTGTCTCATCCAGAGCCTGTGTCCATGTCCAGCTGCATTTCTTCCTGCTATGCTTTGCTCTCACCCAGACTTCTCAATCCTTGCTTCCCAATTTCCCTAGTATTATTACTGCCATAGTCCGGTTCCTAGTACTTCAGTGTCCGTGTCTTGCATTTGGGTCCGCCATCAACACCCCCCCTTATGACAGAAGGTAGATAAGTCACCTGGACCAGATAAGTCACCTGGACCAGTGTTAGTTGAAGAGATTATGGAAGCATTAGTAATGATCTTCCAAGAATCACTAGATTCTGGAATGGTTGCAGAGGACTGGAATACTGCCAATGCGTCCCCACACTTTAAGAAAGGAGGGAAGCAGAACAGATGAAATAATTAGTCAGTTAGCCTGACTTCAGTGGTTGGGAAGACGTTGAAGTCTATTATTAAGATAACAAGGTAAGAGCCCATAGTATTACAGGAAAGATACCAACATGAACAGAAGGTTGGCTGATTGGCAGGCAGTAAAGAGTGGCAATAAAGGGAGCCTTTTCTGGTTAATTGTTGGGGACTAGTGGTTGTCCGCAAGTGCCATTACAGACATTTACACCACACATTGCGTCCATAAAGCAAACAGCATTATGAAGGGCCCCATGCACCCCTCATACAAACTCTTCTCCCTCCTGCCATCTGGCAAAAGGCACTGAAGCATTCGGGCTCTCATGACCAGACTATGTAACAGTTTCTTCTCCCAAGCCATCAGACTCCTCAATACCCAGAGCCTGGACTGACACCAACCTACTGCCCTCTACTGTGCCTATTATCTTCTTTATTATTTATTGTAATGCCTGCATTGTTTTACGCACTTTATGCAGTCCTGGGTAGGTCTGCAATCTAGTGTAGTTTTTGTTGTTTTACGTAGTTCAGTGTAGTTGTATTGTTTCATGTAGCACCATGGTCCTGAAAAATGTTGTCTCGTTTTTACTGTGTACTGTACCAGAAGTTATGGGTCAAAATGACAATTAAAAAGTGACTTGTCTTGATTTGACTTTATTGGGACAGCTTCTTTACATGTTCTATATCAATGATTTGGATGATGGAATTGATGGCTTTATGGAGAAGTTTACAGACACTATGAAGGTAGGTGGAGGACTAGCTGGTATTGAGGAAGCAAACAGTCTACAGAAGGACTTAAACTGATAGATAGCAAAGAAGTGGCAGATGGAATAAAGTGTAGGGAAGAGTATAGTCCTGTACTTTGGGAGAAGGCATAAAGGCATAGACTTTTCAAGGAGAAAATTCAAAAATCAGAGGTGCAAAGAGACGTGGGAGTCCACATGCAAGATTCTCCAAAGATAAAATTACAGGTTGAGTTGGTAAGGAAGGCAATTGCAAGGTTAGCATTCATTTGGAGAGGACTAGAATATAAAAGGAAGGATGTAATGCTGAGACTTTAGAAGGCAATAGTCAGACTACATTTGCAGTATTGTATGGAGTTTTGGGGCTCATATCGAAGAAAGGATATGCTTGCTTTGGAGAGGCTCCAAAACAGATTTACAAGAATGATCTTGGGATGAAAGGGTAAATGCATGAGGAGTGTTTGATGGCTCTTGGCTAGTACTCTTTGGAATTTAGACAAATGAGGAGGGATCTCACTGAAATGTACTGAATATTGAAAGCTGTTGATAGAGTGGATATGGAAAGGATGCTTCAAACAGCGACAGAGTCTAGGACCAAAAGTCACCACCTCAGATTAGAAGGACACCCTGTTAGAGCAGAGATAAGAAGGAATTTCTTTAGGTAAGTATGGTGAAGCTGTGGAATTCATTGCCACAGTCAGCTGTGGAGGCCAAGTCACTGGGTATATTTAAAGTACAGGTTGCTAGGTTCTTGATGAGTAGGGGGAAAAGTGGGAGTCTGAGGTTGAGAGGAAAAATAAATTAGCCATAAATGGATGGCAGGCCAGACCCAATGGGATGAATGGTCTAACTCTGCTCCTCTGTCTTGTGGTCTTCTGTAGCTGGTGTTCAACCCAGAGCTTGGGTGGTGTCTGAACACAGGGTCTCCTTCAGGGTGTTCTGCTTTCTTCCCACTTCTCAAATCCGTGAGTGAACAAGTTCATTAGCCTCTGCAAAGTGCCCATTCTGTAGATGAACCGCAGTAGAATCAGAAGCAGATTAATAGGAACGTGAGAGAAAATAGCTTTCAGAAGTTATCATTCCGAGGTGGGGGGAAGAGCATGGGCATGGAGCTGAATGATTGACATTTATGTTGTGGGATGTTAATATAATAAATAATTAGATGTATTTTCCTTGCTAATTGCAGATCATTAAGTGAATAATTCACTTAATTATTTAGAATTAATTCACTTTATTAACAGTTTAAAAATAAATATTATCTTGAATTATAGCTTTGTCAGAAAGAATTTAAAGGTTTATGTTTTGCGTTATTCAAAAGTTTTCTAGTATTCATTGCTACAAAGGAGCACCCTTATCTTTGTTTTCAGTTCTCAGTTATGTTTCTGTCATGACTGGCCAGTTAGAAAGAGATAAAACAAATAAACAGCAAATAATGGCACGTTCTCTCAATATGAGGCTTGGAGTAAATCCAAACACCTCTATGTTTCAAAACTTGGTCCCTGATATAGTGGCTGTTTTGAGAGCACAGGGTAAAAGCAATTGAGACAGCGAAAGAGGCAAACTTGGAGAGCTCTGCCATTACTTCTGCTGTTCTACACGTGTGTATGAATGTATAGAAATTCTGATAATGCTATCAACAATTCCCTTCCGAAGCATATGTGCCATACTATCTTGAGGATAACCACTTTCCTCTACTGTCCCTGAGTTAACACTATAAAGGAGTGGTACCCAAACAGCTGAGTAACCATCACCTAAGTACCACAGCACTTCATGAGGGCCGCTCTTCGGCACCTACTGAAGATCAGTTATGAGTGATCGTCACATCATGGCAAACAATCAATGGAAAAGAAAGAGAACCAAACCCCTATAGTTTATCTGTTGCCATCCTACAATCTCAGCTAACTTGATCATCACATCCACTTCACTATAAATCCTGGCTATTCCAACATGCCAGACTGCACCTGCCTACAAAGTCTTGACTAAAACCAAATCAAGATGACTGATAATTGTGCAGACCCTGAATGCCAGTCGTCTTGTCAGTCATGCTTCTTCAGCACATTGCTTCCCCAGTGACTGCAACCATGCTGTATGCACCTCCCTCAGTAGAAGCATGAAGTGGCCCAATTTTAGCCTGCATGAGTAACAGTAACATGTGCTCGACCTCATCAATGATCGATAGAGTGACCTGGCTGGATCCAGTAATCATCTTCATGAAGTGCACGCACAAACTTTAGGTGCGGGCTCCTCTGGCATAAGAAAATGACTAATGCTTAGGCACAAAAGATTTACTCTTCTGCTCTGCTTTGAAATTGTGACATTTGTATAAGAAAGCTGACAGAGTCCTGGTTTATGGAAAAGACAGTGCCTTTTGCACCACAACCATCCCTTGGTACTGCACGGGAATTTCAGCCTGTATTATTGTATTTAAGCCTTTGAAATGAGACTTGAAACTAATCTTCTCACTCACAGGCTGCTAATCAATGAGGTTAGAAAGTAAATTGTTGAAGGTGCATTAGTTACTGACTTTATATGATATCTTCCTAATTTAAAACAAGATAGAAGAGGTGGGCATCTATAAAGGCAAAGAGAACCAGTCTGTATTTTGTATGCATTGAGGTCACCTTAAATGGGAAGTTTAAAATGTGAACTGTCAAACAAGTGTGCCACCGGGAATGTGCTAATTTATGCATTTATTGCAATTATAATACATTGTAATGCTATTGTCTGTGTATAAGTAGAAGCCGGTGAAATAAATATTATCAAAATATGGTGAAATATTAAATTTATTGAATACTTATTTTGCTTGGAACTTTATTTTAAATGTCAATCATTAAGAAAAAGTAACAAAAAGCACTGGTGAGTGGACATGAAATATTATCATGTGTAGTCTCAGAGCCAAATGGTGAATGCTAGTAAAAATTAAATAAATTCCTGCTAACATGGGTTGAAACTTATAAATTCCTTTGCACAATTTAAATGGAAACAATTTTGTATTTTGGCTTGTCCTGGGACCCATTTTCCAGCATGATTTCCAACCTCACTGGTTAGAATTAAAACATAAAAACATAGAAAACCTACAGCACAATACAGGCCCTTCAGCCCACAAAGATGTGCCGAGCATGTCCTTGCCTTAGAACTACCTAGGCATACCCATAGCCCTCTAATTTTCTAAGCTCCATGTACCTACCCAGGGGTGTCTTAAAAGATCCTATTGTATCCGCCTCCACCACCGCTGCCAGCAGCCCATTCCACGCACTCACCAATCTCGGCGTAAAAAAACTTACCCCTGACATCTTCTCTGTACCTACCTCCAAGCACCTTAAAATTATGCCCTCTTGTGCTTGCCATTTCAGGCCTGGGAAAAAGTTTTTGACTATCCATGAGATCAATGCCTCTCATTATCTTTTACGCCTCTATCAGGTCACCTTTCATCCTCCGTCACTCCAAGGGGAAAAGGCTGAGTTCACTCAACGTATTTTCATAAGGCATGCTCCCCAATCCGGGCAACATCCTTGTAAATCTCCTCTGCACCCTTTCTATAGTTTCCACGTCCTTCCTGTAGTGAGGTGACCAGAATTGAGCACAGTACTCCAAGTGGGGTCTGACCAGGGTCCTATATAGCTGCAACATTACCTCTTGGCTCTTAAACTCAATCCCATGGTTAATGAAGGCCAATGCACCATATGCCTTCTTAACCACAGAGTCAACCTGCGTAAGAGCTTTGAGTGTCCTAAGGACTCAGGCCCCAAGATCCCTCTGATCCTGCACACTGCCAAGAGTCTTACCATTAATACTATATTCTGCCATCATATTTGACCTACCAAAATGAACCACCTCCAACTTATCTGGGTTGAACTCCATCTGCCACTTCTCAGCCTAGTTTTGCATCCTATCAATGTCCTGCTGTCACCTCTGACAGCCCTCCACATTATCCACAACACCTCCAAACTTTGTGTCATCAGCAGATTTACTAACCCATCCCTCCACTTGCTCATCCAAGTCATTTATAAAAATCACAAAGAGTAAGGGTCCCAGAACAGATCCCTGAGGCACAACACTGGTCACCAGCCTCCATGCAGATTATGACCCGTCTACAACCATTCTTTGCCAATTGTGGGCAAGCTAGTTCTGGATCCACAAAGCAATGTCCCCTTGGATCCTATGCCTCCTTACTTTCTCAATAAGCCTTGCATAGGGTACCTTATCAAATGCCTTGCTAAAATCCATATACACTACATCTACGGCTCTACCTTCATCAATGTGTTTAGTCACATCATCAAAAAATTCAATCAGGCTCGTAAGGCATGACCTGCCTTTGACAAAGCCATGCTGACTATTCCTAATCGTATTATGCCTCTCCAAATGTTCGTAAATCTTGCCTCTCAGGATCTTCTCCATCAACTTACTAATCACTGAAGTAAGTCTCACTGGCCTATAATGTCCTGGGCTATCCCTACTCCCTTTCTTGAATAGGGGAACAACATCCGCAACCCTCCAATCCTCTGGAATCTCTCCTGTCATTACTGATGATGCAAAGATCATTGCCAGAGACTCAGCAATCTCCTCCCTCACTTCCAACAGTAGCCTGGGGTACATCCCATCCAGTCCCAGTGACTTATCCAACTTGATGCTTTCCAAAACCTCCAGCATGTCCTCTTCCTTCCTTGCATTCTCAAGCTTTTCAGTCCACTGCAAGTCATCCCTACAATTGCCAAGATCCTTCTCCATAGTGAATACTGAAGCAAAGTATTCATTAAGTACCTTTGCTATTTCCTCTGGTTCCATACATACTTTTCCACTGTCACACTTGATTGGTCTTATTCTCTGACATCTTATCCTCTTGCTCTTCACGTACTTGTAGAATGCCTTGGGGTTTTCCTTAATCCAGTCTGCCAAGGCCTTCTCATGGCCCCTTCTGGCTCTCCTAATTTCATTCTTAAACTCCTTCCTGCTAGCCTTATAGTCTCCTAGATCTCTATCATTACCTAGTTTTGTGCACCTTTTGTAAGCTCTTCTTTTCTTCTTGACTAGATTTACAACAGCCTTTGTACACCACAGTTCCTGTACCCTACCACCCTTTCCCTGTCTCATTGAAATGTACCTATGCAGAACTCCCCACAAATATCCCGTGAACGTTTGCTGCATTTCTTCTGTACATTTACCTGAGAACATCTGTTTCCAATTTATGCTTCCAAGTTCTTGCCTGATAGCCTCATATTTTCCCTTACTCCAATTAAACGATTCTCTAACTTGTCTGTTCCTATCCCTCTCCCATGCAATGGTAAAGGAGATAGAATTGTGATCACTATCTCCAAAATGCTCTTCCACTGAGAGATCTGACACCTGACCAGGTTCATTTCCTAATACCAGATCAAGTACTGCCTCTCTTCTTGTAGGCTTATCTACATACTGTGTCAAGAGACCTTCCTGAGCACACCTAACAAACCCCCTCACTCTAGGGGGATGCCAATCAATATTTGGGAAATTAAAATCACCCACCACAACAACATTGTTATTATTACAGCTTTGCAGAATCTGTCTCCCTATCTGCTCCTCGATGTCCCTGTTACTGTTGGGTGGTTTATTAAAAAACACCCAGTAGAATTGGGGTGTATTTTTTATTATTCATAGAATAACCAAGTTTTCATAATTCAGTTTTCCTTGGAAATGCTTTTGGTAAAGGGCCTAATTTTGAAGATGATTTCCAACCTCATTGGTCTGTATTGGCATATATTTTTTGCAAATTTATGGAATAACTATGTTTTGCTAAACAGTTTTCTCTGAAACTATTCTTTGTAAAGGGCTAGCAGGAGAAGTGCATTTTGTATCCTCACTGAGATCTCATATCTCCTAGGACCCCAAAGATAACCTCAAGTGCATGCCTAGACTGATCAGTCTATGGAGGTTAATGTCACTCTCACTCTCAATTTCACTTGGTTACCTATCAGTAGATCTTTGGGATGTGGGAGGGAATCTGAGCATCCAGAGGAAAGCCATATCGTCATGGGGAGAATGTGGTAAGTCCACATAACAGTTCCGGAAGTCAAGATTAAACATGAAGTGCTGCAGCTACGAAGCAGCAGGACTAACTGCTGTACCACTACAATACTCCTATCGCCAGGGCCATTTCAGCTGCTGCTGCTGATGATCTCTGCCCCATATCACTACTCATTGGCAATGTTCACCCAAGCTCCCTACACAGGAAGAAAGAATCCACCCACTTTTCCCTCAGCCTCCGGGAGCAGGTCAAATGGCCGGTATGTTTGCATTCATTGTGTACTTTCCCAAAGTACATGGGTTCATAGACCACACTCATTTCCTTACAGGAACGTTCCAGTAAATTTCCCCATGGAAGAGTCTAGATATGTCCTTGGAGATTTTCTATAACCATGTACACAAAAAGTCTGCCAACTCTCCAATTTCTTTTCCCCCTGGCTGCACTTACTCTCTCCCCTCCTACCATTGATTCAAACTATACAATCGAAGAGCGTTACATAAATTATGGTCCATCCCTTTAAGAGCTGGCTGCAGACATTGCACTATTCAGACAAAATGATGTAACTGTGAAAACCAGTAGGAGGTCAAAAGTAAACATTGGGCTGAAAAGGATAGTGTTAATTTCAGCTCAGCATTGCACAGAAAAACCCAAAAATGCTGCTTTGCAAAGCCCTGAAATGAAATTTTATTTTAGTATTTATTTGTATTTAGTGATACAGCACAGAGAAGGCCCTTCTGGCCCTTTGAGCCACGCTGCCCCAGCAACCCCCGGCAAACCAAGTTAACCCTACCCTAATGACAGGACAATTTACAATGACCAATGAACCTACTTGGTACTACTTTGGACTGACATGTCTTTGAATCCAGAGGACCTCGAGAAAGCCCACACATTCCATGGGAAGGATTTATAGAGACTTCTTACGTAACAGGCCAGATTTGAACTCTGAACTCTGGAATGCTTCGAGCTGTAATAGTGTCACATCAACCACTATGTTACTGTAACACCCAAGTTCTCGATCTTCTTAACATTTACAAATCTATGATGATATTATCATCGTTAAATACAACATGTAGCACACAATGGAAACGCTCCATTTTAAACAATTAATTATGTATTTGTATGCAGAGACAAAACAGAAGGTTGAGAGATAGCAATATGATTGGATATGAGAAGAATATTCAGGCAAGGACAGAAAGAGAGGAACACAGATTCTTGCCAGGTCTTTCCTGATTAGTGTTTTTCTTCTCATACTTATACCTTCTTCAGAGGTAGATTTTTAAATTAATTAACTTTATTATTAACAGTGTTTCATGCTACTTTATTCCTTCTTTTGTAATTTGATTTCTCTGCTCACTTTACTTTGAGAGCTGGCTGCAGACATTCTACTAGTCTGAGTAAATGCCGTTGTGATTGTGAGAACCAGCAGAAGGTCGGAAATGAACCTCCTTGACGTCCAGTTCCAACAAAGGGTCATCAACCTGAAATACTAGTTTCTCTGTTTCTCCCCACAGAACCTACCTGACCTGTTGAGTATTTTCAGCATTTTCTGTTCCATTTCACATTTCCAGTATCGGCAATATTTTATAAATTATCTTATTGGCTTTCTGCATTAATCCATCCACATTCAATATTCGCCTAAGCAATAACAATTTTTCACCCAAACACTCCGCACTGCCTTAGTTCATAAACATTACCCCCATAACTTTAAAAAAATTACGAAAGGGTAAGTAAAAAGGAGATGATTTCACAAAGGAAGAAATGACAAAAATGTGAAGTTAATTTGAGAAGTTAAGGAAGTGAAAAAGTGAGCCTGTGTGGGATAATGTCTAGCAATGGGGATCTTGGTTTGAGAGTAATAAAGAATGCATTACATATCAACTCATTCATTCAGAACATGCCACAGCACTCATCAAGCTATCACACATTGTTGTTGTTAAACAGCTCCCTGCAGTCACACAGATTTTCCTGTTCTCATAACCCATTAGGTAGCCATTTGCACTTCACATGGTTGTAAAATGGAGACTTGTTTATTAGTCACTGAAATAAGACAAGTGGGAGTTTTAATTACCTTGCTCTCGGCAGTCATGAGCAGCATGAGGTTTGTTGCACACAAAAGAAGGCGAGGGGGCATAGTGAACAATAACTGAACAGGAGAGGACTAATTATGTCAATGAAGACTTGAATGTTTTGTTGGCCCACTGTGGCCCTTCTGAGCATCCCACTGAAAAGTCTATTTAGAAAGAGGTGTGTGAATTGTCCTTTCGCTCATAGCTGGACTGAGTTATTATTTTGAAACCTTTAATAATGGGGAATATTGTGCATATCATTCTTTAAAAATTAAAATAATGCTAACTTTGTCTCAAGTCACATTTCTATGGAACTGAAGACTGAATGTTAACTGGGAACACATCATGAGTGATTGGGCCATTTGTACATAACTCATTGGGAGGAATTCTGAAGGATCAGATGTAACATATTTTGCACTCCACACACAATATTTCTATTGCTGATCCCTATCTAGAAAAAGGAAGGGGGTTGAAGGGTGAACTTATGGAAGTCATTAAATCTACAGAAGGGTGTAATAGAGTGAACTTGGTAATGTTTTTATTCAGGTGGACTACATCTAGAAATTGGATTCTGCTCTTCTCATACGTGATGCAAATAGATTTAGGTTGCCCACAAAACAAGACAAGACACATTTGAATATCTAACACCCAAAGAGAATCATATAATGAGAACTTGCAGAATTCCTGATGGGAATTATGAAGACTTTCCATCTTTGTGCCTGATGTTTCTCGTCACCAACTCAGAGACTAGCTTTGAGAAGGATGAGCTGGAAGTGAAGAAGATGTGCTGAGCACTAGCAAACTATTGCCTGACTTGAGGCACTGTAAAACTGGGAATTGGTTCACAGCCGTTTGCAGTGAATAGGGTGAGATTTGGTGACTTGTTATTTCTTCGTGTCGTGGTCCAGTCTGAAGTCCACATTCCGGTTCACAGTCTGGTCCACAGACTCTGGACTCTGGGTCTTCCGGCTGTCCCTTGTTTCGGTTTGACTTAACCATAAGCACCTGATGCTCATCTTGGGGCTGGGAATATAAGTGGCCCTGGGATCGAGTGTGGTGGCTGGGTTGTCTTCTCAGTCTCCCCTTGGAGCAACCCACCGGTGGAAGGCTAGTGCAGTCATCGAGATATGGATTTGGCTGTTCCGTAGCCTGCCGAGGTGACCGGCTGGCTCGAGTCTTGGAGCCACCCCAGACCTAGCTCTCTTCCTGTTCCTTGCCTCTGTCGGGTAATCCAGGCCGTTTGCCGTTACCCTGCGGTTGGGTCTGTCCCTCCCTGTCCTTGCCTCCATGGGGTGGAGTCCCGTGTCCTGCCCAGGAGTTACCTCGAAGTACCCTTGCCCTGTCATGTCCTCGTCTAGCCCCTGAGCTCCCGAGAACCCGAGCCCCCAAGAGCTATTTTTGTGATTGGATCAGAGTTTCATTCATTGATATATTGTAAGTAAAAGAGGGGGACCTGCCAAGCAACACTTGATGGACTATTATGTATCATCTGGGATTTTTAATTGCTTTTTGGCGTACCATAATCATGGCAATAAATAGAACGTGGAGAGAAGAACATTGTTTAAATGATTATGGAGGGCAGTCAGAAGAAATGTCTCTCTAAAGCAGGGCTCTTAACCTTTTTTATGCTATGGACCACTTTGGCAGTCCAGTGAATCCTCTGGACCCCTTCACAGAATAACGTATTTAAATATATTAAATAAAATACATTGGATTACAAAAGAAATCAATTATATTGAAATACAGTTATCAAAATATTACAGAAAAGTAAAATTTGTGAGATGTGCTCTTTATTAACATACAGTATTAAATAACAGGACTATACAGTTAAAATACAGGGAAGTTAAAATTTAATTTTTAAAGACATGTCAGTGCGAAGGCTATTGTTACTTAGTTCGAATAAAAACATTAAACAATGGGGTGGTTTTTGACAAAGCCACACACATGTTATGTTGGACATCCAATTGATTTCAATTTCTTGTTTTAATGGTTACAAGTGTTGAAAATCCCGATTTGCAAAGATACGTCATTGCAAATGGAACATCCATAGCTCGCCTTACAAGCTGAGGATAGGCTTCACTCAAGAAACACCAGAATCCTCCAAGGCTTTTTGAGTTAAACTCCAATTGTAGTAAGTTTTTGTCCTCAGATCAATTGGTTCATCTTTGGCTAGATTAATATCTTCAATACAGTTTATATCAGAAAGAAAATGATTGTGGATCCATGGTCCAACTTTATTGCCATCAAGATGGAAATAACTTTTGAACGAGTTCTGAAGTGGTACCAGGTGTTAGCAGATATCTCTCTTCAAAGAAATTGACAGAGAATTTTGTATCTCGACTCCATCATAGTAAAATACTTCAGCATTTGAAAGTTTCCAAAATTGTTGGCCTCTACTCTCTTCTTCCATATTGGCAGCTTAGCCAAGAAAGCTTGTAGTTTTTCAGTAGCATCCATAGTGATGGCTTCAGGACCTTGAATTGAAAGGTTTCTTTCAATAAAAAATGGTTAAAAGTATCTGCTAGGTAAGGCAACCCTTTTTTTTCAATCTGTTCCAAGAGTGGATTTTATTTTTCTTTCAGAAAAAGTGAAACTCCTGTCCTTAGTTTGAACAGGCACTTCAAGACTTGTCCTCCTTAACACCAGTGAACATCCGTGTGGTAGAGAAACACTAAATGTTCTGCACCCATTTCTTGGACAAAGTCTTTTAAAAATGTGATTATTAAGACATCTGCTTCTAATGAAGTTCATGACTTTTATGGCTGTTGACAAAACTTCTTTCAAGATGTTGGAAGAGTCTTTGTTGCAACTGCATGTCTGTGTAAAAACAATGAATGATGGCAACATGAGAATCTTCCTTTCCCAGTAAAGTAGCAAAACCAGATGTATTACCAAGCATCGCAGGAGCCCCACCTGTGCAGAGTATGAAGTTTTTCTCTCCAGTCAAAGTTTTGTTTGGCAAAAAAAAAGACCATTTCCGCAACATCAATGGCCTTTGTAGTTTCCAAAAAGGACTCACAAAGTAAGAATTCTTCCTTGATGGCATCAGCAGGCGCATAATGAGCAAAAATGAGGAGCTGACTACATTGAGAGACGTCTGTAGCTTCATCCTGCTGCATACCGAAAAGGAATTGCAAGGCTACCAATTCCTCAATGACCTGCTTCAAAATGTTAAAAGATATAACAACTATTCTGGAACGGATCACTGCTTCCAGTTTTTCCCTCTGTTCCAGTTCACAAACCAGCTCGACCATTTCCAGAGCACATGGCTTTATTAAATTCTCTCCAATAGTGTGAGGCTTCTTTTAGATTATGAGAACACTCAGTTCTCTTTTATTGTCATTTAGAAATGCATACATGCATTAAGAATTGATACAGTGTTGCTCCGGAGTGATATCACAGAAAACAGGACAAACCAAAGTTTAACACTGACAGACGCACATAATTATAACATATAGTTACAGCAGTGCAAAGCAATACCATAATTTGATGAAGAACAAATCATGGGCACAGTAAAAAAAAGTCTCAAAAGTCCCTGAGTCAATTGACTCCCGAGTCCCCGATAGCAGTGGCAAAAGGCAGAAACTCCCTGCCATAAACCTCCAGGCACCGTCCACTTGTTGATGCCTTGGAAGCAGCCGACCACAGCCGACACTGAGTTCATCCGTCTGAAAACTTTGAGCCTCTGACCAGCCCTCCGTTACAGCCTCCTGAGCGCCATCCTCTGCCGAGTGCCTTCGACCTTGCCCCGGCCGCTGAAACACGCAAAGCCGAGGATTTCGGGGCCTTCTGCTCCGGAGATTCCAGTTACCACACAGTAGCAGCGGTAGCAAAGCGGGCATTTCAGAAGTTTTCCAGATATTCCTCTGTACTCTCACGTCTGTCTCCATCAAATCAGGATTGTGCACGGTCCCCTACTCAACAGATAACAGATATTCATCACCGGAAGGCCGCAGGTGCTGTCATCGCGCTGCCACCTTCTCCTCTTCTTTTGTTTGGCAATCCGGTAAGCAACTTTATAGGATGCTTCAAGAAAAGGTTTTTGTGAATTGGCAAATCCAAGTTTTGGAAGTGTCCCAACTTTTTCAAATGGTGCTTTCTTCACACAAAAAATACTCGCATCTTTAGATGCTTTTTCAGGCTGAACAGACATGAGGTGCTCTTTCAGTTTTGCTGGTTTCATACTTCCATTTGCAAGATTTTTATGCACAAAAACATTGTGGCTTTTGTGTCTCGTCACATCTATTAATGCAGGTGAAGCCATATAGTACACAGCTTTCATCATTCTTGCTTTTCTTTGACATTTCAACTTAAATATGGTCTGCAAAATTATAAAATAAGTAAAGAAAAAATAAGATATTTGATTCAATTGACATTTTTTTGAAACTCAATATTTTTTGAATGGATTTTAAGCAACTTGTTTGATAAATCTGCAAAGAAATAAGTTATCTCTATGTTAATTAAGTGAAGTGTAAGATATTCAAGAAGTTCATATGCCAAGTAAGTAAACTAATACTGTTTTTATAATTTATCCAAAGTTTTAACACTTCTACGGCTTTTAGATACTTGAATAGACACAAGGATTACAGCAGTAGCTCAGGCATTGTGTCCTTCCTGGAATTTGTCTATTGTTGAACATGGAGTCACATGGTTTTAAGGCTGCACTGCCTTATTAAGATTTAAGAATTCTCACTTGAACTGTCCAGATTTGTAAAACTTTAATAAACAATAAAAATGACTCCCCTTTACTCATTGATCAACAAGTAATTGTAGATAGGGGATAATGGAGAACAGCATAAACTTTTGAGGCACGAATGTGAGAACGCACAACTTCACCATTTGATGGCTGAATAACTCCTAGGTGCAGAGCTGCCCAGTTGTTGGCCAGCTACGTTGCATGTGCATCTGTAGAAGGAAGACTGCGATCACATTCGATCTACTGGCAGATCTAATCCCCACCGGAGTTTCGAAGAAGTGATGAGCAGGCTGCAGACGATATTTTGAGATTTGTGTAACAACTGTGACGTGATATGAAAATATCTATGATTTCTACTGGTGAATGCTAATACTACTGTGGTTTGTGGCCTAATTGAAGGAAATTCTAAACTTCAATTTGAGGTTGGTGAAAACAAAGATGTCATTTTTTTTTCCATCCAAGTTCACTGACACCTTGGAATGTATTCATGGACCTCTGAGGGGTCTGTGAACCCTAAGTTATGAACCCCTGCTGTAAAGTATAACCTCCTTTGAAACACAGTTTCTTCCCTCAAGTTAATTCTCCTGAATTCCCATAGGAAGATTAAATTTGAGACCCATGTGCCAGTGGAGTCGCTGTTATTTTTCTGTTTCTCCTCCTTCTGCTGCCCTTTAGGTTGTGATTTCTAAGCCTGAAAACACATTTCACTTCAGAGAGGTCCAAGTACAATCTGGAATTTCTGAAGATTCACAACAGCGGCTATATTTCATTCAGAGTTTGAGGAGATTTGGTATGTCATCAAAGACACTCACAAATTTCTACAGGTGTACCGTGGAGAGCATTCCGCCTGGCTGCATGACTGTCTAATTTGTGGGTGTGGCTACTGCATAGGATTGAAATAAGCTGCAAAGGGTTGTAAACTCAGTCAGCTCCATCATGGGCACTAACATCAGTAGTATCCAGGACATCTTCAAGGAGCGATGCCTCAGAAAGGCAGCATCCATCATTTAGGCCCCCTCCATCACCCAGGTCATGCCTTGTCCTCATTGCTATAATCAGGAAGGAGGTACAGAAGCCTCAAAGCACACACTCAATGATTCATGAATAGACTTTTTCACTCTGCCATTTGATTTCTGAAAGGTCACTGAATCCATGAACACTACTTCACCACTTTTTATTTCTATTTTTGCACTACTTATTTAATTTAACTAGTTAATATATATACTTACTGTAATTCACA
Organism: Mobula birostris; assembly: GCF_030028105.1. NCBI lineage: Eukaryota > Metazoa > Chordata > Chondrichthyes > Myliobatiformes > Myliobatidae > Mobula > Mobula birostris. Next base: position 72,732,469 of record NC_092377.1, on the reverse strand, counting down.
GATTTTTTTATTATTATGTATTGTACTGCTGCCGCAAGTACAACAAATTTCACGACATCCAGTGCCTAAAGAAACAGCTGCACACAATACTATTGGTTATAAATGCAAAAGGGAGATCAGGAGAATTAACTCAGTGAATGGCTAGACTCCAAAACATGCTGTCACAGGGAGAAACTGAGGGGAAAAGGCATTTGAAGAATTTAAGGGAAGTATCGAGTAGTTAATGAGGGAGAAAGGGATATAACTATGTTGATAAGAGTACCTGAAATAAGAGGAAAGGACACTTGTATGGAGTACATACACTAGCTTAGACCTGCTGTAGTCTTCATTAAAGAGCAAATACTAAACTCAAAGTCCTAATTTTCCTGACAGATACGTGATTCAATTGGTGTTCGCTTATGCCATTTTGATAAATGGACTTCAAAAGTAATAATATTTGTTTGGTAGTGAAAATATGTGTTGCATTACAAGTTGTACTTAGATCAATTATTTTATTCATGCACAAACTATCCAATTCAATGTTTATTAAAGATATGCCTTTAAAATGTTTTATGAAAGCTTTAGTTCATAACTGGCTTCACAACAAAGAGAGTTCTTGGTGTAAATTACAGTGACTTTGAAGATATTTAAGACAAGCATCTATCCATCTGAGCTGAATAAACATTAGCCATCTTCTCCTTGTAAGAAAATAATTTAGGAAACAATATTTTAGTAAAACAAATTCAACAATCCTTCCCAAGCAATAGAGATAGGATGTTTTTAATTCCATTTAGGTGAGTGCTGAATTTTGGCAAATCATTGGGATCATTGGTCACACATTTCCATGGAAAGATGGAATTACTTAGCTGAGCAATCCTAAACTAATTGCAGGACCCTTACTTACCTCCACAGCTGTATTTCTTCCTCTGATTCAAATATTTATCCAATTAACCTTTATAAAATGTAATATTCTCGACCTCAGTCAATCCCCATGGCAAAGTATTACGTGTTCCAATTACACCACTCTCTCTATAAAGAAGATTCTCCTTAATTCCCCTTTAGATTTATCAGTGATTACCTTATTTGTTGTTTTTACATTTGGACCAGTACACGTAGAAATATATCAAGCTCCTAATTAACTTAAAGACCTATATCATCTGTTACTAGAAATTTTATTCTATTTAGTTTTGAAAAAAACTATTCAAAACATGTTTTAAAACTTGTACTATTAGTTTCTGTTTCAGTTTCTATAATGACAATTCAAAACTGCACATTGCTCTACAACATTAACAGTAACTTCTAGAAATAGATATTTTTTTCTTACTCTTGTACTCTGTTTATCAAGTCAAAATTTATGACCATTTACTTCAGCTTGCTTTGTCTAGACTTACAGTTATAGGGGGTCACAGCTTCAGGATAAGGGTTGGGCGATTCACAGCTGAGATGATGAGGGGTTTCTTCATTCAGAGGTCTGTGTGTTTTTAAAATTCTCGACAGTAGGTAATGTGGGTGCCAAATGGTTGTGTGCTCTGGTGACCTCAGGGCATTCAGGTTATGTGTATATTGTTTTCTATTTTATTTTGGACAGAATCATCTGGCGTACAAAGAACTTCTCAATAATAATAAAAAATGACTACATATCATAATGAACCACTTCTCAATGAATCAGCTTTTCAATGTTTCTAGTTATATTTGGATCAATCGAGAAGTCCCATTATGATAACAGGCAATATTGGCTAGGCAGGATATTTTCTTTGAAAGCATATTGGCTTATTTTTCATTGACAGGTTTGGGGATTGAACGTCTAGTTGTGGTTTTCAAGAATAGTTGAACATGAATCAAGCTCTCTCCATGTACCTGTTAGGATTCCCATCTGAAACTATGGTACCCAGTCAAAGTGAGCATTATTGTCTTTTGTAGTGCAAGTCAAGATGACTACAAATAGTACTTAAGATTACTTCAGTGTACTAAATATGTAAAAAGAATAGAGCATTCTTTCAGGTTGATGAAAATTTACTGGCATCAGCCAAAACCAGGGGACTAAACGTTTGCTGAGTTTGTTAAAGTGATGGTGGTACAGCATGGGTGCCTCTCTGCCAATCCCAATCAGCAGCCAGGTGACAAAGTTTCCATTTTTGTTACACTTTGAGATGGATTGCTTTGAGTGTGACACATTTACAAAAGCGATACAGAGCTTGTGGATGTGTGTACTTAAAAGAGCCTGCTTGGTGAAAGAAAGTAAATGTTAAGCAAACACATAACAGTGCCCAGCCAGTAGAGAGAGTGACCAAATGAACACACAATTGACTCTCAGTCTGATAGTCACTGAGGCCTGGCTCTGCAAAGTGAAAGAACCTATTTGATACTTTGGATCTGCATGATGTGGTCTCTGATCCAGCCCAATGGTATCAGTTCATTTGTAGTACAGAACTCACCCAGGGCACATCATTGCATAGGATATGCTCAGGCACACAGACTTGCTGTGAACACCCTTCCTTGCATTTCCATAACCTCCAAGGCAGCTTTACATAGAAAATAGGATAGTTCAGCACAAGACCGGCCATTCAGTCCACAATGCCAAACTTGCTTCTGACTTGTACTAAATGTCCTCCTCCATTCCCTTCATATTCACTGTCTACCTAAAATCGCCTCTTAAGTTCCACTAAACTGCCTGATACCACTACTACCCCTGGCAACACACGCCAGGCACCTACCTCTCTCTGTGTAAACAAAAATTGCTCTGCTCATCATCGCTAAATTCCAACTCCACCCCCCCTCCCCCTGACCTTAAAAACATGTCTTCTGGTGTTCGACATTTCCGTCCTGGGGATCAGATTTCTGACAGTCTTATTCTAGCTGTGGCCTCTCAGAATTTAAAATACCTCTGTCTGGTTTCCCATTGCCTCTGATGCTCTTGGAGAACAATGCAAGTGTGTCCAACCTGTCATTACAGTTCACACTCTGATCTCAGCAGTATCCTGGTGAACCTCTCCTGCACTCCCTCCACAGTCTTCACATCCTTCCTATATTAGGGTGACCAGAACTGCACACAGTACGCTGTGTAGTCTGACTAAAGTTTTATATAACTGTAGCATGACTTCTTTACTCTTAAACTCAACATCCCTACCAATAAAGCAAGCTTTCCATACACACAAACACAAGGAATTCTGCAGATGCTGGAAATTCAAGCAACACACATCAAAGTTGCTGGTGAATGCAGCAGGCCAAGCAGCATCTCTAGGAAGAGGTACAGTCGACATTTCAGGCTGAGACCCTTTGTCAGCTTTCCATACATCTTCTTTACCAACTTATCTACCTGTACAGCCTCTTTCAGTGAACTATGAACCTGGATCACAAGATCCCACTATACCTCAATGCTATTAAGGGGTCGACTATTAACTGTATACTTCCTTCTTTCATTTGACCACCCAAAGTGCAACACCTCACACACCTGGTTTAAACTCTAGCTGCCATTTCTCTGCTGATATCTGTACTGATCAATATATATCCTGCTGAACTTCTGATAGTCTTTTACACTGTCCACAACTCCACCAATTTCGGCGTTATCTGCATCCTTACTAATCACCCATCTACTTTTTCAACCAAAACAACAGATGTCCCAGACCGAAACTGGTGGAACACTGCTGGTCAAACTCCTGCAGGGAGTGTATCAGCCTTCCACCCTTTCTCTGTCTTCTATGGGGAAGCTCTTTCCAAATCTAGATTTGCAATTTACCCTGGATCCCATGCATCTTTGTCTTGTGAATCAAATTACCACGAGGGCCCTTGGCATATGTCGTACTAAGGTCCAGGTAAATAACATCCACTTTGTTCCCCTCATGAAGCATCTTCTTCATCTTCACAAAAAATTCAGTCAAGTTCGTAAGATAATAATCTGTCCCACACAAAGCCATGTTGACTGTTACTAAGCAAATCATGCCTTTCCAAATGGGATAAATTCTATTTCTCAGGGTCCTCTCCAATAGATTCCCTACCATTGATATAAGGCTTGCTGGCCTGTTATTGCCTGGATAATCCCTATTTCCCTCCTTGAACAAAGACACAACATTTGTTGCTCTTCACTCCTCTGGGACCTTGTCTATTGCTAGTGAGAACAAAGCCCCAGCAATCTCTTCAGTTTATTCTTTCAATATTTTGGGATATACAGTATGCCACAGACCCTGGGGACTTATCCACCTTAATGCTTTTCAGAAGATCCACATTACCTCCTCCTTAATCTCAAAATGCCCCAGCACATTAGCATGCCTCATTATGTCTTCATAATCCTCCAGTTTCTTCTCCCGGTAAATACTGACATGAAGTAATGATTCAGTACCTCAGCCACTGGCACTGACACTGAGCAAAATTCCCTCCATTATCCTCACGTGGACCTACTTCCTTTTTAGTTATGCTCGAATATTCATTTTAAGTTGCCTCAGGATAATGCCTTGACTGTTTGTCAAAATAATTTCATGGCCCCCTTTAGTCTTCCTAATTGCCTGCTTGAGCATTTTTCTGCCATCTTTATATTCCATAAAGACATAGTCTGATTTTGGCTTCCTAAACCTTACATATCTTTCCTTTTATTCCTGACTAAATTTAGGACCACCTGGGTCATCCAAGGTCCTCTTACCTTACTGTGCTTGTCCTGACTCCTGAGTGGGACATCTGATCAGCTGGTCTTTAAACAAATCAGATATGGACCTATCCAACAGTCGGTTCTCCCAATCAACACCCCTTAGCTCCTGTCTTATCCTGTTTTAATTTTCTCTTCTCCAATTTATTACCTACCTGCAGGATCCAATTTTATCCTTACTCATAACTATCTTAAAGCACAATGAGTTGTGATCACTGTTTGTCTGTCACCTGGCCCGGCTAAGTTCCCAAAACCAGGTCAAGTTTGTTGTCGTCTCTAGTTAGACTCTCCACATACAGTCTTGACTGTTTGCCTCTTGGATGCACTGAAGAAATCCTGTCCTGTCTAAGCCTCTTCTATTAAGGAAGCTCCAGCCACGATGGGGAAGGGAAAGATCCTTACTGTGACAACTCAGAATCAGAATCAGAATCAGTTTTATTATCACCGCCATGTGACGTGAAATTTGTTAACTTAGCAGCAGCAGTTCAATGCAATACATAATATAGAAGAGAAGAGAATAAATAAATAAATTACAGTATACTTTTATTGAATAGGTTAAAATGTGCAAAAATCAGAAATACTGTATATTTAAAAAAAGTGAGGTAGTGTCCAAGAGTTCAATATCCATTTAAGAATTGGATGGTAGAGCGATTCCTGAATCTCTGTGTGTGTGCCTTCAGGCTATACCTCGTACCTGATGGTAACAGTGAGGAAAGGGCTTGCCCTGGGTACTGGAGGTCCTTAATAATGGATGCTGCCTTTCTGAGACATCGTTCCCTGAGATGTCCTGGGTACTTTGTAGGCTAGTACCCAAGATGGAGCTGACTAGAATTACAACCCTCTGCAGCTTCTTTCGGTCCTGTGCAGTAGCCACCCACCCCATACCAGACAGTGATGCAGCCTGTCAGAATGGTCTTCACGATACATCTATAGAAGTTTTTGATTTTATTTGTTGACATGCCAAATCTCTCTAAACTCCTAATGAAGTATAGCCAGTGTCCTGCTTGCTTTATAATTACATCAATATGTTGGGGCTAGGTTAGATCCTCAGAAATCTTGACACCCAGGAACTTGAAACTGCTCACTCTCTCCACTTCTGATCCCTCTATGAAGATTGGTATGTGTTCCTTCGTCTTACCCTTCCGGAAGTCCACGATCAGCTCTTTCGTCTTACTGATGTTGGGTGCCAGGTTGTTGCTGCGGCACCACTCCACTAGTTGGCATATCTCACCTGTACACCCTCTCATCACCACCTGAGATTCTACCAGTAATGGTTGCATCATCAGCAAATTTATAGGTGGTATTTGAGCTATGCCTAGCCACACATTCATGTGTATGTAGTGAGCAGAGCAGTGGGCTAAGCACACACCCCTGAGGTGCATCAGTGTTGATTGTCAGCGAAGAGGATATGTTATCACCAATCCGCACAGATTGTGGTCTTCCGGTTAGGAAGTTGAGGATCCAATTGCAGAGGGAGGTACAGAGGCCCAGGTTCTGCAACCTCTCAATCAGGATTATGGGAATGATGGTATTAAATATTGAGCTATAGTCGATGAACAGCATCCTGACGTAGGTGTTTGTGTTGTCAAGGTGGTCTAAAGCCATGTGGAGAGCCATTGAGATTGTGTCTGCCGTTGACCTATTGTGGTGATAGGCAAAATGCAGTGGGTTCAGGTCCTTGCTGAGGCAGGAGTTCAGTCTAGTCATGACCAACCTCCCAAAGCATTTCATCACTGTCGATGTGAGTGCTACCAGGTGATAGTCATTTAGGCTGCTCACATTATTCTTCTTGGGCACTGGTATAATTGTTGCCTTTTTGAAGCAAGTGGGAACTTCTGCCTGTAGCAGTGAGAGCTTGAAAATGTCCTTGAATACTCCCGCTAGTTGGTTGGCACAGGTTTTCAGAGCCTTACCAGGTACTCCATCGGGACCTTCCGCCTTGCGAGGGTTCACTCTCTTTAAAGACAGTCTAACATCAGTCTCTGAGACAAAGAACACAGCATCATCAGGTGCAGCAGGGATCTTCACAGCTGTAGTTGTGTTCTCCCTTTCAAAGCGTGCATAGAAGGCGTTAAGTTCATCTGGTAGTGAAGCATCACTGCCATCCATGCTATTTGGTTTCACTTTGTAGGAAGTAATGTCCTGCAAACCATGCCACTCTTGTTGTTTCTGCACCTTTCCATAATCTATCAACATGTCAGTCCCTCCACCTGTCGGTGGCTATTGGGGGCCTAGAGTATAATCACATCAGCATAAATATACTTATTCTATTTCTGATCTCCACCTGAATTGCCTCTGTGGATGAGCTCTGCTGTAAAGGCAAAAACATTGTAATACCATGTGCTGATCCACGCTCCAAGTACACCCTCCTTACTCTCGATAAACCTATCAATGAAGTAAACCTGTTTCTGCTCAACAATCCCACCATGCTCATTAGCCTGGCATTGCTGTCCTTTCTTACAGATTTACTTGTCATGCCCCCTTTCTTGCCCTCAATCTTACCATCTGCAGCCCTGCTACTGTAGTTCCCATCCCCTGACACTATAGTTCAAACCCTCCTCAGGAGTACTAGCAAACCTTCCTGCTTTCAGTGGAGCTTTGTGCTTGTCATGGGGAGAGTCCTTTAAAGTCTGAAGCAATCAACAAGGCAATGACACGATAATTGCAAGTTCTTTCTGCAGTTCCTATGCTGTTGTGCATGATTCTGTTTAGAATATAAAACAGAGAGCATTCAGAGCAGGAACAGGCTCACAATGCTGTGTCAAACTAATTAAACTAATGAGGCCTAAATAAAATCCCTTTTGCTTGCAAATGATCCACGTCCCATTAAAGAAAATAATGGTTCAGCTTCTAATGTATTTTTATCCAACTGCACAAATATTTTTGTGGCCGATTTGTTTAGGCATTAGCTCTGCATATGGTGATGCTAAATGCACCAAAGGAGGGAAAAATCCAATTTGGCAAAAGAGTCCTTTGGCCATATTTGTGGTATCATTGGACATCCATCAACAATTTGCTTGAAAATAAAGGAAGATCAGGTCAAGCTTGAGCAATTAAGCAGCACTCAAGGGAGGGTACTAGACACATGAATCAGATGGAGAAGGTGATGACTGGAATGGATTGTATAGGTTATCCAGTTTATCAGAAATTTACTGAATCTTTCTGTACGTCAGTAGACATTGAAGGAAACTACATCAATGGAATGAGATTCCTCTGCAGTTTCGGCGATGTGTCAGCGGGAGTTTAAAAATATTGACCAGTGAAGCTCAAAGAGCAACCCATCTTTATTGGGGAAAGGATCAGAAAAAAATGACATGACAAACTGGAATAGTGGAGAAAAGCTCCCATTTGCAATTGTGCTGGATCCAGTTTGCTGGGCCAGAACTCTCTATCAATGATGAAGTGAGCCTGGGGAGAGATCAAGAGTATGAAAGAACAGCGTCAATTGTGGATTCAAGGTATGAAAGAGGTTTGGAAGAGTAAGCTTGTGATGGAGCTGAAGAGTCCACATTAGAAGGTATCACTGTAGCTGCCTGTGCTGCTCCAGTACGTCCACATAGCACCAATAATCAAAAAGGATTAACAGAAGACTAGGTTGACAGAGAATCCTTGCCTCTGAGTAATTATTTATTACTTCAAGGTAATTACCTCCTCACTACCTTTGTGGCCAAGTCTTGGGGTACATTTCAAACAGAGGTTGACAGGAATCTGAATCGGAATCGAGTTTATTAACACTGTCATACAGTATGCCATGAGATTTGTTGTTCTGCAACAGCAGTACAGTGCAGTATATAAAAATTATTATCATTGCAATAACAAATATATAAAAATAAACAAGTAGTGCAAAAAGTAATGTAGTGTTCATGGGATCATGGTCCATTCAGAAGTCTGATTGCGGAGGGGAAGAAGCCATTCCTAGAGTGTTGAGTGTCTGTCTTTAGGCTCCTATACCTCCTCCCTGATGGTAGCAATGAGACAAGGGCATATTCTGGATGGTTAAGGTCTTCAGCGATCGAGGTTGCCCTCTCGTGGCATTGCCTATGGAAGGTGTCCTTGATGCTGGGGAGGCTGGTGTCCATGATGGAGCTGGCTGAGTTTACAACTTCCTGCAGCTTTTTCTGATCCTTTGCAGTGGTATTGATCAGTCAGGGTATCAAAGTTTATAAGGAAAAGGCAGGAGAATGGGGTCGAAAAGGAAAACAGATCAGTCACGATAAACGGTAGAGTAGACATGATGGGCTGAATGGTTTAATTCTGCTCCCATGTCTTATCATTATTATACCCAGCATGGACTCTTTTCATTTCCATCTCTGAGAGTCAGAATTATACAACATGGACGCAGGCCCTTCAGGGCAACCTGTCCAGGCTGCCCAAGCTTCCTTCCTGAGCTGGTCCTATTTGCCTACGCCTGTCCCATTTCTCTCCAGATCTTTCCTAACTATGAACATGTCCAAATGTCTTATAAAAATTATAATTGTACACCATTTGGTTCCATACATTCACCACCCACTTTGTGAAACATTTGTCCCTCAAGGGCCCATTTAAACTTTCCCCCTCTCAACCCATGTCCTCAATTTTTAAATTGTCCTACTCGGGAAAGACTGTGATTATCCACCTTATCTATGCCCCTCATGATTCAATAAATATCTACAAGGTCATTCGTCAGCCCCCTTTGTTTGAGGGCAAACTATCCCGGACTACCCAGACCTTCCTTATAAATCAAGCCCTTCAGTCCCAGAAACATACTTGTGAACCTTTTCTAGTCCTGACGAAGGGTCTCGGCCTGAAACGTCGACTGTACCTCTTCCTAGAGATGCTGCCTGGCCTGCTGCGTTCACCAGCAACTCTGATGTGCGTTGCTTGAATTTCCAGCATCTGCAGAATTCCTGTTGGTTGGGTGTGTGAACCTTTTCTGCTCATTCTCTATAGCGTAGTGATCAGAACTGCACACATGTATTCCAGGTGTGGTCGAAACAAGGTCCCATATTGCTGTAATATGACATCCTAACTCCTGTACTCAGTGCCCATCTGGAGAAGGCAAGCACACCATTCACCTTCATCACCACTCTGTCTCCCAATTTCGCCACTTTAAATGAATGATGTACTTGTAAAGTACATCCCTCCCCAGGGCCCTGTCCTTCACAGTGTGTGCCATGCCCTGGTTTAGCTTCCCAAATTGCATTACATCGCACGTATCTGAGTTAAATTCCATCTGCCATTTCTTAGCTCATTTTCCCAATTGATCTATATACTCTTATAACCATAAACAACCTTCTCCGGAGGCTCTATACCCTCATATAGCTTCAATTTCCTTGGTGTCCACATTTCTGAGGATCTCACCTGGTCCCTGAGCTCCTCCATCCTGATCAAAAAGGTGCAACAGCTCACCTCTGTCGTAGCATACTGACGGACCTTTACCGCTGTACCATTGAGAGCATACTCACCAACTGCATCTCAGCGTGGTATGGCAATTGTCCCGTATCGGACTGCAAAGCACTCCAGCGTGTGGTGAAAACTGCTCAGCGGGTTATCAGCACCTAATTGCCCACCATTGAGAACATCTACCATAAACATTGCCAGGGCAGGGCGAAAAGCATTATCAAGGATGTATCTCACCCTAACCATGGACTTTTTACTCTCCTCCCATCCGATAGGCGCTACAGGAGCCTCTGCTCCCGCACCAGCAGGCACAGGACGAGCTTCTTCCCTAAGGCTGTGACCCTGCTGAACCTCACATCGCAGCGTTAAGCAGTATTGCACCCATATTGTACTGTTTCTGTACTTTTATATTTGTGTGCTGTTGGGGTGTATGCGGTGTCAGGGAGGGTAGCACCTCTAGTGGGGGTACATGTCGCATCCTTTTCAAGGCAGTTAGCCCACCTTTGGTCCCCACCTGGCACTCAGCTCTCACCTGTGGCTCCCCGTAGCTGTTTGCATGCGACAGCGGCCACACCCCAGCAACAGCTTCGACAAGCCGGCTAAACCAGGTGAGGGTAGCCGACGGGTCTCAAACCCTCGGTGAGATAGGGAGTTGTCTACCCCTGCATGTGAAGACAGACTCCGGCGGACTGAGTGGACGAGACCAATGGAAGGTCCAACGGTCAAGAAGGCGGTCTCTGCAAGAGTTGTGGAACATGTAGAGCAGGACAAGACACAGAAGACATCCTGGTCATCCACTGTGCCTAGTCCCATCTCCAGTCATCTCGACTCTTGTCTTGCCAGTGGATCCAGATGGGAATTGGAAGAGAGAGTGAGGCTGACGCTGCGCAACTTTCACTCACTTAAGTCCAAATCATGCACTGGCCTCGACACCATCATCATTATAGTGGTGTCGAGGTCTTCATCGACGATGATGGACGATCAACATATTTGTGTGCTGTATCACTTACTTTTTATTCACAGTTATTTTGTAAATAACACTATTCTTTGCATTTCTGGTCAGATGCTGACTGCATTTCATTGACTTTGTATCTATACTCGGCCCAATGACAATAAAGTTGAATCTAATCTAATCTAATCATCAGTTAGGGCTCTCCAATCCTGGCACCTTGCCCTTCATTTTAACAAGAATATGTTGACCATGACTTCTCCCTACCTCACTTTTAAAAGACCCCCTACCTGCTAACAAACTTTCCCAATAAACATTTGAAAATTCCTGATATATGTCACTAAGCTCAGCCTTGCCCCAACTTATGATTTCATCTTGTGGGACAGTCCTATCTTTTTCCACAGCTATAGAATTATGGGCACTAGTCTGAAAGTTCTCCCATATTACACGAGGTATCTAGTTACAGTATCTGGACATGTCACTGATTGACATTCATCTGGCTGATAATCACACATTGAAGCCTCATCAAGACAATGTAGGACAACATTTATCACAGCCATCAGCTCAACCAGACAAGTAGGTGGTGTAAGAAAAGTTTCCTAAACCTTTGATCGGCACTGTCATGGAGCATACAGATCTTGGACCTCCAGAAAGTGTCCACAGATGGGTGATTGATAAGTTCATGGCCTAGGGTAGAAGGAGATGAGTTATACAGCTCTACTTACATGCATATGCAGGTCAACTCTTTGAGTGATTATGCAGAAAGTTTGAAGTTAATAACTCTTCTCCGTCTACCCTGGGCCACGAACTTATCAATCACCCCTGCTGTGGACCACTTTCTAGAGGTCCAAGATGCCGACTTCTATAAAGAAAGGCTCCGTATGCTCCAGGACCGCTGGACTAAGTGTGTAAATGTAGGAGGGGACTATGTTGAAAAATAAACGTGCTAGGATTTCTAAAATTGACTCCTTCTACCTTAAGCCACGAAATTATCAATCACCCCTCGTACGTCGAGATTCTTCATTCGGCTGGTAATGTTCCTTTGCAGGCGAAGCTGCAATCTTCTCAAACTGAGATGATAGGTTAAAGCTGTGAACAGTGAAGGCATTAATAATAAATGGCAGGATAAAGCTTGCAGATTGAATACCAGCATTATCTACTTCTGAGTTCACAGCTTTCAGTTTTATAGTTTTATTATTAACATGCCTTTTGACCTTTTATTGACTGTTGTATGCATTTATTAAATTCATGTGAGGAAAGACACATAGTAACATCAGGGTTGTAGGTCACAGACTCTGAATATAAGATTTCATTTGGAGTAAAACCATCAAGTGCACAGGTGGTTACTCAAGTAATAATAATTTAAAAACTGGCTTGCACATGTTGGACCACGTCACAATGAATCACAGCTTCAGGTTATTTTTATGTTTAGATCTATTGAATGATGCCACCATGTTGTGTATACTCAAGGTGGTTTTATAGCAACAGGGGAATCGATGGGGAATAGGCATAAAGTTAGAGCTGAGGGAGAAGTTTGGTCAGGATCTCCTGGAATACCAAGGCAGCTTTGAGAGGCTTCTTGCTCCTATTGTTCTCCTTGTCCATTGACTTCAGACGCCACCCCCATATTTTAAGCTCCCACTCTTTATTTCCTCTTTGAAATGTACTATTCCACATTGATCCATATGTGTCTGCCATCATCACATTTTGCTAAAAGCACAGCTGAACGACTTTCATATGTTACAACTCCACTACCTGCTACTGTTTACCTTTGGCTATATGAACGTAGCAGCTCGTGATACAACACAAATATGCACTCTTCTGAAACATGGAGCAACTGGTAGAGTTTTTAATGAATTCTGATGTGTAACTGTCTGCAGTGTTGGTATTGACCTCTACGTGTTTTTGCTCTTGGGTGTACAGGTATAATATTACTTCAGAAATTAATTTTCTTTCATGATCCACTGTGATGTTCAGGTTTGCATGCCGTCTTTCTGTACAATCTTGATTAATGTGAATGAAAACCTCATCCTATAATTTACATTAAAACTACTGATTACTTGCTTGGGAAATTATAGTGGGATATGGATATTGCTGGAAGGTACAATCATTGTTTACATATACAGTACATTATTTGGCAAATTGGTATTAATTGAAATAAAGCTATTATAAAAGTAGTTTGCAAACTTAGTGGATACAGCTTTTAAGGATTGTATTTCTTGTTCAATAAACACTACTAAATAAAGTGAAATGAATGCGCTGCTCATAAGAATAAGAATTGGTATCTGTTCATTGAACACTTTGTAATTAATGACACAAATGAGGTGCAACTGTGCAGGAAGCTATCATTTAGTGAAGGAGGTACTTTTGATTGAATTAGCTGAGAAGGCAGATTTCTTCCATAACTCTTTCAAAAAAAAAATCACATATTACATTAACTATTTTTCCTGACAGCCGACCATAATGAATCCTTTTAAATACATTTCAGAATAGAGCAAGGTAGCCCTGAAGTCCTGTCATTCAAATAACTATGTGTAATCCTCAGTCTTCCATAGTAGCATCTCAATATTCTGTGTTTTGCCCATGGGCAACTATCACTGCCTTGGCTGGCTCGAGTGAACAACTGCGAAAAGGTCACACTTCAGTAAAAGGTTTTAATAATCAAGTTAAAGAAACACATTACAGGGTTTCTTCATTAGAGAATGACCCAACCATACAAAAATATCTTTGGCAAGTGGATTTTACCAGACATGTGATTATTTGTTTAAGAAAGAATTCTCCAAATCCATTACAATATTTAGTAGTCTGGAATTAAGTGGGTTAGTGTTTGTTAATGCTCACCCCAGTACTTACAATGCTGAAAATGTGGTGAAATATTTGTGTGCACATGGGGTCTTTGAATACCAATCATTTTTGTTCTGATCTGATATGGGAGATGAGTCTGGCATGCCTTACCAAATAGGAAACTTTCATTGACCAGGCAGCAAGAAGTGCTTGAAAGTTATGCCTTTAATTGCCCAAAGGATTTCAATAGTTTGCGCTCCAAAGTACTTATCAGCATTTATGGTAACAAATTGCCTCCATTTGTCACCAGTTAACTCTTTATCCTTATCACGTGATTAATGAAAGAAAGACTTCTATTTCTGTACCACCCTTCTTCTCTTCTGGACCTCCCCAAACATTTTATAGTCAGTGAATGACTTTTTGCAGTTAAATCCCTCCTGTGATATAAGAAATGCAGCAGCTAATTTGCACACAGCAGGGTCCCACAAACAACAACGTGATAATGACTGGACAAACTGTTTTAGGGGTGTTGATTGAGAAATATAAATATTGGGCCAGACACAAAGGGGAATTCTTTGCCATTTTTTCAAGGTGGCGGTATTCAATATTTATGACCAGCCGACAGGTCTTCTTACCTCAAGGACAACACTCTTGATGGTATCACACTGAACTGAATTCTGTGCTGAAATATTTGAATTATTTATTATTTTGGAAGGTTCTGAATTAGGTATGATTTTGGCTTTAAGATAACAAAGTGATTTTCTTTTGAGAAAGCATGAACAAGATAGAGGAGTTGAACCTGAGTTAGGAACTAACTTCTGATTGTACGTCATATTCAGTTACTGTCAGAATAATACCACAGACAGTTATGCCATAACCACCAGCTTTGCTACAGTGGGACAATCAATTTTATGAAAAATATCTCAGAGTCTAAGGGCAATCAAGGTTTCCTAAGTTTGTTAATAATTGGCATTAGCAACCTTACCAGGTGAGGCACTGGAGCATGGGAGACAATACAGTGCCTGCCGTTGCATCTGTACACAAACAAGAGCACATTTAAACCTTGAAGTCTTGAGAATTGGTTGCAACAAAGAAAAAAAACACAAATGGAAAATCGAGATGAAATAATACACTCATGCCTTTCCCTTCTGACAAATTTTAGCTGGTTCCATAGCACAGGAATACTCACTCCTCGAGGAGTTGACTTGAGCTGCCCCCTGCTAGGCTCTGATGGTGACCCTGGTCACTAACCTTGCCTCCTGGCTCACAGGACATTCTTCCCGAGAAAAAAAGAGTAACTATAGGGGTTCACTCCCCTTTTGCAGCTTTTCTGCCTGTTCCACTGTGCCTTTAGATGTGTGACTCCTCTCAGCATGTAATGGAGAAAGTGCTTCTAAAGTTTGAAGTGCCTGTCTCATTGCTGCACAGCAAAATTTAAATTGTCATGCTGAATTTTATTCCCACCGCTCGTATTTTGAAGCTTCTTTATCCACACTTTGTATAAACCAGTACTATGTTACTTTTCAGGAATCCTGGTTTGATCCTGGCACTAAACATCATCATGTTTTAGGACCAAAAAATAGAGCCAAACAACCTGCTCTTATAAATACAGTTGGGAAATAAGGAAAATGAGTAGTATATAAAACTTGCTATCAAATGAAGTGGTTGATTCATATTGCTTAGCTACTTTTCAAAGCAGACTAGATTATTTGCCAAGAGGCAAAGGATTAGAAAGAAAAGCTGATGGAATGCTTACGCACTTGTTTGGCATATAAATAATAGCATCAATTAGACGTGCCAAATGGTATGTTTTGTGTGCTAAATTTTATGTAATCTCAATGTTAATGTACAGCTTTGAATATTTTGGCAGCACAGACATAAAAAGAGGAATGAGTCATTTATTGCAAAGCTGTGCAAGTCAGAACACACCTGGCAACATAAAAATCACAGAGAAGAATGGCAGAGTTATGCCGAGAGCTCTTGTGTTTTGCTCAGTTTTCAGTGAAAGCGATCAAAGTGAGGAGCATGCATTTATGTGACTGAGTTCATCACTGAACTTGATGGGCTGTAACCCCTACTCACATTTGATACAGAGGGACATCTGCCACTTTGCAAGGTTCAATGACTAGAATAACACAGGAGACAGTTTCTGTTGTTTCTGGTAGATGAATATATAATCTGTTTGGTGTTTTTCAAATTAGACAGAATTATTTGAATCTAATGATCCTCATATGTAAACATCAGGTGTTCTGCAACAATAAGCTGGCAAGACCTGGCCATTTAAGCCCTGAAGCTATATTTCAACCATTAGTATTCTATAATGCACCCAATTAAAGGCTGATGAAACACTTTTCCTTGTGCCAATCAATAGATGCAATTTTGCATCTGTCACAACCATATAGTAACCTAGCAATGTGGCTACAAGCCCCCGATTGTAATTCAGAAAGAAATGGATGATGTCAAGAACAATACAACATTTGACTAATCCTTCTGACCCCATGTTTAATCACTGGAAATTTTGATTTTGTCCCTTCCTCAAGGTGGGTGAAATTTGAAATTTAAAAAAACATGTAAAATTACAATAAAGTATCCTGATTAAGGAAATTACAATGGCATGAGAGGGGAACTGGCCGAAGTTGACTGGAAAGGGATGTTTGCAGGATGGACAGCAGAGCATCAATGGCTGGAGTTTTTGTGAAAAATGAGGGAAGTGCAAGACAGATATATTCCAAATAAGAAGACATTTTTGAATGGAAGAAGGACACTACCGTGGCTGACAAGTGAAGTCAGAGGCAAAGTAAAAGCAAAAGAGAGGGAATACAAGGAATCCAGAGCTAGTGGGAAGATAAAGGATTGGGAGGTTTTTAACAACTTTCAGAAGGAAACTAAGAAGGTCATTAGGAAGGGAAAGATGAATTATGAAAGGAAGCTGGCAAGTAATATCAAAAAGATACTAAAAGCTTTTTTAAGTATATAAAGGGTAAAAGAGAGTCGAGGGTAGATAGAGGACAAATACAAAATGATGCTGGTGATATTGTAATGACAGATGCAGAGATGGCAGAGGAAGTGAATGCATATTTTGCATCAGTCTTCACAGTGAAAGATGTCTGCAGTACACCAGGCATTCAAGAGTGTCAGTGAAGTGGATTTTGTGCAGTGAAAATTACGATTGAGAAGGTGCTCAGGAAGCTTAATGGTCTGAGAGTGGATAAATCCCTGGACCCGATAGAATGCATCCTTGGGTTCTGAATGAAGTAGCTGGAGAGATTGCGGAGGCATTAATGATGATCTTTCAAGAGTCAATAGATTCTGGCATTGCACCGGATGACTGGAAAATTGCAAATGTTACTCCGCTACTTAAGAAGGGTGGGAGAGAGCAGAAAGGAAATTATAGACCTGTTAACCTGACATCAATGGTTGGGAAGTTGTTGGAATCGATTGTTAGGGATGAGATTACGGAGTACCTGGAGGCACATGACAAGATAAGCCAAAGCCAGCATGGTTTCCTGAAAGGAAATTCCTGCCTGACAAACTTACTGCAATTCTTTGAGGAAATTGCAAGCAGGATAGACAAAGGAGATGTAGTAGACGTGGTGTACTTGGATTTTCAGAAGGCCTTTGACAAAGTGCCGCACATAAGGCTGCATAGCAAGCTAAGAGCCCATGGAATTACAGGGAAGTTACTAGCATGGGTGGAGCATTGGCTGGTCAGTGGAAAACAGAGTGGGAATAAAGGGATCCTATTCTGACTGGCTGCCAGTTACCAGTGGAGTTCCACAGGGGTCGGTGTCGGGACCGCTGCTTCTTACAACGTATGTCAGTGATTTGGAATATGGTATTAATGAATTTGCAGCTAAATTTGCTGATGATACAAAGATAGGTGGAGGAACAGGTAGTGTTGAGGAAACAGAGTGCCTGCAGAGAGACTTAGATAGTTTACTGGAATGGGCAAAGGAGTGGCAAATGAAATACAATGTTGGAAAGTGTACACTCATTCACTTTCATGGAAGAAATAAATAGGCAGACGATTATTTAGATGGGGAGAGAAATCAAAATGCAGAGATGCAAAGGGACTTGGGAGTCCTTGTGCAAGATACCCTAAAGTTTAACTTCCAGGTTGAGTCGGTTGTGAAGAAGGTGAATGCAATGTTTGCATTCATTTCTAGAGGTATAGAATATAAGAGCAGGGATGTGATGTTGAGGCTCTATAAGGCACTCGTGAGACCACACTTGGAATATTGTGTGCAGTTTTGGGCTCCTTATTTTAGAAAGGATATACTGACATTGGAGAGAGTTCAGAGAAGATTCACAAGAATGATTCCAGGAATGAAAGGGTTACTGTATGAGGAACATCTGGCAGCTTTTGGTTGTATTCCCTGGAGTTCAGGAGAATGAGGGGGGATTTCACAGAAGCATTCTGAATGTTAAAAGGCCTGAACAGATTAGATATGGCAAATTTATTTCCCTTGGTAGGACATTCTAGGACAAGAGGGCTCGACTTCAGGATTCAAGGATGTTCATTCAGAACAGAGATGCGGAGAAATTACTTTAGTCAGAGGGTAGTAAATCTGTGGAATTTGTTGTGGAGGCCAAGTCATTGGGTGTATTTAGGGCAGAGATAGATAGGTTCTTGATTAGCCAGGGGATCAAAAGGTATGGGATGAAGGCAGGGGAGTGGGGACGACTGGAAGAATTGGATCAGCCCATGATTGAATGACGGAGCAGACTCAATGGGCCAAATGGCCTACTTCTGATCCAATATCGTATGGTCTTATAGTCTTAACTAGGGTCTTGGGAAGCAAGAAAGGGATGAATCTGTTTCTCCAGACACCACCAATAAATAACCAGGGTACAACTCCAGAGCTGATTAACAATGGGCAGTGTCACTGTTGTTTTGATGAATGGCCACTGGAAGCATTGGCTTTGTGTGAATAGACGGCTCTACACTCTCCCAGAACTCTAAATGAAATATAATTGAACTCATCTAATCACAAGATTTGCCCGATGGGTACTTTTCTTTCGAAATCATGACCAAGTATTTGAAAGGGTGTGGGCACGTTGCTCTTGTAAAACCAGTTCCATCGCTTCATACAATTCTATGTGCCTCCACAACCTTAATTCTTGTTTATTCAGCACTTTTCTATTTTTACATCTGTTGTGAAGCCAGGATCATAAACTAATTTAATCATGCATTTTGACTTGTTACAACTTGTTAGCAAGAGTGTAAAGATCCAGAATCAGAAACAGAATCGGAATCAGGTTTAATATCACTAGCATATGTTGTGAAATCAGTAGCAGGACAGTGCAATACATAATAATGAAAAAAATACAAGATATATATAAATTAAATTAAATAAGTAGTGCAAAAAGAAAGCAAAAATAAAACAGTGTGGTAGTGTACATGAGTTCAATGCCCATTCAGAAATCTGACGGTGAAGGGGAAGAACCTGTTCCTAAAATGCTGAGTGTGTGCCTTCAGGCATCTGAACCACCTCCTTGATGGTATCAATAAGAAGAGGGCATGTCCTGGGTGACGGGGGTCCTTAATGATGAACACTGCCTTTTTGAGGCATTTTGAAGGGTCTCCAATGCTGGGGAGGTCGGTGCTCATGATGGAGCTGGCTGAGTTTACAATTTGCTGCAGTTTTTCTCAGAGCCTGTGCAGTGGCCCCTTCATAAGAGATGTTGACGCAACCAGTTAGAATGCTCTCCATGGTATATCTATAGAAATTTTCTAGAATCCTTGGTGAAATGCCAGGTCTCCTCAAACTCCTGATGAAATATAGTTAGTGTTGCACATATTTTGTAATTGAATCAATATGTTGGGCCCAGGATAGATGTTCAGAGATGTTGACAGCCAGGAACCTGAAACTGCTAACCCCCTCAATGAGGACTGGATATGTGTTCCCTCGACTTCCCCTTCCTGAAACCCATCATCAATTCTTCGGTTTTACTGACGTTGAGTGCAAGGTTGTTGTTGTGATACCACTCAGCCCGTTGACCTACCTCACTCCTGTACACCTCCTCATCACAATCTGAAATTCTGACAACAATAGTTGTGTCTTTGGCAAATTTATAGAAGGCGTTTGAGCTGTGCCTCGCCACACATTCATGGGTATAGAGAAAGTAGAGCAGTGGGCTAAGCACGTATCCTTGAGGTGTGCTAGTGTTGATTGTGAGCGAGGAGGAGATGTTATTTCCAACTGACCATGATCTCCTCATGAGGAAGTCATGTATCCACTTGCAGAGGGAGGTACTGAGGTCCTGGTTTTGGGGCTTGTTGGTTAGTACTGAGAGTGCAATAGTTTTGAACTCTGAGCTACAATCAATAAACAGCAGCCTGATGCAGGTATTGCTAAATTCTAAATCCAGTGCCTACATTCTAAATGTGGGAACTATTCCATAGAACTCAGACTTATTCAAATTTTAAAAGAGTGGGCATTATTTTGATACATTTACCTTTCAGTTTTGCAGTTTGCGCTGCTCAGTACTTTACACAGACTTAGCCTTGTCTGACTGCCAATTCTGTGTGTCCATAACATTTGCTTTTCTCCGAGTGGGTTTGGAAGCAAATGTCTTTACATAGGTAGCTTGAGTTTCCAGTATGAGGCAATTAAAGTGAGGTACTTCGAGCACTTTTCCTCCCAACTACTGCATCCCGGCTTTTGGCCTGCCCCTCCCCTCCAAAAAATGGCTCAGCTCTGCTCGACCGCAGCAAAATATAAGGTACAGAAGAGTATCTCCTCCAACAGGCCTCAAAGGGAAATGAAGTTTTTTGTTTGTTGAGGGTTATGGAGCCAACCAAGGCACATCAATGAAGTGAGGGTGTAGGCTAGCCATAAAAGGCAGAGCAGGTTTGATGAACTGACAGACTCACCACCATCTCTATGCTTCTAGATGTGTCAAATATTTTTCTACTAAAGCAACAGAAAACATTATTTAAATTAAAAGTACATTTGGTTTGGCTCTTGTTTATTCATGTTTACTCACATAGATACTTGGAATGAAAGTTATCCACATGAGCAAAGAAGGCAGAATCAGAACTATTGTTTGTGCACCAGCATTTGTCATTTGTGGATGGATTAAAGAAGCGATTAATAAAATTAGCATAATATCAGGAAATTGCCCTAAAGATGAATAAAACAAAATTATATGCTGTATTCACAGCTCATGGTGTGGTCTCCAGAAAAATGTTTGGGGGAGGGGGAGGAGAAATAAAACACACCATGTGTTTGATTCCAGACGTGTTCCAGAAAGTCTGCAAAATTCCAGATGTCTGTCATCTTTTTCCTCCACACTGCTCCTTGACCAATCTGTTTTCTCTTGGCCCCCTACTCCATTACACTGAAATCTAAAGCAAGCATGCAAGAAAAAAGTTGGAAATGCTCAATAAGTTGGGCAGAATCTGGATGAGAAATGGAGTTAACAAGCAGGATGATGATCATTTATTGGAACTCCAATAACCTCGATGTTTAACTCCACTTTTCTCTTCACTTAATGAGTGTTTTCTGTATCTTCTGCTTATTTCACATTTCAGCAAATGTAATATTCTGCACCTGAATTATTTTGGTTCTTTCATTTACACCTCTCATTTTACTAATCCTTTTACCACCTATTTTCCCACATGGGAGCCACCTTACATTCCGTATGGGTAGCCTCCAACTTGATGGCATGAATACATTTCTCTAAACTTGCAATTGCCCCCTCCTCTCCTTCATCATTCTCTGTTCCTGTTTTCCCCTCTTACCATATCTCCTTACCTGCCCATCACCTCCCTTTGGTGCTCCTCCCCTTTCCTTTCTTCCACGGTATTCTGTCCTCTCCTATCAGAGTCCCCCTTCTTAGCCCTTTATTTCTTTCACCAACCAGCTTCCCAGCTCTTTACCTCACCCCCATCCCTTCTCCTGGTTTCACCTATCATCTAGCACCTTGTACTTCTTCCTCCCCTTCTACCACCTTCTTACTCTGACTTCTCCCCTTCCCTTTCAGTCCTGATGAAGGGACTGTTTACTCTTTTTTTCCATAGAAACGGCCTGGCGTCCTGGGGGGAACACGTTGCATTTAATGTATCAAGGAAGACACTAAAGTGAAAACCCCTTTTCCTGAAGGCTTAGTGGGCTAAGCTCCAATGTATACCTACAGATCAAAGGTATTTACGCTGGAGCCATTCTTGACCTAGGTTCTCAGGTTATGCTGCTGTACAGATCCTTATACAACCGGTATTTGATGCATCTACTATTGATGTCACTCAGTGCCCTAGAGCTCTAGGGCCTTAGTACTGATGACTACCTGTATGATGGTTACTTGGCATTAAAAATTGGAATTTTCAAAGGCATATGTGAGAATAGCTGAGATCCTTGATATGTTAGTGTTGATTTGTCCAGACCAGGTCGAGAAGGGTGAGGCTTCAATTCTTGTAGGAACAAATACTCCTTTTGTGAGGAGGCTAGTAGGAGCCTGCAAGGAGAAAGTTGGAGAGAGCTTTCTGAAAACCTTGTCCATGCACCCGATGTTCAGAGCTGCTTTTAAGGAAGTGCGTGCCTGTCCTAGGCTGGATGATGAACACGAAGGAGGAACTGTGTGGTACACCCAGTCCAGACCTGTCATGCTGGGGAAGTAGCTCAAGTGATGGGAGACCCCAAATTTCCCAGAATGCCTGATGCCAAGGCCCTCTTGGTGGATGCTGGGAAGCTGAGCTCAGCCAAGTGACAAGGGAACCTGAGCTTCCGAAAGACATAAGTAATACAAGTAATAAGCAGATACCATAGGGTCTTTAAGAGTTCTCTTAGATAGATACATGGAGCTTAGAAAAACAGAAGGCTATGTGGTAGGGAAATTCTAGACAGTCTCTAGAGTAGGTTACATGGTCGGCACAACATTGTGGGTCGAAGAGCCTGTAATGTGCTGTAAATTTCTATGTTCTATGTTCTGTGTTCTAATGGACAAAGGGAGGCCTCTCCATGTAGACAGTGTCTGAAACTGGAGAAGTAGATGTTGGAATAAGGAGGATTCAAAGGGGAAGGGAAACCCCAGATAGGCTGGCCTACATCATTCTGGGGGAACAGAGTATTGCACCTATTCCAGTAGTGAGATACGTCACAACCATTTGCAAATGGATTGGAGGTTCTGACATCACAAAGTTCCTTTAAAAACTGTGTTATTGATGAGGGGGTTGATATATTTCAAAGACATGAGGACGTGATTATTTTTGGTGGGGGTAGAGTGTACTGCCCTGGTAAGGGTTTTATTGCTACTGTTGTAGGGTGTTTCATGTAATGGTCTTTCTGTAGAAGCAGTGTTTAGGTTACTGTTGGAGATAAGGGGTGCATAGGAGTGCAGGCCATCCAATCAGGAGAGTGGAACGGGGAGAAGGTTCTAGAGAAGGCTAGGGAGAGCAGCTTTGTGACTGACACAGTGTGAGCCTTTGTCTTTATTTGGCAGGAAATGGAGAGGGAAGACACTGGAGAGAATGAGTTGAAGGGCTCGATCCAGTGGGAAAACGTGATTAGATGGAGCTCAGGCACAAAGGTCTACCTAGTATTGGTGAATATGGCTTTGGAAGATTTGAGCTCCAACTTGTGCACATTTGACTGTTTAACTATAATGGACCCTTTAAGTTTTTTCTTTCTTTCTTTTCTTTGCTAACTCTTTGGTTAAGATAACATTCTCAAATATACTTCTTTATCATTGCATGCAGTGAGTGATCTGTTACTTCATGCCGATGAGTTATTGCGGGGCAGTAAATCACATAACATTCACACAAACTGGGGTTTGAGTGGGCGAGACATCCTAATCCCATGGATTTGGCAGGTCCAAAGTCATTTACACCTTAGACGTATGAAGCCTCAGAAAGGTGGGTTCTTGCCATGGAATGCAGGGGCTGTTAGCAAGGGTCTAACAAACCATATTTCCAGGTAAAAGGGGGTTTCACTTGTTAATGCAAATTTCTAATCAGCCAATCATGTGGTTGTAACTCAATGTATAAAAATATGTGGACATTGTCAGGAGGTTCATTTAGTGTTCAGACCAAATATTAGAATGGAGAAGAAATGTGATCTGAGTGACTTTGACCATGGGATGATTGTTTGTGCCAGATGGGGTGGTTTGAATATTTCGGAAATACTGGGCTTTTCACGCTCAACGGTCTCTGGTGATAACACAGAACCATGTGGAAAACAAAGCACATCCACTGAGCGGCAGTTCTGTGGGTGAATATGTCTTGTTAATGGGAGAGGTCAGAGGAGAATGGCCAGACTGGTTCAAGCTGACAGGAAGGCAACAGTAACTCAAGTAACCACGTTACCACAGTGATGTGCAGAAGAGCATCTCTGTACATACAACATGTCGAACCTTGAAGGGGATGGCCTACAGCAGCAGAACAGCGTGAACATACAGTCAGTGGCAACTTACTAAGTACAGGAAACACCTAAAAAAGTGATCACTGAGTATACAATGCCGGAAGTTTAATGGAAACAGATTCAGCAGTAGCTGTCAAAATCAATGACTAATTAGTTGAAGGAGGAAAAGACTAAGGAAAGATGAAAGGGCTTGAGTCTTAAAAGAGCCAACAGACCAAATGGCCCCTTCCTCTGATGTGCTTTTATTCACCATTTCATATTATAACTCCTCATCATTGCAGCTCTTCTGAATATATAGCTGTAGAAAGCATGAGCTGACAAGAGATGCAGGGGCTCAAGTGCCCCAAGGTAAATAGGTTTGAGTAACAGGTTAACCTCCAATCATTCAAAAGAGTCCAAACTCAAATAAAAAGATTCCTGCCTGCTGGCATTGATCATCCCTCCTTTAAATATAAAACTGCTGACCCAACAGCATTGTGGGAAAAGCTTCATTGCAAATGTTGTCCTGGTTCAAAGAAGTAAATCAAGTTGTTTCACAATCTTAAGGGCAATTAAGGATGGGCAATAAATGCTGGTCTTGTCATTGGTACATGCATCTCAAGAAAGAATACAAAAAAACAAGTAAATCAAGTTTTTGTGCCAATTTAAACAGCTGCAGGAAACTGAGGTGACACTTCCTACAGAGAATGTGATTTGTGGCATGGACCAACAGCACAGATGACTAATTTATACTGGTCAAACTGTCTCATCTAGTAATACTTTTTTAAGAAATATTTTTCAAGGATCACTCTGATGACTAATTACAATAAATTACACATAATCCAAATGGGTCGATTAGCGCCATTCACCTTCCACATTAATTCTGCTTTTGGGAGTGTTCTTCCAATATGGTAAGAAATTAGGAAATTAAGAGCTAACATTTATGTTGCATCTTGCATATCCTTTGGGTAACCTAAAGCATTTTACAACCAATGCAGTCCTAAAAAATAGTACCTCCGACAATGTAGAAGCCTCATGGGTGAGTATGATATCATACAGAACCACAGGTAATGCAATAATGTCTAGAATTATTTAGCAGTTTAAAGCACACACCATGTGATGAGTGACAGCACATTGTATTTCAACAGAGTGAATTTTAAAGGCAGATTTGTGTCTTGTTCTACTATATAGCTTGTGCAACTCACTTCAATGGACTCCTAGCAACAACATATAGTTGCATGGGCTTACATTATAGGCTATGATTTTATATCCGTGATTTGAACTGAGAATAATACTAGAGCCGTACCAAGGGATGGAACACATTATTTTTATTTTAAAAGATTTGAGGCTTTTTTCAAATCCTTTGTACAATACATGCACAATAATCATTAAATTAGCAGACAGTGCATAAAAATACAATTTTCTTGATACCTACTTGTCATAGCTATGACATCAAATTAAAGTGTCCCACTTACAATGAGCAATTTTAAGTTTTTCACGTGAAATATATAGAACCCAGAAGCAGCACAAAAAGCATAATCATCAGTCTGGTCCTCTCATCTGTGAGATATGCTCAGATGGATCTAGCCTATTAACTCCATCAATTGTTATTAGTATTAAATTAATATTGATAATGATGTTACAGATATTAACGTCACTTATAGAAGATATAGACTGTACATAGACATACAGTACATGCTCCAGTAATTTCAGATAAGGTGCAGAAAGAAAGATTGGTTGAAAGCAAAGAAAAACTTTATTTGCTTCTGTCTATGAGGACAGTTGCTGCATTGGTACAGAGAAGGCAAACCAAGCTCAGCATGAAAAACCAAGGCCTGTCTTTTAATTCTGTGTACTCAGTCATATTGTAATAATCACTATTTCTTGTTATTTAACTTCTGTTGCTGAAAATTAATTATAAAATAGTCTTACTTCATCAAGTTTTAATATCTTCAAGATTTTTTCAATAAGTGAATTATTTTAGGCTTTTTTTTTTCCTAATCCAGTGTTTCTTTCCTTCTTTATATTTCACTTTCTGCATCTACTTTGATACTTGGTTCACCCACTTTAATTTCTACTTCCTTTTCAGTCTGTCTGCTATCAATTTCCCAATCTTTCCAACTAAGGAGAGGCATAGTTACGTGATTTGCTTTCCCAGGCATTGTCAGTTTGCTATTTCAGCACTTTGCTAGAAAAAATGATTTAAAAAAATAAACATGCAAGGTCAAGTCCAACATTATTTTGTTCAGGCATTGCTTTTGGCTGTCATAACCAAAGACAGCATTTACAACTTATCTGTAATTGCCTTTAAATTGAGTGCTTCATTCGTCCATTTCAGTTAACAGTCAATCAAATTGGTGTGGGTCTGAAGTCACAGGAAGCCATAAAGGCGTTAGTAAATCAAGTTGTTTCATGATAACCCATTGTTTGCTGGTTATATACTGTATACTGCATACTGCTTATATGTTCCAAATTCTCCAACAATTAATTTGTGATTCAAACTCAGACCTTTGGGTCACAGCTTTGTTCTCCCAATTAGCAATTCATTGAACAAATTGCAGTAAGCTGGATCCTACATAATTTCCATATTGATAATACTCAAAATTTTAAGGACAATTTTAAATGTGCTCACCTGGTAAACATCAAGTAGGTGAACTTTTATTACCCAGTTTCCAACTGGAAAACTGCCAGAAACTTAACACCCCCCTAATTTTAAGCTGTTCAACGTGGGTTCAAATGACCTAATTTTACTTTGTATCACAGTATTGAGTAAAATCCCTTGCTCTGCAGCAGTACAACGGCTTAAGCTTTTGGATTTGTGCTGCTTTCCTGGCTAGGCTTTTTGATTCAATCCTCGATAAACTTGAGCTTAGCTAGAGCTTTGTTCTCTCTGTCCAAATGATCAATGAGTCTCACTCCTTAGCTTTGAGCTTGCTGACCTTTGATGGCTCCTGGCTAGTGATGCTTCAGGGTTAAAAGTTTACATTTGTTTTTAGAACCTTCCATTGCTGATCTCCATTGATGTAATCTCCTGCTGCTCTCTACAATTTCTCCTCTTCAGCTCTATACTCTGGATCATCTCTAAATTTAACTGTTCTGCCACTTGAGGCTGAATCTTCAGCTGTGTCGGCCATAAGCTCTGCATTTCTGTTCCTAACCTCACTGCCTCACTAACATCACTTTCTCTTTTCAAACCTACCTCTTGGACCAATTCCTCTACTTGACTCAGTATCAAATTTTCTTCAATAATGCTCTTGTAAATTGCTTTGAAACATTTTCTTATGTCAGCCATTTTTTATAATGGTGCTGTTATTAAATCCAAACATCTATAACTCAGCTACAAATTAAATATAATAATCTGTAATTTTATTGTGTTCACAGGTCATGGTATCACGGACAATGCTGGCATTGATTGCCCATCACTAGTTTTCCCTTAGCTGAGCTGGCTATTAGAAATCAGCCACATTGGTGGATCTGGAGTTACTTTGACGTCCGATAGGGCAAAGAAGGCAGGTTTCTTTCGTTTAACATCAATATGGCTTTTTATGGTATTTATGGTCGCTACTGCTAAGAAAAGAATGTCTATCAATTTTATGTAATTAAATTCTGAATTTAAATTAATGGAATGAAAAGGTAGGATGTTTCTTTGGATTATAAATCCAGAATCTTAGCTGCTCAACTATTACATTACCATTTCCAAATTTGAACACACAAAATAATAGAGGAACTCAGCATGTCAGGCAGCATCAATGAAGGGGAATAAACAATCGACAATTCAGAGTGAGACCCTTCATCAGGGCTGATACGTTAACTGATTATTCCCCTCCATAGATATTGCCTTACTTCTTGAGTTCATCCAGCCTTTTGTGTATGTTGCTCATGATTTACAGCATCTACAGAAGCTCTTACGTCCCAGTTTGATCATGTGTGCCCATCACAGACCTTTTGACCTTTCCAACTGACTGCACTTCCTGCATTGGTTCTTATTTGAAACAATCAGTAGTCTCACGTGCACTTTACTAATCACACCAAAACTCTGCACTCTACCCTGAAGTTCTTTCATTGATTTCACATTGTATTTCGGAGTCAACTACGCCTCAGCTAGTAGAGTCCTGCCTCACTGTGCTAGAGGCCCAATTTCAGTCATGACCTTGGGTTTTATCTGTGTGGAGTTCACTGTTCTCACTGTGACTTTGTGGGATTCTATTTGGTGCTCAGATGTCCCAAAAGCATGTGACTTCTGGGTTAATTGCTCAATATAAAATACTCCTGGTGAGAAGGCGAGCGGTAGAATGTTGGAAAGTTGTTGACAATGTGGGAAAAAAATGGGTTTAATGTAGAATTAGTGTAAAGGGTGGTTGATGGTTGGTGCGAACTCAGTAGGTTGAAAATCCAGGATGTCCACCCTATCAATCTGTGGTTCTGTTTATTACTACAGAGCAGGCTGTGGATTTGCTGTGAAGTCTGGGGTGTTATAGACAGAGCAGAAACGTGGCTGAAAGAAGTCAGCATGGGCAGCTCATTATTCCAGGATACAGGAGCGTCAGATAGGACAGAGATATAGGGAAGCCAGGAAGGAGTGCTGATTTTTGATATGTAAGGATGTAACAGCAGTAATCAGAGATTACATTCTAGAGGTGTTGTCTAGTGAGGACATATTAGGTAGGATTTAGAAGAGAAGGGTCACTCTAAGGGACTGTATTATAGACCAATCCCTAATATTCAGTGTGAACCCAAGGGACAGGTGTGCAGAGAAATTGGTCTGAGTTATAAGAATGATAGGATTGCATTAGTGGAAGCTCTTCATTTCTCGTGTATTGACTGGGTCACCCAGAGTGTTAAGGGCCTGAATAGGGTGGAATTTATTAAATGTGTCCAGGAAATTTTCCTGATTCAATACGTCAAGTGCTCTAGTCAGGAGGGATAGTACTGCAGCAAGGTAGGACAAGTGGCAGGCAGGGAGCACGTTGGCTCCAGTGAATGTTATTCTATTAGTTTTAAGGTTGTGAAGGAAAATGATTGGGTTGCTTTGGGTCCTAAACTGGAACAGTGCTAACTTTGGGAGAATTAGACAGGATTTATCAGAAATTATTTAGGTGAGTCCACTTGAAGGAGAAGGGATGAATAGCAAATGAGAGGGTATTAAGAGTGTGATAACAAGTGTCCAGGAGCAGCACGTTCCTGTTAGGCTGAAGGGTAAACCTGGCAAGTTTAGAGAATCTTGACTGATGCGAGAAATTGAGGCTCTGATCAAGAAAGGAAGGGAAACATATCTTGGTTTTAGAGGTCAGGACTAAGTGAATCCCCTGATGACTACAAAAAGATTAAGAATAGTGTTAAAAATGAAGTCAGGAAAGCAAAGAGAGGGTATGAGATATGGTAGGTAAGTTTAAGGAAAATCCCAAGAGGTTTTACATTATATTAAGAGTGAAAAGGGTGACTAAGGAGAGAATAGGTCCCCTCAAAGATCAGCAGGGCCACCTATGCATGTTTTAAGCTGTAGGAGATTGGTGGAAACTTTAATGAATACTTATCCTCTGTGTATTTTTAAATTTTTTTTGCTCATCATAACAAAAATTTCAATTTACAGATACATTTACATTTACATTTCTTTCCCTCACAGATCTCAGCTATCAGAACACTTCCATCAAAATATAGACATCACCTCAACATCCTATTCAAAAGCCCTTATTACTGTAGCAGACAGGTTTACATCTACATACTACAGAAAAGATTGCCATGTTTTATGAAAACATGAAGGGAGTAGAAATTACATCTGAAACATGGGAAGATATCTGTGATAATGCAAAGAAAATTTCAGTTTGTAATAGAACTAAAGCACTGCAACTCAAAGTTCTGCATAGAGCCCATTTGACTCCAGGTCGTCTCTTGAAATTTAGGACATGGGTTTCTCCAATATGTTCTAAATGTAAAGTAAATACTGGAACTTTCACCCACTGTTTTTGGACTTGTCCCAAGCTTCAGGCATACTGGAGTGATATTTTGGGTGAAATGGAAAAGATTCTGAAGATGGAGCTTGAACTGGACCCAATGTCTTTTCTCTTAGGCTTACCCAGCAGTCGTATTATTAATGCACATCAAAAAAAAACTTTTTAACATCCTGACTTTCTGTGCGAGGAAGAACATTTTACTTTGTTGGATATCCGATAAGGCCCCTGGACTTTTTGGTTGGCGTAAATTAATCATGAAATATATTCCTTTGGACTTTTTGACATGTATGGTACACTCAAAAACAAATAGTTTTCATAAAACATATCCTCTGTGTTTACTCAGGAGAAAATCATGGTTGCTCAAGAGATAAGGGAAACAAATGGAAATGTTTTGAGCACCATTCATATTATCAGGGAAGAGGTATTTGCAGTCTTATAGCACATTAAGATGGATTAATCTCCAGGGCCTGACTGAGTGAATCCTTAAACCTTATGGGAAGCTTGTGTGGAAACTGCAGAGGTCCTTGTTGAGATACAGTGCCCATAAAAAGCATTCACCCCCCTTGGAGATTTTCATGTTTTATTGTTTTACAGCATTGAATTATGGTAGAATTAATTTGGCTTTTTTGACACTGATCAAGAGAAAAAGACTATCAGTGAAAACAGATCTCTACAAAGTGATCTAAATTAATTACAAATATTAAACACAAAATAATTGATTGCATAGGTATTCAGCCTCTTTAATATGACATGCCAAATCATCACAGGTGCAGCTAATTGCTTTTAGAGGTCACATAATTAGTTAAATAGAGATCACCTGTGAGCAGTCAAGGTGTTTCAACTGATTGTGGTAAAAATATACCTGTATCTGAAAGGTCCAACTGAGTGAGATCTGTGTTGGACTATGGAAATATAGTATATGGATCAGCAGCTAGGTCTCTTATAAGGAAACTGGATGTGATTCAGGCTCAGGCCTTGAGAGTGTGCAGTGGGGCTTTTAAAATGTCACCAGTGTCAGCACTGCAGGTAGAAATGGGAATAATGCCTTTGGAACTAAGAAGGATGCAACTGATGGCAAACTACTGGGCTAACTTGCAGGGGTACAATGATTCTCACCCTACTAAAGGAGTGTTGCAGGAGTGCTGGGAAAATGGGAGGTTTCAGAGGGATACCTTTAGTCAGGTAGGGAATGATATCGCAAAAGAATGTGAAGTATTTGATCTGAGGATAAGTCCTTCAGTAGTTTATCCGGTTGTAGCTCCATGGAAGCTTGTATGGCTTGACATAGAATGGCATTTGTTAAAGGTAAAAAGGAAAGAAAGATATAAAACAGATTTGGTAAATGCATTTAACTGTCATGTGATGGAAAAGTATAGAGATTATACTCACATTTATACGGATGGTGCGAAGGAACCTGAAACAGGAGTGACAGGGTTTGGGGTGGTAATAAGACCATAAGACAAAGGAGCAGAAGTAGGCCATTTGTCCCATTGAGTCTGCTCTGCCATTTTATCATGAGCTGATCCATTTTATTCTATTTAGTCCCACTGTCCCGCCTTCTCACCATAACCTTAGATGCCCTGGCTACTCAGATACCTATCAATCTCTGCCTTAAATACACCCAATGACTTGGCCTCCACTGCTGCCCGTGGCAACAAATTCCATAGATCCACCACCCTCCGACTAAAAAATTTTTTTCGCATTTCTGTTCTGAAAGGGCGCCCTTCAATCCTGAAGTCATGCCCTCTCGTACTAGACTCCCCCATCATGGGAAACAACTTTGCCACATCCACTTTGTCCATGCCTTTTAACATTCGAAATGTTTCTATGATGTCTCCCCTCATTCTTCTAAACTCCAAGGAATACAGTCCAAGAGTGGACAAACATTCCTCATATGTTAACCCTCTCATTCCTGGAATCATTCTAGTGAGTCTTCTCTGTACCCTCTCCAACGTCAGCACAGCACATCCTTCCTTAAATAAGGAGACCAAAACTGCCCAAAGTACTCCAAGTGAGGTCTCACCAGTGCCTTATAGAGCCTCAACATCACATCCCTGCTCCTATACTCTATTCCTCTAGAAATGAATGCCAACATTGCATTCGCTTTCTTCACTACCGACTCAACCTGGAGGTTAACTTTAAGGGAATCCTGTACGAGGACTCCCAAGTCCCGTTGCATCTCAGAACTTTGAATTCTTTCCCAGCAAAAGAAATTGGAATCAGCAGAAGAACATCTAATAAGTTAGGGGTGTTTACAATGGAGATGCTGGCAGTGTTGGTTGCGTTGCAATGGGTGCAGAAAGCCAGACAAGCCAAAGCATTGATATGTTCAGATTCATCCTCAGTTCTATGAAGTTTAAGATCTTTTCACACAAACAGTCGGCAAGATGTACTTTATGAAGTCCTTCAGTTAGTTACAAGAATTGCAAATCAGGGAGGTCAGGTAAAATTTCTATGGGTTCCAGCACATGTAGGGGTGAAGGGGAATGAGAGGGTGGATGAGTTGGCAAAGAGGGCGTTAAAGAAAGAAAATGTGGAAATGTACATTAGTATCAGTAAAGCAGAGGTTAAGTGTGTAATCTGGGAAAAAGTCAACCGAATGTGGCAAGAAAGATGGGACAGGGAGGGGAAAGGGAGGCATTTATATCAAATACAAAAGAGTGTTGCAGTTACTAGGGTAGGTAATGGAAACAGAAGAGAGGAAATTATGTGGACTAGGTTAAGGCTGGGGCATTGTGCATTAAATAAAACATTGAAAATTATAGGAAAACACCAGACAGGATTGTGTGAGGAATGTCAGGAAGAGGAGTCAGTAGAACATGTAGTTTTGTGTTGCAGGAAGTATGGGATGCAGAGAGAGATGATGAGAAATAAATTAAGGGAGTTGGAGATGCAGGAATTCACATTAAAAGGGTTGCTGGGCATGGGTGAGAGAGCACAAGTCCGGGTATTTTTAGCGTTTTTAAGGGGTACAGGGGTTTTTTATAGAATATGACGAATAAACAGGAATAGGATACTAGGATGGTCAAGGATGGGAGGGGTGAAGTGTAGGTTTGTATATATATATGTGAGTGTGTGTGTGTGTGTGCGCGATTGGGTGAAGGGATTTAGAATGTATGTCTAGTGCACGTTCCGGAGCAGAGGGTGGTGGTAATGCACCATTAAGCTGGATGCCAACCGCCGTAAAACAAGATACAGACAGACAGACAGAAGGTTCAACTGCTGGGGAGTCAGTATCCTGGTAAAAACTACACCATGAAGACTAAGGAATACTCCAGGCAACTCTGCATATAAGGTATTGAAAAGCACAAGTCAGGAGGTGGATACAAGAAAAGGCTCTAGGAAAAGATTATATATGTTATTGTACTTTTATACATATGACTGACAACTCTCTTAAGAGAATATTAAAATTTTTGAATCATATTTGGAATTTTGGCCATCCTCCCTCCTCATTGAAAATGGCAGTAGTAGAGCCTATTCTAAAACCTGGGAACCCCCATTGAACCTTCTAGTTATAGACCAAGATCATTAATGTGCCATTTGTGTAAACTTATGGAATGTATGGTAATAGAGTAGTTGAATTATATTTTGGGGAAAAGAGGTGATATCGCATTTTATCAGGGTGGATTTTGGAAGAGTGGGATGACATTGGATTCAATTTTACGTCTGGAAGATGATATTAGGAAAGCACAGGTAAATAAAGAAGTTGTAATAGCAGTATTCTTTGATATGGAAAAAGCATACGATTTGTTATGGAGAGAGGGTTTTTTGATTAAATTAGGGAAATTAAGAGTGAGAGGAAGGCTGTATAATGTTTTTTCTGAGTTTTTCTATTTGGATGGTATATGCATTTAAGGGTAGCAAAGGTATGTTCAGGCTTCTATGAGAGGGAATGGGACTCCACAAGGCAGTATTTGTAGCCCTTTATTGTTTAGTATGATGATTAATGATATTTTCTCTGAGATAGGTACTAGGGTGGGTAAATCACTTTTTTGCAGATGATGGACCTTTATGGATCAGAGGAAAAAAATGCAGTTTAACTGTACATAGGATGCAATTAGCGATTAATAAGGTTGAACAGTGGGCAAATAGATGGGGTTTTAAGCTTTCAGTAGCTAAAACACAAGTTATACATTTTACAAAGAGGATCAATAGACCTGGACTTAATTTGAAATTATATAGTCAAACTCTTAAAGAAGTGTCAGTGGTAAAATTTGTTGGCATATGGCTGGATAATAAGCTGACGTATTTGTTTAGTTAGATTGGTACTTGATTATGGGTGTGTGGCTTATGAATCAGCTTCATCTTCAAATTTAAAATGTTTCGATGTGATACAAGCTCAAGCTTTAAGCCTGTGTTGTGGTGCAGTAAGGTCATCTCCTGTTTCAGCTTTACTGGTAGAAATGGGACAATTACCCTTGCAGTTGTAGAGGTTGAAGTTGTTGTTAACATACTGGGTTAACATGAGGGGGCAGAGGAATGATCACCCTGTTAAGTGAGAATTGGAAGACTGCTGGGAACATCACAAGAAGAGTGTTTTTAGTTTTGGGTGGCTGGGCTCTCATCGTGCTAGGAATATGGGTTTGCTGTTTTTTGTAATTTGTCCCACTACAGCTTTTTCGGTAATCCCACTGTGTTATTTTCCAATGGCTTTAGTTGATTTTGGGTGCATGATTCAATGAAGTCCAAGGATCCTAATATGCCTGAGAGTCTGTTGGTTCATTAGTATATTAAGGAAAGATAGTAGAAGTTTTTTCATGTATGTTAAAAATAAAATGAGAGCAAATATAGGACCACAAACTGGAAGAAGGCAGAGTGGAGTGATCATGGCACTAAACAGCGACTACTTTGCTTGCATCTTCAGAAACAGCTCTATTTCCATCTTTAATATCTTTATTTTTTCCCTTCCGGGTTCTTTTAAAGAGTTACATGCTGACTATGGTTCTTTGCGAGAGTGGGACCTGCTCTCGGGGTTTCAGGACTGGCCATTACTCAGCATGCCAAGGGCCCAGACTAAGTATTAGGCTCGGCTTTGGAAGCCTAGGATCTCAGGCCTTTGGAGACAGGCGCATCGAGGGTTGGTGTCATGACAGGAGAACCATGTGTCGTCGGGAGACTCATGATCTTTAGGCACAGAGCTTGAAAAAAGCGACATGGAGGACTTTTAACATCGTAAACCAGCAAGTTTTTTGTTATGTCTCCCCACTCACTGGGAAAATGGAGATATCTCTTTCTCCCTTATTAGGGAGAGAGAGAACCTGTGGTATGTTGATTGCTGGGTGAACAATGTAGCCTTTGGGGTAACTGCAAGTCTGTGTCTCTGCTATTGCTTTGCTCACACTTGAGTGCTCAGTGGTAGGTGCTGATGCTTTTTTTTCCAGAGGGGGGAGGGAGGATTGTTGCTTGCTGCCACTTGGGCGCAGGAGGGGAGAGCTTGGGGGGGGGGAAGAATTTGGGGTACTAACATTTGACTGCCATTCATTCTTTGGGTTACTCCTCTGTTTTTGTGGATGGTTGCAAAGAAAAAGCATTTCAGGATGTATATTGTATACATTTCTCTAAAATTAAGTTGTACCTTTGAAGGAAATGAGGCAGGCGAAATAATAACGGGGGACAAGGAGATGGCTGATGAACTAAATGAGCATTTTTGCATCAGTCTTCACTGTGGAAGACACTAGCAGTACGCCTGATATTGTAGTGTGTGAAGGAAGAGAAGTGGGTGCAGTTACTGTTACAAGAGAGAAGGTGCTCAAAAAGCTGAAAGACCTAAAGGAACTGCACCCTAGGGTTCTGCAAGAGGTAGCGTTGGAGACTGTGGAGGCATTAGAAATGATCTTCCAAAAATCATTGGACTCTGGCATGGTCCCAGAGGACTGGAAAATTGCAAATGTTACTCCATTCTTTAAGAAAGAAGGAAGGCAGCAGAAAGGAAATTGTAGACCAGTTACTTTGACCTCAGTAGTTGGGAAGATGTTGGAGTCAATTGTTAAGGATGAGTACTTGGTGACACAGGAGAAAATAGTACAAAGTCAGCATGGTTTCCTTCAGGGGAAATCCTGCCTGATGAACCTGTTGGAATTCTTTGAGGAGATTACAAGTAGGATAGATAAAGGGGATGCGGTGGATGTTGTATATTTGGACTTTCAGAAGGCTTTTGACAAGGTGCCACACATGAGGCTGCTTACCAAGTTAAGAGCCCATGGTATTACACGGAAAGTTACTAATATGGTTAGAGCATTGGCTGATTGCTGGAGGCAGCGAATGGGAATAAAAGGATTCTTGTTTGCTGCCAGTGACTAGTGGTGTTCTGCAGCGGTCGGTGTTGGAACCACTTTTTATGCTGTATAGAAATGATTTAGATGAGGAATAGATGACTTTGTTGCCAAACTTGCAGATGATACAAAGATTGGTGGAGGGGCAGGTAGTGTTGAGGAAATGGGTAGGATGCAGAAAGACTTCGACAGATTAGGAGAATGGGCAAGAAAATGGCAAATGAAATACAATGTTGAAAAATGCATGGTCATGCACTTTGGTAGTAGAAATAAATGTGCGTACTATTTTGTAAATGGAGAGAAAATCCAGGAATCTGAGATGCAGAGGGATTTAGGAGTCCTTGTGCAGAACACCCTGAAGGTTAACTTACAGGTTGAGTCGGTGCTGAGGAAGTCAAAGGCCACGTTAGCGTTCATTTCAAGAGGTCTAGAATACAAGAGCAAGGATGTGATGCTGAGGCTATATAAGGCACTGGTGAGGCCTCACCTTGAGTATAGTGAACAGTTTTGGGCCCCTCATCTTAGAAAAGATATGCTGGCATTGGAAAGGGTCCAGAGGAGGTTCACAAGGATGATTCCAGGAATGTAAGGGTTATCATACGAGGAACGTTTGATGGCTCTGGGTCTGTACTTACTTGAATTCAGAAGGATGAGGGAGGATCTCATTCAAACCTATCGAATGTTGAAAAGCCTAGGCAGAGGAAAGGATGTTTTCCATGGTGGGAGAGTCTAGGACAAGAGGGCAAAGCCTCAGGATAGAGGAGCACCCTTTCAAAACAGAGATGCGGAGAAATTTCTTTAGCCAAAGGGTGGTGAAATTGTGGAATTTGTTGCCACATGCAGCTGTGGAGGTCAGGTTGTTGGGTGTATTTAAGGCAGAGATTGATAGGTTCTTGATTGGACACGGCATCAAAGGTTATGTGGAGAAGCCTGGGAACTGGGTTTGAGGAGGAGAACAAAAAATTGAACGGCTGAGCAGACTCTGAGCCAGATGGCCTAATTCTACTTCTGTCTTATGGTCATTGTGATATGTTAACCATTTTTACTGATGGATCAAAAAGATTATTTAGCGGGGAATATTGGTTTGGCTGTTTTTGTGTCTGCATTACAGGTAGCAACAAAGAAGCATCTGACGAACTATTTACCAGTGTATGCTGCAGAACTAGTTGCCATCAGTTTGGGCTTGCAGTGGGTGGAGGCAACCTATCCTTGCAAAGTTATAATTTGTTCAGATTCTTTTTCGGTTTTGACTAGTCTTAAATCAGGTTGTTCCAGTGGTAGGTCAGATTTACTGCTGGAAGCTCTTCAAAGTTTATTTCATATTCAGTGTATTTGTTTACATGTCTTCTCATGGCTCCCTGCACATAGAGGCCTTGAGGGGAATTAGTGAGTTGATTGTTTGGCCAAAAATGATGTTAGAATTTCATCTGTGGATATGGACCTTTCACTTAGCAAATCAGAAGCTAAGGGGTTGGTGGGCCTAAGAGATCGGGGATAATGATAAGACCTGTGGGAATGTGGACATAAGGGGTGACCCTTTCACAGAATACAGTACACAAAACTGTTGGATTGATGGGAGAAGGGAGTAAGACAAGAGGGGAGGGAATTATATTGACTTGACAGAATTGGGCATACTACACTTAATTATACCTTGTAGCTTGTTGGAAAACATCACTCTGGGGTGCGTTGGTGTTGAAATCATTATAGCACATTTGAACACATTATTTTACAATGTGAAGCATACAAAGTCAAAAGAAAGCAAATGCAGACTGCACTACTAGCTATGAGGGTTGACAGACTTCATTTAAAAACTTTAAGTTATGGTAGTGACTTTAATTTAATTCACAATATTGCCTTTCATTACTTAAAATTAATAGGGCTTTTTGTATAGGGTAATTTAGTTCTCATTTGATAAAGAACTAGTAGGAGTTTTATTTCCCAACTCTCTGCACCACAGTTCAGTCCAGTTGGTGGTGGTAATGCACATTTAAGTTGGACTACCAACCACCATTAAAAGGAAGAGAAACAAGTGCTTAGAGTAGGCTGTCCTCAAAAATGGAGTGACTGTTCAAGAAGGGGACTAGTGAAGGAGGCCACCAAGAGACCTATGACAACTCTGGAGGAGTTACAAGCTTCCATGGCTGAGATGGGAGAGACTGCGCATACAACAACTGTTGCCCAGGTGCTTCACCAGTTGCAGCTTTATGGGAGAGTGGCAAAGAGAAAGAAACTGTTGGGGAAAAAAAAACTCACATGAAATCTCAGCTAGAGTTTGCCAGAAGGCATGTAGGAGACTCTGAAGTCTGCTGGATGAAGGTTCTATGGTCTGATAAAACCAAAATTAAGCTTTCTGGCCATCAGACTAACGTTATGTTTGGTGTAAGCCAAAAGCTGCACGTCATCAAAAACACAGCATGGTGGTGGCTACATCATGCTATGGGGATGCTTCACAGCCACAGGCCCTGGAAGGCTTGTGAAGGTCAAGGATAAAATGAATGCAGCAAAATACAGGGAAATCTTAGAGGAAAACCTGGTGCAGTCTGCAAGAGAACTATGACTTGGGAGAAGATTTGTTTTCCAGCAAGACAATTACCCCAAGCGTAAAGCCAAAGCTACACAGGAATGGCTTAAAAACAGCAAAAGTTGATGCCCTTGAGTGGCCTAGTCAGACTTCAGGCCTCAATCCAATTGAGGATTTATGGCTGGCTTGAAAAGGGCTATTCACTTGCTATCCCCATGCAATCTGACAGAGCTTGATCAGCTCTGTAAAAAAGAATGGGGAAAATTGTAGTGACCGGATGTGCAAAGCTGATAGAGACCTATCCACACAGATTCAAGGCTGCAATTGCTGCCAAATGTACATCTACTAAATACTGACTTGAAGGGGGTGAGTAATTAAGCAAGAAATTATTTTGTGTTTAATAATTGTAATAAATTTAGAACAATTCGTAGACGTTTGTTTTCACTTTGACATGATAGAGTCTTTTCTGTTGATCAGTGTCAAAAAAGCCAAATTAAATCCACTGCAATTCAATGTTGCAAAACAATTAAACATGAAAACTTCTAACAGGGATGAATACTTTTTATAAGGACTGTATTTGCTTCATCATTAATAACTGTTGAAGCGTCTGAAGAAGGCAAGGTGGCTGATATTGTTCCATTTTTTAAGAATAGTAAGGACAAGCCAAAGAACTATGTACAAGCCGGCCAGCCATGACATTAGTAATGGAGACGTTACTGGAGGGATTTCTGAGGGACAGGATTTCTCAGCATTGGACAGACAGAGAGACTTTGAGGAGGAGGAGTCAATATGGCTCTGTGCTATGTTGTCTATTTGGACATTAGCAAAGCATTTAAAAAGATTCCACATGGTCGGCTGCTATGGAAGCTTATGTCCCATGGAATCCATGGAGAGCTGGTTAGGTGGATTCAGAATTGGTAGGATGTCACACCAGAGGGACGTAGTTGAAGATTATTCCTCAGAATAGAGGCTAATAACTAGTCGTGTGACACAGGAGTCAGTGTAAGACTCTTGTTATTTAAATAAAAGATTTGGATGCAAATGCTCAAGATTCGATCAGTAAATTTGTGGATGACATGAGATTAGGTGATGTTACTGATAGTCAAGAAGGTTATAGTAGATTACAAGGGAATCTTGATCAGTTAGGGAAGTGGGCCAAGAAGTGGCAAATGGATTTCAATGCAGATAAATATGAGGTAATGCATTTTGGAAAGTCAATCCAGTGTAGACTTGTACTGTGAATGAGAGGGCACGAGGTAGTGTAATGGAATAGAAGGACTTGGGAGAGCAAGTGCGTAGTTCGTTGAAAGTGGTGTCTCAAGATACACAGTATGGTGAAAAAGAGTGTGGTGTGCTGGCTTCATCAGTCGGGGCATTGAGTATAGGAGCTGGGACGTTATGTTGCAGATTGTGAGGCTGCACTTGGAGTAGTGTGTGCAGTTATGGTCCCCCTGGCTTAGTCAAACTGGAAAGGGTGCAGCACAAGAGCGTAAAGGAGAACAAAATGATTGTTACTCTGGATCTGATCCAGCATAAAAACACAATAAATATAAAGAGCACCATGAAAAACCAATAAATGTAAATACAAAATCAATCCAATAAAATACAATGTGCAAGTAACTGTTACATGAATAGACTGATTGTATATATATAAGGTGATGTGTATGTAGAGGTGGTGGGTTAAAGGGTAGGGGTGCTCATGGCTTGGGGGAAGTAATTGTTTTTGAGTCTAGTGGTCCTGTCTGTCCTCTTTCCAGAATGGAGAGGGTCAAACGGTCCATAAGCAGGGTGGGTACTATCCTTCATGATATTGTTGGCCTTTTTATGGAACCTTTCTGTACACAAGTCCTTGATGGTGGGTAGGTTGGTGCCAGTGACGCATTGGTCTGTTTTAACTACTTCTTGTAGAGACCTCCTGTCAGCCAGAGTACAGTTTCAGTACCACGCAGTGATGCAGCATTTTAGGATCCTCTCAATTGCACATCTATAGAAGGTCATGCAAAGACTAGCTCTCTTCAGCCTCCTCAAAGTAGAGGTGTCAATGAGCTTTCATGACTGTGGATGATGTGTTTTGGGAACAAGAGACATTGTGTGAAATGTGCACTCCCGGACTTTGAAACTGGTCAGTTTCCTGCTGTGCTACCGATGTGCAGAAGGATGCGTTTGGTGCGGGTTTTCCTGAAGTTGGTAACCATCTCCTTTGTCATCTCATGATCATCTCATTTATGAGAATTTTGCCTGAACAAGAAGGCCTGAGTTATGGGGAGAGGCTGGCCAGATGAGGTCTTTATTCCTTGGAATGTAGGAGAATGAGGGCGACCTTACAGAAATGTTTAACATTTTGAGAAACATAGATAAGGTGACTGAAACAGCCTTTTCCACATAGTAGAGGGTCCAAAACCAGGGTCATATATTTAAGATG
Organism: Mobula birostris; assembly: GCF_030028105.1. NCBI lineage: Eukaryota > Metazoa > Chordata > Chondrichthyes > Myliobatiformes > Myliobatidae > Mobula > Mobula birostris. Next base: position 72,691,239 of record NC_092377.1, on the reverse strand, counting down.
AGAACTGAAAGATTTAAGGGAGACCAGAGGGACAACTTTTTTTCACATGTATGGAACAAAATGCCTGAAAAAGAGATTGGCACTGTGGTCGGAATGGCCTCACTGGGCAGAAGGGCCTCTATCTGTTCTGTAGTATTCTATGACTCTAGTTTCATGAAAGCTGCATCCTTATATTTTGCTTTGGATTTCTCTTGTGTGCAACTTTTTCATGCAGCAAGCATATTCTTTTGTAATACAAAGTGAAAAGCTCAAGTCCCATAATTGTCTGAGAATCGAACAATATTATCAACTTTATTTTAGTTATTTATATGACATCACAAAATAAATAAATAAAGAAGCAGATAAACTAATGGAGAAATGTCTTCGTATGGTTGTAGAAAATCTAGGGAGATAATAAAAGACAGGATAAAATAACTAAGTTAAACAAAGTGATTAAGGAGAGCAGTGGAAAGTTGCATTTATTGCTGTCAATTCATGGTGTTACTGAACTGTATGCAGAGAGTGGCAGATAGAACAGAACCCTTAAGAAATGATGGGGAAAGAGGAGAGAATGTGGATTACAAACACAGGCTTCCCCATAGACTGGAACAAGTCCACCACGATAACAATCTGCATTTAATTCAAATGTCAGCTATGATGACAGGTGGGTGGGAGGTGTGAGGACTCTGATCAGGCATTAGGTACATCTTAAGTGCCAGAACATCGAGGTCTATAAAACACCTAGCAGAAATGCACCCTTAACATCACTATGATGTCGGTTCACACACTTGCTACAGACTGCTGTTAATCTTCCATGATGTATTGACATGGCTCAATGCCTGATAGAGAGCCTGACTGATAAGTCAATAAATGGTGGTTTTTATGGATTCAGTTGTAATACATTAATTGTGTAGGTGAGTGCTGAGGCACAGTGGACAGCCCTGCTGACATTGGGTCAGAAGGTTATTTGTTCAAGTGCATCCTCAGAAAACTTGACCATCATAATTGAGGCTGATTCTTCAACACGGTATGGTAAGCACTGAGTTTGCAGATCTTTGCATTCATGGGTACATTCATGGGTACAATGTAAAGCTTGTCACTTGTCACAGAATCGGAGTTGTACAGCAGAGAAACAGACCCTTTAGCCCACAAATTCAGCCCCAATCAACAGCCACCTTTTTCTGTAATCCTGCTCTAACTGCGCTTTGCTTGAATTTTTCCCATGTTCTCATCGGCTTCCCCTTGCCCTCCCAGGTTCTATCACTTGCCTATATTAGGAGCAAGTTACAACAGTCCATTAGCATAACAAATTGCACATCTTTGGAAAGTGGGAGGCAAGCAGAGGAAGCTGTCACAGAATCACAGGGAGAATGTGTAAACTCCACACAGTGTTGAAGGCCAGTATCTCCAACACTGTGAGGCACTGGTATTGCTTCCTGCACCAATCTGCCACCTCAGGGTCCTCAGGTGACTTGTCACCAAGTTACGACTAAATGAGAAGCCGTTTGCCTTTCATTGCATCTGCCATTCTCAGGCATTACAGCAGAAAGGTAGTGCCAGGAAAACGTTCTGTTGTTGGATGTTATTTCTGCTGGGTGACACTAAATAGAATTCCACTCTTCTTTCCGGTGGAGACAGAAGACCAAATGACACTTACGAAGAAGAGCGTTGGAGCTATGCACACTACCCTAACCCCTGTCAATGCCAAACCTATCTCTTGGTATCAGTAAAACCGATCATCGTTTTACCATCAAACATCCTTTTTATGGGAGCTTGCTGTGTGCAGTTACACTGCTGTAATTCCTGCATTACAACAGTGATTTCAGAAGTACATCTTTGGTTGTAAAATATTGAAAAGTTGCACAGAAATCTTATATGGCTATTTCTTGTCCGTTGAGGTCATGTGCTTTGAGCATAGAAAATGTCCATGTATTGGAGAATGTTTATGCATTTACAACTGTAACACAGAAACCCTGTGACCCAGAAAAAAATACATAATTCAGAGACCAGGCAATTTACACATTACTGATCTGACATGTGCAATACGCAGTGATCTATTCCCTCAATAAATGTGGAGCTCCCAGGATGTCATTAGTTAACCACAGAATATCTGAAGAGAGAAGCCTTAAAAAATCAAACTTTAGTGCTGTGTAACTGTGCAGAAGGACAGATTTCTGGATGTTTTTCAACTTTGCGAAACACTAATTGGGGACAAAATGATTGAACACAGTTATACAGTACATTTGAATTAATTGAACAATGCAACAAGAGATGTTGATTAATTACTAATGCTGTTAACTTGTAATCAAAGCTTTAAATCTAACTGCTCTAGTGAATAGTCTGAAAAATACGAAATTACTATTACAAAGAGAAGTGTCAGGCATGTGCATGCAGGCTCCTCCCAGTCTCCACCCAGCTAACAGGAGTCACCTGCCACTCATTTCCAACTAATAACCTGCAGCCTATTTAAACTCAGCTCTCATCTACAACTCTTGTTCATCCAGCCAACATCAACCAATTGATCCTAGCCTTCAGTTACCTTGTGTTAAGTATCTTTTCTCTCTTGCTTTATGGGGGGACCCTTGGGACTCCTATTTTGCGGTTTATTGCTAGAGTTTGCTCAGTGCTAAATTATCTCCATTGCTCTGCTTTTGGGCCATGCCTCCTCTACATTTCCTAACAGGATGAGTGAACCAGCGATTGACTGAGCAGAGTTTGCTGGCATAATGAAAGCTGTCCTCTGACATGAGGACACAATCCAGAAGCAGGCGTGCGCTCTGTCTGTCTCCCTGTCCCTCTCCACACCCCAACCTCTCTGTGCGCATAGGAGACTATGGAAGATTCCAGTGCAACAAATTTCTGGACCTCCGTGTGTAGCTTGGACTCCCTAACGAGCCTATCTCTCACCCCTTCAGCATGATGGCCATTGATGGATGTCCCTTGAGGTCTGAGATAGGTTATGCAAGTGAGCATTGGGGAGTACCACAAGTCCATCCAATGACTCCTGATTGACTCGCCCAAAACACCTCTCCACATCCCCTCTACCAAGGCTTTTCACCAGTCAATAGGCTCAATGAGGTCACCCCACATTCTCCTGAATACCAAGAAATACTGGCCAAGAGCTATCAAACATTCTTCATATGACAAGGCATCCATTCCTGGAATCAATTTCATAAACCTCCTTTGAACACACTCTAGCTTCAGCAAATCCTTTCTAAGATAAGGGGTCATACTCCATCTGAGAGCTCACCAGTGTTTTATGAAGTCTCAATGTTACATCCGTGATTTAATATTCTAGTCTTCTTGAAGTGAATGCAAACAATGCAAACAGGGGCTCTAACAGAAATATTTCAAATGTCATTAGAAACAGGGATGGTGCCGGAGGATTGGCGTATTGCTCATGTGGTTCCATTGTTTTTAAAAAGGGTTCTAAGAGTAAACCTGGCAACTATTGGCCTGTGAGTTTGATGTCAGTGGCGGGTAAATTGATGGAAAGTATTCTTAGAGATGATATATATAATTATCTGGATAGACAGAGTCTGATTCGGAACAGTCAACATAGATTTGTGCATGGAAGGTCATGTTTGACAAATTTTATTGAATTTTTTGATAAGGTTACTAAGAAAGTTGATGAGGGTAAAGCAGTGGATGTTGTCTATATGGACTTCAGTAAGGCCTTTGACAAGGTTCCACATGGAAGGTTAGTTAGGAAGGTTCAATCGTTAGGCATTAATATGGAAGTAGTAAAATGGATTCAGCAGTGGCTAGATGGGAGACGCAAGAGAGTAGTGGTGGATAACTATGTGTCAGATTGGAGGACAGTGTGTAGCAGTGTGCCTCAGGGATCTGTACTGGGTCCAATGTTAGTCATATATATTAATGATCTGGATGATGGGGTGGTAAATTGGATCAATAAGTATGCAGATAATACTAAGATAGGTGGCGTTGTGGATGATGAAGTAGGTTTTCAAAACTTGCAGCGAGACTTAGGCCAGTTAGAAGAGTGGGCTGAAAGATGGTAGATGGAGTTTAATGCTGAAAAATGTGAGGTGCTACATTTTGGTAGGACTAATCAAAATAGGACATGCATGGTAAATAGTAGGGCATTGAAGAATGCAGTAGAACAGAGGCATCTAGGAATAATGGTGCATAGTTCCCTGAAGGTGGAATCTCATGTGGATAGGGTGGTGAAGAAAGCTTTTGGTATGCTGGCCTTCATTAATTAAAGCATTGAGTATAGGAGTTGGGATGTAATGTTGAAATTTTATAGGGCATTGGTAAGGCCAAATTTGGAGTATTGTGTACAGTTCTGGTCACCAAATTATAGGAAAGATGTCAGTAAAATTGAGAGAGTACAGAGGAGGTTTACTAAAATGTTGCCTGGGTTTCATCTCCTAAGTTACATAGAAAGGTTGAACAAGTTAGGTCTTTATTCTTTGGAGCGTAAGAGGTTGAGGGGGGACTTGATAGAGGTGTTTAAAATTGAGGGGGATTGATAGAGTTGATGTGGATAGGCTTTTTCCATTGAGAGTGGGGAAGATTTAAACAAGAGGACATGAGTTGAGAGTTAAAGGCCAAATTTTATGGGTAACATGAGGGGGAACTTCTTTACTCAGAGAGTGGTAGCTGTGTGGAACGAGCTTCCAGCAGAAGTGGTTGAGGCAGGTTCGATGTTGTCGTTTAAAGTTAAATTGGACAGCTATATGGACAGGAAAGGAATGGAGGGTTATGGGCTGAGTGCAGGTCGGTGGGACTAGGTGAGTGTAAGAGTTCAGCACGGAATAGAAGGGCTGAGATGGCCTGTTTCCGTGCTGTAATTGTTATATGGTTATAAACACTGTGTTTGCCTTCCTCACCACAGACTCAAATGGGAAATTAACCTTTAGGGAGTCTTGCATAAGGACTTCCAAATCCCTTTGCATCTGTTTTTTTGTATTTTATCTCCATTTAGAAAATCGTCAAGCCTTTCATTTCTTCTACCAAAGTGCATAATCATACATTTTCCAACACTATATCATCTGCCATTTCTTTGCCCATACTCCTAATCTAAGTCATTCTGTAGCTTCTCTACTTCCTCAAAGCTACCTGGCTCTCCACCTATCTTTATATCATCCGCAAACTTTGGAATAAAGCAATCAGTTCCATCATCCAAATCATTGACATATAACGTAAAAAGAATCGGTCCCAACACAGACCCCTGTGGAATGCCACTACTTACCAGCAGCCAACCAGAAAAGGAACCCTTTATTTTCACTCTTTGCCTTCTGACAATCAGTCACTGCTTTATCCATGCTAGAATCTTTCCTGTAACACCATGGGCTCATAGCTTGTTAAACAGATTCGTGTTTGGCTTCTTGTCAAAGGCCTTCTGAAAATCCTAGTACACAACATCAACTGATTTTTCCTTTGCCCATCCTGCTTGTTATGTCTTCCAACAGATCTGTCTGAAAAGATTTTTCCCTTAAGGAATCCATGATGCCTGTGGCCTATTTTATCATGTGTCTCCAACTACCCTGAGACCTCATCTTTAATAATCAGCTCCAACATCTTCCCAACCACTAACCGCTGAGGTCAGTTGAACTGACCTATAGTTTCCTTTCTTCTGCCTCTCTCACTTCTTGAAGAGTGGAGTAACATTTTCAATTTTCCAGGCTTCTGGAACCATTCCAGAATCTAATGATTCTTGAAAGATCATTACTAATGCCTCCACATTATCTTCAGCCTCCTCTTTGAGAACCCTGGGATGTACGCCATCTGGTCCAGGTGTCTTATCTACCTTCAGACCTTTCAGTTTCCCAAGAACCTTTTCTCAAGTAACTTCATGCTCTTCATAACCCCTGACACCTGGAACTTCCACCATACGGCTTGTGTCTTCCACAGTGAAGACTGATGCAAAATACTTACTCAGTTTGGTGGACACCCTGTCATGACAATTTAATCCTCAGCCGTTCACTTCATCCTCTCAGATCGACACCTTGATCACCTGGGATCTTGAGAACTAGATCCATTAGGCTCTGTAGCACGAGCTTGCTCTGACTGACACCTGACAATCTCATGTACATAAAGGCAGCTGTGCACTCTGATGCACTCCAGTGTGTCCACTCCTCACCCCTCTCCTGCCGTTCACGTGCATGACAGACCCTACATTTTCTGCGATGCCAGTTCTGGTGGCCCACCATGATCGTAGATATCGATCAGTTTGTTGCTGCCTGCACTCGACGCGCCCAGTCTAATTTCTCCAACCAGTGGCTCTCTGGGCTCTTGCAGCCCCTACCACTCCCTGGACGCCCATGGTTCCACATCATTATAGATTTCATCATGGGTTTGCTCCCTTCTGATGGGCCCACAGTGATTGAGAGTGATGAACCAGTTCTCCAGGGTGGCTCATTTCATCTCACTTCCCCAAACCTCTGTCAGCTGCTGAGATGACAAACTTGGCTCTCCAGCTTGTATTTTGCCTCCCCAGTTTCCTTCAGGACATTAGGTTGGATTGGCACCCACAATTCTTCTCCAGCTTCTGGTGAACCTTCTGCTCTCTTCTCTGCACTTTGGTGAGTTTGTCCTCTGACTATCCCTGCAGAGGAGCCAAGAGTGGAGGTCCTGTCCATCAGGGCCCTGGTTTGCCACTGCCAGAATGCTTGGAAAATGACATGATGGATCATCCTTGCTACCAGCTGCTGCCAGAATAACTGCCATTAGTGTCTACCCAGACTACTCTGGCCTGGAAATCGCGTCTGGCTGTCCACTACTGCATACCGGCCCTACCCGTGAGCCCTCACCCTGGTTCATTGGTCCCTTCAGGATTACCCATCGCACCAATCCAGTCACTTATCTTCTGCAACTGCCACCATCCCTCGGATCACACTTATTTACCAAGCGTCGTGCTTCAAGCCTGTTGTCCATGAACCACTCAAACCACTTGAGCCTGCACCTCCCAAACTTAGGATGGTGGAATGGGGTCCAGTGTGCACGGTTCGCTGGTGGACAGGTTTGTGTCACCGTGGACAGGGTGTGCAGTACCTGTTTGACTGGGTAGGGTGCAGCCCAGAGGAGAGACCTTGGATACCATCCATTTACAACTTGGATCTGTCACTCATTGGAGTTCCACCAGACCCATCCAGATCATCCTGGACTATAGGTGCTGGTCGTAGGAAGGGGTGTCATATCAGGCCTGCGGATGCACATTGCACCCATTCTCCACCCAGCTAACAGGCATCAGCTGCCACTTGTTTCCAACTGCAGTGCATTTCAACCCAGCTCTCATCCACAATTCTTTTTCACTCATGGGAACCAGCCAGCCTCAACCAGTTGCTCCTAGCCTTCAGTTACTATGTTGCATTGTTGTGTTAACTATCTGCTCTCTCTTGCTTTGTGGTTTCTTGTGGCTTGTTATTTTGCAGTTGATTACTAAAGTGATCACTCATTGCTAAATTGTCTCTGCTGATCTGCTTTTGGATCAAGCCTCGTCTACATTTCCTGACAACAAGAGGAGTTGTCTGTTATGCCAGTGTTATTTCCCCCAATCGACAACTGGTATAATATCTATTTGCTCATTACAGTTCATTACATTTCCTATTTCACATGGAAATGGAATTCAAAACTACTTTGCAGCTGTAAAGTATTTTGAATTGTTCAAAGGTACAACTTAATGTCAAAGGAAAGTATACAATATACATCCTGAAATGCTTTTTCTTCACAACCATCCATGAAAACAGAGGAGTGCCCCAAAGAATGAACGACAGTTATACGTTAGAACCCTGAAGTCCTCCCCAGCTCTCCTCCCTCCCGTGTGTAAGCAGCAGCAAGCAACAACCTCCCCTTCCCCCACTGGCAAAAAGAAAACATTGGCACCCGCCACCGAGCACACAAGCATAAGCAAAGCAACAGTAAAAGCACAGACATGCAGTTACCCCAGAGACTTTGCGTTTCACTCGGTATACGACAGGCTCTCTCTCTCTCCCTGATAAGGGAGAAGGAGGTGTCTCCGTTTTCCCAGCGGGCAGGGAGACGTAACAAACAACTTGCTGGTTTACAACGTTAATAGTCTGCCATGTCGCTTTTTTCAAGTTCTGTGCCCAAAAAGCTGGGCACACAACCTCAGATATTCCAACTCCCCTGATGGCACGCGGGTCTCCTGTTGTAACACCGACACTTGATCTGCCCGTCTCCAGAGCACCAAGATCATAGGCTTCCGAATCCAAGCCGGATCCTAGGCCGAGCTTTTGGTGTGCCAAAAGAACAATGGCCGGTTATGAAACCCCGAGAGCGGGTCCCATTCCCGCAAAGAACTGTAGTCAGCGTGTAATTCCAGGTCAGGGTCTTCAAAAGGACCCTGAAAGGGAAAAATAAAGACACTGAAGATGGAAATAGAGTTGTTTCTGAAGATGCAAGTGAAGGAGTTGCCGTTTAGCTCCATCATCACTCCGCTCCACCTTCTAAATTTTGTCCTGAGGATGTGAAAGGCACTAGAAATGAAACTCTGTGTATACACAACCTTCATTTTCACCACTGAAAATAAGGAAGGATAACAGCGATCCTCTTCTTGAACTATGGAACAAGGGGATACCATTCAGCTCTTCAGTTGTGGCTCACCATTCAGTTAGGTCATGGCTGATCTGTACTTTGTACCTTGAACATGTCTAATGAGTAGGGCTTAATCTCTGCTCTGCAAGTTTCTCAACAAAATGAAAGGAGCACCAGTCCTCAAAATCAAAAGTTAGCTACAGCCTCAAATGCATCTTCAATGGAAACCAGTTTATTTTCAAGCCAGTGCTAATGTTGTAAGAATGGCAGAAAAGGTCATGTTTGGCAGCTTGTAGTGTAGACTATATTAAATAATATAGCCCTCATGTTGAGCTGAATGGCTGCTGGTGATGGAAAATCTTGTCAGCTCACATTATATTGAAAGAATAAAATTCAACTAGACAATAACTCTTTAAGGGCTGCTGTTCATCATTAAATGAGAAGTCCCTGTAGTGGTAGAACAATGAATGGACTGTTTCCAAGGCTGCAGGGAAGAGACATCGGCACTCCCCTTGAAATGGGAGAGGTGGATGACAAGATTGTTCTTGCCCAGTAGGACAAACTGTGCACATACAATTTGGAAATCTTTATAGTCACTCTAACTTTTAATTTTTTTAAATCTCTGGATCAAAAACAAGATATTGCAGATGCTGGATATTAGAAATAAATAAGAAGTGCTCGAGCTACTCAACAGGCCAAGCAACAGCTGCAGAGAGAGAAACCGGACTTGAATTTTATTTCAGTGTAGCTTTTGAATGCCAGATGGCACAGAGATAAACCAGGAATGAGGCAGATCAAGCTGCCAGTTAATTGAACGTGCTGCAAAATCTGCAAGATAAATTGAACTGCATTGAACACGGTGAGGTAAGGCTCAGTATAGCGGCATTTTCAAAACTGAACATTTCTGATGAACATTTCTGGGTCATGGTGGAGGGAGTACATTCAGATTGGAGGATTGTGACTAGTGGTGTCCCACAAGGATCTGTTCTGGGACCTGTACTTTTCGTGATCTTTATTAACGACCTGGATGTGGGGGTAGAAGGGTGGGTTGGCAAGTTTGCAGACGACACAAAGGTTGGTGGTGTTGTAGATAGTGTAGAGGATTGTCAAAGATTGCAGAGAGACATTGATAGGATGCAGAAGTGGGCTGAGAAGTGGCAGATGGAGTTCAACCCGGAGAAGTGTGAGGTGGTACACTTTGGAAGGACAAACTCCAAGGCAGAGTACAAAGTAAATGGCAGGATACTTGGTAGTGTGGAGGAGCAGAGGGATCTGGGGGTACATGGTCACAGATCCCTGAAAGTTGCCTCATAGGTGGATAGGGTAGTTAAGAAAGCTTATGGGGTGTTATCTTTCATAAGTCGAGGGATAGAGTTTAAGAGTCGCGATGTAATGATGCAGCTCTGTAAAACTCTGGTTAGGCCACACTTGGAGTACTGTGTCCAGTTCTGGTTGCCTCACTATAGGAAGGATGTGGAAGCATTGGAAAGGGTACAGAGGAGATTTACCAGGATGCTGCCTGGTTTAGAGAGTATGGATTATGATCAGAAATTAAGGGAGCTAGGGCTTTACTCTCTGGAGAGAAGGAGGATGAGAGGAGACATGTTAGAGGTGTACAAGATAATAAGAGGAATAGATAGAGTGGATAGCCAGCACCTCTTCCCCAGGGCACCACTGCTCAATACAAGAGGACATGGCTTTAAGGTAAGGGGTGAGAAGTTCAAGGGGGATATTAGTGGAAGGTTTTTTACTCAGAGAGTAGTTGGTGCGTGGAATGCACTGCCTGAGTCAGTGGTGGAGGCAGATACACTAGTGAAGTTTAAGAGACTACTAGACAGGTATATGGAGGAATTTAAGTTGGGCTTATATGGGAGGCAGGGTTTGAAGGTCGGCACAACATTGTGGTCCGAAGGGCCTGTACTGTGCTGTACTATTCTATGTTCTATGTTCTATGTTTATAAGGAAAAATACTATTATGTATAATACTATCATGAAATTTGGGATAGCTCCATTCGATAAGATTAGGTCCGATTGGGAAAAAGAATTGGGCTTTACTATTTTGGCGGATGACTGGGCGCATATTTTATAACTAGTCAATACTTCTTCTATCTGTTCCAAGTACTTCCTAATTCAATTTAAAGTTGTTCATAGAGCACATATATCTAAAGATAAATTAGCTCGTTTTTATTCTCATATTGACCCTCTTTGTGATAGATGTCATGGGGAGATAGCTTCCTTCACTCATATGTTTTGGTCCTGTCCTACTCTGGAAAACTTTTTGGAAAGACATTTTTAATATTATCTCTTTCTCCCCATCCTATTACTGCTATCTTTGGATTACCTAAAACTTCCAGTAATCTTTCCCCTTCAGCCCGTAGAATGATTGCATTTCTTACTTTAATGGCGAAAAGATGTATTTTACAACATTGGAAGGAGATTAATGCCCCAACTACGTTTTTTTGGTTTTCTCAAACGATACTATGTTAAAATTTGAAAAGAATCAGAGGTAATCTTTATGATACTTCAGTTAAATTTGAATAGTCCTGGAGATCTTTTATTCAACATTTTCATTTAATGTAACTTTTTTTTTCTCTTTGACCATATTTACATTCCCTTCTTGGTTTTTAACTGTTATTAATGGAGGTTGGGTTTGAGGATGTGATTGTTTAAGTCTACTTGGTACCTAGTTAGCCCATTGCTTTGCTTTGCTTTTTAGATTAGTTGCACGGTGGGTTTTTAGTTTTTTTTTCTTCTCCTCATTGATATATATGGAAAATTAGTATACTACTATATACCTCATTATTTTATAACTAAACTGCACTGTTTCTACTGTTTTTATGTATTAATATCTCTTGTAAATTTCTATTGCAACAGTGTACTAGTTTCTATATGTTTTACCTTTTATGTACTAATTCAATAAAAAGATTTAAAAAGAAAGAAAGAAAGGAACAATAATGGCCAACAGCATCAGTAACATCCAATCCAGTACAGCTGACCCCTAGTAGGTTCAATGACAAACTGCTCTAAAAAGGCAACTCATAGGCATTCAACAAATTCACTCTCTTGAGATACATTACCAACCTGAATTTCCCAATTGACTGGCATGTGAAAATCTCCCATGACGGTCATAACTTTGCTTTTTTGACATGACTTTTCTGTTTCCTGTTATAATCTGTAGTCCACATCCCAGCTACTGTTTGGAGGCATGTATATAACTGCCATCAGGGTCCTTTTACCCTTGCAGTTTCTTTACTCAACCCACAAGGATTCAACATCTTCCAATCTTATATCACATCTTTCTACTGATCTGATGCCATCCTTTACCAGTAGGGCCACCCCCCCCCCCCCCCCACCAGGCCTACCTTCCTGTATCTCCAATACATTATGTAACTTTGGACATTTAGCTCCCAACTATAACCATCCTTCAGTCACAATTCAATAATGGCCACAACATCATACCTGACAATCTGTAATAGTGCAACAAGATCATCCACCTTATTTCTTGTACTCCATGCATTGAGATATAACACTTTGAGTACTGTATTTGCTACCCTTTGTGATTCTGCATACCGAATGCACTGATACTCAGCCTACAATCTTTTCCTGCCATCCACTTGTCCTTCCTGAACCACTTTTTTTTAAACCATCCGTCCTATCCTGAGTCTCTTCACTCAGGGTCACACACCCCTGCCAAATTAGCTTAAACCCTCCCAACAGCTCTTACAAACCTGCCCGGGAGAATATTGTTTCCTCCTCCGGTTCAGGTGCAAGCCATCCCTTTTGAACAGGTCATACCTCCCCCAGAAGAGATCCCAATGCTCCAGGAACCTGAAGCCCTGCCCCATGCACCAGCTTCCCAGCCACACATTTATCTGCCAAATCATCCTGTTTCTACCCTCACTGGCTCATGGCACAGGTAGCAATCCAGGAATTACTACCCTAGAGCTCCTGCTTCAGCTCTCAGTTTTCTGCCTAACTCTCTAAGTTGTCCCTCGAGACCTCTTTACTTTTCCTTCCTATGTCATTGGTACCAATATGTACTAAGACATCTGGGTGATCTCCCTCTCCCTCCAAAAATTTTGTGGATGCAATCCGAGATGTACCTGACACTGGAACCTGTTATCCAAAAATATACAAATTATACAATCTTGAGATTTGTCTGTTCACAGGCAGTCATAAAGCTAGAAACCTGACAGAACTAATTTAAGGAAAAATAAATAAAAATAAAAACCGACACCCAATATGCAAGAGGGGGAAAAGAAAAACAAATTATGCAACAATGGAAGAGAACCACATTATCCAAACCAAAAATTGAGTCTTCGGATTCAAACCTCAGAGTAGCCTGGAGTAGGCCCAAAGCCCCTCTTATCAGTTCAGCACATTAGCAGGCATGGAGCACAGTAGCCATAGTGAGTGAGTGAGAGAGGTGACCATCGTGGAGAATGAGCAAAATCTGATCTCACCCCAGATCCCAACACCCTGTTGTTTCAGTCCATCTGGGCGGGCGCTTAAATTGATCAAACGACAGACAGCCAAAGGCTCCGGCACTACAAATGTTTTTGAGTTTGCTCACAAACTTATTTTTACAATATAATGCATTTTTTTGGTTCAGTGATTGAGAAATTTTATTCAAAATTAAAAGAAAGCTTGAAAAGAAGGGTCAAGGTGTCGACGTCAGAGAAGTTTGGCATAACTTGCAGCTTAAGACTACTCAGAAGCTACTTATTGTGTTTTTATTAAAAAACTTCAAATGGTGACAGGTATTATCAGCTCTAATATCCCTCAGTTGTGCCAAAGTAAATTCTTTGAGTTTCTTAGTCAAAATCTCAGCACATTTAAATGAATCAATATGCACAGTATTGATTGTATAAATTGCAAGAAAGGTGAAGCAAGCTGGCTTATCATGAAATAATTTTATTAATAACTATTGGCCACATGTTGCGCACGAGCACTCGAGGTGGTACTTTAATTTCCAAAGGCAGGTACAATCGTGTAACAGAATACATGAATTGTAACTCAGTTAGCTACACTTGAAGTAATGGGTCAAAAGAGCAACCTCACTGCTATACAGTATTGAATTGACATTGTTTCTTGCATCCTTCACATACATGAGGAGTAAAAATCTTTACGTTACATCTCTGTCTAAATGTGCAATGTGCAATCATAGCAATTTATAATAAATAGGACAGTCAATGTAACATAGAAATGCACTCAAGTCAGCGTGTTAATCAGTCTTATAGCCTGGTGGTAAAAGCTGTCCCAGAGCCTGTTGGTCCTGGCTTTTATGCTGTGATACCATTTCCAGGATGGTAACAGTTGGCATAGATTGTGTGGTTGGGGTGACTCAGGTCCCCAGTGATCCTTCAGGCCTTTTTTACATACCTGTCCTTGTAAATGTCCTGCACAGTGGGAAGGTCACATCTACAGATGCGCTGGGCTGTCAACACCACTCTCTGCAGAGTCCTGTGATTAAGGGAGGTACGGTTCCCGTATCAGACAGTGATGCAACCAGTTAGGATGCTCTCAATTGTGCCCCTGTAGAAAATTCTAAGGACTCTTAGGACTTCCTCAACCATCTGAGGTGAAAGAGGCGCTGTTGTGCCTTTTTCACCACACAGCTGCTGTGTACAGACCACGTGAGGTCCTCGGTGATGTGGAGCTGTTTAAAGTTGTTTACCCTCTCAACCCCAGATCCATTGATGTCAATAGGGGTTAGCCTGTCTCCATTCCTCCTGTAATCCACAACCAGCTCCTTTGTTTTTGCGACATTGAGGGAGAGATTGTTTTCTTGACACCACTGTGTCAGAGAGAGGACTTCTTCCTTGTAGGCCACCTCATTATTGCTTGAGGTTAGGCCGATCAATGTAGTGCAGTTGGCAAATATAATTAGCAGATTAGAGCTGTGGGTGGCAACACAGTCATAGGTACACAGGGAATAAAGGAGGGGACTGAGGGGCTCCTGTGTTGAGAGTCAGAGGTGTGGAGGTGAGGGAGCCCATTCTTCCCACTGGTGATCTGACAGGAAGTCCAGGATCCAGCTGCACAAGGCAGGGTCAAGGCCAAGGTCTCTGAGCTTCCTGTCGAACCTGGATGAAATGAAGGTGTTCAATGCTGAACTGTAGTCCAAGAACAGCATTCTTACATAAAGTGTCCTTCTCCAGATGTGTAAGGACGGTATGTAGAGCACTGGCTACTGTGTCATCTGTCAATCGGCTGTGTCAGTAGGTGAATTGTAGCGGGTCTAGTGTGGGTAGTAGCAAGCTGCAGATATAGTCCTTGACTAGCCTCTCAAAGAATTTGCTTATTATTGAGGTGAGTGGGACAGGACACCAGTCGTTCAGGCATGTTACCTTGGTCTTTTTTGGTAGAGGGACAATGGTGGATAATTTGAAGCAGGAGGGCACTCTACACTGGGAGAGGGAGAGATTAAAATTATCAGTAAACACACCTGCCAGTTGTGTGCATACATCCTGAGTACTCACTCTGGAACGCTATCCGGACCCACAGCCTTGCAACTGTCTATTCGTTGGAAACTTCTGCGTACCTCAGACTCAGAGATGACCAGGTTGTAATGGCGGCTGTCCTCGGAGGCTCAGAGTTAGCGACATCGAACCGAGTATTAAAGAAATTGAGCTTATCTGGGAGAGAAGCCGCGATGTTGGCGGCACAACAATGTTTGGCTTTGAAGTCTGCGACGGTGTGCAGCCCTGCCACAAGTCACGTGTGCTATTCGTTGAGAATCTTGACTTAATCTTGACCCTGTATTGTTGCTTCACAGCCTTGACAGCTTTGTGCAGATTGTGGCTGCTTTTCTTGAGTTCTTGTTGATTACTGGCAGTGTAAACTCTGTGTCGCACAGTAAGTGATGCTTGCACAGAACTACCGATCCAGCGTTTCTGGTTCGGGAAGACTCTGACCAACTTCTGGGGGACAACATCGTCGATGCACTTCCAGATGAAGCACGTGATTGCATCAATGAACTTGGAGACATTCTCATCATGGAAGACGTTCCAATTGACATCATCGAAGCAGTCCTGCAGCATGGAGACCCACTGCCTGGACCAACAGTGGATGGTTTTAACTATGGCTGCCTCTTGTTTCAGCTTCTGCCAGTACATCGACAAAAGCAGGATCAAAGTGATCTGATTTTCCAATAGCTAGGCGAAGGAGAGCTTTATAAGTGTTGCAGAAGGGAGGGAGTGTAGCAGTGGTTAAGTATCTTATCTCCACAAGTGCTTACCTGGATGTGCTGACAAAACGTCGGAGAGACTTTCGTCAGCGATGCTCGATTAAAGTCACCAGCGATGATGAAGGCAGGCTATGGGTCTGAAGTCTGTAGCATGTTGATGGTCTTGTACTGTTCCTTGAGAGCCAGGTCAGTATTAGTCTGGGTGGAATGTACACCGCTGTGATGATAACAGCTGTGAACTCCTTAGGAAGCCAGTAGGGTCTTCACAGCAGCACCAGCTATTCCAGGTCTGGGGAACAAAAGGATTTGAGGGCATGCACATTCTGGGGGTCACAGCAAGCGGCCGATTTGCATGCTGTCTTAGTCCCACCAGTATGCCGGTCTTTCTCCCTCATTTCCATGAGTCTCCCATGGATCACGCAAGCAGGGGTTCCCAGTGTAAAGGCGGCACGTAGTGGGTAAATACTGTCTTTCCAATGTTCAGAAGTGTCAGTCTATCGTTTCTGATGTGATTATCACCTACTTGAACAGAAAATCGTAGAAATTGGTAGTATACTGTAGATTTGGAACAGAGTTCGTACACGGCCGCCGCACACAGCCCCATCTTAGGACCATGAGGAGTAAAAATCTTTGTTACATCTCCGTCTAAATGTGCAAAGTGCAATTTATAGTAATTTGTAAAAAAAAGTATGTACAACAGGGCATTCAATATAGCATAGAAATAAAATTGTATCAGCGTTAATTAATCAGTCTGATGGCCTGGTGGAAGAAGCTGTCCTGGAGCCTATTGGTCCTGGCTTTAATGCTATAGTACCATTTCCCAGATGGTAGCAGCTGGAACAATTTGTGGTTGGGTGACTCAGGTCCCCAGTGATCCTTCGGGCCTTTTTTATGCACCTGTCTCTGTAAATATCCTGAGTTGTGGTAAGTTCACATCTACAGATATGCTGGGCTGTCCGCACCACTCTCTGCAGAGTCCTGCGATTGAGGGAGGTACAGTTCCCATACCAGGCAGTGATGCAGCCAGTCAGGATGCTCTCAGTTGTGCCCCTGTAGAAAGTTCTTAGGATCTGGGGACTCGTACCAAACTACTTCAACCGTCTGAGGTAAAAGAGGTGCTGTTGTGTTTTTCTCACCACATAGCTGGTGTGTACAGACCATGTGAGATCCTCGGTGATGTGTATGCCGAGGAACTTAAAGCTGTTCACCCTCTCAACCCCAGGTCCATTGATGTCAATAGGAGTTAGCCTGTCTCCATTCCTGCTGTAGTCCACAACCAGCTCATTTATTTTTGTGACATTAAGGGAGAGGTTGTTTTCTTGACACCACTGCGTCAGGGTGATGACCACTTCTCTGTAGGCTGTCTCATTATTACTTGAGATGAGGCCAATCAATGTAGTATCATCAGCAAATTTAATTAGCAGATTGGAGCTGTGGGTGGTAACACAGTCATGGGTATACAGGGAGTTGAGGAGGGGGCTTTGGACATAGCCCTAAGGGGCACCTGTGTTGAGGGTCAGAGGGGCAGAGGTGAGGGAACCCACTCTTACCACCTGCAAGAAATCCAGGATCCAGCTGCACAAGGCAAGGTGAGGGCTGAGGTCTCTAATGCTTCTAGTCAAGTCTGGAGGGAATTATGGTGTTGAATGCTGAACTGTAGTCCAAGATCAGCATTCTCACATAAGCATCCTTCTCCAGATGTGTAAGGATGGTGTGTAGGGCTGTGGCTATTGATCATCTGTCAATCAGTTGTGTCGGTAGGCAAATTGTAAGGGGTCCAGTGTGGGTGGTAGCATGTTGCAGATGTAGTCCTTGACCAGCCTCTCAAATCATTTCCTTATTATTGAGGTGAGTGCGACAGGATGCCTGTTGTTCAGACAGATCTTTTTAGGTATAGGAACATGGTGAATAATTTGAAGCAGGAGGGCACTCTACACTGGGAGAGGGAGAGATTAAAATGTCTGTAAACACACCTGCCAGTTGTGCCACGCACATTTTGAGTACCCACCCCGGGATGCCGTCTGGTCCCGCAGCCTTACGACCATCCACTCGTTGGAAACGCCTGCGTACTTCAACCTTGGAGATGACCAAGGTGCAGACCGCTTCAGCAACTCCCCTCAAGGACTCAGACCAAGCGTAAAAAAGATTTGGCTTCTCAGGGAGAGAGGCAGCAATGTTGGCAGCACCACTGTGTTTAGGTTTGAAGTCTGCGATGGTGTGCAGACCTTGCCATAAGCTGTGTGTGCTGTTGGTGGAGAGTTGTGTCTGGATCTTGTCCCCGTATTGCTTCGCTGCCTTGATAATAGATCATAGATCGTAGCTGCACTTCTTGAGTTCCTGGTGGTTACCGGCAGTGAAGGCTCTGTCTCACGCGCTAAGAGCTGCATGTATGGAACTGGTGATCTGGAGTTTCTGGTTTGGATAGATCCTGACCGATTTTTGGGGGACAACATCCTCGATGCACTTCTGCAATGAAGTTTGTGACCCCTTCCGTGAACTCGGAGACATCCTCATCATGAAAGGCATTCCAATTGACTTCATCAAAGCAGTCCTGTAGCATGGAGGCTGATTGGTCAGAACAATAGTGGACGGTTTTAAATATGGCCGCCTCCTGTTTCCACCTCTGACTGTACATTGGCCAAAGCAAGATGGAAGAGTGATCTGACATTCCAAATGGCGGGCGGAGGAACGCTTTGTAAGCATTGCAGAAGGGAGAGTAGCAGTGACTAAGTATGCTATCTCCCCGTGTGCTCACCTGGGTGCGTTGACAAAACTTCGGAGAGACTTTAGATGGCAACGCTCCATTAAAGTCTCCGGCCACAATAAAGGCAGCCTTTGGGAAAACAGTCTCCAGGGTGCTGATGACCTTGTAGAGTTCCTTGAGAACCAGGTCAGTATCAGCCTGCAGCAGAATATACACTGCTGTGATGATAACAGCCGTGAACTCCCTCAGCAGCCAGAAAGGTCTACACAGCAGCACAAGGTACTCCAGATCCGGGGAACGAAAGGATTTGAGAGCATGCACATTCCAGGGGTCGCACCAAGCATTATTGACCAGGAAGCATACCCTACTTCTTTTACTCTTCCCAGAGAGGTTTTTTGACCTGTCCTCTCGGAACAGGGCGAACCCAGAGGGCTCAATGGCATGATTCAGTATCTCCTCCATCAGCCAGATCTCCACAAAGCACAAAACGTTACATTCCTTTGTTTCCCACTGACAGGAGATTCTTGCTCTCAGCTCGCACAGCTTGTTGTCCAGGGACTGAACGTTATCCAGGAGTATGCTAGGGAGTGGTGGCCGATTAGCACGCTATCTCAACCTCACCAGGACAATTTAAAGAAAAGTTTTTGCTGTGTTGAGATTGATCTTGTTAACCATATTGGTGTCAGTCAAAACTACAACTCTTAAAGCGGTAGTATTTCTCAAATTCATTCATTTTTCGAATGCACCTCCTTCTCAGGTCAATGACAGGCGTAAACCATACCAGATTGGGAGTGGATGTCCAGTGCCCAACTTGTCTGGGATTGGTTCTAATGCAGCTTTTGAACCTAGCTGTTGAACTAACCAGAAATTATTCTCTGCACCCAGTCCCCAATCCACCCTTTAGGAGGATCTTTGAAATATACACTGTTTGTTGATTTTTCAAGAAATGTGACCTAGCTTCCCAAGTAGTTCAATCACATTTTCTTGTATTGTTGTGCTACTTGTCAAAAGACGAGCAGCTGGTTTTATGCTATTAGTAGCCCAGAGCACCCTGGATTTCCAGAAATGCAGAACTAAGTATCCAGGATATAAAGGACATAATTTCCTGGAGTATATGCTTGGCCAGCCTGCTGCTGAGTGGATTCAGCACTAATTCCCTGAGAATATAGTGAGGTCGCATTTTACATCCCACCTTGTGCACGAGAGGGCTGATTTACAGATGGTAAGTCAATTGAATGGAATCATCAAGCCGACTGAGAAAGGTAAATGTTTCACTTATTCTAAAAGCATATTTAATTTTAATGAATTTAATGCTTAATGTGCTTTTAACCATATGTTTTAATTATTTATTTTTAACATTACCTAAACTTATTTCAAGGTTAAGGTTAGTTTGCTTAATTACAGATCCTCTGATGTCATATTAGGATCTTGCTCTGGTGATCTATATTTTCAAATGTCTCAAATACAATTTTCAATAGGTTGAAGTTGAATGTTTCAAAGCTGAGGGTATCGCGTCTCATGGAATCCACATTCTTAGGCCTGAGCAGGTGAATTATCATTTCTGAAGTCCAGACATTCCAGCGCTTGCTGAAGGATGAGTTGGCATGGTGCCAAGGCAGCAAGACAGCTGTTGTCGATTTGGGAGGGCAGGCAGGGATGGGGGAGAGTGTTAAATGAAAGAATGAAGGCTTCCAAGGATCTAAGTATGTATTTCTGCAGGACTCGTATTAACAGCATGGAACCATGGTGTCCCAGAAGTGCCTTGTGATGGGCACCACCGGAACGACGTGAGCCTAATGAAGATCATGTCTAATATTAATCTTATGGCTGATACAGCTGCTACTCCTTGTTATTTTGCCTCCTACAGTCAATACAACATTCAGCAGCTCTAACTTACATGAACAGAAAATACAATAACCCGGATTTGGTAGGAAAATTTCCTATGCCAGTTTTCATAAACTCAAGTGTTTTCCAGATGCTGGAAATCTGCTGTAAAACACAGAAAATGTTGGAGGAACTTGTGATGCTTTGTAACACTGAAGCATAAAATAAAGCAAAAGAAAAACACGGCAGCCGGGGGATAACGTGTCTACTTAGTTTCATTTTCTTAGAGAGGAGCACACATGTGACATGGTGGCCAAGTGGCATATGCCATTTACATGCATCTTATATATAACCCATAATGAATTGTGTAAATGAACAAAAAATGCTTAATAAAACACTATGTTTACAATATTAGTCAAACATTACTGAAATTTTAAATACACAGCAGATCTCAGCAGGTCAGGTAGCATCTACGGAGAGGAATAAACAGTCAACGCTTCTCACGGAGACCCTTCATCAAGACTTTGTAGCAAAATCTGTCCATCAGGCTTGGGCAATAATTACTAAAGTGATATTTATAAGCCTCATTGGCTTAAAATAACCATTGCATTTAACAAATCACTTACAAATACCTTCTTGTTGAATGAGTATTTAAACATTTATGTTTCCAGAATCTGTGTATGTATTTATTATGATACAGATAATTGCCCACTTCTAGGTCATCTTGCATTCTATCCTGTGCTTGTGTTTTCCAGGTCCGTTTAAGTTCCTCCCTGCCTGGTCTGCACTGAGTTGGTCGAAGCCACTGTAATTGACCTTGCCAAGTCCACACCACTTGGTTAGGTCTGTGCTGGACCGTGCTGCTGCTTCTGCTCTTCCATCGCCACCCACGTCGGCGTTCTGTGTGGTTCCTCCTCACCACCCTGCTTCCTCAACCTGTTCACACTTCACCTTAACTAGTGTGTTGACAGTCTTTCACGTTGCCCATTCCACTTCAAAACATCCAACTAGCTACTTCACTCTGAAACCCTTTATTATTGGATATGAAAAGCATCTCAGAAAGAGGAGAGGGTGCATTTATTCTGCATGTTACTCTTCTAATGACATTTGAAAAAAGTGGAAGTTAAAAGCAGAAGAAAGATTTAAGATAGATGAGAAAAGAGGAGCCCAGTTGCACTTAACAATGTATATGCAGTAAATGCAGTTTAGGGAACAAAGCAGATGGCAATGTTAGAAAAGAACGTTAATATATTAGCTGTGCTAAAACAGGTCTTTAAGTGGAGCAGAACTGGCAACCTACATTTCCTGGCCACAAGGCACTCAGAGCAGTCAGAAAGGAAGATAAAAGTAGAGTGACATCAACTGTGATTGAAGAAACAGAGAGAAAGAATCATTAATCAAAATTGTATAACTATGGAAAAACTTTAATTTTTTACTGTGGTGTTAAGACAATTTTAACTTTAATTTTCATCTCAACGGACAGTAGTGCTGGAAAACTTAGACTCCCTCATTGCCTTTTTATAAAGAAAGTCTGGAATAAAGTATGGAAGTCCTTCAGAGGTGACAATGAACTCACAGTTTTGTGACCCAACATCACGAGCACCACTGACTTAGTCCAACTATTGTCTGAATAGAGAGAGTAGGAAATGTGCCAATAAAAAATATCAGTGTGTGAGAATGATGATTCATAACTTCCAAACTGGAATAAAGAACAATAAAAATGAATTCTTTTCAAAGCCTTCCTCTGGTCACATTACTAATAAGTGATTTTTTTTTCATCTGCTATAATCATGTCCAATTACAGTGATATGAAGCCATCAATAAATGATCATTGTTATATTCCCCCTCTAATTTTAAAAAAAGGGTCGCAGCCTGAAGCAGCAACTGTTTATCCTTTCTCCATCTACTTTGTCTAGGCCTTTCAAAATTTGAAAGATTGCAATGAGATACTACCCCTCCCCATTCTCCAGAGCTTCAGTGAGTACAGGCCCAGAGCCATCACACACTACTCATATGCTAACCCTTTCATTCCTGAAATCTTTCTTGTGAACCTTTTCTGGACCCTCTGCAATGCCAGCACATCTTTTTTCAGAAAATTGCTCACAATACTTCAAGTACAGCTTGATCAATGGCTTTCAGCATTTCATCCTTGCTTTTTTATTCTTGTCCTCATCCTTGCTTTTATTTTGTCGACCTTTTGAAATGAGTGCTAACTTAATTTTGCCTTCCTTACCACTAATTCAATCAGCAAGTTAACCTTCAGGAAAACCTGTGCGAGGACTCCCAAGCCCCTGTTCACCTCTGATTTCTGAATTTTCTTCCCGTTTAGAAAATAGACAAAACCTTTATTCCTTCTACCAAAGTGCATGACCATACACTTCCTTACCCTATATTCCATCTGCCACTTCTTTGCCCATTCTCCTGATCTGCCTCAGCCCTTCTGTAGACTCCCTGCTTCCCTAGCACTTCTTGTCCCTCCACCTACCTTAGTATCATCTGCAAACTTGGCCATAAAACCATCAATTCTGTCATCTAAATCATTGACATATAACATGAAAAAGAGCAGACCAAACATGGACCCCTGTGGAGTGTATTTAATGAAGTGAGTTCAAAGTTCTATCCTGTGTAACTTTTAACCTTTAACTGATTATCAGTACAACTGAGAATTAAAAATGCTATGCTTTCAGTGTTAATTTTAACTTGATGCATGAGCTGCTCTATACCTCATTAAAATGCACAAGAACATCATAGCAAAGATGTCAGTATATCAATGCTCTGATTTTAGGATTCAGTCAATCTGCATTTGTTTCTAAACTCATTTGGTAGGTAACCTGTGAACTGAAGACTGACTACATCAGTTATTAGCAATGATGTGAATAGATACATGCAGGTTAATTCAGGATTTTTGCAAACGCGAAACTACTTTATACTTCACAACTAAGTGCATTAAATTTTAAAATACTTATAGCAATTAAGTAGTTTTTCAATCATTTGATAAGAATTAACAATTAATATTTGCAAATAGTTTTTATGAATACTCTGTGACTTGCTCAATGAGTGTTATTTTTCTTGCCATCAAGAAGCCTCTTGATTCAAAGTTCCAAGTAAGTTTAAATAAATAATAAATAAAGGCATCCGTTAGTCTTGCGAGACCATGGATCTGTGCCTGGAAAGTCTTCACTCTCCAGAGCGCAGGCTTGGGCAAGGTTGTATGGAAGACCAGCAGTTGCCCATGCTGCAAGTCTCCCCTCTCCAATATTGTCCAAGGGAAGGGCATTAGGACCCATACAGCTTGGCACCAGTGTCGTCGCAGAGCAATGTGTGATTAAGTACCTTGCTCAAGGACACAACACGTTGCCTCGGCTGGTGCTCGAACTCACAACCTTCAGGTCACTAGTCCAATGCCTTAACCACTTGGCCACGTGCCCACGTAAGTTTATTATCAAAGTACATTATTGTCACCATATACAACCCTGAGATTCATTTCCTTGTGGGCATACTCAATAAATCCATAATAGAATCAATGAAAGACTGCCACATGCTTACATAGGTTGTGGAAGCATTTCAATGATGGGGGAAGTGAAGTTGAGTGAAGTTATCCCCTTTGGTTCAAAAGCCTGATGGTTAAGAAGTAGTAATTGTTCCTGAACCTGGTGGTGTGAGTCCAGAGGCTCATGTACCACCACCTTGATGACAGCAGTGAGAAGAGAGCATGACCTAGGTGGGGTCCCTGATGATGGATGCTGCTTTCCTGTGACAGTGTTTCCTGTTGATGTGATCAAGGGTGGGAATGGCTTTACCCATGATGGACTGGGCCATATCCACTACTTTTTGTAGGATTTTCCATTCAAGGGCATTGGTGTTTCCATTCATGACTGTGATGCAGCCAGCCAATATACTCTCTATCACACATCTATAGAAGTTTGTCGAAGTTTTATATGCCATGCCAAATGTTGGCAAACTCCTAAGGAAGTAGAGATGCCGCTGTGCTCTCTTCATAATTGCATGCATGTGCTGAGCCCTTTGAAATGATAATACCAAGGAATTTAAAGTTGCTAACCCTCTCCAACTCTGATCCTCCAATGAGGACCGACTCATGGACCTCTGGTTTCCTCAGCTCCTTGGCCTTGCTGACATTGAGTAAGAGGTTGTTGTTATGGCACCACCCAGCCAGATTTCCAATCTCACTCTTATATAAGTGCTGAAAATGACCTCCTGTAGCAACTTGCTGGATCAAAGTTCAAAGGCAGCTTATAATCACAAAATAAAATTAGGTAATTTTTCCATTCCTTTCTTCATCAAACGAGCACAAGGCTGCATGGCATCATTAATTTGGCAAATATTGCCAAAGATCTTTCATTAGGTTTATGACTAGTTTCAAGGTTTGAACACAGTGCACTACAAAGTTCCAAATCTGCTGCTGCACCTGGTAACTAATGAAAAAGGACACATTTTGTCATCAAGTGGCAATTCGGCATTCCTTCAACCTGTTCAGTAGCTTACACTGTTATACTGATAATAAATTTTCTGACTGCTAACTTGTCTCACAATGCTAGCATATAAGTCATCTACCTCTGTAACAGGACTGTTGTATTGCTGTTTACAGGCCTCATAACTTTTTAGAATTTGATTGTGAACTTTGGTAAATGGTAAAAATCTATTTCTTCAGATTTCTTTCACTTTTAAGAGACAGTCTGTTAATGCCTGAAATGACTCCTTTTGTGTTATGAGAAAGTGATGAGGTTTTCTAGAGGAATAAACAGGGCAACTAAAGCATTCTTTCATTTCTCTTGGGATAGCTTGTATGGAGGATACTGAAAGATGCTGATGCTATCTTTTGATATAGAGGAGGGGAATTATCCTGTTAAAGGGAACATGCCGCACTCATGTCTCCAGGGCAGAAATATTTATCAGCAAACTGATTGTGGTTTCTCAGGTTACACTGGCGTTGGAGCAGTGTTTAAGATTCCCCATATCATTAAATCAAGGTGCTGCTGAATGAACAATTATTTCATGATTCGCTGAGTTCTCCTTTACCAACTTTGTTCTGTGGAATAAGATACAACTTTGACAAATTAGAGCCACCCTCCCCCTATACCACTGTCCAGAGGGCAGTACAGTTACTCCATTATACCCTATCCTTCAGAAGTAGAGTCCATGTCAGAGCTATCATTGACAGGCCACATGTAGTAGCATTCTTTAATAAGCAAGGCTTTCAGCACGAGATTCTGCCAGTCACACTCCGTTCTCTAATCCTACGAATTGACTGTTCTTCGATCAGGTTCCTTGCCCGTGACGTAGCCACTGTTTGAAACAAGTATTCCCTTTGTCTGAGAATTAGAGGCAAAAAGCAATAATATGCACATAGTCCATTCTAACTTCTTTCTCATTTTATTATTTATTAACCCTTCAACCAAGCTAATTGGTTCTGGCAGCCCACTACTCTAACAGTTTTCAGAATAAGCCACAAGAGGGTGTATTCTTATTTGCCTTTATTAGCTTTGTGAGACAGAGGACATGGATGGCATTGACAAAGCCGTGGTTAAAGCAAAGAGAATAGGATTATAATAATGCCCCTGTGTTCCTCTTGTCTTCAGCTTATCAAGTTTAACCTTGAAGTTCAAACTTGTTGACATTTCTTCTGTGCTTTGCTTCTTTTCCAAAAAATTCTCAGTATCACTTGTCCACTGCACTACTGCCATGAAATTGATGCCACTCATTTCTGGTAATGAAAAGAATTAGCTGCAAGTGGGTAAAATAGTGTTGCTGCTGTTTCCCCTTCAATCAATGTTTAATCCATCAATAATGTTAGGTAAATATTTTCTCTATGTCATGTCTTACAAAACATGTACACAAATAAGAATGAACATACTAGAAGAAGTCACTGGCAGATCAAAAAAAAATTGGAGATAAAGACATGGTTCAGCTCTCTATGGAAGTGGCAAATAAATCCATCTGGATTGCTGAGTTGAGAATAAGAATTAATAATGGAAAAAATGTTTGTCAAAACAAACATAGAGTATAGCTGTAGTATAATCCAAATGTTCACAAACTTCATTATACTTGCATTCTCTTTATTACTTTGTGATAGCTTGTTATAACTTTTGTATAAATGTACCTTTTATTATAAAATGCATCTGTTTTTGTCAATTTGAGAACAATTTCTACTGTATAAAAGGTGAAAGGGAATTAAGTATAATTGGAATAACTTGCAGTGTTTACAGCCTTGGTATTATTTTTGATCCCTGTTCAAGTTTTAGTTTGTAAGTTTATGACTAGCCAAGACTGCTTTATTTCTGTTTCAGAAATACCAGATGGTAAACCACCGCTTCAACACATCTGCTTCTGAAAATCTCACTGATGTCTTTGCTATCCCCCAATTTAACATCTCTAACACAATTTTTGTTTCCCTCCAGCTTCCTCTATTGGCTTGACATCCACCTAAATGTTAATGCTTATCTCTTGACCCACACCAAGTTCTGTTCACGCTTCACCCTTGTGCACATTGACATTCTCTCCTAATAAGGCAAAGTATTGACTTTAAAATCCCAATGCTTGTTTTTAAATCCCTCCATGCTTGCTCCTTTTCTCTTTGTAATCTCCTTAAGTGCTATAATCATTTGAGGTAGCTGCGCCCCTCCAATTCTGGACACGAACATTCCTGAATTTAATCATCTCGCCATAAGCCATGGACTTCATCTCCAAACCTTCGTTTACTCTTTCAAAATTATTGCAACCTTCTTCCTTCAATCTTTTGATGATGGGTTCAAATTCTCCTTCTATGGCCCAGTTTCAAATTTTTTTGATAATTTATATGTGAATCACCCCAGGACATTTTGAAGCTTGAGATATAATATATATCATTTTATATAGTGTATTTATACAGGTGGTTACTGATTAGAAAAAGCACTTACTTCCTTTCAGTGTCAAAATCACACCACTAAGCATCTGTGCCTTTCTCCCTGCTTTAAGACTCTTTTATTAATCTGTCCCCTTACATCATGCGGGCACATGGCCAAGTGGTTAAGGCATTCGACTAGCGATCTGAAGGTTGTGAGTTCGAGCTCCAGCCGAGGCAGTATGTTGTGTCCTTGAGCAAGGCACTTAACCACACAGTGCTCTGCGACGACACTGGTGCCAAGCTGTATCGGCCCTTGCCCTTCCCTTGGACAACATCGGTGTCGTGGAGAGGGGAGACTTGCAGCATGGGCAACTGCCGGTCTTCCATACAACCTTGCCCAGGCCCACGCCCCGGAGAGTGAAGGCTTTCCAGGCGCAGATCCATGGTCTCGCAAGACTAACGGATGCCCTTAAATCTCCTAATATAGCTTAGTGAAAAAGTTGTATGCTAATATGCCTGTGAAATTTCATGTGATGGTTATTTCATTAAAACAATATTTAGTTACAATTTCTTGCTACTGCTTCTATTTCAGGCATTTGGCACAACACCAAGGTC
Organism: Mobula birostris; assembly: GCF_030028105.1. Classification (NCBI taxonomy): domain Eukaryota; kingdom Metazoa; phylum Chordata; class Chondrichthyes; order Myliobatiformes; family Myliobatidae; genus Mobula; species Mobula birostris. Next base: position 72,663,564 of record NC_092377.1, on the reverse strand, counting down.
AACTCTCTAGATGAGAATTGCAAAGCAGCACTCTAAGTCTCAACTAAATTTCCCCAATAAATGTTGCAAAATACATTGATAATTTAAAGACAAATGCACACAAGAAAATTGCACCCCTGAATTTGATACTGTGGTGGTGCAGTAATCCATCTAATTTGTATTTCAGAGATAACGTGTGTAAAAAAAAAAGTTAAATGAACATGTATTGATGTTGGTTTTTTAGCACTGTTTCCTTCACTTTCTAGATGTCAGTGAAAAGGGAATGAATCATGTTAACCAGTTTTAGATCCTGGAAGAAGCAGTTTAATGTCAATTGTAGCAGCAGCTAGGTCATGTGTAAATCTTTCTTCTTCAGCAGTAAATATTAATTTGAGTCTAGGTGCAGAAGCCTTGTTATCCTTGCTGTTTGCCTCCTTATTCTGCCTGACTTGCTTCAGTAAGTGATAATTCAGCATCTGACTCGGGATGCTGTGGTTCAAGAATCACTGCAAAGCTCTGAAATTATAATCCGGGCTGTCACTTGCAATTTCATAAAGAGAGTCTGCTATACACTAAGAGCTACTGCCTTTCAAATGGGATGTTAACTCAGGTTCTTTATACACCTTGAAGATCCTATAAATGTTGGCAAAAACTTGGTAAATTACTCAATTTCCTAACTTATGCTTGTTTTAGATGAGTCATCACTCAGTTTAAATATCCACGTCTTTGTGGGATCTTACTATGCACAAATAAGCTACTCTTTTTTTTTTCCCCCAACCACCAGTCAAACTTTTATCATTTTCTGCAAATGGCTTTAGGCCATGTGACTGAGTAAGACAATCAATTTGTACGCAGCTAGTTCTCTGAATCCAGGACAGGCAAATTAGGTACATTAAATATATTAGGTTAACTTTTACATTAGTGAATTGGCATGATCATGTATACTGCCCCAGTTGAGATTTCCACTGCTATGCTGGGCGGTAGTTTATATTGGCAGTTTTGTGTAACAGCAGTGTGCCATGCTAGAATGTGTGTTTTGGCTTCAGCTGAGGGAAGGACCAATGTTGTCAAGTTTAGGAAGGTGAGTAAGCCAATCAGGATTGTGGGATGTGAGAGAAAGTTCAAAAGAGCTGTGGGAAAGTGTTTTCTGAAGGACAGGGGTCTTTTTGGCAGGAGTCGCAAAGCGGGACAGAATGGGAAGTGTCGCAGAAAGCCATTGGAAGGAGAGTCCCCATTGCAAGAAGTGCTTTGTGCAGATGAATGGCTCCAAGGAGGAAGGGCCAATACCTCGGAGAGAGCCAGTTCATTCGAGATAGACTCTGAGCAATGTTTGGAATATGGCAGGTGCCTTCTCGCAGACCATGGGTCCAGCGTATGAGTAAGAGATACACTCCTGGATACTCCAGTATGAGTTCCATTGGTTATGTGCATATTGGACTGGTTTAACTGTAATAGGCCCTTTTCTTTTTCCTATTAACTGTTTGATAAAGATGAAATTGGTAAATATACTTTCTTTATAATTTTATGTGTTGTGTACAATCTGTTATTTGCCAGCTGATAACTGTGTATGGGCAGTACTTATTCAGCACTTGCTCAAACCAAGATTCCTTTAAATGGAACATCACGACGTTCCTGTTTGGTTGAACCGCAAATCAGACCGACCCTTGACGTATATTGCTTATGAAAGTGGGCCTCTCACTGCTGGAGTCTGTGGCTGTTAGCAGAGAGAACTAACGAGCCGAGTTTGTGTAAGAGCCCGGTGAGAGGGCTACACATGTATTTTCAGTAAGTACTATATGTGTTCAAAGAAACTCTTAGATAGGCATATGGATGATGGAAAAATGGGGAATTATAAAAGAGGAAAAGATTAGAATGACCTTAGTCTTTTAAAAGGTCGGCACAACATTATGGGCTTAAGAACTTGTCCTGTTCTGTAATGTTCTAGATCTCATGTTCTACATTCAATATCTCAGCATTCGCTCATCATTTCAACCAGCACAAGAAAAAGTAGCACAGTACACCATTCCGCCTGCAGCAGATTCTACTACACACCTAAACCCAGGGGTGTGGGCGGGGTGCGATTTACAGTGAACAATTAACTTTTTGGACTGTGAAAGGAAATATGAAGCACGTAGAAAGAAACTCAGAGTGCACCTGGTAGGAGAGGTGCAGGGCCCCAAAGTAGCCTCCTCAATATCTTGTATTCATGTTTCCGGGTGCCATACAGTTGATTCTCATAGCACAACCGTGAAGTTCTGTTCATGTGGAATTGGCCCCCTTGGGAAGTATTTCTCAGGAGGTGGTAATTTGCCCGTGTTGTAGAGACAAGCTCAGGAAGTAGCTAGTTCTACACCTGAAGCTTGGCGTGATTTCCCTGGTTTTCAGCTTTCCAGTTCTTTTGGCCTCTCACTACCTATCAACCTGCTTACCACACTGAGGGCTGCTAAAATGCCTGATGTGGTACATAATCCTGGAACAATTAACAGGCATCATTTACGGTTGCTGCCTTGTTTCACATTGGATCATTGCCAGGTTTTTGCAATGCCTAGATTAAGGCACCCTTAATGTGATGGCAGATTGAAGCCAAGGCTGAGCAACTTTCCATGAATCCAGTTAACTGCTCTTTAATAAGCTCTTAAAAAGGGTGGAAAGTATTAATGCCTGGCCTGTGGCCTTAACCTTTGTTTCTCCAGGAGCAATTGTGGGACGAGAGTAATGGTTAGTGAGCACTTGTTGATGCAGATTCACATCCGGACTGCAGTTTAGCAGATGTATTGCCCTGTCATTAACATGAGAGCTGAGACCGGTGCTACCTCCAAAACATATTGGAGGGTGGAGTTGAAAACAAGATTCATATGTTGCTGAACTTTAGAAGTGATCAATCTAAGGTTGACGTCTTGCTTTCTAGCTGAAGGAATAGGAGACTTAATATTCCGATAAAAGTCTGACAAGGAGAACAAATGTGATGAAGATGCTCTTCTAGAAATCCAGTCTTATTTTCTGAGTGTAATATTCAATTGCTGCCAGAATGATTCAACCCCTGATTAACTTTCTTGTCTTGTATGAGGAGACTGTAACCTGGAAAGTAGGTTTTTCACCTATTTAGTGTGCTGCTAACTGTAAATGGGTCACCTTGCTCTGGAGGTTGTGGTAAGCAGGCCACTTCCTCAAATAACTCATTCCATGGCCGCTAAGGTGCAGAGACAGTAAAGGCTACTCTGAAAGTGAGTGTAGATGTAGGGAAGGAGGGCGCAGATCTTCAATGGATAGCCTTCTTCCTCAGTTGTCCTCACAGAGTGAGATCCAGGTGGTGAGTGGTCCTGCAGTTCTGCATGGAATGAGCTCATTAGTCAGATGAGAACACTAGCAAGTATACAACTATTTCCTATATGGAGTTTGCATGGTGTCACTTTGAAGGCCTGGGTTTCCTCTAGGTGCTCTGGATTCTCCCCACATACTAAGTATATGTTGGCTAGTAGCTTAATTTGGCCACAGTAATCTAATGGGAGAGGGTTCATGAGAGCGTAGGAAGAGTAAAATAGTGTGAACGTAAATGATAATTGATGGTTAGTGCCAATTTGATGGGATGAAGATCCTGTCTCTATGATGTAAGAGAAGCAGAACAGACATTGAAAAGTGATACTGGTTAATGGAGTCAACAACAGATCCACATCCCATCTGGGAATTCCTGAGTAAATTATGGGATTTTCTCTTTGTTTTACTGGGAGTTGACGCTATTGCCCCAGTTTCTGCTGGTAAAACGGAGGTGACTGCCGTACAGGTTGACGATGTCATCATGCGTGTGAATGCCTGTGGATCAACATGAGCCGCACCATGGTGAAACGTGCACAGAAACATTTCCTGACGTGTGGTGGTGACCATGCGAAGATGTGCAAACTGGCTTTTATATCCGTTTTGTGCATAGAAAACAGGAGTAAAATAGATCTAATTTCTAGGAATGTAGATTTTTGCATTTTCAGACTAATTTAGACTAAAAACCCAAGGCCATTGCAAACAGAATCTGTTAGAGGAGCTGCAAGACTACATTAAAGCAAATTATGTTGAGTGGCATAGTTAGTAATCCCTCAGGCAAAAGGCTAGAATGATGGAAAATTACAGTGTCTGGATTGTAGGGAAAGAGGTCAAATTACAAGAATTCCAGTTCAAATCAGTGAGTTGCAAACTTGCAGCACACCTGTTAGCAGTCTGAGTTTAGCCAGCCACTTCCACATATTGATGGATGAGGCATTTACAGATTTTACTAATGCCTCAATTATATTACACTGATTTTGTTGCAAGGCCGTTTTTTTTGCATGAATCTGACATGTGTGTAGCATAATAATGCCCGTTGATTAAACATTGTTTTGCTGAAAGTTTAGAAGATCAGCAGTGATGCACATGGCTTTAGCCAGTGACAAATGTTGGTGTATTTAGTAAATTGTAAATTTTATGAAATTCTTATTCAGTGCACATCCTTTTAAAATATTAATGTTCCCGGAGAATCCACGGGCATGTCAGCTTTTAGCCAAATCTGGAAGTTTCAGTAGATGATTGGGGCCACTGATTACTAATTGTACACAAAGCTGTAGCAACAAACCATCTGGTGGAGGAACACGACGGGTCAAGCAGCATCTGTAGGGAGGAAAGGAATCGTCAACTTGACCAGTGCTGATGCTGAGTTTCGACACAAAACACTGATGAGCCCTGCTTCAACCCATAGCATCGACAATTCCTTTTCCACGACTCGGAGCTGATTCTACAAACTATAGACTCATTTTCAAGGTCTCTTTACAAATCAGTATCATTTTATTTGCACAGCTTGTTTTCTTTTGCATTAGCTGTTAGTTTTTGTCAGATTATTCACAGTTTTTCTATTGTATTATTTTTCCTGTAAATACATGCAAGTCAGTTAATCTCAAGGTAGTATATAGTAGCATAAATGTACTTTGATAATAAATTTACCTAGAACATCCTCCTATTCAGTCTATCTTCACAGAGTGTTGCATCAGGAAGACTGACAGTATCATTGAAAGATGCCTGTCACCCTAGCCATTTCATTTTCTCTCATACCGTCTAGGAGAAGATACAGGAAGCCCAAACGACCAGACTCGAGAACAGTTTCTTCCCTATTGCTATCAGACTTCTGAACTAATCACTTCTTGCACATCGCCTTCCTAGTGGTGCTGTTTTGTTCTCAAGTCCTTAATTCTATCTTTTCTGCCATTGTCACTTTAGTATTTCGTTTGGCACTACCTCAGCTCACTACTACTCTGTGCATTCCTTTGTTTTTTGCACCTGTTGTTGTATTTATTGTTAATTTATTATTACCATCTGTACGATTTACTCTGAGAGCTTCACATGAGCAAAGAATTTCTTTGTTCCCTTCTGTGTCTGACAATAATCTAAACTGACCTGACTAGATCAGAGCTGTTCGACCTGCTGAGTTCCTCCAACCGATGGCTTGTTGCTCCAGATTCTGTGTCTTGTGTCTCCATAAAGCTGTCACCTTTTTAGTGAAATGTTGGGGTGGACAGATTGTTTGAAAAGACAACCTGTTTAAACCACTTTAAGCAACACACATAAAAGTTGCTGGTGAACGCAGCAGACCAGGCAGCATCTCTAGGAAGAGATGCAGTCGACGTTTCAGGCCGAGTCCCTTCGTCAGGACTAACTGAAGGAAGAGTGAGTAAGGGATTTGAAAGTTGGAGGGGGAGGGGGAGATCCAAAATGATAGGAGAAGACAGGAGGGGGAGGGATGGAGCCAAGAGCTGGACAGGTGATAGGCAAAAGGGATAAGAGAGGATCGTGGGACAGGAGGTCTGGGAAGAAAGACGGCGGGGGGGGGGGGGACCCAGAGGATGGGCAAGAGGTATATTCAGAGGGACAGAGGGAGAAAAAGGAGAGTGAGAGAAAGAATGTGTGTATAAAAATAAGTAACAGATGGGGTACGAGGGGGAGGTGGGGCATTAACGGAAGTTAGAGAAGTCGATGTTCATGCCATCAGGTTGGAGGCTACCCAGATGGAATATAAGGTGTTGTTCCTCCAACCTGAGTGTGGCACCATCTTTACAGTAGAGGAGGCCGTGGATAGACATGTCAGAATGGGAATGGGATGTGGAATTAAAATGTGTGGCCACTGGGAGATCCTGCTTTCTCTGGCGGACAGAGCGTAGATGTTCAGCAAAGCAGTCTCCCAGTCTGCGTCGGGTCTCGCCAATATATAAAAGGCCACATCGGGAGCACCGGACGCAGTATATCACCCCAGCCGACTCACAGGTGAAGTGTTGCCTCACCTGGAAGGACTGTTTGGGGCCCTGAATGGTGATAAGGGAGGAAGTGTAAGGGCATGTGTAGCACTTGTTCCGCTTACACGGATAAGTGCCAGGAGGGAGATCAGTGGGGAGGGATGGGGGGGACGAATGGACAAGGGAGTTGCGTAGGGAGCGATCCCTGCGGAATGCAGAGAGAGCGGGGGAGGGAAAGATGTGCTTAGTGGTGGGATCCCATTGGAGGTGGCGGAAGTTACGGAGAATAATATGTTGGACCCGGAGGCTGGTGGGGTGGTAGGTGAGGACCAGGGGAACCCTATTCCTAGTGGGGTGGCGGGAGGATGGAGTGAGAGCAGATGTACGTGAAATGGGGGAGATGCGTTTAACAGCAGAGTTGACAGTGGAGGAAGGGAAGCCCCTTTCTTTAAAAAAGGAAGACATCTCCCTCGTCCTAGAATGAAAGGCCTCATCCTGAGAGCAGATGCGGCGGAGACGGAGGAATTGCGAGAAGGGGATGGCGTTTTTGCGAGAGACAGGGTGAGAAGAGGAATAGTCCAGATAGCTGTGAGAGTCAGTAGGCTTATAGTAGACATCAGTGGATAAGCTGTCTCCAGAGACAGAGACAGAAAGATCTAGAAAGGGGAGGGAGGTGTTGGAAATGGACCAGGTAAACTTGAGGGCAGGGTGAAAGTTTTAAAAAGGAAAACCACTTTAATGGGCTTTAGTGCACGGGGACTCTCTCAGTGCAGACAAAGGGGCAATCTAGTACAATGCGCATCAAAGTTTTAACCAGCAATGGTGCCATTGCATAACCAGAGTGTTATATTAGCCCTTCAATGAAGGCTGAAGAAGATCATTCAGCATTTTTCCACCTCTTCTATTGTAATGTCTGTCTTAGCTAACTCCAGGTGTTAATCAGAGATTTGTGGGTTCAAACTTGAACAGAACATCCACATTTACAAGGAGCACTGCCATGAGAATGCCGCATCAATCATGAAGGACCCCTGCCATCCAGGCCATCCACTCTTCTTGCTGCAGCAAATAGGGAGGTACAGGAGCCTTAAGTCCCATACCACTAGGCCCAGGAACACTCATTACCCTACAACTATCAGGCTCCTGAACCTTCGTAGATAGCTTCACTCACCTCAACACCAAACAGATCGCCGATCACAATCACTTTCAAGGACTCTTTAACTGGTATTCCCAGCATTATTTATTTATTTGTTTGTTTCTTTGTTTGTATTTTCACAGTTTATCTTTTTTTGCGGATTGGTTGCTCGCTGATATTTGTTTGTGTAGTGATTTTATTGATTCAATTGCATTTCTTTGTTCTACGTGAATACCTGCAGGAAAATGAACCCATCTCATGGTAGTATATGATGAAATATGAAACTTGGATAATAAATATACTTTGAACTCTGAAGTTTGAGGATGATGCGCTGTAGATTTACTTGGGGGGAACTGAGCCATTGGGGAGTGGTGCTGTTTGTCAAGTAAGATGATAGGTCTCAACCCCCCCACCAGCTTTGTGTAGGTAAACATAAAATATCCTACAATTAAAGTTAAAGAGCAAGTGGTAGCTTTGCTTGCTCTTGTGGTCAATGTTTACCTTGTAACCAGTATTTCTGAAACAGATTGCTCAGCTGTTATCACATTGCTGCTTGTGGATCTTGCTGTGTTAAATATAGACAATAATGAGACATAGGAGAAGAATTAGGCCATTTGGCCTATGGAATCTGTGCCCCCCATTGCATCATGGTTGATTTATTAGCTCTCTCAATCCTATTCTCCTGCCATCTCCCTGTGTCCTTTAATGCCCTGATAAATCAAGAACCCATCAACTTTCAATTGAAATATACCCAATACACTGGTCTGCGCAGCTTTCTTTGGCAATGAATTCCACAGATTCACCACCCTCTTGTTAAAGAAATTTTTCTTCATCTCTGTTCTAAATGGACAACTCCAAATTCTGAGGCTGTGCCTTGCGGTCCTAGGTTTTCCACTGTCAGAAACATCTGCTCCACGTCCACTCTATTTAGGCCTTTCAATATCCAATAGGTTTCATTGAGATTCCCCCCTCATTCTTCTAAGCTCCAGTGAGTACAGTCCCAGAGCTACCAAGCATACCTCGTATGTTAACACTTTAATTCCTGGAATCATTATTGGGAACCTTCAATGGATCTTCTCCAATGCCAGCACATCCCTTCTTAGATAATGCACCCAAAATTGCTCACAATTCTCCAGGTAGGGTCTGACCAATGCCTTATAAAGCCTCAGCATTGTATCCTAGCTTTTGTATTCTCGTCTTCTCAAACAGAATGCTAACATTGCATTTGGTTCTTTTACCATCGATTCAACCTGCACATTAACCTTTAGGTAATCCCGCATCAGTTCTCCCAAGTCCCTTTGTACCTCTGATTTTTGCATTTCCTCCCCATTTAGAAAATAGTCCACACCTTCATTCCTTCTGCCAAAATGCATGGCCATTCACTTCCCTACATTGTATTCCATGTACCACTTCTTTGCCCATTCCCCCAATCTGTCCACGTCCTCCTGCAGACTTCCTACTTCCTCAACACTACTTGTCCCTCTTCCTATCTTTATATCGTCCACAAAATTAGTCACAAAGCCATCAATTCCTTTATCCAAATCATTGACATATAATGTAAAAAGAAGCGTTCCCAATAACAACCATTAAGCAAAAAATTACAGCAGATTTGTCAGGCAAGATTTCCCCTTAAGGAAAACATGCTGATTTTGGCCTATTTTATCATGTACCCCGAATGCCCATCCTTAATAATGGACTCCAACATCTTCCCAACAACTGAAGTCAAGCTAACTGGCCTATAATTTCCTTTCTTCTGCCTCTCTCCCTTCTTAAAGATTGGAGTGATATTTACAATTTCCTCCAGAACTATTCCAGGGACTAGTTATGCTTGAGAGATCATCATTAATGCCTCCATAGTCTCTTCAGCTACCTCTTCCAGAACCCAGGGGTGTAGTCCATCTGGTCCAGGTGACTTGTCTAACTTGTCACACTTTTCAGCTTCCCAAGCACCTTCTCCTTAGTAGTCGCAATGACATTCATTTCTATCCCCTGACACACTCACATTTCAGGCATACTGCTAGTGTTTTCCACAGTGGAGTTGGACACGAAATACTTATTTAAGTTTGTCCACCATTTCTCTACCCCATTACTATGTTCAACGTCTACTTTCGTTTCTCTTTTACTCTTTATATATCTGAAATAACTTTTTGTATCTTTTAGGTGACTGGCTAGCTTACCTTCATATTTCATCTTTTCTCTGTTTATGGCTTTTTAGTTGTCTTTAGTTGATTTTTAAAAGCTTCTCAATTCTCTACCTTCCCACACTTTTTGCTAATTTATATATCCTCTCTTTTGCTTTTTATGCTTTCTTTGACTTCCCTTATCAGCCACAGTTACCTTATCCTCCCTTTGGAATACTTTTTTTTTATATTTGAGATGTAGCTTATCTGCACCTTTCGAATTTCCCCCAGAAACACCAACCATTGCTGTGCTTGACCAACTTTGGCCAGCTCCCCCCTCATGCATCCCCTTTACTCCATTGTGAATCTAATACATCAGATCTTCGCTTCTCCTTCTCAGACTATGGGGTGAATTCTATCATAATATGATTACTGTCTCCTAAGGGTTCCTTTATCTTTAGCTCCCTAGTCAAATTTGGGTCACAATATAACACCCAATCCAGTATTGTCATTTGGCAATTGGGCTAAACCACAAGCTGCTCTAGAAAGCCACCTCATGGGCATTGTACTAATTCCCTTTCTTGGGATCCAGCACCAACCTGATTTTCCCAATCTACGCGCATACTGAAATCCCCACGATTATCACAACATTGACCTTTTCAAAATGCAAACATGAGGAAATCTGCAGATGCTGGAAATTCAAGCAACACCACACAAAATGCTGGTGGAACACAGCAGACCAGGCAGCATCCATAGGAAGAAGCACAGTCGACGTTTCAGGCTGAGACCCTTCGTCAGTCCTGCGTTCCACCAGCATTTTGTGTGTATTGCCGTTTTCACATGCCTTTTCTATCTCCCATTGTAATTTGTAGCCAGCATCTTTGCTCCTGTTTGGAGGCCTGCATATAACTTCCACTAGTGTCTTTTTACCCTTGCAGTTCCTTGACTCTACATCTTCCAATCCTATGTCACCTCTTTTTCTAAGGATTTGAATTCACTTTCTACTGACAGAGCCATGCCACCCCCTCTGCCTACCTGCCTGTCATTTCGATACAATGGGTATCCTTGAATATTAAGCTCCCAACTATGATCTTCTTTCAGCTACAATTCTGAGATGCCCACAGCATGATACCAACCAATCTCTAAATATGATACAAGATCATCTACTTTATTCCGTATATTGCGTACATTCAAATATAATACCTTCAGTCCTGTATTCATCACCCTTTTTGATTTTGGCTCCCTCTTTCACTTTACTCATCCCACTGACTGCAATTTTGCCGTATCATCTACCTGTCCTTCCTCACAGTCTCACTACATCTAGTTGTATACCAACTGTCCCATTCTCTGCCCTGTCACTCTGGTTCCCACCCCCTTGCTAAATTAGTCTGAACCCTCCCCCTCAGCTCTAGAAAACCTGTCTGCAAGGATATTGGTCTCCCTCAGGTTTAGGTGTACGCCATCCTTTCTATACAGGTTATACCTTCCCCAGAAGAGATCCCAATGATCCAGAAATCTGAAACCCTGCTCCCTGCACCAATTTTTCAGCCATGCATTTATCTACCAAATCATCCTATTTTTATCTTCACTGGGAAGTTGCATACGGAACAATCCAGAGATTACTGGCCTGGAGGTCCTGCTTTTCAGCTTTCTGCTGAACTCACTATATTCTCTCTTCAGGACCTTCCCCTTTTTCATAACCATGTGGTTGATAACAATATGTACCACAACTTCTGGCTGTTCACCCTCTCCCTTTAGAATGCTGTCGACCTGATCCAAGACATTCCTGATCCTGGCACCTGGGAGAAAACATACGTTCCAGGTGTCTCTTTCACGTCCACTGAATCTTCTTTCTGCTCCTCTGTCCATGGAATCTCTGGGACGCAGAACCAGACTCGGGACCGGAGACCCGGTCACTGCAGCTTCCCCCGATATGTATTCTCTCCCTAACACCCCCCCCCCCACACCAACCAACAGTAACCAAAGCGCCAACTGAAATCAGGAAATTGCCAGTCATCTAATGTCATTTTAGCTTGATGGGACCAAGAATATACAATCTCTTGCGCAACCTAGTAACCACTGAACAGCCTGCAAGCAAGATGTTTGATGAAATTGTTATAATTTTACGATATCACTTGAGCCCTAAACTGCTGATAATAGCTGAGAGATGTAGATTTTACAAAATAAACCAGTCAAAAGATGAAGGTCATTCTGAATACATTGCAGAACTGTGCATACTTTCCCGGTATTGTGACTTTAGAAATGGACCTTCTGATGCTTTAAGGGACAGACTTGTATGTAGCATGCATGGTTAAAGCACTCAGAAGAGGCTATTATATGAAAGAGACCTAACCTTAGAACAGGCATTGACCATTGAAATATCATTCGACACTGCAGCCCAGGATGCAGCAGAACTACAGAAAAGGAGGCTAGAATGTGAAATACACAAACTGTCCCTGAATGGTGCAAAAAACTAAAGGTGACATCGATGTGGCAAATCCTCCCATGATGACTGTTGGTTCAAAGAAAAGTCTGCAGAAAGTGTCACAGACAAGGGTACGTAGAAAGTATGTGCAAGGCAGACAAAAAGCACAATCAAGTGAAAGGTCTTGAACACAAATCCAAAGGAATGCATAAAGTTATCGAATGTGAAACAGAAACAGACAACATAGAGTCTGACAAAGGTGAACTGTCATGCCTAAAACTGCATAGTATAACTGAAGCAAATCACAAAATCATCTGGATCACTATGGATGGTCTGGTGTAAAACTGAAAATGGAGCCGGATATAGGGTCAGCTTTGTCTGTAGTTTCGGAGGTTGACTACAACAGACTCCTTTCTAAGATACTGTTAAAGAAGACCTCAGTGATGCTAAAGACCTACACAGGCAGGAAGTGTTTCCCAGAGGCAAACTGTAAGTAAGTATGACATATGGAGGCTAAGCACAACAGTTAGAGCTTATGTGTATTGAAAAGTGGAGGGGCAGCACTCTTTGGACATTAATGGCTGAGAAAAATCCAACTGGACTGGCACTCAGTCAAAGCCCTCAGTGTGACATCAACAGGCAATGGCAATGCAAATGGTAAGACCAATTGGCACAGCTGCTTAATGCTATTGACAAGGTGTTTGAGAAGAGGATTGGTAAACTCAAAGGCGTGAAGGTCAGAATTGATCTGGATGAAACAATGATACCAAGACTCCATAAAGCACATCCCGTGCCATATGCACTAAGTCCTAAAGTGGATGCTGAACTGCAGAGCATGGAATTCTCTCCGTTTGAGTAGAGCGATTGGGCCACGCCCATTGTCCCGGTGATCAAGAAAATGAAGGCCAGAGCCGTTCACATATCTGGAGATTTCAAGGTGAGTATCAAGCCAATGTTGTGTACTGTGCAGTGTCCCTTGCCATGAATAGAAGACATCTTCAGATGGGGATAAGTTTTCAAAAATTGATTTGTCACAAGCCAATCTGCAAATGGAGATTGAGGAGTCAAGCAGGAAGTTCCTCACAATCAACACTCACAAGGGACTGTTCCAGTATAATCGTCTCATCTTTGACATTGCATGAGCTCCAGCAATTTGGCAAACAGCAATGGACCAAGTGCTTCAAGATAGCTCAGGAACACAATGTTACCTTGATGACAGCATCGTGACTGGCAAAAATGATGAACAGCACCTCCAGAACTTTGGTAAAGTGCTTACCAGGCTGAGTGAGTATGGTCTGTGCGCAGAGAGAGAGAAATGTGAATTTTTCAGGAATGAAATTTCATATTGTGGGCATGTCTTTGACAAGCATGGGTTACAAAGGTCACAAGAGAAAACTGAAACAGCGCTACAGGCACCCAAACAGGAAAATGTGTCACAACTCAGGTCACACTTTGGCCTTATAAACTACTACCACTGGGTTCTCCCAAACATTGCTACACTCTGTATCCATTGAATGCACTGTTTCAGAAAAGAGTAAAGTGGGAATGGTCAGAACGATGTGAGAAAGCATTCAAGGAAACAAAGAGACAATTAACATCTGATGAACTGCTTACCCATCATGACCCATCCCTGCCCTTAGTCTAGTATGGGGAATAAAGAAGTTCCACCACTACCCCTATGGACAGAAGTTTACACTAATGACAGATCACCAGCCCCTTGTGTCTATTTTCAATCCCAGGAAGGGAATTCCAGTGATGACTGCTACCCGGTTACAACACTGGGTACTATTCCTAGGAGCCCGCTCTTATGATATAGAGCTCAAGGGTACCAAATGACACAGCAACGCTGATGGCTTGTCATGTCTTCCACTATTGGTAACTGAAGTAGAAAAGTCTTCATACTGTGACCCAGAAGAATTGTTCCACACTACATTGGTGGACCAGTTGCCGGTAACAAATTCTGAAATACAAAGGGAAACAAGGAATGACCCAACTTTGTGAGAAGTCTATGAAATCACCATGCAAGGCTGATGTTTCCACCATTCTCAGTGAGACAGGACCAACTGTTGATGTGTGGATCTCGTGTTGCGGTTCCCCCTAAACTGTGCATCAGAGTTAGAGAATCTGCATGGAGGACACCTCGGTGCCGTCAAGATGAAGAGCCTCACCCAGAGCTCCGTGTGGTGGCCGGGAATAGATAAACAGACTGAAGACTTGGCCAAAAGCTGCTTGGGATGCCAAAAAATTCACAAATGGTTCAGTTCAATTATACAGAACCAGGATTCTCTTTGTTATCATGTGATAAATAGAGATATTGGCCCAGAAATTGCTACATGTTATAACCTGTTGCTGGAACAAATTGTGGGTCATCCCAATGTTCTTATGACAGTCATATAAATAACAAAAATTTCAAAATAAGATTTACAGAGCATCATTGCTGAGGCTTACGGTAAAATTTTGTGGTGAATCTAATATTATCAGTTTCAGTACAAGTGCTTCCAATAAAATGTGATGTAGTTCTCACTGCTGTCAGCATGCAACCCAGTGGTTGTGCTCTTCTCAGCCAGTTCTTAAGGGGGCATGCTACTGCACAAGTAACAATTGTCCATTTCTGTTACTAATGAGTGACTGGATGCTGTGGTGATGGGAGGGGAGTGAAAAGGTAACGATATTCACATGCACACTTGAGGACACAGAAGGTCAGAGACTGAACATAGAACACAGTTCTTCATCAGTACAGTACAGCACAGGAACAGGCCCGTTGGCCTACAATATTGTGCCAAGCAGATTACATTAGTAATGAAATGCCCAACTACACTAATTCTTTCTGCCTGCACAATGTCCATTTCCTTCCATTTCCTGCACATTCAAGTGTCTATCTAGTAGCTTTTTGAATGTACCTTTCGTGTTTGCCTCCATCACCACTGCAGGCCACACATCCCAGGCACCCACCATTCTCTTTGTGGAAAAATGAAACATGCTCACACATCTTCTTTAAGCTTGCCCTCTCTCCTTAAATGCATGCCCTCTGGTATTGGGTATTTTAACACTGGGAGAAAGATATTGGCCATTGACTCTTTGTTCCTCATAATCTTACAACAAGGTTTATAAAGCTGCAACATAATTTTTGGATTCTTGAACTCAATTCCTCGACTAATAAAGGCAAATCATACCACGTGCTTCGTTCCCACGCTATCAGCCTGTGTAGCCACTGTCAGAGAGCTATGGCCTTGGACCCCAAAATGCCTTGAATCATCAACAGAGAAAAGGGACTTGCTGTTATCGGTGTACCGTCTCCCATAGTGCAACAGTTCACATTTTTTTCTGGATTGAACTCTATCTATCATTTCCCTGTTGATATCTGCAGCTGGTTCTGTATCCTTTGCCAGTCTTTAATGCCACAACACCACCAATACTCATCTTGTCTGGAAACTTACTAATATTCATCTAGGTCGGTTACGTATCGCAAACACCAAAGGTCCTAGTACGGATCTCTGCGGAACACCACTCAACACACACCTCAAGCCAGAATAAGTCCCACTGACCATGGCCATCTGGCTTCAATGAACAAGCCAATTCTGAATCCAAATGGCACCTTAATCTTCTGGATGACCCTCCCATAAAAGGCCTCATCAAGCACCTTATTAAAATCCTTGTAGACAACATCAACAGCCCTACTCTCATCTCACTATCGTCACCACCTTTAAAATCTCAATCAAATTAGTAAGACACAATTTGCCCCACACAAAGCCATGCTGATTGTCCCTTATTTGGCCATGGTTTTCCAAATGCTCAGAAATCCTATCCCCAAGAATCCTCCCTATTAACTTGCCTACCACTGGCATGAGACTCACCAGTTTATAATTTCCAGGTTTATCCTTATTTCACTTCTTGAATAATGGAACAACTTTAGCTACTCATCAGTCCTCTGGGACCTCACCTGCGGCTAGAGAGGACACAAAGATATTGGTCAAAGCCCCAGAAATCTCTTCTCCTGTCTCTCAAAATAATCTGGGGTATACCCTATAACGTATGGATCTATTTTTTTTTAGAACAATGACTCCCCTTAGCACTACGTATTGATCTGTTGTCTATGCATCCATCTTCTCCACTCCCCCCTCCCCTTCCCCTCTCCCTCATGTGAATACACTAGTTAAAGCCATCTCCTGTATGGATACTTGTATTTTAATTGATATGTAGTTGCACAGACACAAGGTACCCAGCAGGCTCTGAGAACTTATCAAACTTTATGTTCTTTAAAAGACCGACCACTGCCTCCTCTATCTCAAATAACCCTAGCATATTGGCACGCTCCATGCTAATCTCCCTGTACTCATTCCCTTCTCCTTGCTAAATACAGATGTAAAGTACTCATTTAGGACCTGACTCAAATCCTCTGCCTTTAAGCACATGTCCTCTTCTTTATCCGTGAATGTTCCAACCTGCTCCCCAGTTATCCACTTGCTTTTGATGCATGTATAGAATGCCTTAGGATTTTATTTAATCCTATTTACCAAGGACTTTCCATGGCCCCTCCTGCCTTTCCTAATTCTCTTTTTGAGTTCTTTTCTGGATTATTTATAATCCTCAAGGACTTTGTTTTACTTTAGCTTCCTAAACCTTACGTATGTTTTCTTGACTAAATTAATTACTGCTCTTGATATCCAAGATCTCCCTACCTCACCTTTATTGTCCTTCTTCCTTACTGAGACACACCTGTCGTGTACTCTATGTAGTTGGTCTGTAAACACATGCCACATTTTTCTAAAACACTGAAAGCCCTAGAACATTAAGCATCCATTCCTGAATGATATAAGAGAAGAATATCTTAATAGGGGTAGATGAAGAGAGGTGCGAAGAGGTATGTTTAGAACATAAACTCTGTCATGGACTTGTGAAGATAAATGACCATTTCTGATCTCTATGTTCCATATAAGTTTATTAGAAAATTGCCGAAACAATACAAAAGTAGAAACAGTTGCCTCTCTAACTCAGCAATGACCTGAGTGCTCTGTTCCCATAATATCTCTGAAGCTATTTATGGCCATTGTGATCCAGGTGAAGATCTCCAGTTTAACATCTGTAGTCTGAAAACATTCAAAATCTGGATTTGATGAAGCAAATTGCTCTCTAAGAAGCATTTATGTATTTTAATGATTCAAATAATTAAATAAATACAACTAATGTTCTTTTTAAGTTTTATATAGTTTCACTGCATTTATTTACTTATGAAATGTACATAATATTTTAAATTACATTGGTATACAAAAATACCATAAATCTATAATTCAAATTGATCTGTCAACTGAATATAGACTGTTCAAGGGTAACAAATGGGTTCCGATTTTCCAGTTGTCTACGAGTTGATTTTGTGTACGAGGTGGAGTGCACACTCAATATGATAACCATGCCTCTGCAAGATGAACATAAAAAGCACCTCAGACTGATGAGGACGAGCAAATGCAAAGAGGGAAGAGAGAGGGAGAACTAGTTTTGTCATTCGGAGGAGCAAACTTAAGAACGTATGTAAGACTTTGAATATAATGATACTATGGGAGCTCAAACATATTTAGGTGTGTCCATCGAACATCCAGAACTTGAGTAAAGGCTGCTTGGCTTTGTCACAAGGAATTATTCCTGGAGCTCTTTTTATTGTATATCAGTGCATATACTAGGCTAACCCTGTCTGCACTGTTTTCTCCAGGTTCGCATGTATTCAAGAGACTTTCTGCTAACAATACAATTATTATTGAAAGTGAAACACAGAAGTTGCACAGATTTTACTTTGGTTTTTATTTAATTAAGAGGTACGGCACAGTATCAGGCCCTTCTGGCCCAATAGGCCAGTGCTGCCCAATTCCACCCATGTGACCAATTAACCTACTAACTGGGAAGTCTTTGGAATGTGGGAGAAAGCAGAGCACCCGGGAAGAGCCATTCAGTCACACAGAGAATGTATTTACTTTGAGAAAGAGTATGGAACAGGCCCTTCCAGCTCATTGAGCTGCACTGCCCAGCAACCCAACTATTCAACCCTAGTCTAATCACTGGACAATTTACAATGAACCACATTGCGTAGCAGTTAGCTTTATGTCAACTGTTATGGAACCATACTGCCTCAGTGTCCCATTAAGAATTGGCTTATGATCAGCATGGTCATGAAGTGGCTTAAGATGTCTGAGCAGTAAAGGGCTGGTAGTGCAGCTTTGATCGTTTTATACTTTGTAAGTCCCAAATTTAACTGAACACGTTTTTGTACACTGTTTTTGCATGCCATAAATTTAGGCTACTTTTAAAGAAAATTTGTGGAAATGAAAAAGATTTTTTTATGTGGCAATGTTAACTAGGAAGTATTGACTTGTCAGTATTGTCCATCTATCCCATTGCAGCAGTTAGTTTTCTGAAACAATGTTACTACTAGTTTCTATTCGAGAGAAAAGCATGCGTGAAATAAGCAGGGTTGAAGCAATCAAAAAATAGTCTTGCAGAAGGTTAATTGTTCTCTTTTAGTTTAATACTTCTAATTTTCAGGGAAAACAATCTAAAAAAAAATCAACCTTTAAATTGATTACAACTTATCAATGATGTGTGTCAACTTTAAACTGGATTTAAAATGTACCAACTACATTCATGTATTTTGCGGTTTTTTTTGGCGTGTGCGCCTTGCGTGCGTGCGTCTCTACCTGTGCGATGTTGACGCGATGACGTCTTTTCCATGTCTTTATAAGGCGTGAAGTGAGAGAGAGAGACTGTATGGCACGTCACTCCTCACACAGACATTTCACAGTAATTTTTCCTTTCATTTTACGAGGTTGAGTTGCGATCTCGACACTCAACCCGGCACGGATGGGAAGTGTACTCGGGAGCAGACCCGATTGGGTTCGAACCCGGGCACCTCCGTTCCAGAGTCCAGATCTGATGTCATTGTGCCACCAGCCGGTCCGTATTTTACGTTTCTTGTTGTTTCATACAGCAGGTGTTTTTCTCTTCACACTTCTAAATGTTTTTTGTCAAGCCACTCCACCAACTGACGGCTGCGTCGATGGACCGTGGCAAAACTGTTCCGGATCTTGGTCAGAGGACATGTTTGGACCAGGGGGAGGACGTCCTGGGTTGAGGCACCACAGGGGCAATCTGGGGTTGAAAATTTGGCTTAATGCATGATGAAGTGTGGCCCAGGAGGGGCAGATGCGAGTCTGTCTGTTCGGGAGCTAAGGTTGGATCAATCTTCGTCTGGCATCTTGTCCACACCCGTTCCAATCTGGGTGGCCCTAATTCGGCATCTTCTGATGGAGTCCTTGAAACATGCAAGCCTCCACATGATGCCAACATGTTGATCCAGGTCATGGAAGTTGTGTGTTTCTGACTGCGTGCAGTGGAACAAATTCTGCATTATGCTTTCTCTGGATATGTCTTGTAGCCTTTCTTTTAGATTACCATATATATTATAGCTCTTTACTTTTTTCCCTGTCATTGATCATGAAACATTTTTATATGATTATCTTATCCTAACCATCTTTGGGTTTGAGCGTCATTCTCCTCAGTCTACCTGGTTTTAACTTTCTGCATGTCTTGCTCCTGCACACTTCAATTATTGCAATCTGCCTGCTTCTGGATTGTCAACTTACTGCATTATTTTTCCTCTCTTCTCACATGTCTTAAAGATGATTCATATTTGTGACAGCTCTCTCACCTGCTGCTTATTAGTTTTCTCTTTTTTGGATATTTGACTTGATCTTGTAACATAGAACAGTAGAGCACAGTACAGGCCCTTTGACCCACAATATTGTGCTGACCTTTTAACCTACTCTAACCAACGATCAATCTAACCCTACGTAGTTCTTCATTTTTCTATCATCCATGTGCTAATTTTAAGTGCAACAAAATTGTAGCCACTGCTGTCACTGGATGTGTGAAGACTGTAATGTGAGAAAGGAGACATAGAACATAGAATAGAATAGCACAGTACAGACCCTTCGGCCCACAATGTTGTGCCGACCCTCAAACCCTACCTCCCATATAACCCCCACCTTAAATTCCTCCATATACCTGTCTAGTAGTCTCTTAAATTTCACTAGAGTATCTGCCTCCACCACTGACTCAGGCAGTGCATTCCACGCACCAACACTCTCTGAGTAAAAAACCTTCCTCTAATATCCCCCTTGAACTTCCCACCCCTTACCTTAAAACCATGTCCTCTTGTATTGAGCAGTGGTGCCCTGGGGAAGAGGCGCTAGCTATCCACTCTATCTATTCCTCTTAATATCTTGTACACCTCTATCATGTCTCCTCTCATCTTCCTCCTCTCCAAAGAGTAAAGCCCTAGCTCCCTTAATCTCTGATCATAATGCATACTCTCTAAACCAGGCAGCATTCTGGTAAATCTCCTCTGTACCCTTTCCAATGCTTCCACATCCTTCCTATAGTGAGGCGACCAGAACTGGACACAGTACTCCACGTGTGGCCTAACCAGAGTTTTATAGAGCTGCATCATTACTTCGCGACTCTTAAACTCTATCCCTCGACTTATGAAAGCTAACACCCCATAAGCTTTCTTAACTACCCTATCCACCTGCGAGGCAACTTTCAGGGATCTGTGGACATGTACCCCCAGATCCCTCTGCTCCTCCACACTACCAAGTATCCTGCCATTTACTTTGTACTCTGCCTTGGAGTTTGTCTCTGGGTTGAACTCCATCTGCCACTTCTCAGCCCACTTCTGCATCCTATCAATGTCTCTCTGCAATCTTTGACAATCCTATACACTATCTACAACACCACCAACCTTTGCGTCATCTGCAAACTTGCCAACCCACCCTTCTACCCCCACATCCAGGTCGTTAATAAAAATCACAAAAAGTAGAGGTCCCATAACAGATCCTTGTGGGACACCACTAGTCACAATCCTCCAATCTGAATGTACGCCCTCCACCACGACCCTCTGCCTTCTGCAGGCAAGCCAATTCTGAATCCACCTGGCCAAACTTCCCTGGATCCCATGCCTTCTGACTTTCTGAATAAGCCTACCATGTGGAACCTTGTCAAATGCCTTACGAAAGTCCATATAGATCACATCACTGTACTACCCTCATCTATATGCCCGGTCACCACCTCAAAGAACTCTATCAGGCTTGTTAGACACGATCTGCCCTTCACAAAGCCATGGTGACTGTCCCTGATCAGACCATGATTCTCTAAATGCCCAGAGATCCTATCTCTAAGAATCTTTTCCAACAGCTTTCCCACCACAGACATAAGGCTCACTGGTCTATAATTACCCGGACTATCCCCACTACCTTTTTTGAACAAGGGGACAACATTCGCCTCCCTCCAATCCTCCGGTACCATTCCCGTGGACAACGAGGACATAAAGATCCTAGCTAAAGGCTCAGCATCTCTTCCCTCATCTCGTGAAGCAGCCTGGGGAATATTCCGTCAGGCCCCGGGTACTTATCTGTCCTAATGTATTTTAACAACTCCAACACCTCCTCTCCCTTAATATCAACATGCTCCAGAACATCAACCTCACTCATATTGTCCTCACTATCATCAAGTTCCCTCTCATTGGTGAATACCGAAGAGAAGTATTCATTGAGGACCTCGCTCACTTCCACAGCCTCCAGGCACACCTTCCCACCTTTATCTCTAATCGGTCCTACCTTCACTCCTGTCATCCATTTTTTCTTCACATAATTGAAGAATGCCTTGAGGTATTCCTTTACCCTCCTCGCCAAGGCCTTCTCATGAACCCTTCTTGCTCTTCTCAGCCCCTTCTTAAGCTCCTTTCTTGCTTCCCTATATTCCTCAATAGATCCATCTGATCCTTGCTTCCTAAACCTCATGTATGATGCCTTCTTCCACCTGACTAGATTTTCCACCTCATTTGTCACCCATGGTTCCTTCACCCTACCATTCTTTACTTTCCTCACCGGGACAAATTTATCCCTAACATCCTGCAAGAGATCCCTAAACAATGACCACATGTCCATAGTACATTTCCCTGCAAAAACATCATCCCAATTCACACCCGCAAGTTCTAGCCTTATAGCCTCATAATTTGCCCTTCCCCAATTAAAAATTTTCCTGTCCTCTCTGATTCTATCCTTTTCTATGATAATGCTAAAGGCCAGGGAGCGGTGGTCACTGTCCCCCAGGTGCTCACCCACTGAGAGATCTGTGACCTGACCCGGTTCATTACCAAGTACTAGATCTAGTATGGCATTCCCCCTAGTCGGCCTGTACACATACTGTGACAGGAATCCATCCTGGACACACTTAGCGAACTCTGCCCCATCTAAACCTTTGGAACTAATCAGGTGCCAATCAATTTTAGAGAAGTTAAAGTCACCCATGATAACAACCCTGTTATTTTTGCACCTTT
Source organism: Mobula birostris (assembly GCF_030028105.1). Lineage (NCBI taxonomy): Eukaryota > Metazoa > Chordata > Chondrichthyes > Myliobatiformes > Myliobatidae > Mobula > Mobula birostris. Next base: position 72,641,282 of record NC_092377.1, on the reverse strand, counting down.
CCAAAATCTGCCTCCCAATCTGCTCCTCTGTATCTCTGCTACTACAAGGGGGCCTATAGAATACCCCCAGTAGAGTATCTGCTCCCTTCCTGTTCCTGACTTCCACCCATACTGACTCAAAAGAGGATCCTGCTACATTACTCACCCTTTCTGTAGCTGTAATAGTATCCCTGACCAGTAATGCCACCCCTCCTCCCCTTTTCCCGCCCTCTCTATCCCTTTTAAAGCACTGAAATCCAGGAATATTGAGAATCCATTCCTGCCCTGGTGCTAGCCAAGTCTCTGTAATGGCCACTACATCATAATTCCATGTATGTATCCAAGCTCTCAGTTCATCACCTTTGTTCCTGATGCTTCTTGCATTGAGGTACACACACTTCAGCCCTTCTACCTTACTGTCTTTACGCCGTTTATTCTGCTTCTCTTTCCTCAAAGCCTCTCTATATGTTAGATCTGGCTTTACTCCATGCACTTCTTTCACTGCTCTATCACTCCGGGTCCCATCCCCCTTGCAAATTAGTTTAAACCCTCCTGAACCATGCTAGCGAACCTACCTGCAAGGATATTGCTCCCTCTCGAGTTCAGGTGCAACCCAACCAATCTGTACAGGTCCCACCTTCCCCAGAAGAGATCCCAATGATCTAAAAATCTAAAACCCTGCCCCCTGCACCAACTCCTCAGCCATGTATTCAACTGCCATCTCCTCCAATTCTCACCATCACTGTCACGTAGCACTGGCAGCAATCCTGAGAACGCCACCCTTGAGGTCCTGTTCTTCAGCTTTCTGCCTAGTTCCCGAAACTCACACTTCAGGGCCTCATCCCTCTTCCTGCCTATGTTGTTGGTCCCTACATGTATCACGACTTCTGGTTGCTTTCCCTCTCGTACCAGGATGTCATGCACCCAGTCAGAGACATCCTGGACCCTGGCACCCAGGAGGCAACAAACCATGCGGGTGTCCTTCTCAGGTCCACAAAATCTCCACAAAGAGGCTCTTTGGAACTTATAGCCACATAATTCTCTGTGAGAGGGAGAGAAGCTGAGGCTTGGAGAAACAGACATTTTGTAGAAATAGAGTGTAAGTCAGGGATCAAGCAACTGATCAAGCTTGGATGTGGAATGCAGGAGTCAGGGATTCAAATCCACAAAAAAATTGAATTCTTTCCCTTTGCACAAATAGCCTGGAGCTGTGTTTCTAATCAAGTTGGTAGCTTGAGAGTCATTCAAGCAGAGGATCAGCAGCTGATGTGGAGGGAAAGAATGGGTAGCAGAACAGAGTGCTGAGAATGAGAGGCCGTGGGTGAAAAGGCAGTAAAGCCTGATGTTAGAGGTGGGGCAGAAAAGGAGGAATTCCATCAACTGCACATTTGGCAGACTATCATTGCCCAAATAAACTCCTCACAATTCTCCACCTATTTCCTCTACTTGATCTCAATCTGTCAGCACATAAGACAAAACGAGCTGGAGTCATGAACAAGGCCCCTCGAGCCTGCCCCACTGTGGCTGATCGATGTTGATCTTGGCTCCTCTTCTGTGCCAGCTCCTTGATTTTTGAAATATTTTTTGACCTTCATCTTAAATTTATCTAATGATCTGGCCTTTGCCACCCATGGTGGCAGAGAATTCCTGAGATTCCTTTCTCTCTGAGAGAAGAATTTTCTACGTCACTAAATAACCAGCACCTGATATGTATCTATATCCCCTTGCTCATAACTCTCTCACATGTGAAATCTTCCCCATGTGAGGTCATCTATTTTCTTTTTGAAAATATCTAAGCAACTTGCCTGAATCAATGCCAGCGGGAAGGAGTCCCACACTCCCACCATGAGTAATGAAATCAGTCCTCAGTGCTCATTTGGATTAAAAACAATTTGCATTTATGGCCTTGAATTCTGAATTCTTTTGAATGATAAAAATTGTCTCTGTAAGTATCCTTTTGAGTTCAGTCATGATTTCAAAGTCCTCTAGTGGGTCTCTGGCAAATCTTTTATGAAAAAAATTCACCCCAGTCTGCCCAATATTCTTTTACACACCATCACAGTACAGGCCACATCCTTAAAAATTTATTTTTGCACTAATCGTACTGCATTTCAACATCTTATAACACGGAGACCAATGTCAGGCAAAGTAACCTAAATGCATGGTCCAAAACATAACTTCATTGCTTCGAACATTATCCCCTTAAAAAGTCCATGAGCTTTGATTGTGCTTTTCACTGTGAAGGAAGGGGAGATTGTTATGAGTGAGGTGACGGCGTGGAATAGTGGTAATTGAGGAAGAGTCTGCAAGCATGAGGATGCAAGGGCTGGTGCAGGAGCAGGAGTCAGGTCTGTCTACCAAGATGGGAAGATTCAGATCCGTATTGTGTTTGGGTATTCAGTGGTGGAGGGAACACAGCTACAGAGGAGCTACAGCTGTGAAAAAGCACTAGATGTCCAGCAGGCCAATAGCATAACAACACAGAGAGAAAAGGGGCGAAGAAACTCATCATTAAACAGGATGGCATTGGACGGCACATAAGCCACAGGCCCCCGGGAGAATGGCAAAAAGCCAATGAAAAGCTTATTCTGAAAACTAGAAAGGAAAAGGAATAGCCTCATGTGATTTGTCACAACTTCAGGGAGTCCTAAATAGCTTTTCAGCCAACTAATTATTTTCCATTTGAGATTATTGTTGTAATATAGTAAAAACAATAGTCAACCTGCACACAGAAAGCTCCCACAGCACACTGTTATAACAAGCAGATCTTCTGTTTTTGTTCAAGAAATCCTGAAATTTTAATTTTTAAAATGAATGCCAGCTGTATGTTTTAATCAACAATATAATGATTGTTTGTCTTTGCATAATTACAGGAAACCATGTTTTTTTTTAAAGTCACCCATTTCTATGGCTTCTGAAGAACCTTAGTTGAGGATCAGTGGGCTACAGAGGTTACAGAGTGCAATAGGATAGAGAATAAAAAGAAGGTTGGGAAATGGGTACCAACTAGCACATTTGTACATATGCAGTAACAAGTAAACTACAGTAAAAGAGGGATGCAGCAGAGGTGGACCTTAGTGTAAGGGTGAAGGAGCAATGGGCAGGTGGGACAAGCAGGTAAAGGGGAACCACTGAAGGGAGAAGTACTTGGCACTGGATTTAATCGGAGGCCCAAGACAGATGGGAATCTGTTGGGGTCATTTACTGTGTTTGGTGCACCCGGTGTGGCTTCTTGTGTGTCGGTGAGACCTGACGTAGACTGGGAACCGCTTTGCTGAGCATTTACGCTCTGACCACCAGAACAAGCAGGATCTCCCCATTTTAATTCCACTTTCATTCCCATTCCGATATGTCCATCCATGGCCTCCTCCACTGTCATGATGAGGCCACACTTAGGTTGGAGGAACAACACCTTATATTCTTTTTGGGTAGCCTCCAACCTGATGGCATGAATATCGATTTCTCCAACTTCTGGTAATGCCCACAGCACCCCTGGCCCCCTTCACCATTTCCCAACCCCTTTTCCCTCTCTCACCTCATCTCCTTGTCTGGCCTCTGGTGTTCTTTCTTCCACGGCCTTCTGTCTCTTTCATCAACTTCCCAGCTCTTTACTTCATCCCTCCCACTCCAGCTTTCACCTATGACCTAGGGTTTCTCCCTCCCCTCCCCCACCTTTTAAATCTAGAGCTCAGCCTTTATTTCTCCAGCTCTGCTGAAGGGTTTCAGCCCAAAATGTCAACTGTACTTTTTTTCCATGGATAATGTCTGGCCTGCTGAGTTCCTCCAGCATTTTGTATGTGCTACTGGAGTAAAGTCCACGTTTGCTTGTCTTTGAGGATCAAGAGAGGGAACCATCTGGGCCCATTTTGACAGCTAGATTTCTTACAACATTTCCATTAATTTGTAATGTCAAATGGATGAACCAACAATGTTAGAAATTGATTAGAATTTCCATTTGTGGTATGATAACTTAGAGGTCATGTCACTGAACTGACAATATAGAGATCGCTATTGATAAACTGCAGACATAAGATCAAATATCACCATGACAGCTGAGGAATTTGAATTCAGTAAATCAAATAAATTGTAGTGCTGAAGACAAAAGCAGCAACAGTACTGGTGTCTCTGACATCATTAGATCATTGTCCACACCTTTCTGGTACAATAACATTTTCTAGAGATTTCTATCAGGTTAATCCTATATTTCCCCAAGATCTATAGCTGGTTAACTGTTGTTGTATTGCAGACTGGATATTCTCCTAGAATTGGGGGAGGGGGGTGTAGTCACAGTTTCAGGTTCCAGGCCAAGAGATATAGGACTATGAGGAGACAAGTTTCTGCACACAGAAGGTCTTCAAACCGTGGAACTCACTACCCCAGAAGACGGTAGAGACTATTATTGAATATATTTAAGAAAGAGGTAGATTTCTAGATGAAAAACTCATGAAGGGTTATAGGTAGAGAGTGGGAATGTGGTACTGAGATAGATGATCACCCATTATTGAATGATGGAGCAAGCCATTCCTTTCCTTAATCATTCTTTTGAATGTCCCAGAAGTTATTCTTTTGAAAGGTAGCTGGACAATATGGCTGGCTGTGATTAAATCCTGTGAATGAATATTAAAAAAATTAAAGCATTAAAGTAATATATATAAGTTGAAATACACAAAGTATTTGAGTGTATTTCTACATGCTACTTTCAGCAGGGAATTTTTCTCTGAAAATCCTGACCTTCGTTCCAAATTTTAACCCATTCACATAGGTAAACACACTTTATTCAGAAATATCTACATTTAGCAAAGTCCCGAGCATCTCTACAATAGTCTTTGACTGCAAATTCATGACCTACTTTAAATGGTACAATGAACGTTCCATTTCAAGCATCAACTGAAGAGAGCTGGAGGAGAAATCCAAGTATCCTGGATGTGAGGCTGCCCGTGTCATGCAGTGGGATAAGACTAAAAGTAATCCACTTCTGGCCTCCTCCTCCACATGTGCAGTTCATTGACCCTCGGTCGAACAATGCCTGCATTCTAAAATGTCCATCCTGGCCTACAAATTCACTCCTCTCTAATTCCAACCTTTTGGCTGCTCAGCAATAAAAACTCCAAAAATCCTTCTCTGAGCCTTGTTGCATCTCCTTTAAGACACTATTGAAAACATAGAGTATCTGTTTGAGTTGTCCTAACATGTAGAGGAATTTTACCTGATGATTGCTCAGGGGAAGCACCTTGGAACATTTTTGTACATTAAAGGCAATATATTAATTAAAGTGGCATTTGGGTTCAAATTCCAACACTTTAAGTTGCTGGTACTCCATGTGGAACAAGAGGTCAGAACCCATTGATTTAACTCCAAAATTGGATAACAATTTGGCGAGTCAGAAACAATCACCTTGGAGATAATTGCAATGTTTTAACGATCGCCTTGCCAGAACCTGGCAGGATTCCAGTCCACAACCACAGTTAAATTAATGGATTCAAATTCTCCCCCACCTTGTGCTGTGCACCACTTCCTGTGAATTTGAAGCTGATGTCAAGTTCCTCAGTTGTTAACTCATTCCTATTGAAAGTTGGCAACTATTGATATAAATGTTTCATTTATCTAATTACATATCTGTAATATCCGTTCAAGTGAGACAGTTACATTTTGGAGCAATCTTGTGTTGCTGTAAATTCTGACAGACCATGCTCTTTAAAGATCTTTAGCCAGCATTATTACTTGTGCAGACTGGATTGAAACCAGCAACTTGGAAGTGCCCCAGATCCTTACCCCCACTAGCGTTACATCACTTAATGCTCCTTCATTGCTGCATTATCATAGAAGAATTCCTGGGCTGGTAATACCCCCTTGGCAAGATTTAATCAAAATGCTAACTGGGATCTGCTATTCACAAATCTGATAAATATGTGTACTCTCACAAAAAAACAGCACCAATGTGCAACTTTAGAGCCGCAGGTCCTCAAGGGAATTAACTTAAAGAAAATGCTTTAGTTATACACTGAGCCACAGTAAATGTTATTAGGCCACTAATAAAATCTAGCAGTGGGAATAATCCTAACCATTCCTTCAAAAACTTCATTGTCCAGTATCATGGAAATGAAGCAAAGCCATTACCAAAAGGATTTAAATGACTTGTAAAATTTAGAGAGCTGCTGCTTGTGAGGATTAGATTTATTCCTTTGGATAACTTTGGGGCTTCCTCTTGAGACCTCTAAAGCATAAGTCAGTGTGACAGTTTTATCCATTTTCCATGGCTGCTGGGTGTTATGAATGAGCAGGTGGAATGGAAGAGAGATAGTTGAGACAGCTGCCAAGCAGAGATACCACAGCTCAGTCCCTGCCTTGACATGAATGTCAATTGTAAATCATTAGTCGAGATCAGCTCTGACTCCTATATCAGGTAAGATCTGACTTCACCTCATAACCCTATGTATTTTAACAGGGGTCATGTTTGAGTGGTCTATCAAGTATAATGCAGAGAGGATATCAATCTTGTGCAATGGCCGTTTGCTATTTTCTGCTCACAATTGATTTTGATTCACAATTACCTCGATAAATGAAGAATCTGAAACAGTGTGATAGTTTCACAGTAAGAGTGAACCTCCCATAGTTTGCAGATGAAAGGCAAGGTTTTGATCTGAGAATGATTTGAGGAAATACGGTCAGATTGTGATGTAGCAGTCTTCTTGTCACCCTGGTATACTTCACTGTGTCATGGCCTTCACGTTGATGACTGTGAAGGGAGTACTGCCTGATTCATTATACCCAATAAATAACGTGCATGGCCCACTGTCTTACCATCGCAAAGTGGGTAGAATTTGTGCAGATAGTTACAGCGGGTGGTATGGACATGGCGTGATCCTGTGCTCTATGATTCTATGACACAAATAACATCTCTGCTGCAGGATGGCCAGCTGCAAATACATGATATTCTGCTTTCATATACTTAAACCAGGATTTGTTTCAAGGCAGGACAAAAACAGCAAATAACAATATTAAATCTGAAGATGAGTTCCCTTTTTTATTTGTGTATTTTCATACTGTAGATACTTGTGTTTGAGGAAAGACCAATTTTCGTAAGTGCTCTGACTTGGTAATATTGAAATTTGGAACAGAAGTGGATTTGATACTGACTGCATGCACGGAGATTTTGGGTGTGTTTACAAACGCTTTACGTTTTTGGATGACACCCCAAATCTCACTATCGTCCAGATCAATATATTACTCATGTGTGAACTGGACTGTATATACTTGGCTGTGTGTATCTTCAAAGGTGCCAAGGTAAGTTTGGTAAGACAAGACCAAGTATGATCTGCTAATCCAAAAGCATAAAACAAAAACGCTGGAAATCCTCACCAACTTAGACTGTGCCTGTGGAAAGAATAGCACTGATTAAAGACTGTTAACCTGAGCCAGTAGATTTTGTTTCTGTTTCCCCAAATGCTGCCTGACCTGCAGAATATTTTCAGCAATGGCCGTTTTTATTTGTGAGTTGGTAAACTGCACAGTGTAACTATTTACAGTGAGGCGAACAGAGAGAGCCTCATTTATGATTGGATTCACTCACTTCTAACAATTATGCAGTGCTTTACACAACAAGGCAGATTAATGAAGATGGAGTAAATAGTTTTGTCTTAGCAAAACGAATATACAAAAAAAAAACAATTAACTGCTTATCATAAGCAAGTATAAGGAATTTAGTCTTTGCAAAATCAGTGCTATGGAATTTCAAACAGAATTTTTTTGCATGAATAAATGAATTTTGCACCAGACATACTCAATTCAGCAAGATCTATCAAGACGGTCCAAAAATGTCCGCAGGAATTTGCTGGAATAATAACCACAACGCATCTTATTTATATTATTTTCTGTGGAGCTAGGAGGAGAAGATAGTATTTTAACCTGCCTCTAAAAATATTGCAGGCTACTGCTGGTCATGGCTCCAGCCTATCTGAACCCTCACTCCATCACTAACCACCTTTCCAATTTGATTTCTGCCATCTTCAAGCAAAGGGGACTCTCATAAGAAACATGCATTGGGAAGGAAGCTGGGTCATGTTGAGGTGGTGAGCAGAGAAGGAGGCAGTTATCAATGTCAATTATAGGTCAATGATTTAGATAATGAAATTGATGGCTTTGTTGCAAAGTTTGCAGACGATATGAAGATAGGTGGGGGGCATGTAGTTTTGAGGAAGTTGAGAGGCTATGGAAGGACAGATAGATTAGGAAACTAGGCAAAGAAATGACACATGGAATACATTTACTTTGGTAGAAGAAATGAAAGGCTTGACTATTTTCTAAATGGAGAGAAAATACAAAGAACTGAGGTGCAAAGGGACTTGTGAGTCCTGGTGCAGGATTCCCTAAAGGTTAATTTGCAGGTTGAGTTTGTGGAGAGGAATGCAAATGCAATGTTAACATTCATTTTGAGAGGACGAGAATTCAGAAGCATGAAAAATGACCTCATTGAAACCTATCGTATGGTGAAAGGCCTTAATAGACTGGATGTGAAGAGGATGTCTCCTATGATGGGAGAGTCTAAGACAGAGAACACAACCTCAGAATAGAGGGGCGTCCTTTTAGAATGGAAATGAGGAATTTCTTTAGCCAGAGAGTGGTGAATCTGTGGAATTCTTTGCCACAGGCTGTGGAGGCCAAATCATATGTATACTTAAGGCAGAGGCTGATAGATTCTTGATTAGTCAGGGCAAGAAGGGATACGGGGAGAAGGCATGAGACTGGAGTGAAATAAAAATTGGATCAGTCGTGATGAAATGGTGGAGTAGACTCAATGGGCCAAATGGCCTAATTCTGCTCCTATATCTTATGGTCTAATGTGTCAAATGCGTACCCTAACAGAATAGTTATCCTTCATCTTGTTACTTACTTAACCCATCACCCCTGTTGGGGCATAGGCCACTGACGACTGCTCAGCAAAGTGCTCTGTCATGGACCATTTTGAAGTTGTCCCCAGATGAAGATCCTTTCTCTCCCAGGAACGAGGTCTTTGGAGCTTCTGTTGGCATTTCTGTAGCTCTGGGTTTTTACGAGATGGGGTGGCTCACCCCATACCTAACCATCCCCTTTCACAAGCGGAACTGGGACCATCCATGGCAGTGTTTTACATCTTGCTGATCAAAGAAAAGTAATTCAACACAAACTTTTTTGAAGGACGGTTTTTGTCTCTACCAAATTGGTTTAATTCTTTATTATGTTGTACTCTGTGCTAGATCCATATTTCATAGAATGTATTGAATTAAAAGTTTATAAAATTGCAAATTATCAAGTTTGGCGACAATAAAGTAAAGTGTCACTGGTTGACCATATGAATGCTGAAAATTAAACCCTGTTGTTCTGTATCAGCATAATGAAGATCTGTTGAAAAAATTTACTGCTCTAACAGAATATTGTAGAAATAATGCATAATATTATTTTAAAAGATACATGCATATGTACCAACTATCATAAAACACACAGATCACAGGAAATGTTTTTGGTTGTGGCAATCTGGAATGTCTCCACAACCTACATCCACCCTCAACGCCATGATAACTGATTTTTTTGTGTGTGCCATACTCTGCCAGAGCCTCGGCGACCACTTTTCAAGTGGTTGTCTTGGAGGAAAGATTGTAAGTCGTCCCCCACATCCTTCTCACAGTGCAGTCTTTTTTGTTACAAGGCTGAGTTGCGAGCTTGACACTCAACCCGGCACGAGTGGAAAGCGTGCCCGGGAGCGGCCCAACTGGGTTCGAACTTGGGAACCTTCGCTCCGGAATCTGGTGCGGATGTCACTGTGCCACCAGCTGGCCTGGTAACTGATAAAACTCTTCTATATCTTCATATGCCAGTTGTGGGTTTTTCAGTGATCAGGAATAAAGAAATCTGTGTGTGCTGAAGGACCATGACATTGACTACTTGGGTTGAAGCCAGAGACATGAAAATAAAATAGACTGGCACACCCTTTACAGTTTATAGTGGTTTTCTCTCTGCTCCCAATGACTCTCAATGAGGCCCTCAATGACATCTTCGATAATGCTTTTCCATTTTGGACATGGCGTTAATGGGGATCATTAACTTTCTTTTTTTTTACAGCAATGCTTTGAGATCATTGCAGATTCATTTCTTCTGCCCTGATAATATTTTGGCAAGATAAAAAAGAATTTTTTTCAGGAGTCCGGTGTTGATTAGGCAAATGATGAAGCTTGCCTATCACAACCAGCAAGTGCAGTCTGGGCCAGATGGCTGTGGATGTTGGCCAGGAAGATTTAGTTACGCTGTCATATCGAACAATCAAATCCAGTTTATCACTTACTCCTGACTGACATCACGTCAATTGTCAATTTTAAAACAACAAGGCCTCAAGATCACATTCTAAAACTTGGTGTCCCTCAGAAACAATTTCTCAACCTTACTGCCTACATCTGGGAAGAGGAGAACATGTCAGGGATCTCAAAGGATCTATAAATGGTGACTGTCCTCATGGAAGGAGACATATCCAATGATAACGGAAAGTGTGGTGTGAGGATAAGTCACCTCTGTCCTGGAGCTTCCTGCTGTACAGAGAGCTAGTACTGTGCGTTGCTGCAGGGCAAAAGCCACATGCAAATTAAGGGCCCCTCCCTCTCCTGCTAATTGAACAAGTTCTGGGGGTGTTGATGGGACTGGGGGGGTGGTGATGTGGGGAGAGTCAGAAACTGAGGGCACCAAAGTAATTACTGGAATCAGAACCTGCAGATTATAATGGCAGCAATGTTCAGAAAACTTTATATTGTATGTGGATAATTACCTGAAGAACTTTAATCAATTGTAATTCTTGCTAATCAGTTTCATATGCACATGTTTTCATATACCAAGGCATCAAAGACAGGGTAGAACAAAGAAAGCTGTGTGTGCTGAAGGAACAGGACACTGACTATTCGGTTCCAAGTCAGAAGGTTGAGAGCTTAAGTCCCACTCCAGAGACTAGAAAATAAAATGGACTAACACTCCAGTGTAGTACTGAAGGCGTGCTGCTGTGTCTGTGGGATCAGATACCAAACTGCATGTAAAAGATAGTGTCTGTGAAGAGCTATCATGTGGATCCTGACAAATACATATTCTAAAACATATTCATAATTTCTAAAACTAATTATGCACTCACTGACACATTGTTACTTGCAGGAGCTTGCTGTGAACAACTTGACTGTTGTATCCCTTGCATTAAAACTTATTTCATGGGGTACATAGGACGTAAAACATAGAACAGTACAGTGTAGAAGTAGGCTGTGCTGAACTAAATAATTTAGTAATCAGACCAGTATCTAAATAGTTCTATCTAGGGGTATCTAAGCTCTGTCTGTTATGGTCATAATGGGTGCAATATACATGCGGAATGTACTTCCTCCACTCAAAATGAAGTCTGATCAACTCTGTCATGGAAACACAACCAAAGCCACTTAATTCCATATTCCACGAGCATTTAGGATGTAATCAGAGTGACCACAACAGCTTCACCCAGATTTGTGGTCCATGAAATTCCACCCTGTAATCACATCCTGGGCAACGATTCTCCCACACAGCTCCAAATGATAGTGCAAATTGACATCTACTGGGTCAACCATACTTCCTGCCGCTCTAATGGGCATCTCTCAGTAAACAGCTGGAATGATCATTTATCCTTTGATGCAGAGACCACTTGGTGACCGTGCTACCATAATTCACCTGTGCCACCCACCTGTAAACCATTGACACTGACAGGCTTTAGGCAGGCATAAGAGATTGTTAACAGGATTCACAGTTAGTATTCTTCTGAAAAAAAAAAGATTAATCAGTAGTAATGAACAGAGAAAAAGATTCCCGTTTACTCAGTACACGCTAACATGTTAATGCACAATATGAATATCAGTCACTAATCATCTGTAAATGTACAAATGCACGTCATTTTAGTACTTTTTGATAGAAATTTTAAACTTTTCGTAACTGGCAGAAACTGAGGGCGTGGCAACAGCAAAAACACCGTCCCAATACTTCACCTCTGACAAAGCACAAACTGATCCTTTCGGGTGACGAGGCTGAGCACGGAGGATGAACCGGTGTTCAGTTCACTACTCCGTGTCAGCCAGGGCCCTCCACCCAATCCTGTCCTGTCTGCCTGCATTTGACCCGTCTTTCTCCCTTCTGACTGCTACCATCAGGCGGGAGGCGCTGGGGCCTCGGGTCCACACTGCCAGGTTCGAGAGCAGTTGTTGCCCTGCAGCCACTGAGCCCCTGGACTGGCTTTCCTCACCTCAGCACTAAACTGACCCTGTGGCTACTGGGCCCCTGGACTGGCTTTACTCACCTCAGCACTAAACTGACCCTGTGGCTACTGGGCCCCTGGACTGGCTTTACTCACCTCAGCACTAAACTGACCCTGCAGCCACTGGGCCCCTGGACTGGCTTTACTCACCTCAGCACTAAACTGACCCTGCAGCCATTGGGCCCCTGGACTGGCTTTACTCACCTCAGCACTAAACTGACCCTGCAGCCACTGAGCCCCTGGACTGGCTTTACTCACCTCAGCACTAAACTGAGCCTGCAGCCATTGGGCCCCTGGACTGGCTTTACTCATCTCAGCACTAAACTGACCCTGCGGCCACTGGGCCCCTGGACTGGCTGCTTTCATTATCGCTGACCTAACTCCGTGGCTGTTGACTCACTTTCGGCACTCTGTGGTTCATGTTCTGTCATTTGTTCACTTTTTTATTGTTTGCATGATTTGCTCTTTTTTTCACACATTGGACATTTCATAGCATTTATTGTACAGTATTTTTCATGGATTCTATTGCATTTCTTTGTTTTGTGACTGCCTGCAAGAAGGTGAGTCTCAGGGTTATGAATGGTATACAAACATTGATAATAATTGTACTTAGATATTTGAACTTTGAACTTTGATGATAGAACTTAGTAAATGTAACGCTGCAAGCTCAGGGTGGATGGGTTAGAATAATAGAGCAGGTTAGAGAACACAGGCAGCTGAAGATGCATCAACAGTTCATAAAGAAAAAATCTGGAGAAGCTAGGGAGACAGATGATTGGTAATCCTGGAGACTGGTAGAAAACATGAAACACATTGATGCAGCTAGTAGAGGTGCTGCCTCAAAGCCCGAGTGGACAAGGTTCAATCTCGATCTGGCATATGTTTTTACGTTCGCTGTGTGACAACGTGTTTCCTTCTTTGAAACGTTCCATCATTGAAATGTTCCCACAACCTCTGGATTCACTTCCAAGGACTCGTCATCTCATGTTCTTCATATTTATTGCCTACTTGTTTATTATTATTATTATTATTATTATTGCTATTTGCACAGTTTGTTGTCTTCTGAACACCAGTTAAACACCCAAGTTGGTGCAGTCTTTCATTGATTCTATTGTGGTTATTGTTCTATAAAAGGATTTTTTAAGTATGCTCACAAGAAAATAAATCTCACCGTTGTACATGGTGACCTATATGAATTTGATAATAAATTTGCTTTGAACTTTGAATGTTGAACTTTTGGTGCTCTGGTTTCTTTCCACATCCTAAAGATGTGCATACCGAGTGATGAGTTGGCCCTCAACTATGTGCTTGGAAGAAGTAAAACCACAAGACCATAAGATATAGGAGCAGAAATAGGCCATTTGGCCCATCGAGTCTGCTCCACCATTCAATCATGGTCTGAGATACCCCCTCATTCTCCTGAACTCCAGGGGATACAGCCCAAGAGCTGCCAGATGTTTCTCATACGGTAACCCTTTCATTACTGGGATCATTCTTGTGAATAGTTGGAATTGTTGTAAACCTGGGCAGAATAGTTTACTAGGAAAATGAATAGAGGGATGGGCTTGCTTTATAAGCAGGCATAAATCCTGATGGGCGAATGGCACCTATTTTGTTGCAAGAAAATATGGGATGACTACTTGGAAGAACTGAACAGAGCTATGCGGGAGTGCTGTGGGAAACAAAAAAAAAAAAATCAATGCCATCCAAGTGGCAATTTACCAGCATGGAGATGCGGGGGAATGAAATCAAGGTCTGCTGAGGACTGATTGCTCTGAGTCAGAGAGAGGGAGGTCAGGGAAACATGGGGGAAATACTGCATGGTGAGATGTGGTTGGAGGAACATAAGGGGGAAGAAATATTGAAGAGCTTAGGATAGTGGAGTGACTGAAGTCTGCAATTACTGAGGCTGGAAATGGAAAGAATTTTAATGTCAAGGAGCCACATAAGCTGAAGCATGGAATGGTGACGCAGGCCAGACAGCCTTGAGGCTGAATAGGAGAAAGCACATCTATGACAGAACATGACCGTGAATGTGGATCTCCAATGTAGGGAGAACAGTGGTTTGTGAATGTTGAATTTCTTGGAGATATCTATGATCTTCAGGGGTATAAAACAGCTTTGAATTTCTTGACTTTCTTAGTGGGTAACAAGGGGGTGGTGGAGCGATTTCATTATGCAAAGTCATGGTAAAGACAGTTTCTTGATGGATTTGCCCCTGTGTACTGTCTTAAAACAACTTGCAATATTAAATGTGCGTATAAAAGATTCTTGTAAATGCAGCTTAAGTGATATTTGACCCCACTATAATCACGGCAGAAGGAACCATGACAGTTCAGTTCCATCGCAGCTTGAAAAGTAGAGGACTGTTCCTGTGTCTCATTGCAACCTATTTGTGAGAGTTGAATTCAATCAATTAAAAGATTCCTGTGACAAATGAGTTCCATGTCAAGAATCTACCCACTGAAGAACCCTCTTTCTCTCTTTACTTGGACTCAAAGATGAAACAGTAAGAAATGCAACTAATTTTCAAGGCTTGCATTTTTGACTTGTAAAATATGAAAATACATCATGTTTGCTAAATAGTTGTGATGCCATATGTCTAGATAATTGACCATGACAAACAATTGATTAATGCTTCAGCTTGTACTTCATCTTACCATCTAACACAATTTGACATCATTTGGTTGGAATGACCTTTCCTTAAAATGTCAATTGATTCCATAATAGTGAGAATATTTAATTAGAATGCTGTTATTAGCTTGGTATTCAAATAACTGTTATGTTCCTGGCTTGAGCAAAGCTGTATCAGGTGATGTTTTGTAATGAAATCAATATCATTCCACACATTATGAAAAACCAACAGATATTTTCATTGTCAGGGAAAGATTCTAGTGGACTAACAATACAGAACCATAAACTGAGGGGATTACGATAAATATTGCTAACAATGCAACGAGCCTCATTCTTATCCAGATACTGAGGTATTGAGATTGATCCAGATTCATGAAAATTATGGAGCTTCCAAACAAGGCCTCCATAACCCCAGCACAGAACTGTAGGAGAATGCGTGTCCAATGAGTTTGTGTGGAGCAATCCTCTTAAGCCCATTGCCATAACCCCAGCAATGGTTCTTTTTCTCAACAATCATCCAATTCCTATTTGAATGTTATTATCAGATCTTCATTTTTATACCCAATTAGTCTTTTCCTCATTTATCTGCATTGACTCTTTGTTTTAAAATTCTCACCCTTGTTTTAAATCCTTCCCTAATTTTGTTTTCTTCCATAGGCATTACTCCTGTTTTTCCTTATGTTTGCTTAACCAGTAGTTTTTGATTAATTTGGGCATAAGATCTGCAATTGCTGGAAATCCAAAACAAAAACAGATCAGGCAGGAAATATTCATGGAGAGAGAAACAGAGCCAATGTTTTAGGTCAAGGGCCCTTTATCCAAACTGGAAAAGTGAGAAAGCAAGTTTATTTTAAGTTGCAGAACGTGGAAAGGTCAGAATGAATGTCATGATAGGGTGCACCATTCCAATGAAATCCAACATAATCCCAAGGAATAACATATCTTCTGTCTGTGTATATTGCACCTGTCAAAGTAATGATTACCTTAAGTACCCATGAGTTAGAGAAAGAAGTAGAAAGAAAGTGAGGATCAAATGGATGCTGAAATATTTAGCAACATCTAGTGAGAAAAAGGAAAAAGGTAAATGCCCAGTTTTATTGAATACAGTATTGAGCTGCAATATGCCCAGACAGAAAATGAGGAGTTGTTCATTAGGACTGTGTTGGGTTTCAGTGGAATGGTGCAGGAGGCAAGGACTTGGAGGTCCTACAGTATGGGGAATTAAAGAGACAGGCATTTGAGCATTAAAGATTCGCTTGCAAATGGGTGAAGAGTGTCCCAAATTTATCATCCAATATGCATTTGGGTTGTCCAATAAAGAGGGGACATATTGTGAGCATTAAACGCAAAGCAATGAATTGGAAGAAATAGAAGTAAATCACTGCTTTATGTGGAAGGACTGTTTTTGCTGATGGATAGTTGAAATGGAAAAAAATAAAAGGATTGGTGTTCTAGCTATAGGTTTTCTGGGAAAGTGCTGTGAGAAGGTGACTGGTTGGTGAAGGAGCTGGGAGTTGGAGAGGAACTGGTTCCATCGGACTGCCAAAAGGGGCGGCGATAGGCCTGTTGGTCAAATCTGGTTGGAAGTAATGGAAATTTCAGAGGATGAATATGGAGGTTTGTGGGATGGAAGATGTGTGCAATGGGAAGAGAGGGGGTGAGAGCAGAAGTGCAGGAACTAGAGGACACACGGTTGAGATCTGCAATAACTATGGTAGGAGGGAGCCAAGGTTAGTGAAAAAAGAAGCCACATCCAAAGAGGCACAAGCAATTCTGTAGATGCTAGAGATATTGAACAAATCACACAAAATGCTGGAGGCACTCAGCAAGTCTGTTAAAATTTATGAAGGGAAATGAACAGACAACATTTCAGGCTGAGATCCTTCGTCAGGAGTAAAGGGTCATGGCCTGAAGCCTTGGCTCTTTATTTCTCTCTGTAGATGCTGCCTGACTTACAGAGTTCCTGTAGTGGTTTGTGTGTGTTAAACATCAAAAGGCACTGATGTGGAAAGTCTTTTCATCAGGATGAAAAAGACGGAGAAACTGGGACAATGGCATAGGATACTTAGGGAGGAAGTGTGGTTGTCATAGTTGTGGAAGCTTATGAACTTATAATCATATTGGTTACTAACCTGTCCCTGAAATGAAGCTAGGGATATCATGAACCATGTGACACTGACTGTAAAGTAAATAGAAATTTTGAGCTCTGTACAAGTGCAGGGAGCAGTGTCAATGCAACCACTAATGCTGGAGAAAAACAGATGGTAGAGGCTAGGTGGGAGAAGGGCTATTGCTGCATGTTGGATAACAGGCAATGATGTTTTGAAGGGTAGAATGGAGAAGATTGTCAGGAGTGCATCAATATAGTCAAGTGTAGTGGTAACAAAGTCATTCATAAATGTATTTAGTAATAAAGTGAACAACTTTTTCATGTTGTTGGAAGGTTTAAAGTAAACAATGAAACCTTTTTTGGAATCACATAAGAAGCAGCTGAATTCATCCTTGTTATCTGGGGCAGTAAAATGTCTGTTAAGGAGCCCCTCTGTGTAGACTCATTCCACTTCCGTTTGGATCATTAGAATGAATCTATGAAGACCAATTGGAAGCCTCAGGGTCAATGTTCCATCACAATCATATGAAAACAATTTTGGCAGAAATGAGGCTTTATTTTCCTAATGTCTTTAAAAGCACATTCACTGCAAATAATGATGGATTTTGTACATTCTGGAATCTAATAAATGTCCAGATCAGTACCTGAGCACGTTTATCTTCAGGCCGGTAACTGACTGAAATTGAACAGAGGTGGTTTCAATTATCTTTTCCTGTGGCTGCCATTGACCTTCTTAGTATTAGGTAACGAAATTGAGAAACTTTCATCTGTGTGCACAATATCACCACAGACATCATCCTACCGATGTCAAGCATCAAGTAATGACTGAGTACATCTTGGACAGTAGTCACATTCTTCATGGAGTTTGCCACTGAAGAGCTGTTATTGAATCAAAAGCTTATTCATTGTCTCATCATCTTAACTGTTTGGAAAAGTTCTCCTGAAACGCAAGTCCCGGTATTGATGGTAACTGAACACCTGTGTAAATTAGCTGATTAAGAAGTGATGGATGGTTTGAACAATATCAAGGTGAACAGTGGCTGCATTAAATAAACACAAACTGAAACATTTATGGTTAGTTTAGTCTTCACTGAACTAATACAATCTCGGAGACAGAAACTTACCTTTAAGACACGGCTTAGGGAAATATCAATGGAGGCTTCTCAACCTATTGAATCTGTACGTTCCCTTTCCAAGAGCCGTCTAGTTAATCCCATTTTCTTTGCTCTTTCCCTAGATCTCTGTCATTTATACTCCCTTACATATTTGGACAATTTCTGATTAGATACCAATTGAATATGTAAGGAGCAGTCGCATTTTAAAGCATTAGATAAAGAAAGTTTTACCAAATTTTATCTACGGTCCTTTAGAAAGTCACCTGAAATTAATGTACTTTTGTGATTAATCCCAACCACTGGAACAGTTTTCTTTATTTCATGATGCACTTTTAATGCTTTGATGTAACAAAACACAAAATGGTTACTGTATCAGTTTTTCAAGTGAAGCAAATCAAAAGATAAAGGTTGAATTTTCATTTGGACTGGCTAAAATTGAACAGCCACCTTTTATGCTTAAAATATTTACAGTTCCTTTTGACGTATTTGGCATAAATTGCAAATAAACTAATGAGTTTTTTTGCATAGATCCTAGGAGCTTCCATACAATTTATCTCAAATTGATGATTGATGACAGATTTCACCTCCCTCCTTTCTCAAGCAATAATGTTACACTTATAATTTTCCTTTTAAATGGAGTCTTCTAAATTTATATTGTTTTGAAAAGTTAAGACTAATTCTCATTACTCAAGAGATCTGTAATTCCCTGAATTTATTAAACCCAATGTTAAAGCCAGAAAACTTGTAGTTTTCTGAAAACAATCTCCTAAATGTCTTGTTTTGGGAAGTTATTTAAGCAATAAAACTGTTCCTTCCCTGTATCAAGAGCATTGCTCATGAATGGGGTGGGGGGTGTTGGCAAAGAAAATGGAGTTATTGGAAGAAAGCTTTAAAATTTAGTGAGAATTATAAAATAAACACAAAGTTTCATCTATGTGCTTTGTAGATTTTCTTCAATGATGAACAACTTTTAATCTGGAAGGAGCCTGTGAGCGCAGTGGACTGAGTAATCTGCACTAGTTCAAAAAAAAACTGCTGCTGTCTTAGATTGTCCAAGTCTGTAACTTTTGACTTCAGTAAACGTGGAATCAGAAAATGCCATTTGCTTCATTCTTCAAATGGACCACATATGGTTTCTCCTATAATGAATTCCACACAATGTGATACATTTCCTGAGATGACTGACTAAGCATAGACACAGTTCTGTTAACGGTTTTACTGACCCCATAAGTAATCCAGTAAAACCCCGGGATACCAGTCTAGTATTACATCCTTCATTATTCAATCCTGACTGACTGTTTTCACCAAATGATATTTCATAGCCCTCAAAATACTGGAGCCAAAATGTTTCATGGAATACTGGTACATTAACGTCTCAATATTACATCATACTCTTCAATCCTGTTAAAAAATACTAGTTTAAAAAAGAGTTCAGTGACACATAATTTCTGAATCTTTTACATACCTGCCAGGGGCATCCATTTTCTTCATATCTCAGTCTGGCTTGAAACTTCAGAATTTTATGGTCTTATCCTTTTGGTGTACAGTAACAGACAGGGTTGTAAATGAAATCCTGCATATGTTCTTTGCTCTTAGAATCTCTTACTCAGTTCAATTTGCAGATCACCGATTCTCTCTTTGATCCGTTCTCTCTTAAGGGGCGGGGGAATATTAGGACAACTTGTCAATTAAATTTATTTTAAAGTAATTTAAAATGCCTGATGGTTTTCTCGGATGCTTTTTGCTTCACAAGGAAGGTGTCCAGAAATTGTATTGCGTTTAGAACTATATTTAGTGCAAAAATTGCAAAATTGGCCAAAAAGCAAGTGTGAAAAAGTGGTTGAAATAAATGAGTGTCAATGATATGTTGTGATGAGGAAATTGTGACTCTGCAATGGGATCTAGATAGACTGAGACCAGGTATAAACATGGAAAATGGAGTTTAAATGGAGATCACATACTTTGGTAAGACAAATCAAAATGCTAATTATTATTTAAGTGCAGGGAGACTGAGTGAAGTTTAGAGGGATCTAGGTAATCCAGTTCATGAATCACAAAATGTTAGCAAGCGGGTCCAGCAAGTACTTAAGAAGGCAAAGAGTTTGTTGGAGTTTATTTTAAAGAATACATTTTTTTATTACATTTGTACAGGGTGCTGGTGAGGGCTCACTTGGACCACAGTGCAAAATCATCAGAATCAGGTTTATTATCACCAGCATGTGTCGTGAAATTTGTTAACTTAGCAGCAGCAGTTCAATGCAATATATAATCTACCAGAGAAAATAATAGTAATAATAATAATAATAATAAATAAACAAGTAAATCAATTATGTATATTGAATAGATTTTTTTAAATGTGCAAAAACAGAAATGCTGTATGTTAAAAAAAAGTGAGGTAGTGTCCAAAGATTCAATGTCCATTTAGGAATCGGATGGCAGAGGGGAAGAAGCTGTTCCTGAATCGCTGAGTGTGTGCCTTCTGGCTTCTGTACCTCCTACCTGATGGTAACAGTGAGAAAATGGTATGCCCTGGGTACTGGAGGTCCTTAATAATGGACGCTGCCTTTCTGAGACACCGCTCCCTAAAGATGTCCTGGGTACCCAAGATGGAGCTGACTAGATTTACAACTTTCTGCAGCTTCATTTGGTCCTGTGCAGTAACCCCTCCATACCAGACAGTGATGCAGCCCGTCAGAATGCTCTCCGCAGTACAACTATAGGTTTTTGAATGTATTTGTTGACATGCCAAATCTCTACAAATTCCTATTAAAGTACAGCTGCTGTCTTGCCTTCTTTATAACTACATTGATATGTTGAGATCAGGTTAGATCTTCAGAGATCTTGACACCCAGGAACTTGAAGCTGTTCACTCTCTCCACTTCTGATCCCTCTATGAGGATTGGAATGTGTTCCTTCGTCTTCATGAAGTCCACAATCAGCTCTTTCATCTTACTGACGTTGAGTGCCAAGTTGCTGATGTGGCACCACTCCACTAGTTGGCATATCTCACTCCTGTACGTCCTCTTGTAACCACCTGAGATTCTACCAGCAATGGATGTATCGTCAGCGAATTTATAGATGGTATTTGAGCTATGCCTAGCTACACAGTCATGGGTATATAGAGAGAGAGCAGTGGGCTAAGCACACACCCCAGAGGTGCACCAGTGTTGATCGTCAGCAAGGAGGATATGTTATCACCAATCCGCACAGATTGTGGTCTTCCAGTTAGGAAGTTTTTTTACCTAAAAATAGTAGCATTGGAAGCAGTCCAATAGTGATTTACCAGTCTAATTCCTGTGATTGAAGACTAGCAAATAGTGACATTATTTGGTACATTCTTGACTGTGGGAAAGCATCAGTCTTACAACTGTAAATAGTTACTCGAGCAATAGGGGGGCTAATTTCTGCACATGAAGCCATGTTAATGATCATATTGCCTCCTCCAGTGCAGCTGAAGTAAAGAATTAGATGGAGCTTTGTCGATTTTGATCATGACCGGGATAAATGTCCTTCATGTCCATCTGAGAAGCCTTGGTTTCATCTCTAATCTGAAGGATGGAAAATTTGGTCATGCAGCACTTCCCCAGTACACCAATGAAGATATTGAAGTTTCAGCTATGAGTTAGAATAGATGAGTTATTTGCCTCTTGACAGTAAAAATCCAAACTTGTATAACTAAAGGGTGGCACTTTAGTGTAGTGAGGTGGCACAGTGGTGTAGTGTTTGGTCTCCGCTCCTGCACCAGCAGGCACAGGAAGGGCTTCTTCCCTGAGGCTGTGACCCTGCTGAACCTCTCATCATAGCACTAAGCAGTATTGCACCCATATTGTACTGTCTCAGTTCTTTTATATTTGTGTGCTGTAGCACTTCTTTTATTCGCAGTTATTTTGGAAATAACACTATTCTTTGCATTTCTGGTCAGATGCTAAATGCATTTCATTGGCTTTGTATCTGTACTGGGCACAATGACAGTAAAGTTGAATCTAATCTAATCTAATCTAATCTAATAACACTATGACAGCACTAGTTGTAAGATCAGAGTTCAATTTCCGATCTGTGAGAAGTTTTCACATTCTCCCCATGACTACGTGGGTTTCCTCTGGGTGCTCTGGTTTCCTCCCACGTTCCAAAGATGTACAGTTAGGGTTAGTGAGTTGTGGGCTTGCTACGTTGGCACTAGAAGCATGGCGACACTTGTGGGCTGCCCATCACAATCCTTGCTGATTAGACGTGACACAAAACTATGCAGTTCATTGTATTTCTCCATGTACATGCGACAAATAAAACAAATGTAATCTTTGAAGTCCCCAACAGATACAACGAAATGTTTAGTTTTCGAGTCCTCTATGCACACAGTGTGGAAACAGTCCATCAGCCCACCACATCCGAGCCAACCTTTACACCTGCCTGCTAATTCTGTTGGCCTGCATAATGAATATACAGTATTCTTCTATGCCTTGCCTATTTAGATGTCTAAATGCCTCCTTTGTTCATTTACCATTGACTTTTAAATACTGCATCCCAGCAAGTGGAATTGTCCTCTGGTCCTTAATGTAGCTTCATTTCTCAGGTATTTTTGACAAGCATGATACTATTGCATTTGTGTTGATACGGTGCTGGGGCCAGAAGTATGTAGAGTTCCTAAACATCCAGCAAGCAATGGGCAGTGTTTTTTTTTTCCAATCAGCAGGAAAGCAAACTTGAAGAAAATTGCACTTGAAAGCCTGGTGATTCCAGTAATAAAGACCTTATCTTTCAAGGCAGTGGATGCTGTCAAGCATCATCTTTAGGAATGACTGGTGACTGGCACCTGGCAACAATGGAGATATTATTAGGTGAGCTGACATATTCTTACAGGCCACAATCACAAGTTGTATCTAAGTTTTTAAACACGTTTCAGAACAGGAAATAAAGATTGGAATATAGATTGTAGATTAAGGTAGAAATTGAAATTCCATAGACTTCTTTTAATACAAGGAATTACTTTAATATTTTACTGAATTTCTAGGCTGATGGATATTTACCGAAGCCTATTAGCCTCAGATTTAGATTATGCAACTTTGTTTACTTCAGTGCTCTTTGAGCACAGTGAAATGTAATAAGCACCATTTCCAGGTCATTTCCTGTCACACTGGACATTTCCTGATATGAATTGTGCTTTCTACTCAAAGTCATTACACTTTCAGAGGCTTACAGGATATGAAACCATGTTGTTCTGAGAGTTTGGACTGGTCTTGGTTACTTTTAAGAACTAATTTCAAAAGACAATGCCAGAATTCACCATTACAAAAATCATGCTGACCTTCATTCCTTTGGCTTCCCCTTTCTCAAGTATGAAAATCCTAAACCACATTCCTTGCTCACCCATGAATTATGGATGAGCCCAGACCTATTCATGACTCTTAATATTGTCCTTGTTATTAAACAAGGGCAACACAGTGGTGCAACTAGTAGAGGTATTGCCTTACACTGCCAGAGACCTAGGTTCATACCTACATTTGGGTGCTGCTTATGTGGAGATTATGTGTCTCTCTTGTGACGGTACCGATTTTTGTTCTGATGGATAGTCACTTCCTGGGTCAGTGGGCCTCTTGTTTATTTTGCAAAGCTCGCTTTCTAAACACAGCAGCTACCACTTGTAAGATCACAAACAACTGTAAGTAAACGTCTAACTAACAGTTGTTTAGCTTCTGGTCATAATCAGGAGTCAGGCCTCAGTTCTTAAAATCTAAATGGAAAGCAGTAATCAGCTTGAAGTTTAAAAACACAGCTTTTCAAACAAGCTCTGTATAAAGCCTCAGATTTGATGGCTTATACTATGAGGCTAATTCCTCAAGAGATGTAGAACAGGACAATGGGTTATTTAGTTTGTCTTGTTTCAAAACAGGCCACACTGACTAAGTTACTTAGTTTAAGGAATTTTGCAGACCAGATGATTAATATCATTCAGCATATTGGATAACTGATATGTTTATCATTGGCAGTTTGATGTACTCAGAGAAGTTAGTTATTACAGCATTAATGATTGAAAGCTGGTAATCATGAATACAAAAAACCTTGTGTAAAAAGAGAATATGCGGAAAGATGGTATGTGTGTGAAGTCACCCAAATTACAAAGGCGTTGTATTAAGATAAAGAGCAGTTCAGGCTTATTAGGACTGGGGCAAGGAGCATCAAGAAACCTGAAAGAAACATGAGGTGAACTAGAATTCATTCCTCTGGCTTCGATTTCTGTGATGGACAATTCATCTGGCTGCATCATTGGCATGACTTTTAGTTTATAGGAATTGTACCTGTGTTTTGGAAAACTTTTGTTTGTTAGAAATGGTTAGTAATTTGGAATGTTTAAGATAGAAATCCTCTGTGAGTTTTATATGTGTTTTAAGAATGTTGTTTAGATTTAAACATGTATCACTAAAAATAAGTGAACTGAGTTTTAAACTACTTTGTTAGCTGGAAGAATCTTCTCCTATGTAGGAAAGGGGGGACCCACTACTAGAATAGTGGATATTAGCAGCTAAACTCGCAGTGGTGAATAAAAAGGAAAGTGAACTAGTCTCTGTAGATTGTGTAGTTACAGTATTTTCTCCCTTTAGTGAGTCTACTCATGACTATTTCTATCCAAAAGGGCTTAATGTCTTCATTTGAGCTTAGAACTTTGCAGTAAGCAAAGCCAATATCTTCACATCTTTGGGTTTTCCAGTTTCCTTCCACATCCCAAAGCTATGTGTGCTGGTTGGTAAATTTGTAATTGTAACTTGCCTCTAGTGTGTGTAGGTTTGGAGTTGAGGAGAACATGAGGAAATTAAAAACTTGGGATTGACGCAGGATTAGAATAAGTGGCTGTTGATGATTGATACAGGTTTACTGGGTCAAAGGGTCTGATTCTATCAACTTCTCACATTCACTATTGATCACCACTATGATAAATATTATGGCTATAATATTAGGTCAGAGACTGTGTATCCAGTGATGAATAACTTACTTCCTGATACCTCAGGTCCTTTCCAGAAATTACAAGGCAGTTCTCGTGTTTGTTGGAAAACTCTCCTCCTTATGAACACAGCTCCAGCAGCTCTCTGAATCTCAGTGCCATCAAGAGCAAGGCAATGCTTGATCTGTACACCATCCACTGCAAGTAATCATGCTCTCCATGGCTTGAGAATAATAGCTGCAGTGTGAATTGGCTACAAAATGCCAGCGTCTTTGAAACCCACAACCATCCCACTAAGTAGGGTGAGAACAGTGGACACCCGGAATTACTGTAATCAGCAGGCTGTATACCTTCCTGATTTGGGAAAAGATTGCCTTCTTTCATTCACGGAGTCAGCATCTTCATCCCACAGCACTGAGGGAATACTTCATTGGATAGATTACAGTGTTGCAAAACATACCTGCTAAAACATCCTAACAAGAACAGTTTGAAAGCAGCAATAGCTACTGGCGTGTTAGTGGATTCCACATATAAATAACAAAGTAAGATACTTGAGCAGATGAAGGTCTGCGAACCTAAATCACTCTTAGCACATTCTAAATTGACACTTAAGTGCTGACATTATCCACATTGTAGTTAAACAATATTTTGAGATATCACACTCTTGGCATGGAGTGGAATAAAACAGAACACACGTAGAGAAAAAAAATGTCAGAGCTACACAAACAGTCAGAATCAATTTTAAAAACCACAGAAAACTATTTAATTTGATACTCATGTGCTTTTGCTTTATCCACCAGTTAGATGTATTGGCTCACACACAGGCTGCTTTATGTAATTCCATTAAGTAAGTTTTGTTTGCTGAAAAATTCTAAGTATAGTACATAGAAGGGTGTCAAATGTAATCACAGATATATTCAAACATTTCCCTTACAATGACAGCCACATTGCTACATCACACCCTTCTTATATACAGTAAAAGTGCAACATTTCCATTTCTAATGCTAGTTGGCTGGTCTGACTGAACCCATGAAATTAAAGCTCAACCAGAGGGACATGGTGCCAGAGCACAGGCACACAAGACTCATTGAAGTCAGTATTTGTACAGCAACATGGAGGATATAACCCGCAGGGTAATCACCATGAAAGAATTGATGCCTGGATATCTGGTATGTAAACATCTGCATTGGCTACAGTATCTCATGTGACATGTCATTAATCAGTCAAACAGGGCTACATTGGCAGTGTCATTGTTATTTAATCATAATATGAATGTAATACATCTGGTGTCATCTGTAATTAAATACCAGGCCAAGGTAAGTACCCAGGATAACTGCCCTTTAAATTGAATTGGAGGAGTGCTGCACGAATGTAACCAACACCTGAACAGCAGGGTAATGAGTCTATTGAAACTATTGTTCAGACTAAGGTGGGAACAAATGTACCAATGTAAGCACATTTGAGATAACAGAAGAGTACTGTGGCAAGTGTAATCACAATTTAAACAGTGAAGTTAATTAACATAATACAATCACGGTTGAGCCAGCACATGCCCAGTGTAAACATTACCGAAATAGTAGTCAAGAATAATTAGTCATAGTCATAGTCATACTTTATTGATCCTGGGAGAAATTGGTTTTCGTTACAGTTGCACCATAAATAATAAATAGTAATAGAACCATAAATAGTTAAATAGTAATATGTAAATTATTTATGCATGAAATAAGTCCAGGACCAGCCTATTGGCTCAGGGTGTCCAACCCTCCAAGGGAGGAGTTGTAAAGTTTGACGGCCACAGGCAGGAATGACTTCCTATGACGCTCTGTGTTGCATCTCAGTAATACAGCATTATTACGAATGTACTGACATAACACAACAGTATGCCCAGTGTAATAACTATTTAAACAGTACGGAATAACTCGATGCAGTTACTATTTAAGTGACAGAACAAAATAATGTATTCAACGTAATTACCATTTAAACCAGTAATAACTTGGATTCTTCTGTAACAACTACTTAGGAGCAACACAAAGAATTAGGCCACAGTAATCACTATTTAAACAGTAGTATGGTGTTAACTGCATTGTATAAAAGCTATGCAATATGAAAAATAAAGGAATGCACTCAGTGTAATATTGTAGGGATTAAGCAGCTGAGGGCATTCACTTCTTAAAAATCAATACAGAGTATTTGGTCTAGTGTAAGCACTGGGTAGGTTTTCACAATAAGGTACCTTTTATAAACAATAAATAGTAGTGCAGATTGAATCTCCCAATATGATCAATATGTAAATAGAAGCAGTGGGGTGGAGATACATGTCGACCAAAGGAGGTGTAAGGCACTCCTTCCCTCCACTAGGCTGCAGGTCACCCTTAGGCCGCACCCCCCCCCAACCCGATCAGGGTCACATGAAGCCAGGGGAACAGGTGATGGATAGTCATATGGGTAGTTGGTGCATACCCTGGTTCTGGTTACGCCTGGCAGACAATCTCTGAAGAGTATTGGTAATGGCTGGAGTCACCTGTGTTTTAATTCCACTGCCCAGAAGAAGGCAATGACAAACCGCTTCTGTACAGCAACTTGCCAAGATCTATCCAGAGATAGATAGACCATAATCACCCACATCATGTGTCAGGGCACATGATGGTGACGACGATGATGAAATGGCAGAACAACGTACATACCTTGTGTATGCACAATTACTTTTTTATTATGATTTCGAAGGAGGCCTTTCTGCCCATTGGGTCTGATTCTTAATCTTATTTCCTTAAAGCCCAACAACATATTTTCTCTCACATTGCTTAACAAACCAACCCCAAACTCCAATGTTGACTTTGCCTTTTACTGACACTAAAAGACCATTTACAGTAGCCAGATGACCTGCAAGAATGCCTTTGAGATGTGGGAGGGAGCTGGCACAGTCACAGATGGAATGTACAATCTGCAGGGAGAACTCTAGGTCAGGATTGAACCCAAATCCCTGGAGTCGCTAAGCAGCAGGTCTATCTGCTGGACCCCGCACAGCCAATTTAAACAGAACAACCAGTGCAGAATGGAACTCCTACTTAAACAGCAAAACAGAGTAACTACTATAACTGCTTAAAGGGTAGAATAGTAACGTGCCCAGTGAAATCAATATTGAAGTAGTATAGATTAACAAGCACTGTATAATCACTCACTATTTAAACAGTTCTTTGGAGTAAGACACCTAGTGTGATTATTATTTAAAATGTACTGCAGAATAACTTGCCACGTGTGATCACTATATAAATAAAAGTTCAAAGTATCATGGTGAGTGTAATAAATATATAAACATAAATAGAGAGCAAAAGAACCCATGTAACCATTACTGAAGCAACAAAAGAGAGTATCTTTCCCAGTACAATAACAAATTCAGGAATACGGAATAATGTACCCTGCAAAATCACCATTTATAGAGCAGTACCAATTAATCTGGCGATTGTAGTCACTATTTAAACAGTACTCCATTGTAAACAGCCCAGAGTATTTACCATAGAAACAGAAAAAGAGTGACATGAACAGTGTAATCACTATATCAACAGAAGAATATTAGAATAGAACTCCAGTGTAATCATCAGTTAAGCAGTTACACAGTGTAATGTGCCCAATGTGACACTATTTAAACAGTGTAAGCATTAAAATCTCCAGTTAAATAGCAGAAGAGAATAATGTGTCCAGAGGAATCACTATCAAAAGACATAATAGTTTGCCCAGATTTATCATTGCTTGAATGGTATAAATTATCTGCTTAGCGTGATCACCATTTAAATGGCAAAATATGGTGTGGCAAAAGAGATGTGCCCTGCCTAAATGGAATTTGAACAGTTGCAGAGACTACTGTGCTCAAGGAAATCATTATTTAAACAGCAGAATAGAATAACGTACCCAGTGTGTATTCACCGGGTAAGCAATAGCAAAGAAATACATGACCATTCTAATCAATATTTAAATAACAGTGTGCTCAGCGTAATCAAACTTCAAAGCGATATTGAAAATAACATAGCTAGTGTAAACATGCCTTAACTCACAATGCCCAGTGCATTTGCTATTTATATGACAGAACATGTTGCCCAGTGTGATCACTTCTTAGATACTGTGCCGAATGCACGGACTATTTAAACTCCTCTGCACACTGATATGTCCATTGTAATTATGATTCAAACAACAGAACAGAGGAATGTGTCCAGCGTAATTACATACCCAGTATAATCACTATTTAAACAACAGTGCAGAATAACCTGACCAATGTAATCACAATTTAAACAGCTGTATAGGGTGAAGTGTCCAGTTTAATCATATCCAACCACTGTAGAGACTAATGCGCCAAAGTAATTACCATTTAAATGGCAGAACAGAGTAAATGGCCGAGTGAAATCATGATTTAAATAACTATATAGACTAATGTACCAACTATATATACTACTTAAATAGCTGAACAGTATAACATGCCCAGAGCAATCGCTGTTTCCACTAGCATCACTACTTATGTGGTAGAACTGAGCTGGGAGCCCAGTATAACACTACATGAACAGCAATATAAAGTCATCACAACTTAAGTGGAAAAACAAAATGTGAGACTGCAGCTGATGGACTCTAGAACATAAACAGAACACCAGAAGAACTCATTGGATCAAGCAGCACCTGAGGAGGCATATGGTGTATGTTGACATTCCAGCCTGGCCCAGTGTATTCACAATTATGACAGAACAAAATAGTGTGCCTTTCATAATCAAAGTTTAATCTTACAAGCTATTGTATCCGGTGTAATCAATATTTAAAATGCAGTATAGATAAATGTGGATATGCTATCTCAGTTTAAATAGCTTTACAATCAAAAGTGCCAGTTGGATGCACTAATTAATTCTCAGAACTGAGTCACTGGTCCAGTGTTGTCGCAGCTTAAAGAGTAGCACAGAGGAACTGCCCAATGTAATTACAGTTTAAATAGCAGAATAGATTAGCAAGACCAGTGTAATGATCAATCGAGCAGGTATATAGAATAATGAGCTGTGTGTAATCACTATTTAAACAGCTCGAAGAAGTAATGTGCTGATGCAATCACTACTTAAGCAGTCATGTTATTCTACACACACACTATAAACACTATTTAAGTGGCAGAATAGAAGAATGTGTTGAGTATCAACTCCAGGTAGATGCGCAAAATTATGTACCCTGTGTAATGCTATTTAGTTGTGTGGATTAACAGGGTCAGTGTAACCATGCTTTGAATAGCAGCAAAATTTAATGTGTCCAGTATTATTACCAGTTAAAAAGCTGGACTATTATGTTAAGTCAAATCAATTTGATAGGCAATACATTCACTATTGCTACATCAGAACCGAGTACATGCTCAGTCTAATCACCATGTGCACATCAGTACAGTGTAACATGTCCATTGGAATCACCTGTTAAACAGCTGTATAGTCACTATTTTTTGCAGGAATGTGGTATACCGTGCCCAGTGCAAAATTATTCAAACAACTGTTCAGAATATTGTGCCCAGTGTATCATTATGATGGTCGGACAGACTAACGTGGCAAGTCTAATCATTTGTTAATTAGAACTATGTTGTGATGTGCCCAGTGTTTTCACTAAACAGTAAGAGTGTGTAATCTGCCCATTGGAGTCATTTTCTACATTAGTATTAAATACCGGTGTGGAGAAGTAGGTATTAATCATCAAATTGTATAGCATGGAAATAGGCCATTCTGCTCAACATATCCGTGCCAATCAGTGGGCTCTCCTCCATATCAATTCATACAAAACTCTTCCATATTAATCCCATCCCCCAGTAGACCATAACCGTTGATACCTAAGCAATTCAAATGTTCATCTAAATACTTCCTAAATCCTGTTAACTACCCAGTTTCAACCAATGCTTGAGGAAGTGCATTCCAGATACTTATCATTCTCTACGGGAAGAAGCTCCCCCTCATATCCTCTTCAAACCTTTACCCCCTTACCTCCTCCAGTGCTATCACATTCTTCCTATAGGGAGGTGACTAGAAATGCATGCACTACTCCAGATGATGTCTGACTAAAGTTTAATAAAATTGGACATCACCTCCCTACTTCTGTATTCATTTTACTAATGAAGGTCTACCTAACCACATTATCTACCTGCATTGCCATCTTCAAGGTCCTGCTGTTTCTCAATATTCCCTAAGACCCTACCATTCATGGTGTATGTTCCAGCCTAATCAGCACTCCTAAAATTTATCAGTCCACACTTGATAGGAGAAGACAGGAACATCGACTTCTCTAACTTCCGCTAATGCCCCACTTCCCCCTCGTACCCCATCTGCTACTTATTTTTATACACACATTCTTTCTCTCACTCTCATTTTTCTCCCTCTGTCCCTCTGAATATACCCCTTGCCCATCCTCTGGGTCCCCCCCCCCTTTGTCTTTCTTCCCGGACCTCCTGTCCCATGATCCTCTCGTATCCCTTTTGCCTATCACCTGTCCAGCTCTTGGCTCCATCCCTCCCCCTCCTGTCTTCTCCTATCATTTTGGATCTCCCCCTTCCCCCTCCCACTTTCAAATTTCTTACTAACTCTTTCTTCAGTTAGTCCTGACGAAGGGTCTCGGCCTGAAACGTCGACTGCACCTCTTCCTAGAGATGCTGCCTGGCCTGCTGCGTTCACCAACAACTTTTATGTGTGTTGCTTGAATTTCCAGCATCTGCAGAATTCCTGTTGTTTCAGACCACACTTGTCTGGATTGAACTCTATCTGCCATTTTCAGCCCATGTCATCAACATGAATATCTCTCTACAGCCTAAGACTACCTACTAAACTTCCAAACTATCAACAGCTTTGGGTCATCAGTGAACTTCCTGAACATGTCTACCAAATACACCTCCAAGTCATTTGCAAATATTATAAACTGCAAGGGTCCTAGCATTAATTCTTATGAGACACCTGTAGTAATGGGCTTCAATTGGGAAAAAACAACTCTCTACCCCAACCCGGTGAAACCCATTGCCAAGCCAATTCTGGATCCAGTTTGGCAACTTGCCTTGGATCTCATGGGTCCTAACCTGTTGAAGCAGTCTCACACATGGGATCTTGTCATGTAAATCCTCTTCATTGATACACCTTTCTACCTCTTCAAAGAATTCAATCAAATTGGTCATGTGCAACTCAGCAAAGCAGAGTTATGTGCCGCAGACTGATCTCTGCTTAAGGGGTAGGACAAAATTGACGGGTCAGTGTATTATTTAAGTAACAGTACAACATAAGGAAAGTAATGTAATTTCAGCTGACAAAGCAGGTATACATAACATGATTATTATAATTCCAGCCTAGACAGAAGTAGTAATGAGTGTGCCCAGACCAATCGCTATCTAAAGCACCGTATGGCCTAATGTACCTCATAGTATTATTTAATTAACAGCTTTGGATAATGTGCCCCATAACTCCTTAAATGACACAACAAGTTATCTTGCACAGAGTAATCACTATTGAAACAAAAGAACAGAGTAACATGTCTGGTGCAATCACTATTTAGAAAGCCTGGCAGAGTAACGTGCAAAATGCAGTTAGTATTTGATGCCACACAGAGTGTTGCCCAGTCTAATCCCCATTTAAACTGCACAACAGAGTTACATTTGAATCAGAATGTAGGTTAATGTGCCCAGAGTAATCCCAATTTAAATAGCAGTACGGAATAATTTGCCCAGAGTAATCACTTAATAAATTAATGGTAGAAAAGAATAACAAGCCCAATGCAATCGTAATTTGGAAAGCTGCACTGATTGATAAGCCCAGTGTAATCATGATTTAAATATCATTTCAGAATAATGTGCCCACTGTAATCACTATTTAAACAGCAATTTGGTTTAAATGCCAATATAATAACTGTTTAAGCAGCAATAGAGATTAACGTACCGAGTGTTATCACTACTTAATCAGCAGAACAGAGAGCTGTGCCCAGTCTAATGACTACTTAAGCAGTAGCACAGAGAAAACTGCCCAGTGTAATAGCTGTTTAACTGGCAGAGTGAAGTTACATTCTCACTGTTTCATTACATGAAGTATAGTATAGATTAGTGCTGAATGCTATTTTAAAGCTGTGCAGAGTAATGTGCCAGTATAGTCACTAGTTACATGACAGAACAGAGTAGCACACTGAGTGTAATCATGAATTAGACAGCAATACAGAGTAACACTGCCCAATTATTTAAACAGCAGAGTAATTCAGCATGCCTGGTGTGATTTATCATCTAAAGAATGTTAAAGATTAATGACTCCAGTCTCATTTTAAAAAGCTGCATAATGAGCATTCATTATAAAACATATAGGAACAGAATTAGGCCATTTGGCCCATTGAATCTGCTCCACCATTTCACCATGGCTGATCCAATTTTTCTCTGAGCCCCAACCTCCTGCCTCCTCCCCATACCCCTTCCTACCCTGACCAGTGAAGAATCTATTAATCTCTGCCTGAAATATACATACAGACTTGGCCTCTGCAGCTGCCTGTGGCAAAGAATTCCACAGATTCACCATTCTCTGGCTAAAGAAATTTCTCCTCATTTCTGTTTCAAAAGGACATCCCTCTATTCTGAGGTTATGCCCTCCGGTCTTAGACTCTTCCCACTACAGGAAACATCCTCTCCACTTCCACTCTATCAAGACCTTTCACTATTCGATAGCTTCAATGAGGTCACCCCTCATTCTTCTGAACTCTAGTGAATACAGGGTCAGAGCCATCAGATCCTCTTTATATGACAAGCCATTGAATCCTGGACTTATTTAATGAGTAATACAAAGTAAACAACCCAGTGTAATCACAACTAAACATCAACAGAGGAAACTGACTGGTGTAATCACTACTTAAGCACTATGAGAAAGCAACTTGTCCAGTACATTTACTGTTGAAAAACTGTTCAGACTGAGGTACTGTAATTACAACCTAAGGATTGGAACAGAGTAACATGTCCAGTGTAACCATAATCTAAATAGCTGTATAGACTAATATTCCAGTATAATCATTATTTAATGGATGTATTGATTAATATATCTGTTCTAAATCACTTTTTAAATACAATGTAACACTATTTAAGTAGGTATGCAAATTATTGCACCCTATCTAATCACGATTTAAACAGTTTTACAGACTAAGGTGCATGGTTTAATAACCTGACTCACTTATCTGCTATTTAAAGCAGAAATGTGCATTTTGCTGCTGCTATGACCTAACAAGAACCTTATGCAAGCTTATAATAACTGAACAGTGTTTGAACTGGCTAACATTAGAAATAAATCATGAAATTTTTAATTGCTGACTGCAGGGTTACCTTTAGTTGTTTGCCCTGAGATTCCTTTGTTGATGTATTCCGTTCACTTTCTATGGGTATTGAATCTGCATATGCATAAATGCCCCAAGACCATTAAACTTTAACCAAACTGCATATGAGGACAGGAATTTATCATCAAATGTTGGAACACCAAAGAAGGCTATTGGGATCATTTGTCCGAATCAGAATCAGAATCAGGTTTAATATCATCAGCGTAGGTCATGAAATTTGTAAATTTAGCAGCAGCATTGCAATGCGATTCATGATAATATAGAAAATATAAGTAAATCAGTTACAGTAAGTATTTATATGTACTGTACATTAGATAGTTAAATTAAAAATAGTGCAAAAACAGAAATAATAAAAAGGAAGTGAGGTATTGTTCATGGGTTCAATGTCCATTAAGAAATTGGATGGCAGAGGGGAAGAAGCTGTTCCTGAATCGCTGAGTGTGTGCCTTCAGGCTTCTGTACCTGATGGTAACAATGAGAAGAGGGCATGTCCTGGGTGGTGTGGCTCCTTAATAATGGATGCCAGCTTTCTGATGCACCTCTCCTTGAAGGTGTCTTGGATACTACCCAAGATGGAGCTGACTGACTAATTTTACAACTTTCTGTAACTTCTTTCAAACCTGTGCAGTAGTGCCCCCCCCCCGCCCCGATACCAGACAGTGATGCAATCTGTCAGAATGCTCTCCACGGTACATTTGTAGAAGTCTTCGAGTGTTTTAGATGACAAACCAAATCTCCTCAGACTCCTGATGAAATATAGCTGCTGTCTTGCCTTCTTTACAGCTGAATCCATAAGTTGTAACCAGGTTAGATTGCCAGAGATCTTGACGCCAAGGCACTTGAAATTGCTCACTCTCTCCACTTCTGATTCCTCTATGAGGACCGGTTCATCTTTCACCGCCCTACTGTTTCTGAAGTCCACAATCAGCTCCTCAGTGTTACTGACACTGTTGCTGTGACACCACTCAACTAGCTGGTATATCTCACTCCTGTACACCCGCTTGTCTCCATCTGAAATTCTGCCAACAACAGTTGCATCATCAGCAAATTTATAGATGGCATTTGAGCTATACCTAGCCATACAGTCATGTGTAGAGAGAGTAGAGCAGTCGGCTAAGCACACATCCCTGAGGTGTGCCAGTGTTGATCGTCAGTGAGGAGGAGATATTATTAGCAGTCCGCATAGATTGTGGCCTTCCAATTAGGAAGATGAGGATCCAATTGCAGAGAGAGATACAGAGTCCCAGGTGCTGTAGCATATTGATCAAGATTATAGAAATGATGGTCTTAAACGCTGAGCTATAGTCACCAAACAGCATCCTGACGTAGGTATTAGCATTGTCCAGGTGATCTAAGGCCATGTGACGAGCCATTGAGATTGCATCTGCCGTAGACCTATTGCACCAATAGGAAAATTGCAGTGGGTTCAGGTCCTTGCTGAGACAAGAGTTCATTCTAGCTATGACCAACCTTTCAAAGCATTTCATCACCATAGATGTGAATGTTACAGAATGATAGTCCTTAAGCCAGCTTACACTACTCCTCTTAGGCACTGGTATGATTGTTGCCCTTTTGAAGCAGGTGGGAACTTTTGACCATAGCAGTGAGAAGTTGAAAATGTCCATGAATATTCCTGCCATTTGTTTGGCACAAGTTTTCAGAGCTTTACCAGGTACTCCATCGGGGCCTGACACTTTGAGAGTGTGTTCACCCCCTGAAGGAGAGCCTAACATTGGTCTCCAAGACAGAGATCATAGGGTCACCGGGTGCAACAGGGGTCCTCACAGCTGTAGTTATATTCTTCCTCTCAAAGCAGGCATAGAAGGCATTGAGCTCATCTGGTAGTGAAGCATTGTTGCCATTCATGCTACTGGGTTTCACTTCGTAGTAATGTCCTACAAACCATGCCAGAGTTGATGTGCATCTGATGTTGTTTCCAACCTCACTCGGAATTGTCTCTTTGCTCATGAAATAGCCCTCTGCAAGTCACACTTGGTTTTCTTGTACAGACCTGGGTTGCCAGACTTAAATGCTACAGATCCAGCCCTCAGCAGGCGATGTACCTCCTGGTTCATCCACAGCTTTTGGTTTGGGAATGTACAGCAAGTTTTTGTAGGCACACTCTCATCCACACAGGCTTTAATGAAATCAGTAACAACTGTGGCATACTCGAAGATGAATCCCTGTATACCGTGCAGTCCACCGATTCAAAGCAGTCCTGTAAGCACTCCTGTGCCTCCCTTGTCCATACCTTCTTCGTCCTCACTGCTGGTGCTGTGGACTTCAGTCTCTGCCTATACTCAGGGTACACCCAGCTGATCAGACTTTCCAAAGTGTGGCGTGGAATAGCACAGTAAGCACTCTTGGTGATGGTGTAACAGTGGTCCAGTGTGTTGTTTCCTCTGATACTATAAGTGATTTGTCGATGATAATTATTCAGTGACTTTTTCAAGCTGGCCTAGTTAAAATCCCCCAGAATGATGATGAAGGCATCAGGGTGTGCTGCTTTGTGCATGTTGATCACATTGCTCAGATCATCTAGAGCCTGCTTGACTTTGGCCTGAGGCGGAATGTACACCGCTACCAAAATGATTTCTGAAATTTCCCATGACAGGTAAAATGAAGGACACTTCACTGCGAGATATTGCAGGTCTGGTGAGCAGAACTGGGACAACAGTGACAGTATGTGCACCAAAAGGAGTTGATCATGAGGCATACATCTCCACCTCTGCCCTTGAGGGACTCAACAGTCCTATCCTGATGGTGCATACTTAGTTCCATTTCCTTGTTTTTACTGCACAACCCAATTTCCCTATGAATATTTATTTTTATTCCCTTTTGTAAGTTATCATGAAATTTGTTCTACCAACCCTTTCAGGTCAGAACCAGTTTTGTGAAACGTATTTCTTTTCAAAACCACCAGTGTTTTCACTAATCTATGCTGTTGTGATCTTGAACTTAATAATTTACCTGCATTGCACTTTTTTGGTAACTTTTACATTCTATTCTTCATGTTATTCTTTTACCTCATACTAGTTCAATGAGCTTTGTAATGAATGGATCTGTATAAACAATACCAAGACAAGCGATTGATGGTGTCTTTCTACATGTGATAATAATATACCAGTATACATACAACTAGCAATACCACTAGCAATACTAACACCAAAACACCAATAACAACACCAACAGCAATACCAATACCAATACCATTACCAACACCAAAAACAATACCAATACCAATACCAACACCAACACCAATACCAATAGCAATACTAATCAATACTGACATCAATACCAACACAAATATCAATACCAACAACAGTACCACTACCAATACCTAAACCAATACCAATAGCAATACTACGATTACCAATATGAATACCAGCATCAATACCAATACCAATACCAACCCCAGTACCACTACCAACCGCAATCCCAATACCAATACCTATAGCAACATCAATACCATGATCAGTAGTGATCACTTCTAATCCATTACTTTGGGTTTCTGACCTATCTGCTTCTGGAAACAATTTCTTCTTATTTTACCAAAGTCAAGGCAATGAACACCTCTGCCAAATCTTTTTGTTACCTTCTCTGTTCTTATTACAAGATCTCCAGTTTCTCTGGTTTCCCCATATAAATGGAGTCCATTGTCCTTGGTATCGTTATTCTCCATGACTTTGTTTTTCTTCTTAAATGTGCAAGACTGAATGTAGTATAGCTTAGGCTTTATATTTTATATTTACCTTGCTCTCATACCTTAAAGATTAAGTGGGGTATCCTGTGTACTTTGTTGAGCATCTTTGTGGTTCAGGACTTGAACTATAGGGCTAGTAATCCAGAGGCCTTGACCAATTATCCAGAGATCTGGATTCAAACCCCTTCCTATCAGCTGTGGAATTTAAATACAATTAATAATCTGAACTATAAAAAAATGCAATAATTAATAATGATAATCACAGAACTATGGGTTATTCTCAGGAGAAAACCTACTACCCTTTCTTAGTCTGATCTGTCCTATAAACAACTCCATATCCACCAATGTAGTTTATTATCATATGACAGGGTTAGCTAAGAACTAACTAAGGTCAGTCAGGAATGGCCAATAAATGTTTGCCCTGCAGGATCATCTAGCTCTTAAAAAAAGTCCATTACGGAAAACACAATCTCCTTATCATGTCTTAATTTAATGAAAGGACAGATCAGGAGGCCTGACTTCCTTCTTTGGAGAATTTCATTGAATCAGCCTCTGTCTTTCCTCCTTTTTCCTCCTCTTCAGCAATGCACAAATTAACATAATTATTGCACTTAATCATTTGTCACTGTGGAATGACCTTGACTACCATATCTATTGGTTTACTATTCTCTTCCATCTTCATAACCGGATTGCATTAGCAGCCTCTGCTCCTCTTCCAAAGAATTTTACCTTTAGACTGTGCCCAGGTGAAGTTTAATATTGAAAAAAAATTAATTGAATTCTACTCCAAAGTAGTTTGAATAAATCACACAACAGCAATATTCCCTGGAAACTGAGTATGCGTCTTCTTTGTCAGAGTCTTGATATCACTACAGAGTTTTCATTAAAGCATTTCATAATAGAGTCTAGTAGTAAGAAGTTGAAGTCTCAATCAAGACAAGAGGCTCACCTTTCAGACTCATGAAGATAAATTCCTTCACTCTAAGTAAAGGAAATCTTTGCAATTTTCTACCTGAGAAGGATGTTGTCTCTGTCATTTAGGATATACATAACTAAAATTAATAGTATATCTGGAGGTAGTGTGGGCAGTGGGGCTGAGGTGGAAGTTCTGCCATGGTCATGGTGGATACACTTTCTGACATTATGGCTTTTTCTTTATTGAGGCTGTACCTGGCTAAAAATGGGAAGAAAGTATGTCCAGTTCTAAGGAGTTACCTATGTTTTTATTTTGCAGGAGGGAATTTCCCAGTCAGAAGCATGTTAATGTACCAGGATCACATATTCACATGTAAGGATGTGCCTCACTGCTCTGCTCCCTCTCCACTCATTACTATGTGGCTCGGCGTAACTCAATTGCCATCCACAAATTCACTGATGACACCACTGTTGTTGAAAGAATTTCAAATGGCAATGAAGAGATGTACAGGAGAAAAATAGACTAGTTGGTTAATTGGAGTCACAATAACAATCCTGCACTCAGTGTCAGCAAGACCGAAGAACTGATTGTGGACTTCAGGCAGGAGATGCTGAGAGCACATGCACCAGTCCTCCTTGATGGGTCAGCAGTGGAAAGGGTGGTCATTTTCAACTTCAGAAGTTCAACATCTCAGAGGATCTATTTGGGTCCAACATATTGATGAAAGCATGATGAAAACACACCAGTGGTTATGTTTCATGAGGAGTCTGAGGAGATTTGGTATCTTGTCAAAGATTCTAGCAAATTTCTACAGATATGATGTGGAAAGCATTCTGAATGGTGGTATCACCATCTCGTATGAAGGCACTAATGCACAGTGTCATAAGAGGCTACAAAGGGCTGTAGATTCAGCCAGCTCCAATATGGGCACAAACCTCCCCACCACTGAGGACATCTTCAAAGGGCATTGCCTCAAGAAGGCAGCATCCATCTTGAAAGTTCCTCACCATCCAGGACATGCTCTTTTCTCATTAATATAATCAGGGAGGAGGTATAGGAGTCTGAAATCCTACACTCAATTTTTTAGTAAAATTTTTTTCACCCTCTGCCATCAGTCAAGTCAAGTCAAGTCACTTTTTATTGTTATTTCAACCATAACTGCTGGTACAGAACATAATAAAAATGAGACAATGTTTTCCAGGACCATGGTGCTACGTGAAACGATAAAAAAACTACACTGAACTACGTAAGAAAAAACACAAAAACTACACTAGACTACAGACCTATCCAGGACTGCATAAAGTGCACAAAACAGTGCACGCACTACAATAAATAATAATAAATAATAGACAAGACAGTAGGCACAGTAGAGGGTATAATAGTTTGGTGTCAAGCCAGGCTCTGGGTATTGATGAGTCTGATGGCTTGTGGGAAGAAACTGTTACATAGTCTGGTCGTGAGAGTCTGAATGCTTCGGTGCCTTTTTCCAGATGCCAGGAGGGAGAAGAGTTTATATGAGGGGTGCGTGCAGTCCTTCATAATGCTGTTTGCTTTGCGGATGCAGTGTGTGGTGTAAACGTCTGTGATGGCGGGAAGAGAGACCCCGATGATCTTCTCAGCTGACCTCACTATCCGCTGCAGGGTCTTGCGATCCGAGATGGTGCAATTTCAGAACTAGGCAGTGATGCAGCTGCTCAGGATGACCATAAAACCATAAGACCATAAGGCAAAGGAGCAGAAGTCAGCTATTCGGCCCATCGAGTCTGCTCTGCCATTTTATCATGAGCTGATCCATTCTCCCATTTAGTCCCACTCCCCCGTCTTCTCACCATAACCTTTGATGTTCTGGCTACTCAGATACCTATCAATCTCTGCCTTAAATACACTCAATGACTTGCCCTCCACTGCCGCCTGTGGCAACAAACTCCATAGATTCACCACCCTCTGGCTAAAAAAATTTCTTCGCATCTCTGTTCTGAATAGGCGCCCTTCAATCCTTAAAGTCATGCCCTCTCATACTAGACTCCCCCATCATGGGAAACAACTTTGCCACATCCACTCTGTCCATGCCTTCCAACATTCGAAATGTTTCTATGAGGTCCCCCTTCATTCTTCCAAACTCCAAGGAATACAGTCCAAGAGCGGACAAACGTTCCTCATATGTTAACCTCTCATTCCCGGAATCATTCTAGTGAATCTTCTCTGTATCCTCTCCAACGTCAGCACATCCTTTCTTAAATAAGGAGACCAAAACTGCCCAAGGTACTCCAAGTGAGGTCTCGCCAGTGCCTTATACAGCCTCAACATCGCATCCCTGCTCCTATACTCTATTCCTTTAGAAATGAATGCCAACATTGCATTCGCCTTCTTCACCACCGACTCAACCTGGAGGTTAGCCTTAAGGGTATCCTATACAAGGACTCCCAAGTTCCGTTGCATCTCAGAACTTTGAATTCTCTCCCCATTTAAATAGTAGTCTGCCCGTTTATTTCTCTCAATACAACCTCTGTAGAATGTGGTGAAGATGGGGGGTGGGAGATAGACATTTCTCAGCCTTTGCAGAAAGTAGAGATGCTGCTGGGCTTTCTTTGCTATGGAGCTGGTGTTGAGGGACCAGGTGAGATTCTCCGCCAGATGAACACCAAGAAATTTGGTGCTCTTAGATTTCTGATTGGCCCATGAACTCCTGAACACTATCTCGCTAACAAGAGAAAATCTGTAGATGCTGGAAATCCAAGCAATACACACAAAGTGCTGGAGGAACTCAGCAGGCCATGCAGCATCTATCAAAAAGAGTAGAGTTGACATTTTGGGCCGAGACCCTTCGGCGGGGATATCTCACAATTCTTCTTTTGCTCTACTTATTTATTTTTATTATTGTGTCTTAAAGTAATTTGTTATGCCTGCACTATGTTGTCACAAAACAAAAACAAAATCACCACTTATGTCAGTGACAGTAAATCTGATTCTGATTTTGCTTCTTCCCATTCTGGTATTGGAGAGACTTCTGTATCACATCCAGGTGTTGAGCTTTACTTTTCAACATGATCCTGTGTGGAAGCTGTCAGTTTTGAAACAAGCAAAGGGCAATCTGGTCTTCTTAGCTTTAGATCACTTGATCTTTTTCTTTTTACACTATTACAATTGGGCCCTTAGAGATCTTGGAGGAGCTGAGAGGGAAATATGAAGCTATAACAAACAAGTT
This sequence comes from Mobula birostris, assembly GCF_030028105.1. Lineage (NCBI taxonomy): Eukaryota > Metazoa > Chordata > Chondrichthyes > Myliobatiformes > Myliobatidae > Mobula > Mobula birostris. Next base: position 72,599,070 of record NC_092377.1, on the reverse strand, counting down.
ACCACTCGAGGGCGCCATTTGCTAATGGATAAGCACATTGCACGTGGGTCCCTGTACCAGCATCAGTACAGGGGAACTCAAGGTAAGTCCTGACTCCAAGCTCTATCTTTCAAACTCAGATCAAGTAGCTCAATCTATTGTTTCGGAGTTAATAGAAGACAGTGAAGTACTGTAATCATAAACAATATACAAATGAGACAAATGTGCGTTATAGAAGACATAATAGTCCAGGGGTCCCCAACCTTTTTTGCACAGTGGACTGGTTTAATATTGACAATATTCTTGTGAACTGGCTGACCGGCGGCGGGGTGGGGGGGGGGGTGTTCAAGTAGGGTTGCCAACTTTCTCACTCCCAAATAAGGGACAAAAGTAGCAGTCAAATACAGGACACTTGTGTTTATCCTGACCATGAAGCCTTGCGTGGGCACCTGTGTGTGCAGGCATGACGTGCGTGTGCATGTACGTGCCGTTTTTTTCTACAAATCAGTTTTGGCTTAGTCTTCCCGTTCTGTTAAGTGAAACTACACTGTACATACATTATTTCTACTTTATATAGGCTGTGTATTTATCATATCATTCCTGCTTTTACTATATGCTAGAGTTATTTTAGGTTGTATGTGTTATTTGGTATGATTTGGTAGGTTATTTCAAGTTCAACAGTGCGTGACAGGGAAAAAGGAAAGGTGCAGCTGACTCATAACGTTCCATATTGCCAAATCATATCGTTTCCTCGTCTCCCAGTAGCACATGCTTTGCGGCCTGGTACCGGTCCACGGCCCGGTGGTTGGGGATCACTGTGACAGTCAATGTGCCTGAAAGAGTGGAGGTGAATTCAAAAGAAATAATTGAAGGTATACTGTATCTCAGTATTGGTAAATGGCAGTTTATCTTTCACTTAGGACATTTTATTGGATGCACTGGTGAAAGCAGCCAGGGAATCAGTCTGACTGAAGTTCTAGAGCAGTTGTTGAGTGAATAAAATGAACATTAAAAAAAACTAAATTAAGGGTCTGTTTGATGCTTAATCTCCCATCAGTGTTTGGATCCTTAGTTGCCTCTCCCTTCAATTTCTGCCAAACATATTAAGGGAATAATGGAGCATTTTGAAAATAATAGTATGGTTTGTCAGAGTTAACGTGGCTATAGTATAAATTACATTCGGCAAATCTGCTACAGGCTTTTGTGGCTCTGAGTAACAGAATAGGTAAAATGTAAACAGTATATTTGTTAGCAGTATATTTGGCATATTTGCAGTAGCTGCAAGTTTTTTATAAATTTACTGGCTTAGTTAGACTTTTAAGAACTTGTTGATAAAGCACTCACAAAAGGTTATTAAACATAATTAGAGCATAGGGGAATAGGGCAGGGTGTCATAGCCGGATGGATCAAGTGCTAGCTAATGATCAGAAAGCAAGGAGAGGAAAATTTAATCATTTTCAGGTTGGAACGATCTAACTAGTTGTGTACCTGACAAAGAACCAGTATTGGGGCCATAGTCACAAATTATATCATAATTTGGATAAGGGAATCAAGAGTAATTTATCTATGTTTGCTGATGCTACAAAATAGTGTTATAGCCTATTGTAAAGAAGATTCAAAATGGCTTTAGGGGGATAGAGACAGTCTAAATGAATGTCAGATGGAATATAATGTGGAAAATTGTGGGATTACCTGCTTTGACAGAGAAAAAAACACAGGTAAGTGGAAGTTTTTATGTAATAGAACTGTGCTCAGTTCTGATCGCTTCCCTACAGGAAGAACGTGGAAGCCATAGAAAGGGTGCGGAGGAGATTTACAAGGATGTTGCCTGGATTGAGGAGCATGCCTTATGAAAACAGGTTGAGTGAACTTGGCCTTTGCTCCTTGGAGTGACAAAGGATGAAAGGTGACCTGATAGGAGTGTATAAGATAATGAGAGTTATTGATCCTGTGGATAGTCAAATGTTTTTTCCCAGGGCTGAAATGAGAGGGCACAGGTTTAAGGTGCTGGGGAGTAGGAACAGAGGAGATGTCGGGGGTAAGTTTTTTACTCAGAGAGTGGTGAGTGCGTGGAATGGGCTGCCGGCAACGGTGGTGGAGGCGGATACGACAGGGTCTTTTAAGAGACTTTTGGATAGGTCATGGAGCTTAGAAAAATAGAGGGCTATGGGTAATCCTAGTAATTTCTAAGGTAGGAACATGTTCGGCATAAGCTTGTGGGCTAAAGGGCCTGTATTGTGCTGTAGGGTTTCTATGTTTCTAGAAAGAGATTGAAATGTGTTGCTGCTCAGATTATCCTGGGTCACGTTGCACATCAGCCTATGAGTATCAATGTATAGATACCAACAGGACGGCAAGCAATAAGATGGTCTTCATTGCAAAAACATTTGAGTAACACAATAAAGTGAATTGTTAAAGCTGCATCTGGAGCATTGTCTATCGTCTGGTCATCCTATCTATGGAGAGATCTACTTGTGACAGAGGGAAGTCAATGGTGGCTCATCAGCCTGAATGCTGGGATTTACAATGGGGGGGGGGGGGAGTGGTTCCTGATAGGAGAGACTAACCAGATTTGCTAAGTCTAGAAGAAGAGGTGGTGATCTCACTGAAGCATACAGAATTCTGCACAGGCTAGGTTCAGGAACGTAGGGGTGTCTAGAACAAAAGGCCACTGTCCCAAAATGAGAGTCAATCATTCAGGACTGAGATAAGAAGTTTTGCGCAGAGTCACTGATAATGACTCAGTTGGTTAAAAGGTTGACACAACATTGTGGGCTGAAGGGTATGTTCTATGTACCAGAGAAAGATTGATAGATTTTGGGCATTGAGGGAATCATACTGTTTTTCTGATGTTCTTAGGAGGAATGGAGGTGAAAGACCAGCAGTGAAACTGAATTGTGGCCTCAGGCACGAGGATCGGAACAGCCTACCCCTGCTTCTGTACCTCATGTTCTTACACAACAGGCAAGTGATGTCATCCATCTTGAGCACATTTTACTCCTGTTTAGGGTTTAACTCTTCTGATTAAGGCTCAAGAAATTATTTTGATTAAATGAAAAGTTAATTTATTGAGTCAGCCTGGAAATTGTTATCGAGAAACTACTGACAGGTTAACTAAGAACTACTTCTGATTTATTTTGGCAGTTATAAAGAAAGCAGCTTAGCATACATTTTAACTGATGACAGTACACAAGTCTGAACGTGGGCTTTAACTCCTGTAAATGAAATGGAAGGAGCAATAATCCTCATTATCAACTGTGAAGTGCAATTAGGAGGCCTTTAAACAGCTGAAATAGCACTTGGGAGTCATGTGCAGATGTTAACAGAGCAAAATTCCTGTGAAGCAAAGCAGATTTATAAGAGAACATTGCAGTTTACAGGCAATAGATAATCTCCTGGAATGAACAAGAGTAGGGCTAAATGTGTCCTTAGTGTGTAATACCTTACCCCCAACCCTTCCTCTCCACCCACCCACCAAGATATAGTTTGCTCTTGGCAAGTGTGTTGTAACCAAGAACACAATGGTCTAAACCAGTTGGATAAAGGATCAGAGAGTGAACCAGGGACGTTTTGTTTTACTATATATTTATGATGTGTGAAGGGCAGTTATGATCTGGAATCCACTCCCTCGAAAAGGAGGAATTTGATTGGTTAAGAACTTCCATAGAGAAATTGGGTAAGTACTACAAGTGGGTGGGGAAAAAGGAGAGGAAAATGGATCTAACTGAAGAGGCAATTAGAAAACTGGGCAATAGGCATAATGAGTTGGATGAGTTCATTATATCATTCTTTGAATTTTATTCTGTACATAGACAGCGAGCCATTGGCTATGCTCGAGTATAATACCCATTTATTTTTCTTCATTCCACTCTTCAGTATGTTGGGCACAATTTTTTTTTGCCTTAGACAAGAGGTATCATTTCAATTGATCTGCTGTTATGTGGGGGAAAGCTGCACAGGGCAGGTTTTCAGAGTAGTATTCCTGATGACCACAACATAAATCATGATTGTATGCAGACAAAGTAAGCGATAAACAATATAGGACCTAGGATTGCTGCTGAGGGGACTGACAGTATGGTGCATCGACCTCTACTAGGACATCAAGTGCTATTTGTAATATGTATATAGCTGTAATTAATCTACTTATCGACATGATAATATACTCTGCACAAGCCATTGATCTTCTGTAAATTGTAAATCCTGACTGGTTTATGTGGTGTCACAGTCCCATTATATCTTCTTGCTTCTTCCTCCTCTTAATGTTTACTGTTCATCCCTTAAGCATGCCTTGCTATGTATCATTTTCCCTTTACCTAATCAATCTCCTTGTAACTGATAGAAATCTGCCTTTTAAATTAAGGCATAAAGGGGTAAAATCCATTTGTGAAAGCAAAACCAAGGGATTAAGCACTTCACATCAAAGCAATGGTAACATATATTCTGTTGTATGTGACATGGCATCTTGAACCATATCACATCAGAGTATGAAAAATTTGCATTAAAACCAATTGACCTTAAAACAGTCCCGATCTCATTTCTTTCTAAGTTAACTGAAATTGACTATGAAGCAGATCTGTGAGCTGTTTCTAGAATGCAGTTACCTCTTCTCCTAAATGACTTACTTCATTTTATGCCCTGTGAGATTCAAATATTGTATCATTTTGCCACTTTGCCAATTTTTATCTTTCCATTTCTTCTTAAAGTTTGTGATATATTTCAATCCAATTTCGACTAAAAGTACATTACGCAAAGAAGATGGATCTAAATCAGTAACCACATAAATCCATCAATTGGGTCTGATGTAACCTTTCCTTCCCACCCCTCCCTATAGACTAATACTCCATACTACTGTCACACTGGCCCTTCCTGACATCATTCGGGCTTAAAGTAGACCAACACAGGCAAGCCGGGGTTAACACTTAGCCCTGCTGCTCCATATGGTTTAGCTCCACAAGACTTGCAATCACTTGGTGTTTGAACTGAGCTGGCTCCCCCTGTGCCCTGAGTTGTATTCGAGTTGCACACTGAGTCCAAATGTCACGGGTTTGAGTCTTCCATCACAGTATGGCTGACTGTCCCGTTGCAGTACTGAATCCGTGCCACGCTGTCAGAGGTGGCAGGTTTCAGAAGCAGAATTAAGTCAAGGCACTGCCTTCTCTCTCAGATGGGTATGTAGATCCCATTTCGAAAGAGGTCATAAACAGAAGAGATTCTTCAGATGCTGGAAATCCAGAGTAACACACAGTAAATGCTCAAGGAACTCAGCAGGTCAGGCAGCATCTGTGAAAATGAATAAATGGTCGATGTTTCAGGCCCAGACCCTTCATCAGGACTGGAGAAGAAGAGGGAAGATGCAAGAATAAGACAGTGGGAGGAGGGGAAGGAGGACAAGCTAGAAGGTGATAGGTGAAACCAGGTGGGAGGGAGAGAGGGGATGAAGTAAGAAGCTTGGAGGTGATAGGTGTAAAAGTTAAGGGCTGGAGAAGAAGGATTCTGATAGGAGAGGAGAGTGGATCATATATTTCCCATATTACAGCAGCGATCAGACTTCGAATTTCATTCACAGTGGAATGTTGATATGATCAAGTGGATTTCCTCACTTGTAGACACCAGTCAATTTGGATTGGCAAAAACATCTCCTCCACAATCTCTGCCAGCACAGGAGCACAGCAGGGACGTGTACTTATCCCCCTGCTCTACTTGCTTTACATCCATTGCTGTGCGAGTAAGTACAACTCCAACACCATATACAAGTTTGCTGATGACTCCACCATTGTGGGCCATATCAAAAGGGTGATGAATGAGCATAGATGAAAATTTGGCTGAGTGGTGTTATTACAACCTCTCACTCAATGTCAGTAAGATCAAGGAACAGATAATAGACTTCGGGAGAGGGAAACAAGAGGTCCAAAAATCAGTAATCATTGGAGGATCAGAGGTGGAGAGGGTCAGTAATTTTAAATTTCTGGGTACCAATAACTCAGAGGCCCTGTCCGAGACCCATCATGTAAACATAATTGTGAAGGAACAGCACCTCTACTTCCTCAGGAGTCTGCGGAGATTCAGCATGTTAACAAAATCCTTGACAAACTTCTGTAGATGTGGGGTGGAAAATTTGCTGACTGGCTGCATTACAGCCTGGTATGGGAACACCAATGCCTTTGAGTGGAAAATCCTACGAAAGGTAGTGAAATCAGCCCAGTACATCATGGATAAAACCCTCCCGACCATTGAGCACATCCACATGAAACATTGCTGTAGGAAAGCAGCATCCATCATCAAAGATCCTTACCACCCAGGCCATGCTGTTTCCTCGCTGCTGCCATCAGGTAGACAGTACAAGAGCCTCAGGACTCGTACAACAGGTTCAAGAACAGTTACTACCCCTTAACCATCAGATTTGCTAAGTATGCCCACAGAAAAAGAATTTCGGGGTTGTATATGGAGAGATGTGCGTACTCTGATAATAAATATTACGTAGAAGTTTGAACTTTTTGAACTTTGATGATCAGCCCATACTGTGAACAGGCTTGAAAAAGTGCGAGAAAGTCTGGTAAAATTATTTAGAACATAGAATAGTACAGCACAGTACAGGCCCTTTAGCCCACAATGTTGTGCTGACCCTTAAACCCTGCCTCCTATATAACCCCCACCTTAGATTCCTCCATATACCTGTCTAGTAGTCTCTTAAACTTCACTAGCGTGTCTGCCTCCGGCAGTGCATTCTAGACACCAACTACTCTCTGAGTAAAAAACCTTCCTCTAATATCCCCCTTGAACTTCCCACCCCTTACCTTAAAGTCATGTCCTCTTGTATTGAGTAGTGGTGCCCCAGGGAAGAAGCGCTGCCTGTCCACTCTATCTATTCCTCTTAATACCTTGCATACCTCTATCATGTCTCCTCTCATCCTCCTCCTCTCCAAAGAGTAAACCTCTAGCTCCCTTAATTTCTGATCATAATGCATACTCTCTAAACCAGGCAGCATCTTGGTAAATCTCCACTGTACCCTTTCCAATGCTTCCACATCCTTCCTATAGTGAGGCGACCAGAACTGGACACAGTACTCCAAGTGCAGCCTAACCAGAGTTTTATAGAGCTGCATCATTACCTCCCAACTCTTAAACTCTATCCCTCAACTTATGAAGGCCAACACCCCATAAGCTTTCTTAACTACCCTATCTACCTGTGAGGCAACTTTCAGGGATCTGTGGATATGTACCCCCAGATCCCTCTGCTCCTCCACACTACCAAGTATCCTGCCATTTACTTTGTACTCTACCTTGGAGTTTGTCCTTCCAAAGTGTACCATCTCACACTTCTCCGGGTTGAAAGCCATTTGCCACTTTTCAGCCCACTTCTGCATCCTATCAATGTCTTTCTGCAATCTTCGACAATCCTCTACACTATCCACAACACCACTGACCTTTGTGTCTTCTGCAAGCTTGCCAACCCACCCTTCTACCCCCACATCCAGGTCGTTAATAAAAATCATGAAAAGTAGAGGTCCCAGAACAGATCTTTGTGGGACACCACTAGTCACAACCCTCCAATCCGAATGTACTCCCTCCACCATGACCCTTTGCTTTCTGCAGGCAAGCCAATTCTGAATCCACCTGGCCAAACTTCCCTGGATCCCATGCCTCCTGACTTTTTGAATGAGCCTACCGTGTGGAACCTTGTCAAATGCCTTACTAAAATCCATGTAGATAACATCCACTGCACTATTCTCATCTGTATGCCTGGTCACCTCCTCAAAGAACTCTATCAGGCTTGTTAGACACGATCTGCCCTTCACAAAGCCATGCTGACTGTCCCTGATCAGACCATGTTTCTCTAAATGCCCATAGATCCTATTTCTAAGAATCTTTTCCCACAGCTTTCCCACCACATACACAAGGCTTACTGGTCTATAATTACCTGGACTATCCCTATAACCTTTTTTGAACAAGGGGACAACATTTGCCTCCCTCCAATCCTCCGGTACCATTCCCGTGGACAACAAGGACATAAGGATCCTAGCTCAGTATTCTCTTCCCTCGCCTCATGGAGCAGCCTGAGAATATTCCATCAGGCCCCGGGGACTTATCCATCCTAAAGTATTTTAACAACTCCAAAACCTCCTCTCCCTTAATATCAACATGCTCCAGAACATCAACCTCACTCATATTGTCCTCACCATCATCAAGTTTCCTCTCATTGGTGAATACTGAACAGGAGTATTCATTGAGGACCTCGCTCACTTCCACAGCCTCCAGGCACACCTTCCCACCTTTATCTCTAATTGGTCCTACCTTCACTTCTGTCATCCTTTTGTTCTTCACATAATTGGAGAAAGCCTTGGGGTTTTCCTTTACCCTACTCGCCAAGGCCTTCTCATGCCCCCTTCTTGCTCTTCTCAGCCCCTTCTTAAGCTCCTTTCTTGCTACCCTATATTCCTCAATACACCCATCTGATTCTTGCTTCCTAAACCTCATGTATGCTGCCTTCTTCCACCTGACTAGATTTTCCACCTCACTTGTCACCCATGGTTCCTTCACCCTACCATTCTTTATCTTCCTCACCGAGACAAATTTATCCCTAACATCCTGCAAGAGAACCCTAAACAGCGACCAAATGTCCATAGTACATTTCCCTGCAAAAACATCATTCCAATTCACACGCGCAAGTTCTAGCCTTATAGCCTCATAATTTGCCCTTCCCGAGTTAAAAGTTTTCCTGTCCTCTCTGATTCTATCCTTTTCTATGATAATGCTAAAGGCCAGGGAGCGGTGGTCACTATCCCCCAGATGCTCACCCACTGAGAGATCTGTGACCTCAAACAAGGTTTCAGAACTGAGAGCTGGAAAAGATAGAGGAGATAGTAATATTAGTCCTTACTAAAGTAAAAAACTTAGAAGTGATCTAATAGTAGTGCTTAAAATAATGATGCAAGAAAAAAGATCTGGAAAGGTAACAAATTTGAAGACATAAAAAGATTGGTACTGCAAAAATAATAAGGCAAATGGAAATCCTTTTCTCAGAGTGGTTAGTTGTGGAGAGTGTTAATGATGTTGCTAGCAACTTAGATGCTTTCATAAAGAAACTACATAACTACATGAGAAAAATGAATAAAAAAAATACTAATAGACTAAGAAGAGTCAAATAGAGTAGAGAGAGACTTGTTTTTCAATGAAGCACGAGCATGTTCCATTTGGACCGAGTAAACGGTTTTGAGCAGTATATACAATGCAGTTTGTTAATGCTGCAGATTATGATGCATGGTATTCTCATATCAGATTTGCAGTCCATTTACTTTCATTTTATAGTTGATACTGGGGACATCTTCATGCTTATGGTAACCATCTCCTTGGGTGAACATCATTTTTCAATACTGCTGAACCATCTGGCCTCAGTGGTCAGACAGAATGAGTTGCCTCACTCTGACTCACCATCTGCCACTCTTTGCAAGTAAAGATACAGGGAGACAGAACTACTTTGTGCAGGTTTTCAAATGTATGATCCCCCTCTGCTTATGGGTGGGCATAAGCAACACTTACACATGCAAATACCACTAAAATCCATGTTTCCCCAATTCACCTTCGGCACCTGCTAAAGACATTTTACTGTAAACACAAATCAACTGCTCATAGTTTTTCTGCAGCACCTCTTTTATTTTATTTTATTTTCCTCTTTGGAGTGAGCCTGCAGATATCTGTTTTCCATATACCATGTTCTTGATGAAGCTAGCTAAATAATTCCAGCAGACCACAAGTAGATTGAAGGATCCCTGACCACTGGGTTTTAAGGGAAAGTGTTTCAGAAGAAATTTTAAATTAAGAAGAGAGATTATTCTAATTTGTATCATAATTGCAGATGAAAGTACAACAGAGGAGAAAATGAAATGAACAATGGAAAAGCAAGAAACATATTTACACAATGAGGAGGAGAAGAGTTGATCAACAGCTCAATCCTCCAATATGAATGACAGGGTTTATGTGCAAACGAGGGAAAATGTGCAAATGCTGGATCTATGTGCATGCAGGCACCTAAAATACTAATTGGAGGGTATTACTTATATTATTTTTTTTTCTGTTGCATCTCTCAGTTTGCCTAGAAAGAATTCTCTTCTGTAATTTGCACTTACTTCATCACCTTTATACTCAGATTGATATGTCACTGCCCACTCCAGATACAGCGGCAAAAACCTCATTATGATTATGAAAACACGTAGTCCTCTTTTATTGTCATTTAGTAATGCATGCATTAAGAAATGATACATTATTTCTGCCAGTGTGATATCACAAAGCACAAGACAAACCGAGACTAAAAAAAACTGACAAAACCACATAATTATAACATATAGTTACAAACAGTTTAACAATACCATAACCTGATGAAGAAGTCCGTGAGCACAGTAAAGTTCAAAGTTTCTCAAATGTCCCACATCTCACGCAGACGGGAGAAGGAAGAAAAACTCTCCCTGCCATGCTGACCACAATCCGACTCTGAGTCATCTGAAAACTTCGAGCTCTGATTAGCTCTCCGACACCGAGTACTGAGCGCCATCTCTGTCCGAATGATTCGACCTCCTTCTCGGTCACTAAAAGCAGGCAAGGCCGGGGATTTTGAGGCCTACCCTCCGAAAGATTCACGACCACACAGTAACGACAGCAGCGAACGGGTGTTTCAGAAATTTCTCCAGATGTTCCTCTGTGCTTTCACATCCATTCTCCATCAAATCAGAATTGTCCACGGCCCCTATTTAACAGATACGATATCATTTTTCACTGAAGGGCTGCGCACACGCGGCGCGCTGCCATCTTCTCCTCCCTCCAACCATTATGGTAGAGATTCTGGAACAGTACATATATGCCACAATTGATATATCAATACATTGCACTACTATGTTTTGTATCAGTAACAGACTTATATATATATATGTATATTCCCCACCACTGATTCTATTTTACCTATGTCACAAGGCAGAAGGTAATGGTGTAACATGGACTCTAAGTATAAGGCTAGTCCTTGGATACTAGATTATCAAGAGCATAATGACAGGCAACAGGACAGCTGAAGTACAATAACAGAACCATCTAAAATCGAATTCCTTGGAATTGAATCCTTGCAATCTTCTTAATTGATCATATCACAAGAAACAGAAATAATCACTTTCTAAAAATCCAGTATCTTTTCTCGGTCAAACTGGATTCATGTAACTTTGGAGAATCAGTCATAAATTAGTAGCACAGATCAAATCAGTAGGTGCATCTACAATTGGAATAGATGGAACTTCAGGCTAAAGGGCTAAAGCTGGAGAACTAGAGTTATGGCCAAAGTCAGACCAGCTATGCTTCTACGAACTGGTGTGGAAGGTTTAGGGAAACATAAGACTCATTCCTGTTCCTATATTGTTATGCTAAGCTCAGAAGGAAAACACCAAACTACCGCCCTAGTGCCCTTAAAATATACTAATGAAAAGACAAATGAAGTTTTTAATGGAAGCCAGAATAGTAACATTTTTTTACTTCAAAAGCTCTTGCTGACATCTGATTATTATTAACAGCTTAAAGATAAATAGCCCAGATATTGTGGTTAGAGATGGATCTTGAAGAAAGCGCTCCATGAAGTATTAATAACAGCTTAAACATATATTTCTTTGTAAGAATCAACGGCCCAGATATTTTAGTCAGTGATGGACTTGAAGAAAGCTCTCCATGAAGATCTAGCAATCTCTGCAGCATGAAATTTCCATTGCCTGTTATCTCTTACGATCAGGCTTTTGTCCCTAAAAGTTCCATGGTGTTCTGCAACAGTGATGCCTTCAAGCTAGCAGAGCAGTCAATCACATTCTCATAGGCAACAAATCAGGAAGCAAAATAAATAATGCTCGACTAAAATTTAAATGAAAGATTTAAGCATATGAGATTAAGATGGAAATTGAAATGCCACCGAGAAAAAAATATAGATTTTCTTTCAAAATAAAGGTGAAAGTATTAATTTGATTATTTTAAATTGCCACAGGAATTTGAAATACTAACATGAAATAGTAACAATCTGCATATATAAGAAATTTTATTATCAAAGGAAGAACTTATAATTCAGTAAATTAGATTTAATATGCCATTATAATCAAAAAGACCGTCAGCACTTTCAGTACCTGAAAATAGTACAATTCGCATTTATATTTGTACCAAGGAGAATATTTTTTGATAATCATTTATCCAAATTCTGCAAATTTTGAGGAGGAGCAGGGTTGTACTGACTCCACCAGGTCTTGGACACCCATGTTTAGCTGCACATACGCATAACCCAAAATTGCAGTAGCATGTCCTCCATTATAAAAGTGAGCAATGATTGCCTCACTGCAAATGGTCACTGGTACCAAATATTGCCTTGAGTTTGTTGCAAAGCTGTTGATCAGAGGAATCTCAGCATGTTGGAGTAGATAGAAGATAATTGGAGTTGTTTCCATCCCAAATAGATTGGAGTACTTGAACAATCTTTCTATAAAGGCAACCTGAGATACCTTTAATAGCAGAAAATACCACCCGTTGAGTCTGTCCTGCCAAGGGGTTTCGGCCCAAAAAGTTGACTGTACTTTTTTCCAAAGATGCTGCCTGGCCTGCTGAGTTCCTCCAGCATGTTGTGTGTGTTGCTTGGATTTCCAGCATCTGCAGATTTTCTCTTGTTTGTGACCCGTTGAATCCTGTCAGCTCACACCTTATTTCAACAATGAATGAAATTATAGTACAAGTCATTGCTTTTCAACAATTCACAAATTAAACTTTGATATAAAAAGTCACATGAATTTTGATTTAAGCTGTTTATTTTTTCACATTTCAAAGTTGAAGCTCAAATTTAGTAAACACTGAACATATTCCAACTCAGCCAAACAGTCAAAATCCAGGCATTTTAATTTGGCTATTCAAACTGTAAAACCTTATGTTGGGAAAGCTTTGCTGAAGTTCAGGTGTTAAGGCCAGCTCACCCAAGATTTTTTGGAGAATCCCTATGCCTACAAATTAAAAGAACTAGTTAACTGAATTTTACATTGGGAACAATTGTTATTATAAAGTAGATAAGAAGGCTAATTCCAATGTCCACAGATGCAGAAATCTGACAGTTATCATCTGAGTCACCTTGTTTGTCAGAAAGCTTCACTTCTTCAGTACCTGAGAGGAACCGGGCGTATAACTTTACAAAACTTATCCATTAGTTGCCCATCACAGCATGACACAAAACACTGAGCTAGTTCAAAGTTAATAAACATTTAACAGGATACAAAATCCTACTTATTATCAAATAAACCTCTAGTCCTAAAAATTAATTGAAAAGTGGGGAGCCCAACACCCTTAGTTTACAAGTGCTCTTGGAAAGTTAAAATTAAATGAAAAGGTAACATTTATTTTATTTCACTATCTAAAACCCATCATTATGTTCAAAGTTCAAAGTAAATTTTTTATCAAAGTACATATATGTCACCATATACAAACCCAAGACTTATTTTCTAGTGGGCATTTACAGTAAATACAAGAAACACAGTAAGAACACACCCAACAGGATGGACAAACAACTAATGGGCAAAAACAACAAACTCCAAATACAAAAGAGAGAAAAGAAGAAATAATGACAATGATAATAATAAACACATTCATAATGCGTGTATATTATCAAATAACAGAACCTGAGTCTGACATGACAGCATTGACAAACTTCATCAACAGTTTATAGCACAATATCCTTTCATGTAAGTAAATACACAATGAATTGCAGAACAACGTAGAGTGACAGTAAAAAATAACTTAATCCTTATAGACATGTTGAACTAAATAAAACATGAATTTGCACAAGAACTAGAAAGAATCCAGTCTAAAGACCATGACAATACTATGCAAGAAAATAATGAAGATACAAGCCATGGAAATGCAGATGAAAGTACAATTATTTCTACCGCTTCACAATCAGACAGTAACAGCAACAACACAGCTGAAGAACCTTTGGAGAATGCTGCTGACGAAGCTGAGCTTACAGATAAAATTATATTAATATTTGACACCAACTAACAGAATATATGGACATTGACCCAACAGAAAGACCCTACATACCAAAACAAAAAAATGTCATCAAAATTTGCCAAAGTTGTTAATACTCTCAACAATATTATATTACCACAACATTTAGGAAAATTTGAAACATTTGAAGAACTTCACAAAATAACATATTGTGTAGCATTAACAACAGTGCAGTGCAGTGGATCCCAAATAAAGGCACTCATTAATAGAAACTAAAAACTGAGTAATGAAATGAGAACACTGAAATAGCAGAAGAGATTAAAAAAACAAAATTGAAACCTGAGAGCAGAAATAGCCTGTCTTTTGGAGTGATACCTTGAGCAAGATAGTTAAGAAAGAAGCTAAGGAAATATAAGGTCCATACAGTCAATCTAACAAAAGCATTGTAGAATTTATAAATACACCAAAACAAAAGCTTGGTGCATACAAAACCAGACTAAATAGATACATGAAATGCACCAGATGGAGAAAACAGAATTATCAGTAGAGAAATAATGAAAATGGTTTATACAGGACATTGAAACTAAATTTGATGCATCAAAATGTCTTCAACCCTAGCACAGAATTACCAACAAACAGAGATAATGAAATTTGGTCTAATACCTGGTCAAACAGGGTGATGCACAGTCAAGAAGCAAGCTGGATTAGGGAGGAAAAAGAACACACACACACAGTTGAAGAATGCAAGTACATGAAGTTACAATGGATATGCTGAAAGATGTTATAAAAAATACCCACAACTGGAATAGTACTGGCAATGATAATATTCATAGTTATTGGTATCAAAAAATAATTGTCTTCATCTGAACCTATTAATATATATCAACAATTCTCTTAAAAATCCTCAAAAAGTGCATGAATTTTTGACAGAAAGTAAAACATATCTCTTGCCTAAAGGGGAAATCACAAATGATACATCAAAATATCGTCCTATTACTTGTTTAGAAATGATATATTAAATTGTAACATCATGCATCTTGCATCTAATCACCACTCAATTAGATAATCACAATATACCTTCAGAAGAGCAGAAAAGATGCTGTAAGGGTATGAGAGGATGTAAAGTACAACTGATGATAGATTCCAATATTCTAAATCAAGCCCGGCAGAAAAGCTGAAATCTTTCATGTTGCTATATTGACTGCCAAAAATCATTTGTTTCTGATCCGCACTCTTGGTTAACAGAAGTTCTTAATATAAATAAACTACACTGAATACTTGTGAAATTCCTTCAATATCTGATGAAGCATTAGCATACTATAATCACCCTATCCATTACCAACTGAAAAAGAACAACCCTGTTATCAAAATAAACTGAGGCATTTTCCAGGACGTCTCTCTGAGTCCACTATAGTTCTATCTAGCTTTAAGCCTGCTCTCTAATACTGAATCAGACAAAAATTTGGTATCAAATCAGAAACAACAAAATGAATCATACCTTGACACATCTTCTGTAAATGGACAATTAGAAATTAGATGGTCCTTCACCAGTAAAGCTAAATCAATTAATTCAAATATTCAAAACTATTTTCAAAAGATATAAACATGACTGGATAAATGCAGAGCATTAAACGTAAAGAAAGGTGCAATAGAGCTAATAGAATACAAAACAGAGCAGCAGGATACAACACAACTGATGAATGAACTTGAAACATATAACTATCTGAGATATCAATAAGCAAAGGAAATAGATCATACTGTGATAAAGGAAAAGCTTTTGTCAGAATTTACTTCAAGGTTGAAGAAAATCTGCCAAACAGAGCTCAACAGTCAAAATATAACAAAGGCAATAAACACTTTCCCTACACCCATATTAATATATTCTTTTGGATAATATCTTAGTCCAAAACTGATCTGGAAAACTTACAAAGAAAAATAAAAACAGAAATGACAAACTTCAGAAATCATTATGTACACTCGAACATGCTTAGATAACACTACCTAGGATAGAAGGGGAAAGAGGAATAACACGCATTAAAAACCTACATAACAGTCAGATAAAACTTCCAAGGATGTGCAGTATTTTCATCAATGAAAACAGGATTCTGCCCTCCACGTGAGCATATGCAATTCCGATAAGAAGTACATGCCACTAAACTGAAATGAGAGCACAACCCAGAAAACTGATGAAATTATCACTATTGAGGAAAATATTAACCAATGGAAGAACATGATCCTCCATTGAAGCCATCCCCACAATCTGAGCAGACTTGATGTTGACAAGGAAACGTCAAATCCCTAGTTCTGAGTTGGAGACCTCTTCCCAGAAACAGAAGAGTTCCTTGTGGCAATACCGGACTGGGTGGTTAACATAAAAAATGATCAAAAATATATAATAAAAGACTGACAAATTCAAGATGATAAATGTATAAAGTGCCAAGAGAAACCAGAAACAATCCAACACATTACAAGATCCTGCAGCAGTTTAACCTAATCTGATTACTTACAGAGATACAATCAAGTGGCAAACTAAAGCTGACTGGGGTCTGCAAGTGAGGAAACTCCAGATCCTGACAGACCAATTCTTCTTGGCTACTAGAAACACTGGTATTGCTCATGAGCTCCACTCAACCTTGGAAAGAAGTCCTTAAGCCTCCACATGATCTAGGTCACTGGTTAATTTATCATGGATGGTATAAGGAACAGGATGGGCTTTCTAAAACTTGAGTATGGCATTTTCATTTAACACTATTTTACCCTTGATATGCTTGAGTTTTCCAATGCCATCCTTGAACACAGCTGTGGCATCATCCAGTACCTTTAGTAATTCACCTTCAGTTGACTCTTTTTCAGGGGATGTTGCATGCAAGTGGTGGTTGGATCTCCAATCAAGTTGTAGTTTTTTCAGCCAATCACACGCTCACAGTGCTGGTCTTCTTGTTTTTACCACAAACAAGCCCAATGTGATTTTGTGGTTGTTGTATTTCACTGTTACTAATATTATTCCCACAGGAGTTATCTTTTCTCTGGTATAACTTCTTAGTTGGATATCTGCTGGCTTCAGTTTAGTATCTTTGAAAGGCCGTTCAAACTCATATTTTGTAATGACTGAAACAGCCGAGTCTATGTCTAGTTCCATTTTAATTAATTTCCGTTCACATCTCGTGTAAGTCAGCCGGCCGGTGGCATAGTGGCATCAGCGCCGGACTTCGGAGCGAAGGCTCCCGAGTTTGAATCCAGCCGGCTCCCTTGCATACTTTCCATCCATGCTGGGTTGAGCGTCGAGCTAGCAACTCAGCCTCGTAAAAATAAGAAAGCCTGCTAAAAAACCCGTCATGATGGCATCCCGATGACTCCACTTGGAGTTAAGGGCTCTCTTCTTCTTCTTCTTTCTCGTGTAAGTCATATTGCTGGTCTATTGTTGGTTTTCACTTTGTACATCTTAAGGCTACTCTGTCCTCTGTCACTCTCATCATTATCAGATTTTTCATCAAAGCATGCAGATTAGTGCTTTCTTTGAAACTGCAACTTGACTTTTTATCTTTTCCTCTTCCCTGTACAATCCATTTACTTTTGTCTGCCTGACAAGTTCCTTGTATTTGTCCTACTTTGTTGCACTTTCAATAAGTTTCACCTTTAAACTTGGTCTGGTGTATGTGAGCCCCTGCCACGATGGTAACACAATCTGTTCAGCCAGGCTGATTTCTGTTTAGATATTGCAACTTTGTTCACACTCACTATCATTCCTGCCTGCAGCTCAAATGTGTCTCTGGCCACTGTTTCCATTGATACAGCTATTTCAACTGCTCCTTTAAATGAGAGTTGTGTTTCAATTAGGAGTCGATTTTGAATGCTTCCCTGTAAGATTCCACAAACAAAGTGATCTCTCAATGCATCATTAAGCCCATCATTAAGCTGCAGGTGATATCTTGATGATAACTGAGTAGAGATTTCTTCAAACAAGCTTGATTTAAGTCCTGACGATAATTTGAAAGGCATAGGGATAGGATGCTTTGTTTGCTGATTGTGGCACTCAATATCTTGAGTGCCTTTATGTTACTTTCCTTATGTGAATTTGAATTTGGAATTGAATTAAATATTCTAATTCATATTACCTGGCTCTAACACTTAATGCTTCATTAAAGATTCTTCTATTTGATTGGTTAAGGAGGCAAGACAATTGACAGCCTGATTTACACTAATCTCATTTTTCCCTAGAGAGATTTCTAGACAGAAGCCACTAAATGATGACAGGCAGCTGTGTATATAGCAAACAGTGATAGTTGTTCTTTTATCATTGACTTAACATTTTAGGGGATTGAGCAAAACAGAAATGCTGGCAACTTCTGCACAACAAGCTGCAATAAACAGTCATCTAAATCTGATAATAACAACATAAACCAAGTTACCGATGCTCAGAGAGGGATAAATATTTGTTCTAGACATCAGACACAGCTCCTAAGTTCCCCTTCAATAAGGGCTTTTGGTTCATGTGTGCTCACCCTGAAGTGTAGCAGAAACTCAGTTCAATAGATGAATGACACCTACAGAAAAATTTCCACTCAAGCTTCTAGAAATGAGATCTGAACACTCAACTTTCTGATTCACAAACAAGAATGGTACAAACAGTGGTCTAGAATGGGATGACCAAACCTAACTGGACTTCAGATTGTACGAAACAATATGGTAAAGCTTGGGGCACATGGCACATGCAGCTTTCATAAATGCTAACCCTAATGTTCCTCTGCATGAAATTCATAGAGGAATTCAGCAGGCCAGTCAGCATCTATGGAAAAAATTACAGTTGATGTTTCAGGGGTCCTGCCAAAGTGTTTCAGCCAGAAACGTCTACTGCACTTTTTTCCATAGATGCTGCCTGGCCTGCTGCATTTCTGTGCGTGTTGCTCAGATTTCCAGCATCTGCAGATTTTCTCTTGTTTTTGATTTGAAATCCATAGAGAATCAGATTCAGGTTTAATATCGCTGGCATATGTCATGGCAGAAGTACATTGCATTACATGAAAATAAAAAGCTATAAATTACAGTAAGTATATATATATAAATTAAATTAAATTGGTGTAAGAAGACAGGAAAATAGTGAGGGAGTGCTCATAGGTTCACAGTCCATTCAGAAATCTAATGGTGGAGGGGAAGAAGCTTTTCCTGAAACATTGAGTGTGTGTCTTCAGGCATCTGTACCTCCTCCTTGATGGTAGCAATGAGAAGGGGACCTGTCCTGGGTGATGGGGTCTTTACTGATGCCTTTTGAGGCATTGCATTTTGAAGTTGTCCTGGATGCAGGGGAGGCTGGTACCCATGATGGAGCTGGAAGAGTTTACAACTTTCTGCAGCTTTTTCCATCCTGTGCAGTGGCCCCTCCATACTAGATGTGCTGCAACCAGTTAGAATGCTCTCCACGGTACATCTATAGAAATTTGTTTCTTTGGTGACATACCAAGTCTCCTCAAACTCCAAAGGAAATATCGCCACTGTCATGCTTTCTTTGTAATTGCGTCATTATCTTGGGGCCCAGGATAGATCTTCAGAGATGTTGACACTCAGGAACACTCACAGCACACTGGAGGAACTCAGCAGGTCGGGCAGCATCAGTGGAAACGAAGAGTCGACGCTTCGGGCTGGAACCCTTCACCAGATTCCCGCCAGAAATGTCGACTCATCATTTCCACTGATGCTGCCCGACCTGCTGAGTTCCTCCAGCGTGCTGTGAGTGTTGCTTTGATCCCAGCACCTGCAGATTATTTTGTGTTAACACTCAGGAACTTGAAACGGCTTATCTTTTCCAATGCTGATCCCTCAATGAAGTCTAGTGTATGTTCCCTCGTATTCCCCTTCCTGAAGTTCGCAAATTATCCTTTGGTCTTACTGATGTTGAGTGCGAGGTTATTGTTGTGACACCACTCAACCAGCTGATCAACATCACTCCTGTACACCTCTTTGTCACCATCTGAAATTCTGTCAACAATTTGTGTCAATGGTGTTTGAGCTGTGCCTAGCCAAACAGTCGTGGGTGTAGAGAGAGTAGAATAGTGGGCTACGCATGCATCTTTGAGGTGAACCAGTGTTGACTGTCAGTGAGGAGGAGATGTTATTTCCAATCTGTACTGACTGTGGTCTCCTGGTGAGGTAGTCAAGTATCCATTTGCAGATGGAGGTACAGAGGCCCAGATTTTGGAGCATGTTGATTACAATTCTTATTGATTGGCATTAAACTCTTTGTTTTCTGGCTAATTACTGTTGGAGGTAGAGGACTGTGACTCCCCATCCTGGCTGGAAGCCTCTCAGAAACAGGAATTTGCTATTTCAGTAACTGAAGTTATCCGTTATTTGGATCTAAAGTTGTAGCCACCCATGCTACCACATGTTCTTTTTACTCAATCATTCATCAAAATATGACCATATAGCTCAAGCAATATTCCATGAAATAATTAAACTTGAGTTGGCTCTGTCAGCTTTCCACCGAATAGCGAAAAATTAGACTAACACTTTTTAAACAACATTTTTAATGTTATCTTGTTTACTTTTCTCATTTATAAACTGATGGAATATTTAAATGAAAACTTAAAACTCCTTTTGTCCAAAATTGCTCTCTTTGCACTGAGTGGGTGACCCTATACACTGAATGAATCATGATTGGCAGTGACTTGGTGACCCTTTACTGTGATAGGTGATGCTTTGCAACTAAGGTAGCACATTCCTCCAAATCATGTCCTCATCCCTTTTTAGCTTAAAACCTCTCTCCTTCATACCTGCACAGCTTAAAATTCAATGTCTTTATCATCCACAAAATTCATCCTGGACTACAAATGCTGTCTCCCTGTAGTTTCCCAATGTCTTGATTCTACATTGCTCCCCACAGCACGTGTTTTATGGTCGGTCTGCCAAGGTGACAGGGCAACACATGCTGGATATCACAGCTGCCTACTGTACATCTAATGCCAAAGTGTGTATTTTGTGAATTTTGGAGCAACGCATTCAGACTGTAGCAAACACTACTGAGCAAATAATACATGGTACTGTCACCCCTGAATCACTACCAACTATTTCAATGAAAGGGTGACAACATACTTGTGGAATTGGGATTGGTTCAAGACCTTTGTTTACCTTCCTCATCTTTTTGTCAGAGTAAGACTAAACTTTACCTCAACTTCAGTTAAATGCAAAACCCAAGTCACATTCAATACTCTAGGTGGCAGTATGTTCCTTAACTATGAAGACTCACATTTCAAGTAAGTTTTATCTCAGAGTTTTATCAATCTGTAGCTCTCTCCTCTGATCCTTTCTTAGACCAACATTGCCATCCACCAAACTTTAGAAATTGATTTATAAAACTATAGGGTGATGCAGCTCTGCATAAACAATGTATTATTCCTCTGTAGCTCTCTGAGTTATCCACTTAGTCCCAATCACTTTGCTCATGCTCTTTGAAATATTTACTTTTCCCCCACATTAAGGCAAGATCTGGAACTCTTTATCCCTCAGCAAATCATTGCACTTTTTGATCAAAGACAGCCAAACCAATCGAAAAGGTTGTGGAAGTTCAAACAAACATTACGTGCAATCTTCGTCAAGTTTTTGCAGCCCTTTACAATAATTTAAAACACATCACACAAGAAACCAACCTTGCTCTGAAAGCTGGCCCCAAACCCAGCAAGTTTTCTCTGATTGTGCTTGATTGTGATGCATTGAGGAAATTCTAAAATTAAAGCATTTTTTAGGTCAAGGACTTGAATGGCTATATTTTAAATAGTAAAGCAATATTTGATTTAGTGAACAAAAATAGCAAATGGTTCTGTTGTCTAAAATCAGGTTACACACAACTCTCTAATTAACATTATGTTTCGCTGAGAGAAAATATACTTTCAGGTGTCCCCATCAAAAGGCAATGCTTATCACTCTGCAAAGGGAAAAATACCTTTGTAAAGTTCATGGACAATTCAGCATTCACTAACACTCGCAACTTCGAATGGACACTGGTCCAAACTAAAGACCAAAAACAAACACTGTTTCCACACAGATTACAATGTATACCCACAGTGGAAACTCTTGAGGTGTATTTTTGTTTATTCTCTCACGTCAACATGTTTAATTTCACGACCCGAAGTGGAGTCTGGAAAAATAATTACAAAAATGACTTGAGGAAAATTTGTGGGGTTTTTCCTCATTTCCAGGGCCTTTCAAAACCAATCATGTATAATTTCAAGTATAGTTATTATTTTCTCCCCACAAATGCATTTTAGTATGAAACAAACAAATGTAAAGTGTAAGATAATACATTGTTTTAATTCATTATATTAAGGAGATCATCACATTTTCGCACACTATTTCAATTATACTGCCATAACTTCAGTTTTTCATTCACAAATAGTCCACCTGTGGGAAGGTTGTGAATTCATTTCATGCAGCACAGCCCTTCTATGTCCGGTACCAGGCAGGCCGCACACGTTAGCCTTTCCTCACAAAGCTTTTTCAGTAGTGGAACCGATCTCTAGTTTAACCCGCAGCATCTATTCCTTGGTACGTTCAAGCATGGCACATTTAGTTATGGCCTGCCCCTCGTACTGGAGGACTTGTAAAGTTTAGGTAAGCCAAAATGCAATTTTCACTGAGATGATGATCTTCCAACTGCAGTCAATGTTTCTCTCAGTATGTACCCAGGGAACAGTCTTGAGAACAGAGTCCTGTTTCATGCAACTGTTCAGCCTGAATCTTGGCTAAGAGTACTGCATCCCTTTGGAGAACATCTTGGCAGACACACACACTCAAGAAGGAAATGAATAATTGTCTCAGTCCCATTCCAGCCACCTTGTAGGCAGCCCCTGTTGGAACTGAGATTCATTCAATGCGTGAATGGTCTGATCGGAAGGGCTTTTCTCATATCCAGCCAAGCAAGGTTTTGCTTGCCCGTTGACAGTTCTTGTGATGAGGCATTCTGCCAGATTCAAAGTTTAAAGCTCAAAGTACATTTATTATCAAAGTAGATATATGTCACCATATATAGCTCCAAGATTTGTTTTCTTGCAGGCATACTCAGTAAGTCCAAGAACTATAATAGAAATTACTTTGACTGTCTGAACAGAATCCACCATCATTTTGTCCCACAGGGCTTTCAGGTGATTTCATGCAGAGCACTGCCTGGATGACTTCTGATCAAAGTGTTTTGCTGCAAGAACTTTTCTACGAGGGACTGGTGGTTGAATGGAGAGGTCTGCAGTAGAACTGCCAGTCCTACCTTCTCCACATCAGGAAAAGGTAGCTCCTTAGCGTGCAGTGACACTTAGAGATTGCATATCCAGAATCTATGCACAACTTATTGTACTCACAAACAAAGGTGACCATTAAAATGAGGGCAACAACTGGGTACGATTTTCTCCTCTTTGTTAGACCAGCACATCACCTCCCTGGGGCTATGATGCACTTCTGCTCATAAGGAAATGGAAGACAACTCAGATCATGACTGCATTCCAGAACTAAGTGAAATATATGTTCACGTTGTCGGGGCATCAAGAGCAGCTCACACCAGATCACCATTATTTTTTCCTGCAGTGGGTATGGAGCACTATTCCCACATTCCCAAGTTGGTGATACTGCTCACGTGTGTTAGTTCTTGCTCTGGCTCCTCTAAGCTATGTTCCCAGCAATTTTGGAGAGTCAGACCTGACAGTGAAGGAAACAAAAGATTGGCCAAACCATCCTCCAAAGAAGATGAACTTGCTTCATCTGTGATTCACTCTACAACGCCAAGGCCAAGTTAAATTAGTTATAGATGCTGATAAATCTGCAGACTAATCCCACTAAGCGAACCACTGTTGTAAGTAGAGTTACTTGGATTGCAACATTGGTTCAAGTTCAAGTTTATTGTTGTTGTAGGCATACACATACAGGGTAAAAAATGCCATGAAAATTAGCTTCTTGCAGCAACAGCACAGTATGTTACAACCATGACAAACATGAGTTAACATAAACTAAAATTAGCAGAAATTATACACAAAAATGAACAACAAAATAAACATAATGACTAATGCAAGAAACTATAAAGAGCTAGCTGCTGAGCCATTATTTCCTTCACTGCCAATCAAGTACATTTCAAAATGTTATTACTGTTGTAACATGCTGTAAGGTTTCACTATGAATGTAATGGCGGCTCTGTAAAGTTCCACTGCTAAGGTAATAGTTTCTCTGTAGCAGCAATATTTGGGTTATGACTAGAGGTAACGGGGACTTTAGAATGTTTGTTAGTCAAGGAGCTGGATGTTGTTCTTTCTTGTGGATCTGGGAGCAGGGATTTCGAAGTCTTTTGTCGGTGGAAGATGAAGAGGGAAGACAGGTGTGGAGAGAGCTGATAGACCACTGGACGAAGTGGACGGGGAGCGAGGGTCCGAAGGTCGGTGACGCTCAGAGGAGGTCGATGGTGGATTAATGGCCTTATCAGTGAGCTCCAACGTGCACATTTGACTTTTTCCTTAAAATGGGCCTTTTTTTCTTTTTATTTTCTTTACTAAACCTATGTTCAGATTAAGATTTATAAAGTTCAATCACTTAATTGCACATGGTGTACTGTTTGATATTTGCGGTTCAGATTTGTATCCGTGCAACACATCACGCAGCATCCACCCAAACGAGATTTCTTAGTTTGGCAGGGCCAGGGGCCGTCTTCCCCTAGACAAACACGAGTTGGCCAATCCTGAGGGTTACTCTGTTGTAACTGGAAAAATACTGCAAGCAATTTGGATGTCCCAAAAACACCAATGAATGAATGATTTGATTAGGTAACTTGTTATTGTTTGCCCTTGAACTACCTCGATTACTAACGTGATGAAATGATTTATATGGCGGGTATGCAAAACAAAGTTTTACACTATACCTTTAATGTATACTGTACACTGTACATGTGACAATACTCAACCAATTACTAATTTCTGATGGCATTTGGATCACAGTTTCATGACCGTACAGGGTCCAGATAGATCAGCTGGTGCAACAACAGCCCTGCACTCAACATCAGTAAGACCAAAGAAGTTATTGTGGACTTCAGAAAGAGAAATTCGGGGGAACACACACCAATCCCCATCGAAGGATCAGCAGTGGTAAAGGTGAGCAGTTTCAAGTTCCTGGGTGTCAACATCTCTGATAATCTATCGTGGGCCCAACATTTTGATGCAGTTACAAGACATGACAGTGGCTATATTTTGTTAGGAGCTTGAGAAGACTTGGTATGTCATCAAGGACTCTTGCAAATGTACAGTGGAGAGCATTCTAATTGGTTGCATCACCATCTGGCATGGAGGGGCCACAGCACAGGTTTGCAAAAGCTGCAGAAAGTTATAAACTCAGCCACCTCCATCATGGGCACTAGACTCCACAACATCCTGGGCACCTTCAAAAGGCGGTGCTTCAAAAACGTGGCATGAATTATTAAGAACCCCCATCATCCAGGACATGCCCACTTCTAATTATTATCATCAAGGCCTGCCTGAAGACGCACACTCAACATTTCAGGAACAACTCTTCCCCTCCGCCATCAAATGTCTGAATGCACAATGAACTCATGAATACATGACCTCACTATCTTATCTTCTTTTTGCACCACTTATTTAATTTAGTTGATGTATACTTCTTACTGCCATTTATAGATTTTTTTATTATTATGTATTGCTGCATTCTAATGCTGTAAAACAATAAATTTCATGACATATGCCAGTGATAGTAAACTAGATTCTGTTTCTGATTCTTGTGTATCTTCCAGAAAGGCTATAACATAAAGCCTCCCATTACAGTATCTGTCTTCAAGAGTCAGTTCAAATACACCGTCAGGAAATGTAGACGAGGCTTGACCCAAATGTGGAGTGGCAGAGACGATTTAACAATGAGTGATAACTTTAATACCAAACTGCAAAATAACAAGCCACGAGGGGCCACAAAACAAGAGAGAACAGATACTTAACATGACATAGCACCATTGTAACTGAAGGCTAGGTGCAACTGGTTGAGGCTGGCTGGTTTGATGAGAGAACAAGAATTGTGAATGAGAGCAGGGTTTAAATAGGCTACAGGTGATGAGTTGGAAATGAGTGGCAGGTGAATCCTTTTAGCGGTGTGGAGACTAGGAAGTGCCTGCCTGTGAGGCCTGATAGGACACCTCCTCTTATGGCCAGCACCCAACAGTCCGGGGTGATCTGGATGGTTTTGGTGGAACTCCTTGATAATAGTGGATCCAAGATAAAATTGGAGACCACTCAAGAACTCTCCTGCAGGCCAGTTGACCAGTTACTGTACACTCTGTCCATAATGATGTGCACCCACCAACTGGCAAACCATGTACACAGGACCATCTCCCACCATCCTAGGTCTGGAGGTGCCATCTTGGGTGGGTTGAGGCAAAATATATGGAAGGTAGGGTAGGTGTGATCCTGAGGGACACTGGCAGCTGGAGATGGTAAGTGACTGGATTGATGCACTGGGTGATCTTGATGGGACCAATGAAGCAGGACAAGAGCTTGTGGAAGTCAGTGCACAGGGGCAGGTCTTGGGTGGACAGGCAGACATGGTCCCCAGGCCAGAGTAGTCTGGCTGGGCACCGCTGGCATTTGGCAGTGCAGCACTAGGCACGGTAAGAAACTAGAATGGCCTTCTGTGTCTTCTTCGAAGCATTCCAGCTGTAGAGAACCAGGGTCCTGGCAGATGGGACTTCCACCTTTGATTCCTCCACAGGGAACAATGGGGTTTGGTAGGCATGAAGCTCTTCCAAGGGTGATATACCTGGGGCAGAGAAGGTGTGAGAATTGTGGAGCAGCTCAGCCCAGAGCAGATACCTCTTCCGTGTGGTAGGGTTAGAAGCGTCAAAGCATCACAGAAACGTATCCACTTGCTGATTGGCTGTCGGTGACTGACCATTGGTCTGCAGAGGATAGTCAGAGGACAAACCCACTGAGATGCAGAGGAGGGAGCAGGAGGCTCAACAGAAGAGGGAGACAAATTGTGGGCTCTGATCCGGCACAATGTCCCGAGGGAAGCCGTGGAGGAGAAATACATGATGGAGAACCAGGTCTGCTGTTTCAGTGGCTAATAGAATTTGGAGAAAGGAACGGAGTGGGACTCTTTGGAGAACAGGTCCATCATTGAAATGACCTCCGTGGCCCCAAGATGGCAAACCTGTGATGAAATCTATGGTGTTGTGTGAGGAGAGGCGTTGCGTGACCAGCACAGGCTGCAGGAGCCCAGGGGGCCACTGGTTGGATGAATTGGACAGGATACATTGGGAGCAGGAGTTACAAACGGACATAGACCTGTAATCATGGTGGGCCACTAGAACCGGTGTTGCAGTAAGTCCAGTGTCCGTTGTGTGCCTGGAGGGCTGGAACAGGGTAAGGAATGGGCCCACTGGAGTCCCTCAGAGTGCACAGAACGTACAAGCAGTTGTCAGATTTGTCAGCCAGAACAGGCTTGTGCTGTAGGCTGGAAGATCTGGTCTCAAGGTCCCAGATGATCAGGGTGAGGATCTGGAAGGATGGAATCATGGGTTGAGGGTTGATCTGCATTTCAGCTGGGAAGAACTGTCATGACACAGCATCCGCCTTAGTGTTCTTGGAGCTGGGTCAGTAGGCAATGAAGTTGAATTGCTTGAAGCAGAGGGACCAGCGAGCCTAACATGGTTTGAGTTGGTGAGGCTGCTGAAGGTTTGTGAAGTTCTGGTGGTCAAGAAGGACTTGGTGCTCCCCATCAGCCAATGTCGCCATTCATCTAAGGCCCATTTGAGGGCGAATAGCTCCCTATCTCCTACTCCATAACAGTGCTGTGTAGAGTGAGAAGAAGACACAAGGCCTTCCTTCACTGGGAGAAGATGGCCCCAGTGCCCATGCCAGATGCATCCACCTCTACCATAAAAGGTCTAGACAGGTCTGGATGGTGGAGAATGGGGGCAGTGGTGTAGAGCCTCATGAGCTTTTCAAAAGCGTGATCCACATCAGCTGACTAGGTTATCTAAAAGATAGGTGACTTGGTGAGGGAGGTGAGAGGAGCAACAATTTGACTGTAGTTAATGATGAAGTGGTGGTAGAAGTTGGAGAAGCCCAAATTGTGCTATAGTTGTCAACGGTTTGAGGGAGTGTGGTCAGGGCCATTCTCTGGGTCTATGGTGATGCCTTGGGGTGAAGGGACATAACCCAGGAAGGAAGTGATTGTGGTGTGGAACAGGTATTTATCAAACTTCCAGTTCAGTTGGTTTTTGAGGAGATGCTGATAGACTGAACGGACTTGACAAGTGTGGTCTTGGGGCTCCTTGGAAAAGAGGATGTTGTTGTCAAGATGTAGCACGTCTTGGAGGATCTTGTGAGTTAAGGCATGGAAAGTGGCTGAATTGCTGGAAATTCTGAAAAGCATCACCAAGTACTCATAGTAGCCAGTGGCTGTTATGAATGTTGTCTTCTACTCATTCCCTGGCAGATGCAGATCAGGTTGTGCACACTCCGTAGGTCCCGTTTGGTGAAGATCTGTGTCCTAATGGAGTGGTTCAAATGAGCTATCCTTCAACAGAAGAGGATAGCAGTGCTTAATGGTATTTTGTTGAGTCCATGGTGATCAATACAAGGACAAAGACCCCATCCTTTTTGACAAAGGAGCATCCTGCACCAACTGGGGTCTTTGGATGGTTGAAGGAAGCCATGCTGTAGTGCTTCAGTGATGTAGTCATTCATGGCTTGAGTCTCAGGAAAGGAGAGGGAGAACAAATGACCTCGGTGACGGATGGTGTCATGGAGGAGGTTGATTGTGAAGTTGTGTGATCTGTGAGGCTGGAGGGTCTAGGCTTCTCTGTTACTGAAGGGGATAGCGAAATCGTGGGATGCCCATGGGAGTCAGGTGCAGTCAAGGGTTTCCTCCATCTCCACAGATTTACAAGGTGAAGTCAACTGAGCTTGCAGGCAGTTAGTTCAGAAGGTGAGTTCGCAACTCAGTAGTGAACCGGTGATCAGGTGAAGTGAGGGTCATGAGTGGAGTGCCAGTGGTAACCCGAGGTGAGTGGAGTGTTTGGTGAGTCAATCAGGAGGAATTGGATGGATTCATGGTGCTCTCCAAAGCTCATGTGCACAGGCTGTGTGCACATTCTGTCCATGTCAGATTCTAAGAGATGCAACACAGATGAGAAGAAGGCTTGGTAGGGACTCCAGGCTGCACACACAGAGTCCAGTCCAGAAAGTTGCCTGTTGCATGGAATCCAGCAGAGTCTCCTGCGCATATAGAGTTGTTGAGGTTTGGAGGAGGGTAGAGATTGTGTCAGCTGATGGTACTGGAACCAGGGGCTGGGGGAAGCTTACCAGATAGAAGGCCTGAATAACACACACAAAATGCTGGAGGAACTCAGCAGGCCAGGCAGCATCTATCAAAAAAAGTACAGTCAACATTTTGGGCCAAAACCGTTTGGAAGGACTGGAGAATAAAAGCTGTGGAGTAGATTTAAAAGGTGGGGGGAGGGGAGAGAGAACCAACAAGTGATAGGTGAAACCTGGAGGGGGAGGGATGAAGTAAAAGACTGTGAGGTTGATTAATGGAAAAGGCAGAAGGCCGTGGAAGAAAGAAAAAGGGGGGAGGAGCACCAGAGGGAGGCGATGGGCGGACAAGGAGATGAGTTGAGGGAGGGAAAAGAAGTTAACCCAAATATGTGGCTGCTGTGATTAATTGATGGTCCAATTACCTGGAATCCATGGTATATCTTTTCTTAAATAAGACTAAAAATGTACAAAGCTCCCCAGGAATAATTTCATCATATTCCTTTCCAGTTGCAGCACAACTTTTAACTTCACAGTCCTGCCAAAGTGGTCTCGGCCCAAAGCATCAACTGTACTTTTTTCCATAGGTACTGCCTGGCCAGCTGAGTTCGTCCAGCGTTTTATGTGTGTTGCTCGGATTTCTATCTAGCATGCGCAAATTTTCTCTTGTTTGCAGATAGAAGACCCCTTGTCTCTTCCTTGTGGTGGCATTTCCCATTGCAGAAGTAATTTTCTGTGTAGGTGATCAACTGCTCCTCAGTTAGTGCACAAGCTGTTTCTCCACCGATGCTCATGGTGAGCCACCTCCTTATCGAAGGCAATATCTCTCGAAGGGGTGTATAAGGTGTCCAGGTAGAGGAGCACCTTTGGTGGAGGAGCTTGTTGTGTCCATTCTAGGTCAGCCGGCTCACCTTCTGTACCCTCTGGATACTCAGTTATCACCTGTGGCTCCAAGCAATGGTCTGCATGTGATGGCAGCAGCACCCCAGCACACCACTGCAAATGGTAGGCTAAACCAGGTGAGGGTGGCCTGCTAGCGAGATGGGGGCATGCTTGTCCCTGCGTATGAAATCAGCTCCGGCAGACCGGGTGGATGAGATCAACAATGAAATCCAACAGCAAGGAAGGTAGCTCTCACAGCAAAGGGCACGACGATGCACAGAAGCAGTTGTGATCATCCACTGCAACCAAAGAAGACCCCAGTTGTGACAACTACTTGTGTCACTAGACCTGGACTTCCAAGGTTGACAGAGTGGAACTGCCCCAATACAAGGGTTTTTCCACTTTATAAACTCTTCCACATGGGTTTCTCTGATACAACGGACAAAACAAAATCAATCATCTGTCAATTAATGGCCGCGCTCAAAACAAGAATATATCAAAAGTCACACCACAATTCTTAAAGGTATACTCACACTTCTGTGCACTATATAATGTAATGTGTAAGATGATAAATTTCCCTGGATATGTTATCCAGGGGCACTTAATCTCTGCAATTGACTCAGGAAATGCAAAAGACAATCTGTACAGGGCAAGCTCCTAGAAACTCCAGTGACATTAACCATCAAGTGCCCTGTTTCAGTGATGATGCTAGAGGGGCAGATGTTGAAGGACTTTCCTGCTCTCAGTAATACACCCCAAAGTGATAGCTGCCCGAAAACTCACACTGTTGCATGCCCATGCACGTAGGCATCAGGTGAGGATCTGGTCCAGTTTGCATATCAAGCCCCAGTACAATTAAATGGTTCCCCCTCGCATTCTGTTCACTAAAGCTTTTGATACTGTAGTGAGGTGGAAGTGGATAGGCAGTGTCCTTGGAATCTGCATGAGTGTGGGTCATTCAGCAATGACAGGAGTAATTGTGATGGGGGGGGCGAAAAATATATTTTAGTTTCTTTCACATCTTCCTAAACATTTTCCACAGATACACATCTTATGCTGTGAAAACTGTGAAAGTCTCACTTATTCCAGTTGAAACGCTTGTCATTAGCTCCTTGCTTTTGGAACCTGATTTAAGCAGCAATATACTCGGAGAGCGGGCTTGAACTCTAGGCAACGCAAGAAGGTGAGAAAGTAATCACTTCCTACGGCTTTTTACAAGCAACCAGTGCTTGTGTGCTGAACGCAGCTCTTTTACGCACACTCTGTTGATAATATACTTATAGCAAATAAGGTTAGAACCTTCACCTTCTAGCCTTTAGTGAAGTGCTAT
Organism: Mobula birostris; assembly: GCF_030028105.1. NCBI lineage: Eukaryota > Metazoa > Chordata > Chondrichthyes > Myliobatiformes > Myliobatidae > Mobula > Mobula birostris. Next base: position 72,567,603 of record NC_092377.1, on the reverse strand, counting down.
GAAACCAGCTTTTTGTATTGTTTTAAAGGTCATCCCATTTGCTGTATGGCGAGAATATTACAACATACGATCAGACGGTGCAGCAAACAGCAGTTCTGCCGATGTTCTTCACAAATAGACTCAGCCAACTTGAAATTGCTTAACAGCATGACCAACAAACTCCATAGCTATAATCTTTAGACTGCAGAATTAAATTTTACCATAGCCAGCTGAAGGCTGCTTTTTTTTTAACTATTTGAGTTCCTGAGGATTTGCAGCACGCTGACCATTTCTGGTTCCTCACATTAATCACGTGGAGAGAATTCCATCTGCCCTAGAATGATCTAGGACAAGTTGGGACAGGTTTTAGAGGTCTTTCAATGCTTACACCCTGTATACATTCATTCATATGGTCCTTTATATTTGCATGCATCCATGGATTTTAGCACATTTCTGCGCACCTGATCTCATAACGTGTCCCAGCCTGCACCATCCCTCACTGACTCTGTGCACAGCTGCTCTCATACCGGCATCCCTATCTTGCTTAGTACCACAGCATGCTTAGTACATGTCTGTCTCTGGCTGTTTCCTCCATGTTCACTTCATCGTGCTTCACTGCATTTCTCATACCACTTGCACCCTTAAACAATCTCCCCCTTCCTACGGACAGTGCACTGTGACCAGAGTGTACCATCGACAACATACACTGCTGCAGCTCCCAAAGTCTTACAAGGCAGCACCTCAGAAACCCACAAAAAATAAAAGAATGTTCAGTATTCCTGAGCCGCACATTGTTTTCAACATCCATTGATGACAGTGAAGGCTAACACCTGTCAGGAAATTCCCACTAAGCCTCCAGCTCACATGAAGATCCTGGAAACCTTCATCTCACATACTGATGTTTCTGATACCCTATTCACCAGAATGTGCGGCACCACAAATGCACAACATTTGCACCTACATTAGTCACCGCATCCCCTAAATTAGTCATTGTCTAAGAATATTTATTGCAATGTAGAAACAATCCCACCAGCCAGTGCGGATTTCGACTGCAAGAAAGGCCACTGAGGCTGGGAAACAGCTGCACAAAACATTCTGACTATACGTCATTGACCTGAAGCAGTGGTGCTGCCTGACATGTGAGCATGTCTAACATGTTGAGGTGGGGGTGGGGGCACAGTGGTGCAACTGGTAGAACAGCTTCTTCACAAAGCCAGTGACCTGGGTTCAGTCCTGCCCTTGAGTCCTGTCTGTGTGGAGTTTTTTCATGTAACCAAGTGGTTGTCCTGCAGGTTCCTCATCCCAAAGCCATGCACATTCATGGACTAACTGGCCATTATAAGTAAGTAGTAAAGTCTGGGGAGATTAAACTATACCATTAATATTTAATGTAAATGGGTAGGTGATGGTCAACATGAACTCAATAGACTGAACGGTCTGTTTCTGTGCTGGAAACCTACAGGTTTCTAATTTCTACTCTATATCACTCTGCTTTTTATAGAAACATTCTCAGCCTGTTGGTTTTATAATAAAATAATGACTACATTTCAAAGTATTTTCTGTGAGGTGCTTCGGAATATCCTCAAGCTACAAAGGAGCCTCTGGCACGCCAGTGTGTACAATTTGTCCTCTTCCAAGTTTTTAACTGAAAGTTGATCAAAGCCACATACTTATATTTAAATATCAGAATGTGATGAGTAAAAATGTAGCTATCATTTCAAATTTAACTTTTTTTTCTGAATTCTTGAATCAATTTCCATTTTCATAGCTTAATTTGCAATCTTTGGCCTTTTATTTATACTGATGATTTGAGAGATAGCAATCTAAGCCTGAACTCATGAATAATATATTGACTTCTAAGACAGATCAGACACTCGTATCAGTTTAAATCTCTCTCATAACTTTTTATAGCATTTGCTTGTGAAATTGTTATTCTGAAGTTATATCAGACATCCCAAAGAGGTCAGCTAAGCAACTTGCTCAAATATTTAAACAAAGATAAAATATGCATGAGAAGTACATACTGGACTGAGTGATGTTAACTGTTGTCCATTCCCTGCGCCTTAAGAAATAGATGAAATAAGACAAGATTACAAGTTATGAAATGAACAAAATAACTCTGATGTAATGAGTAGATATGTACAAGTTTTGACAAGATGCTGAAACTCTGCCTTGGAAACTACAAAACTTGATTTGTATGCTGCATTCTTTAAAATCTGAACCAGATTCTGCAGTATTTACATATGAAATTTTTGTAACAGATCTAAGAGAGATGCAAGGACCTATTTTGACTTGGATGTGGTTTGGGCATATGCTGAGTACTTAGATGGCATTGCGAGCTTGAAGATGTAAAAACAGTGTGAAAAGCTGTTTTCCATGTAGACCTGGCCATAAAGGTGGAAACAGCCTTTCTGGGAGACTATGCAAATTCACACTGCTCTTTGTGTGAAGAAATTTGCCTGGATTGGGGAGCATGCCTCATGAGAATAAGTTGAGTGAACTCGGTCTTTTCTCCTTGGAGCGGCGGAGGATGAGAGGTGCCCTGATAGAGGTGTATAAGATGATGAGAGGCATTGGTCGTGTGGATAGTCAGAGGCTTTTTCCCAGGACTGAAATGGCTAATGTGAGAGGGCACAGTTTTAAGGTGCCTGGAAGTATGTACAGAGGAGATGTCAGGGGTAAGTTTTTTTTAAGCAGAGGGTGGTGAATGCATGGAATGGGCTGCTGTTGACCCTTTTGATTCTGCTAAGCCCACACTGGGCCCTGAAATGCAGTTCTGAGAACTAAATTCAATGCCCTAAATAATCCAGCCAGAGTTTTAGATAACAGTAACATTACCATTGAGATAAAGCCAGTATTTTATTAGACTGGTTTAATATTTTTCATCTCTCTGCAGCTTTTGACCACTAAATCCCTTTGCTCTTCCACAGTTTTGATCCTTAGCATTTGGAAGATGCTCAGAATTTATATCCAAGGTGGATTACCTTTTAATTTCCCTTATCACATTGAATTCCACATTGAACTCCATCTGCCTCTATTAAGTAGACCTTCTTAATCCATCAATGTCCCTTTGCTGCATTCTGTTCCCATCCACAGTATTTGCTGTGACGTTTCAGTTAATGTCATCAGCATTCTTGGAATTACAGCTCTCTATTCCTTCATGCATGTTATTTATAAATATTGTGAGAAGCTGAAACCTAGCTCAGATCCCAGGAGGACACCAACAGTCACATCCTGTCAATTTGACTGGAAGTGCTTTATTGCAATCCTCTGCCTCCTTGGCATTCATATGCACCAATGGCTGAGTTGGTTAATATGGCTGTTCAAATAAAAATAAATGTATAATTTTTGCTTACAAGTAGAGTAATAGAATAAAAATACAAAAAAAAAGTCAAGCTGGAACTTTATGGATTAGTACTTTCAAAGCAGGCAAAAACACAATGGGCCAAATAGCTGCTTCCTTTATAATAAGTTTTTGTGATTCTGTGACTTCTGTCTCTTGTCCAGCTCTTTATCCACGTCAATAAGTTGCCTCTAATTCCATGCATTCTCAGTCTTCTTAAAATCTGTTGGCCTTGACAGTTATTTCACTGGACAAGTACAATGACAACTCTCCCTTCCACACATCATTGCGGCTAGTTCTACAGTGTGAAGAAAACAGGTCATCCGATGAATAACATACCTTTTCACTAGGTAGTTAGCCACCAACTACAAAAAAAATCTAGAAAATTAATGGCAAAAAATGGTTATGTTTCACAAGAAGTATCAAGACCAGAAGCCCAAGTACTTTTATTTCCTAATGATATATGTAATAAGGGGCATCTGTATGCCCAACAACCCATAACCAACTGCTTATTACTACACTGAATACTACTGCTTCAGCTGAAATGCAAGTGTCTTCTGTTCAGTTATAGCAGATGCAACATGTCGAGGAACCAACTAGAGAGCAGGCCATTCTGGACTGAGGAATGAGGAAGGGTTAGTTAGCAATCTTGTCATGCGAGGCCCTTTGGGTAAAAGTGACCATAATATGGTGGAATTCTTCATTAAGATGGAGAATGACATAGTTAATTCAGTAACAAAGGTTCTGAACTTAAAGAAGGGTAACTTTGAAGGTATGGGACGTGAATTAGCTGAGATAGACTGGCAAATGACACTTAAAGGGTTGACGGTGGATATGCAATGGCAAACATTTAAAGATCGCATGGATGAACTGCAACAATTATTCATCCCAGTTTGCCAAAAGAATAAACCAGGGAAGGTAGTGCACCCGTGGCTGACAAGGGAAATTAGGGATAGTATCAATTCCAAAGAAGAAACATACAAATTAGCCAGAAAAAGCAGCACACCTGAGGACTGGGAGGAATTCAGAGTCCAGCAGAGGAGGACAAAGGGCTTAATTAGGAAAGGGAAAAAAGATTATGAGAGAAAGCTGGCAGGGAACATAAAAACTGACTGTAAAAGCTTCTATAGATATGTGAAAAGAAAAAGATTGGTTAAGACAAATGTAGGTCCCTTACAGTCAGAAACAGGTGAATTGATCATGGGGAACAAGGACATGGCAGACCAATTGAATAACTACTTTGGTTCTGTCTTCACTAAGGAGGACATAAATAATCTTCCAGAAATAGTAGGGGACAGAGGGTCTAGTGAGATGGAGGAACTGAGCGAAATACATGTTAGTAGGGAAGTGGTGTTAGGTAAATTGAAGGGATTGAAGGCAGATAAATCCCCCGGGCCAGATGGGCTGCATCCCAGAGTGTTTAAGAAAGTAGTACAAGAAATAGTGGATGCATTAGTGATAATTTTTCAAAACTCTTTAGATTCTGGATTAGTTCCTGAGGATTGGAGGGTGGCTAATGTAACTCCACTTTTTAAAAAAGGAGGGAGAGAGAAACCGGGGAATTATAGACCGGTTAGCCTGACATCGGTGGTGGGGAAAATGCTAGAGTCAGTTATCAAAGATGCGATAACAGCACATTTGGAAAGCGGTGAAATCATCGGACAAAGCATGGATTTGTGAAAGGAAAACCATGTCTGACGAATCTCATAGAATTTTTTGAGGATGTAACTAGTAGTGTGGATAGGGGAGAACCAGTGGATGTGGTATATTTTGATTTTCAAAAGGCTTTTGACAAGGTCCCACACAGGAGATTAGTGTGCAAACTTAAAGCACACGGTATTGGGGGTGTGGTATTGATGTGGATAGAGAATTGGTTGGCAGACAGGAAGCAAAGAGTGGGAATAAACGGGACCTTTTCAGAGTGGCAGGCAGTGATGAGTGGGGTACTGCAAGGCTCAGTGCTGGGACCCCAGTTGTTTACAATATATATTAATGACTTGGATAAGGGAACTAAATGCAGCATCTCCAAGATTGCAGATGACACGAAGCTGGGCGGCAGTGTTAGCTGTGAGGAGGATACTAAGAGGATGCAGGGTGACTTGGATAGGTTAGGTGAGTGGGCAAATTCATGGCTGATGCAATTTAATGTGGATAAATGTGAGGTTATCCACTTTGGTGGCAAGAACAGGAAAACAGATTATTATCTGAATGGTGGCTGATTAAGAAAAGGGGAGGTGCAACGAGACCTGGGTATCATTGTACACCAGTCATTGAAAGTGGGCATGCAGGTACAGCAGGCGGGGAAAAGGCGAATGGTATGCTGGCATTCATAGCAAGAGGATTCGAGTACAGGAGCAGGGAGGTACTACTGCAGTTGCAAAAGGCCTTGGTGAGACCACACCTAGAGTATTGTGTGCAGTTTTGGTCCCCTAATCTGAGGAAAGACATTCTTACCATAGAGGGAGTACAAAGAATGTTCACCAGATTGATTCCTGGGATGGCAGGACTTTCATATGATGAAAGACTGGATCGGCTAGGCTTATACTCTCTGGAATTTAGAAGATTGAGGGGGGATCTTATTGAAACGTATAAAATTCTAAAGGGATTGGACAGGCTAGATGTAGGAAGATTGTTCCCGATGTTGGGGAAGTCCAGAACGAGGGGTCACAGTTTGAGGATAAAGGGGAAGCCTTTTAGGACCGAGATGAGGAAAAACTCCTTCACACAGAGAGTGGTGAATCTGTGGAATTCTCTGCCACAGGAAACAGTTGAGGCCAGTTCATTGGCTATATTTAAGAGGGAGTTAGATATGGCCCTTGTGGCTAAAGGGATCAGGGGGTATGGAGGGAAGGCAGGTACAGGGTTCTGAGTTGGATGATCAGCCATGATCATACTGAATGGCGGTGCAGGCTTGAAGGGCCGAATGGCCTACTCCTGCACCTATTTTCTATGTTTCTATGAAGTGAGGTGGAGGCTTCCAGAAAGTACCAAAGGCTATTTAAACTTTTCCTGAAGCAGAATCAGATTTGTAGTTATGGACATACGTCATGAAATTCATTATGTTGTGGCAGCAGTACAGTGCAAGATATAAAAACTGCAATAAGGTACAAAAATAAATAGTGCAGTGTAAAAAATGAATAACAAAGTTCATGGAGTCATGGACAATTCAGACATCTAATGGCAGAGAAGAAGAAACTGTTCTTAAAACATTGAGTATGAGTCTCCAGGCTCCTAGTAATAACATGAAGAGGGCGTGTGCTGGATAGTGAGCATCCTCAATGGCAGATGCCCCCTTACTGATGTATCATCAGTTTGATTGTCCTCAGTGGTGGATGGGGGCATTGTGCTCAGGAACTGGCTGAGACTACAACCCTCTAATCTCTGGCGATCCTGTGCATTGAACGTTCCATCCAGGCTACGACGCAACGTACTTACAAGAGACTCTGCAGCATCCTTTTGTAATAACACCACCAATCCTATATTTATTTTTAATCATTCATTCTCTCTCCTTATAGCTAATGAAGTACTGTGAAGTCAAGCACAAGGCAGTCAACATGAGCACAGTAAATAGCATAAATGATAATGTGATTTAATGATATTGCTTTGGGCTAAACACCGTCCTGGACTTACCTATATTTTCCTCTTTGAAATCATGTCTTGGCCTCTTTTCAAACCACTATCAGGAGTTTTGTTTACTGCCTTGTGTAAGGGACATGTCTGGAGAGTGGTCCATTTCTATGATCAAATCTTGAACTTATAAATTGAGAATTGAACCCATGAAATTGCAGCTCAAGGCAAGAACTCAGTGACAGCTGGTAAGTGCCACGTCCCTTCAGTTAAGAGTAATTACCTCAAGAGCTGGTGTAGGCATCAATAATCATACATCGTGGAAGATAATTTCAAATCCCATTCAAGTCCAGTTAGACTGAACTATGAAGGAAACTATTGATGTTACCATTGTGATTCTGTCACCATACATCCCAGCCTTCATCAGCCTTCTTGTATAAAAGATAGCTTAGTACTGTACCATACACAAATGCATGCTGTGTTTTGTTGAAAGTTATGTTGACCACTTGGGCTTAGATTGACCATTTGCTTCACACCTTAGTGCAAGTAACATGGAACAACTTTTCAATCTGCTTTTACTGACATCTTAACTGCCCCCAAAGCAGCGCTGGATGCAATCTGCCAGGACTGATGCTTGGAGAAAGCATGCATTCAGGATGTCCACACTTTTAACAGCAAAGATAATTAATTGGTGACATGATTCAGTACACTTAGAAAGAATGAAGCCTCATTACTCTTACAGCAAGGACAATACCACTGGTTCAAAATGATGGCATCATTAGCAAACATGACAAAATATGGAATAGAGAAATGTCAATTTGGCCATTTCCCACATTTTGATCTTCTGAGAAAATGTTCCGTAAAGCTTATCTCAATCTGCCTTCAAAACTAATTAAAAGCAACTTTCAAACATCCATTTATTGAATTATTTAGCTGTAAGCTATTGCCTTCTTTGGCATGGTATTTTCAGTAATCCAATGTCTCACAAGATCTATTTGTTCAAAGGCAGTGTGTTGCCACTATAGCATGACTCTGCTAGTTACAAGGGAATTTATTACTGAACACTTTTACAGATGGAGAAATTCACAACGCTATTTATTGTTAGGCACTGAAACAGACTTGTAGGTTTAATTTCAATAATTACCAAACAATGAAGTAATAGTCATAGAGGGATACACCATGGATGTGGGACATTTTGCTGACCAAGTCTAAACTGACCAGCAACCTCCTACTCATACTAATCCTACATGTATCCCACTTCATTCTCCCATCAAATACTCTAGAGTCTTCAATTATATGCTGAATCTCCTTAAACTTCTATGAAAGTAGAGACACACTTTCTTCACAGCTGCATCTATGTACTAGGCCTAGAATAGGTTCACTAAGATGTTGACACCCATGAACTTGAAGCTGCTTGCCCTTTTCACCACAGATCCTTCAGTGAGTGGGCCTGCCTGACTTCCTCTACCTATGGTCAACAAACAGTTTCTTAGTCTTGCTGGCATTAAGCACAAGGTTGTTGTTACATCACCACTTAACCAGCTGACCTCTCTCACCCCTGTACACCTCTGCATCACCATCTGCGATTCTGCCAACGGTGGTATCATTGCAGAACTTGCAGATGGTGTTGGAGCTATGCTTAGCTGTGCAGTTGCAGGTACAGAGAGAGAAAAACTTGGGGCTGAGCATGCAGCTCTGAGGTGCACCTGTGTGGATCAGTGAGGAGAAGATGAAGTTTCCAATCCACAACAATTGTTGTCTCCCAGTGAGGAAGTCAAGGAACCACCTGCAATGGGGGTTACAGAGGCCCAGGCCTTGAAACTTGATGATAAATTTTGAGAAGACGGTGATGTTAAACGCTGAGCTGTAGTCAATGAAGAAAAATCTGTTGTGCTTGTTTGTTGTCCGGATGGTCCAGAACAGAGTAGAGAGCCAGTGAGAAAGCATCCAGCTGAGCTTTGATTGACTTCATTCAATCTGAAGTACATAGGAATGTCAAGGAGATCTGAAACCCTATTTGCTGGGGCAAAGAACTTGATTGGATTTCCTATGGACTCGCCATTTTATGAGAGGACAAAGCACCATTCCCGAAGCAGCTTCTAGCTCCAAGGTTATTGTTACATGGCCCTAAAGATTCCTTATATTGAACTGCAGAGAATTTGCAGGTCATAATTTAGCCATTCGGCCCATCTGGTCCATGATCCATGAGTTTATGGTCTCTTCATTCCTGCACACAATATCTGTTCATGCATGAACCAAAACGTTTACTTGTGACCTTTGCAACAGGAACACGCAACTAAATTGAAGATTACTTTGTCAATGTGATGTCTGTGAGTGTGGCCCAGTGCTCATGTCCTCAGCACTTCCTACCTGTGACAGACTGGAGATGGACGTCCAAAGCCATCTGATATGCTGCTGCTGCCTCTTGGCAAGGGATGTGCTGGATTCGGTGGTGGAGGCAGAGATGGAGTGCCTGTAGGATAGGGATAACTGCGTTCTTGGAAATAATGTCACACTTCTTCAACCCCCACTCTCTCAGAGCCTTGGGGACCAGGGAGACTGCACATTCTGCCACTAATCAAGGCTGGTTGGGCCACCAGCCATTTGGCTTCACTCCTTGTTATGTGAGGTAAATTCCTTCAAGCAGAGAATAAGATGCCAAGCACCAATTATTTGAAACACATACAGTGACCTAAAGACTGAATGATGTACCCCAGAAAGGATGCACTGAAAATTGAAAGCAATTTTCTTCCACATTCAGATGACGGAAGGATGAATACCAAAATTAACTCCTGTAAGGGTGTGAATGGAAACCAATGTTCTGCAGGTGCAGATTAATGTTACTAAACTTTCCCAACTCTCACAATTAGCCAAGAACTGTCAGGCCTGCACAAGCAGGCACCGCCCATTCTCCATCCAGCTAACAGCATTCATCTGTCACTCATTTCCCACTCATCACCTGCAGCCTATTTAAACCCAACATTCATCCACACCCCTTCTTCACCCATCAAACCTCAACCAATTACTCCTAGCCTTCAGTTACCTTGTGACCTTGTTGTGTTAAGTATCTGTTTTTTTTTTATTTGTGGTTGCTCTTAGCTTGTTATTTTGCAGTTTTTCTCTCCAGTGTTCTGAAAACCTTGATGATACAGGTCCTGCAGCCTGAAATGATCTGGGAGTGGAACCGGGATCTGGATGATGATTTGGAGGGTCTTTCCAGAATAAGCTTGTCACTTTGGAGGGACAGAATGATGAGGCACTCAAGGTTGGTGGGCATCTTCCAGATAGGCAGATCCGACAAAACACTTGGGCAGCACAATCTGGGGCTTCGACGAAGGCTGTTAACTAGGGTGGGGTTGCTGTAATGAGATAAAAAGTTGGTCGAGAGTGGAGAGCAGATAGTCAATGGTTTTCTGCTGCTTCTGGGTCCTGTACTAGTGTCAGTGGATGTTGTCCTTTAGGCAGGCAAACTCTGCTGGGTCAATGGTCAGTTCATCTATTCTGGCAGAAAATGTGGAGGAGGATTAACCCAAACACAGAGCAATTCCTTCAACCAGTGGTCCTCTGGGCTCCTGTGTCCCCTCAACTAGTCTCTCAGCATCCATGATCCCACATTGCCATTGATTTCATCGTGGTTTTGCCATATTCTGATGGAGCCACGGTGATCTTGACAGTGATGAACCAGTTCACCAAGGTGGCTCACTTCACAGCCCTTCCCAAACTTCCATCAGTCACTGAGACAGTGGACCTGGTTCTCCAACATGTAGTTTGCCTCCCTTAGGACATTGTGTTAGACCAGGGCCCACAATTCATCTTCTCCTCTGGTGAGCCTTCTGCTCCCTCCTCCAGATCTTGGTGAATTTGTTCTCTGGCTGTCATCCGCAGATCAATGGTGAGTCAGAAAGAGCCAGTCAGCAAGTGGAGAAGTTTCTGTAATGCTTTGCAGCCTCTAACCATTCCACATGGACCAAACTATCCCAAACTCTGCACACCTCCTCTACCATGGGTATGTTACCCTTTGTAGTGCTTCTCCGCTACCAAGCCCCATTGTTCCCTGAGAAAGAGCCAATGGTGGGGAGCCCATCCACAAGGCCCTGGTTCGCCGCTGCCGGAATGCTTGGGAGAAAGCATGGAGGGTCAACCATGCCAACAGCTACCTGGCCAACTAGTGTCATTGCCCAGCCAGACTACTCTGGTGGGGATCATGTCTGGCTGCCTACCTGAGATCTGTGCCATGCACCAACTCCCACAAGCTCTTTCCCTTGTTCATTGGTCCCTTCAAGATCACCCATCACATAAATGTAGACACATATCATCTCCGTCTTTCAAGGTCACACTTACCTTCCACATGTCCTGTCTCAAGCCTGTTGTCCATAGACTACTCAATCCCCCTGAACCTACACCTCCAGAACCTTGGATGGTAGAAGATGGTCCAATATACACAGATCGCCAGTTGATAGATTTACATTGTCGTTGATGTGGTGTGAAATGCCTGGTTGACTTGGAAGGGTACAGCCCAGAGGAGAGTTCTTGGGTCCATTGCACGTTCAGGAGTTCCACTGGACCCATCCAGATCATCCTGGGTCACTGGGTGCTGGCTCCTGCTGACTCCTGTCAGGCCTGCACAAGCAGGAGCCACACAGCCTTCACCCAGCCAGCAGGAGTCACCTGCCAATTGTTTCTAACTCATCACCTGCAGCCTATTTAAACCCTGCTCTCAACCACACTCCTGGTTCACCCATTGGACTAGCCAGCCTCAGCCAGTTGCTCCTATCCTTAGTTACCTTGTTGGCTTGTCATGTTAAGTATTCATTCTCTCATTTTGTGGCCCCTTGTGGCTTATTATTTTGCAGTTTATTTTTAAATACCTGTTGTTGATGTTGAAGATTTTAGTTGTGCTAAGAGTCACATTGTTGACTTTCCAGCATTCAATGTATCAAAAGAGTAACACAGAAGTTTAATTCCATGCTTGGCTCAGTTAGTGGCATCAGTGCTTCCTGAATAAGAAAATTGTGGGGTAAAAATCCGACTTCTCAGATTTGAACACAAAATTCTGGCCTGATATACCAAAAGAGTATATCATTGCAGCAGATACCATTTTAGAACATAGAAATCTATGTTACAGGCCCTTCAGCCCACAATGTTGTGCCAACCATGTAACCTACTCTAGAAACTGCCTAGAATTTGCCTATCACATAGCCCTCTATTTTTCTGAGCTCCATGTACCTACCTAAGAGTTTCTTAAAAGACCTTATTGTACCCATCTCTACCATTGTCTCTGGCAGTGCATTCCATGCACCCACCACTCTGTGTGAAAAACTTACCCCAGACATCCCCTCTATATCTTCTTCCAAGCACCTTAAAACTATGTCCCCTCATGTTAGCCATTTCAGCCCTGGGAAAAAGCTTCTGGCTATCCACACGATCTATGCTTCTCATTATCTTATACACCTCTATCAGGTCATCTCTCATCCTCAGTTGCTCCAAGGAGAAAAGCCCAAGTTCAGTCAACCTATTCTCATAAGGCATGCTCTCCAATCCAGGCAACATCCTTGTAAATCTCCTCTGCACTCTCTCTATAGTATCCACATCCTTCCTGTAGTGAGGTGACCAGAACTGAACACAGTCCTCCAAGTGGGGTCTAACTAAGGTCTTACATAGCTGTAACATTACCTCATGGCTCTTGAACTCAATCCCATAATTGTTGAAGGCCAACACACCATACGCTTTCTTAACAACACTGTCAACTTGTGCAGCAGCTTTGAGTGTCCTATGGACCATGGACCGGCACTGCCAGGAGTCTTACCATTAATATATTCTGTCTTCAAATTTGACCTACTGAATGAGCCACTTCACACATATCTGGGTTGAACTCCATCTACCATTTCTCAGCCCAATTCTGCATCCTGTTGATGTCCCTCTGTAACCTCTGACAACCTTCCAGACTATCCACAACACCCCCAACCTTGTGTCATCAGTAAACCTACTAGCCCACCCTTCTACTTCCTCATCCAGGTCATTTATAAAAATGAGGAGGGGTAGCAGGGCAGATCCTTGCGGAACACCACTGGTCACCATCCTCCATGCAAAATACGAACCATCCACAACTATCCCTTGCCTTCTGTGGACTATCCCTAATCAGATTATGTCTCTCCAAATGCTCATAAATCCTGCCTCTCAGGATCTTCTCCAACAACTTCCCCACCACTGAAGTAAGGCTCACTGGTCTCTCATTTCCTGGGTTAGCTCTACTCCCTTTCTTGAACCAGGGAACAACATTTGCAAGGTCCTCTGGTACTTCTCCCATCCCTATTGATGATGCAAAGATCATCGCCAGAGGCTCAGCAAACTCCTCCCTTGCTTTCCGCAGTAGCCTAGGGTATATCTCGTCCAGTCCCAGTGACTTACCTAGTTTAATACCTTTCAAAAGCTCCAGCACATCCTCTTTCTTAATGTCTATACACTCAAGCGTTTCAGTTGCCTGTAAGTCATCCCCACAATTACCAAGGTCCTGAGGCAAAGAGATCTGGAAGAAGTCTTTATATAGAGGTTTCCCCCATTTCAGATGCTTGTATATATTACCTTAGCTTGATTTGAAGAACAGCAGATTTGTTTTGGACAATTTTTTATCGCTCACTCAATGTTACTAAAACAGACTACCTGGTCATTATCACAATGCCATTTGAAAGATTTTGTTGTGTGTAAATTGCCTTGCCTTTTCATGTAATAGAGTGACAAATCTTTAAAATATTTTACTGGTTGTCATGTGCATTGGGATATATTGGAAAGGGCCATTGAAATGTCTTTTTATATGAATAGGAATTCCGTATTTTACAGGAATATTCTACATGAAATGACATAGAGAGGATATTGGCATTCAGTTGGCCTCTGGATACAATTTACCTTGGTTCAATTTAATTTGATTGTACCAGTGGCTGGGTGAAGTTTGCAAGACCTGAAATAGTATAGATATTGAGTTCATTCGAATTATGTATCTGTGGAAACTTTCCATGCTGTATAAAAGTTGAGTTGTCAATGGAGTTTGCAGCAGGGTGGGTATTACAAGATTATGTTCAGACGCTTTGCAATTTCCACTACCTTTCTCCTTTCTCCAGCAAATCTGAAATAATTCCACCAAATCTCACCTTCCAGATTTCCTTATGACAGAAGGAGGCTATTTAGCCCATTCTGTCTATTCTGTCTCTCAGAACAGTCCCATTAAATTGATACCTTCTCTTCTTCACTTATTTTCATGTTGATTTCCATATCTCCCTCCCCTCCCCTCCCCCCCCCCCCCCACACACACACACACACACACTCACTACTCTATGGATAACGTACAGGAGCTATCTACCTACCAGCACTTTCTTCAGACGCTGGATTTTGGGAGGAAACAGGGAGAGATCCATTCTGGGGCTTTCTGCAATTGCGGAAGCCATGACTGCAATCTTCCTGACAAATGTACAGCACCCACCTTGTCATAGCTTCACTTTAAAAATAAATTAGCTGTGATGCCTGCTTAATAATGTTTTTAACACCTATTTCCTACCATCAGCAGGAGAAATCCCCTCGGATATTTGGATGAACTCAGTGCCATATACAAAGACAGCCAGCCTCAACATCATAGTTCAAAGACTTTGATCAGTCAGTATTGTGCTTTTATTATTAAGTCAAACTCAATAATATTCTTTATTCCCCTTAAGGACTACTGCAAGCTGTCACCTGCTCTTTAGCCCTCTGTTTCAATACCAAATTTGATATAGCCACTCTTTAACTTGCAACATATTATCTTCAGAGTTACTAATCATTCATAACATACACTAAGAGAACCATCTGACCATGTAGTGCGAACTCAGTGAGATGGTTGGACCACAGAGTATAGCACGAGTCCATTTGTCCTCAGTTATTGAACAGAAACTGGCAAATCAAATTTCAGATGATATTCGTGTTACAACTTTTTGGACTGTGATGGGTGCAAAAATGTTTAATTTATTGCACAGTCTCACGGAACCTGCTAAGTCTTATGAGGATATTGTCTTAAAGGATCACTATTCATCTAAACTTTTGATTATTGATGAGAGGTTTAGATTCCATAATAGGAATCAAGAGGAAGGTGGGTCTATTTCACAGTTTGTGGTGCTTCTGAGGCAATTGTCTGAACACTGTAATTTTGGGCGTCGCTGAATGACACATTATATGATGGATTCGGTTGTGGTCTGTGTAGTGAGGCAATTGCTTACACAAAAGACAGATTAACAGTACAGAAGGTAATGTACAGCTATGGAGATGGCAGAGCTATTAAGTGCATCTTCCCAAGTTCATAAAGTTTCTACTGACTTTAAGAACAATACACCTATTGGCAATCAATCTCACTGTTGTGACAAAACTAGGCATTCACCTAAAGGATGCCATGTATAAGGGTTCAGATTATTGAAGCTTTGGCAAAAAGGGACATATTGAATGTGACTGTAAAATTAAAAAGACACTGTCAATCCAAAAGCACTGCCATGAAGCAAAATGACTTTTGGACAAACATGTGAACAAGATGGAGCATACTGAGGATGGACTCAGTGACTCTCTCTCTGTGGTTGAAGAAGCTTTGCATGTTTGATCTATTTCAGGGCACAAAGACGGCTGTTGGGTCTGCTGAGGCCATGGTGAGGGTACAGGTGGACATGGGTGCTGCAGTATTGCTGGTGTCAGAGACAGTTTACAAGGACAAATTGCAGCATCTCATCCTAGAAGGGGCAAGGTTGACTTTAGAGACCTTCAATGTTCCAGCCGGGGGAGTAGTACATGTTACAGCGGAGATTAAAGAACAGAGAAAGAAACTTCCACTGTACAAATTTAAAGGTTCTTATCTAGTGCTTCTGTGCCGCTCGTGTTTGGAGTAGCTCAAACTCAACTGACATGAAGTGCACTTGATCGGTGGGAGCACTGGTCTACAAGAGATATTGAAGAAACACACAGCAGTATGTAATGGAGAACTGGGCAGTATGAAAGGATTCACTGTTAAGTTGGCTGAAGGGAAGATCTTTCCATACCCCCTCAAAGCAACTGTAGAGGCTGAATTGGGAAGACTGTCCAGAGTAAGGTATTGGAACCAGTGTGTGTAAGTAGAGGGACAACTCCAGTAGTTCCTGTCCTAAAAAGGGATGGGTTTTAAGACTTTATGAAGACTTCAAGGTAACCATTAACTCAGTTCTTACGGCTGAACAATACCCTCTTCCCCTCATTGACTTTTTTATAGGCTTGCCCAGAGGACAGACATTTAGCAAGATTGACTTGCAGATGCATATGGACGTGGAATCACAGGAACCGTTGACCATAGCGACTCACAAAGGAATGTTCAGGTACGGAAGGCTTCCATTTGGCATCAGCTCAGCTCCTGCACTTTTTTAGGGAGCAATGGACCAGATCTTGAATGGGTTGAGGGGGTGCAAAGCTATTTGGACGACTTAACTTTACTGGGAAAAATGAGCATGATCACCTGCAAAACTTGGATACAACACTACAAAGAATCAAGGAATATGAGCTAAGGGTCTGGAAGGACAAGTGTGAGTTCTTTTAACTTTCATCTAAATATTCAGGGCATGTGATTGACAATTCAGGACTTCAGAAGGCACCATCAAAGGCAACCGTGGAGGCTCCTTTGTCACAGAACGCAAATCAATTCAACTACTAATATACCTTACAAAGTTTGTTCCTAACCTAGCTAGCATGCTAAAACCACTTCATGAGCTTTTAAATAAATCAACACACTGGCAGTGGTCATATCACTGTGAAGAGGCTTTTACAAAGACTAAAACGGCTTGGTCACAATCTGAAACATTCAAACACTTCAGCCCAGCATTATCCATACAATTGGACTGCGATGCGTCACCATATGGTGTGAGGGTAGTTATCTCACACATCGTGCCATCTGGTGATGAGCAGCCCAATCAGTTTCACGTCTAGGACATTAAGCAAGGCAGAAAGCCATTATGCCCCGACTGAACAGGAAGCACTCACAATTGTCTTTGGAGTTAAGAATTTCCATCAATGGTTGCTGATTGACATCAAATTTTGGTCCATATGTGGGAAATCCTTTAATGGCTTCTAGTTGAATGAAGTACTGGGCTCTGTTACTACCTGCACATCAGTACAATTTAGAGAACAGGAGGTTCGAGCACCATTCCAATACTGATGGACTCTTTGGACTTCCCTTAGTTGTTACATTTCCAGAGCCACCAACAAAAGAGATCCTTTACTTCAGGGATGTACCTACAGCTCCAATAACTTCAGTGCAAGTCTGGAAGCACACACGTACTGATCCTGTTCTATCTAAAGTGGTGGACATGGTAACTCAGGAATGGAAGGGAGAGCCAACCGTAGAATTGAAGCCTTACTAGGTTCAATGGAAAGAGCTCACAGTACAAGCAGGATGTTTATTATAGGGGTACTGTGTTGTTCACATTAAGAAAGCAAGTGCTTGACGAGTTGCATGCAGGACACTGTGGTGTACTGTGCATGGAAGAATTGCAGACAGCTACTTCTGGTGGCCAAGACTGGATGTAACCATTGAAGAGAAGGTTAAAACACACCCACATTGAGTGAAAAAGAAATGTTCCTTAACTTGCTTTTTTGCATCCATGAAAATGGCCTGAAGAACAATGACAGAGGAGTCACATCAATTTGGCAGGACCTATAGAAGGCTGCATGTTCTTGGTCATAGTTGACGCACACAGCAAGAGGCCGAAGGTTGCCATTATGAAGAGCACTACATATGAAAAGTGTATTGAGGAGATACGTTCCATCTTTTGCCATTTTGGTCTTCCTCAACAGCTTGTAAGTGATAATGGCCCACAACTCTTGTCTAAAGAGTTCAAAGCATTTAT
The DNA here is from genome assembly GCF_030028105.1 of Mobula birostris. Classification (NCBI taxonomy): domain Eukaryota; kingdom Metazoa; phylum Chordata; class Chondrichthyes; order Myliobatiformes; family Myliobatidae; genus Mobula; species Mobula birostris. The sequence continues at coordinate 72,549,837 of NC_092377.1, read as the reverse complement.
GGAAGCAAACGTTATTCAGCACATCAAGTCAGCACTGTATCATCCAGCCACTAAAGGTCTTGCTGAATGATTCGTATTAAGAATGAAGCAAGTCCTCAAGACATCAATGGGAAGTAGATCACTCAACCAGTGTCTTAGCACTTTCTTGCTGATATACTGCAACACACCTCACACCACCACCAAAATGGCTCCGGTCACTGCCCTGACGAAAAGGCAGCTTTCCACCCGGCTTGACCTGCTTAGACCCCCAAACACAAACAGACTGTGCTAAACAAACTGAAAACCCAAGAAAAGAGGCATGCCAAAGTGAAGTACAGAAGTTTCACAGCAGGAGAGAGAGTACTTGCCAGAATCTGCATCTCTGGAACACAGTGGATACCTGTGACAGTGGTGGCACAAACTGGTCCTGCGTTGTACATAGTGGAAACTTGTAACCACAACATCTGGAAAAGGCATTTTGATCAGTTGTTGCCCTCTTCTGATGCTACTGAAAACCAATACAGACCAATCCAGATCCAGTTGTAGAAATGGGACAGTGAGTCTAACATCAGTTGTGGGGAAGTTATTGGGAGATATTCTAAGGGACCGGATATAGGTATATGGATAGACATGGACTGATTAAAGATAGTCAGCATGACTTCGTGCATGGTAAGTCATGTCTAACCAGTCTTACAGCGTTTTTCAAGGAAGTTATCAGGAAAGTGGATGAAGGCAAGGCAGTGGAAGTTGTCTACATGGACCTTAGTAAGGTATTTGACAAGGCCCCGCATGGGAAGCTGGTCAAGAAAGTTCAGTTGCTCGGCATTCAGGATGAGGTAGGAAATTGGATTGGACATTGGCTTTGTGGGGAAGCCAGAGATTGGCAGTAGGCGGTTGCCTCTCTGGCTGGAGGCTTGTGACTGGCAGTGTGCCACAGGGGTCTGTGCTGGGTCCTTTGTTGTTTGTCATCCATATCAATGATCTGGATGATAATGTGGTTAATTGGATCAGCAAATTTGCTGATGACACCAAAATTGGAGGTGCAGTGGACATTGAGGAAGACTATCATAGTTTGCAGTGGGATCTACATCAGCTGGAAAAATGGGCTGAAAAATGGCAAATGGAATTTAATGCAGACAAGTGCGAGGTGTTGCTCTTCAGTAGGACCAACCAGGGTAGGTCTTGCACAGTGAACAGTAGGGCACTGAGGAAGGTGGTAGAACAGAGGGATCTGGGAATACAGGTCCATCACTTGTTGGAAGTGGCATCACAGGTAGATAGGGTCATAAAGAAAGCATTTGGCACAATGGCTTTCATAAATCAATGTTTTGAGTACAGGAGATGGGATGTTATGTTGAAGTTGTACAAGACATTGGTGAGGCCTAATTTGGAGTATTGTGTGCAGTTTTGGTTACCTACCTACAGGAAAAATATAAACAAGTTTGAAAACGTACAGAGAAAATTTACAAGGATGTTGCCGGGTCTGAAGGACCTGAGTTACAAGGAAAGACCGAATAGGTTAGGACTGTATTCTTTAGAACATAGAAGATTGACGGAGATTTGACAGAGGTATACAAAATTATGAGAGATATAGGTAGGGTAAATGCAAACAGGCTTTTTCCACTTAGGTTGGGTGGGACTACAACCGGAGGTTATGAGTTAAATGTGAAAGGTGAGAAGTATAAGGGGAACATGAAGGGAAATTTCTTCACTCAGAAGATCATAAAAGTGTGGAATGAATTGCTAGCACAAGTGGTCAATGCGAGTTCGAATTTCAAAGTTTAAGAGAAGTTTGGATAGGTACATGGATAGTAGAGATATGGAGGGCTATGGTCCGGGTGCAGGTCGATGGGAGTAGGCAAGTTAAATGGTTTCAGCATTGACTAGGTGGGCCAATGGGCCAGTTTCTGTGCTGGTCCTCTCTATGATTCCATGACTCTATGACTGCAGAACCTTTAAAATCAAATGACATAGCCAGTGCTCTCCCAATCACCTGTGCTTTCTGAGGCGCCCCTTACTTAACAATGCAGTACACATGCCAAGATCTATAGATACACCACCAAGAATTAAAATGACTGGCATCATCCCCAGGTCACCTCAGGCGGCCTCCAGACAGACTGAATCTCCAGTTTAGTGACTAACTCTCAGTAATCCCCATAGCTATGTTTGGGAATATGGGAATAGAGACAGTCTACTATCTTTCCCTAGTTTAGAAAAAAAGTGTTTTTTGTTGTTGGTTGAATTTGATGATTGCTCCATTGAATGTTAATAGTTCAGTAGCTTGTGTGTGTGTGTGTTTGTGTGTGTGTGTGTGTGTGTGTGTGGTGGGAGAAGCCTTTAAAAATAAGGAGGAGGCATATGTTATGTACTTGTATATATTTTGGCCCTTACTGATTGCTGTAAAACTTCCCTGAGTGTTACATACTGAACGTAACACAACGTAATGGCATTCTGGGTAGATGACTTACAAATACAATAAACAGCCACATGTTTGTTCCTCACATCGCCCTCTCTCATGTATGTTATTCATGGCCACCCGGCTTCCCAGTACTACAAACATATGGTTATGAGATAGGAAATGTCCAGATCATGAGAGGATTGAAAACTTTACATCGAATGGAGAGTCAAGAACTTTAACATTGAGTAAAATCCAAGTCCCTCTTCATTTCTAGATAAGTATATTTCTATACTTACAATATATGAGAAAACATGGTCTCAAATTTTCCAAATTTTCAATTATGGTGCTTGATTGATGCAATGTATTGCTACAGTCACAATACCAGACATAGGCCAAGCTCTTTGGGCTAAGATTAGTAACTCATCATATGGATAATGGCACTCTGTGCACAGCAGGTTACTACATCAGAATGATGTATTGTTAGGCTGCACATGTACCCCTCCTCCTTTTAATTATAAATTCTAGAATTAGAATAATATCCTGCTGTTATTCAATCAAATACAACAAAATTTGCTTCAAATCACTGAATTATTAAATATGACATATGTAACAAAAAGATCTTTATATCTTTACTTGAATTTTCCATTATTTAAATCTGTAACAATTATATTCATTTTAGTCCTAGTTTTTTCTTTGCTTTACTCAGAGTATTGAAAGCAATAGAGGCATTAAGAGCAACCGAGAGGCTTGATGAAAAATTTTGTTTCTGTAGATTGGAGAATTTAGGGGACAAAGACGAAAAACTAAATCAGGTTTTTCAGCAGTAGAGTTAAAAACACTTCTACATTAAGAAAGTGATAGAAGCTTGGAAAGTGTTCCTGTAAGTAACAATTGACCTGGGTGAATGGTTAATTTTAAATCTTAGAGTGACCGATTTTTGTTAACCAGAGCTATTTGAGGGTATGCAAAAAAACCAGACTACTTAGAAGTAGGTCACAGATCAACCATGATCTTACTGAACATTCTCAAGCAGTTAAATGTTCTTCTTTTGTTTTTAAAATATTGAGCAAATCAACAAGTTTTCTGTGACACTTCCATTTAAAAAAAAGATTGAATTATTCAAATACAAACATTGACTATTAGAACTTGAAAATTTGTTCATTACATGACACCTAAGTGGTACAAAATGAGGTGCTTTCTTCAAGGCGTTATTGGCACCAATCATAGGGAAGTACTTTTAGTGACAGACAGGTAACTGACAAAGATAGTATCAGGGTATCATATGATGTGATGGATTTTCTGTAAAAGTGTGTGTTTGTGTGAGAGGTGAGCTCTCTATTTAAGTTTATCAATGGTGACACAGTGTTGGTAGGCCTGACATAACTAATGCTATCTATTTACAGGTTCTGTCTACTAAGGCCGCTAACAATGACACAAGGGTTATTTACAAGGAAAAGTATCTATCAGTTACAAGGACATGACATTACCATTGTCAGATAACAAAAGAGGAAATCTGCTTCTGGTTTGAATGAAAGATATATAATCAACAAAACATCTCTGGTTCTAAAGAGCGACAGCGCAAAGGGGCACTTTGGCATAGTGCATGGGCTCTCCTGCAACAGTGCCTTTACCCCACTGATTAGATTAGGAATTATTAATGGGATGCATAGAGTGCAGCAAGGGTCATTTAGAGTTTAATGCTGTTCTCATATAACTTAATTTTAGCTGATGTGATTGTTTTTTTTCTTGTGCCTGGTGTATTTTAAAGAGACTCAAATCTCATTCTTTGAGATGTACTGTAGTCATAACATTCTTAGTAAGAGTCACTATTTTAATTTTATGATCAGCCAGAGCAGCAATTTGCAGAAGGTCTCTGGTTATGACATAGCAATCCTCCATCAAAAGAGGATAACAAGGATTTCGTGGTTCAGTAACACAAGACCTGTGTCCTGGCAGGCCGGTTCTGTTTCCTTTACGGTAAGTTTGATGAGCTTTGTCATCTAGCCGGGTCATTAATGGAGCTGTTGCTCAGAGTCTGTGCTGAGACGAAAGTAGAATGAGTCCATTATACCCTAGCACATAATGCCAATCACGTGAGACATTCCATAGCAATCATGGTCAAATGCCATTATGGATAGTCTACTCTTGAGGTAGTACCAGGTCAGTGGAATATAGCAGAGAAGGAATCTGGTAAAAACACTCACTCAGAAGCATACCCATGTACACGTGTACACACTGTTACGTACCCCGTAACTGGGTTGCCAAACCAGCAGAAATGGATCACTCAGTTGGAGTCTGGATTACTAGAACTAAGAAAGTTTTATTAAAGAAACAAGCAACACAGTACTCTAATCAAAAGGATAATAAATGCAACAGTTCAGCAATGATAAACACACATGTACACAGAATTAAGATAACAGGATCAATCAAGCTCTATCGTTGTCTAGGGGTAAATGACCAGTTTCAAAGTGACGCAAAGTTCAGTTCAATTTAGTTCAGTTCAGTTCGCAGTAATCGCTGCCGTGGGAGATGGACAGTGTGGGGGAAGGAGAGAGAGAGCAAAATGAATGAATATTCAAAACGGCTTCCACATAGACCTTCGATATTCTTCGCAGTCAGCTTTCGTGCAAGCCCTTTGTGATGTCATCTGAGGTCATCGACCGTGGCCCCTCCGTTTCCAGATACGATCGTTTCTCCGCGGTGAACCTGGCACCCAGGCAAGGGCGGACACACACCAGGTTCCCGCTGATTGTGCCTTTCCACCCTGTGCGTCTATGGCCTGGTCCCGCAACTGGCCTTCCAAAACTTCCCACCGACTTGTGGGAGACGCACCGCTTCCAGGGTCTCGTTACCTCGGGTGTCATGTGTGTCCTGCCTTAGCGAACCTGTCCCTTTTTATCCCCCTGCTGGGGTATCGCCTGTCCATCACTTCAAACAGTTCAGGGTTCAAAGGGGGAGCCGATCTTGACAGCTCTCCTTCCGTTACTCTCTCCCGTCCCTTCACTAACATCTCCAAATGCTGCTCCATTGTTTTCCTTATCTCTCTTTCTCCTGAAGACAGGTGGCAGACCAACTGCTGATCCCACTGGTGCCAGCCCAGGCCAGCTAACATCTTAATTTATGTGTATTCTTGTCACAACACACACACACACACACACACACACACACACACACACAAAAGTTGATGAACATTAATAAAGAGACACACATTAATAAGCACGTGCTCACTCACACATACAACAGGCAATAGTGTATTTCATGACAGATTTTCAGAAGACAGTGGAATTACTTTGTGATGAAGTATAAAATATTATTACAACCGTTCTTTCTTCTTAAGTTGTCATGCCCACTCCACTTCTGTGGACTACAAGGTGATGGATGAGAAGAATGTGGGAATCCGCTGGTGAACAGGGGGCAGGCTGCTGTGCAGTTTGTGAGTTGGTGCCCTCCTTCCACTATTTACACAGGGCTTCCATGTATCCTCAACAGAGGGACCTCCACCCCATTTCCAAATGCTACGTCTCCACTTTGAGTGGGTCACGGGCCACGGATTTCCAGTGGGTACACGGAATTTTGTAATTCTTGAAAAATTGAGAATTTGGGAACATATTTGAATCTTATCCTCTGTGTGCTTGGTGAAAGAGCTCAGAACAGAATGTCTGCTTTCAGGGTCTGGTGTCAGGAATGCAAAATGACATAACCTGCCCGATGTTACAAATGAAATTGTTTCTGTGGAATTGACCTGAAAGAAGGAGATTGATATTGATTTGCTTAACGTTCCAATGTATTTGGAGGATTTTGAAGAGACAGCAATGATATCTTACCTGATGTAGGTAGCCCTTTTAACAGAAGTGTGTAGGAAGGCAGGGATCACTGCTGTTCCATGGATTACACTTCGTGCTATTCAACAAGCATAATATATTAATGTCTATATGTGGGGGTGAATTTTCTGTCTTTTATCTTTTAATGCTGCTTTTATTCTTGTTACTTGATGTAAATCGTGAAATGGTATAGTTCTGCAGGTTATTACTGTTGTGTGCAGTCATTCTTGTTCATTATATAATTCATTACAGGTTATATGTAAAAATAAGTGAATTGCATATGTCATGACCCTACCATATGACACAGGTGTGTCTCGCTAAATTAAGATCTGAACTAAGATGCTTATCTCTTGGGCTCCTGTCTTTTTCTTGCAGTTAGTTTTTTTATGTTTTGGACTACAAAACATAACAGAGAAAACAAGGTATTTTTAAAACAAACCTGAGACGAATACCTAGCCACCCAAGCACAGGAAGACGTTCAAGTTTTTAAAAACTGCAGCAAGAAACGGACAAGTAAAAAAAAAGCACAGCATGCTTTTTTATTTCTTTGGAGCAACATGTCTTCTTCAGAAGAGAGGAAACTAGTTAAAAAAGGCAAAAAGTGGAAGAATATATGGGTTCCTGAGCAGAGTACCAGGTGATAATAATCATAAAAACAGAAATGGCTGGCTAAATTAGAAAAATAGACATGTTCCATTAGACAACAGATGACTGTATTGTATATACTGAATGGACTGAGCAGCATTTTAAAGAAAATGGAATAGCCAATGAGAAAAAGTATCAACTTTGCTGGGTATATTGGGTTTAAAGGCATACAGTTTGCTTCAAAGTTTAACTGCTCCAACCAAATGCTGAAATTGTGAAAGTAATGCAGGAAAATTTAGAAGCAAAACCATTGTAAATTGTAGAATTTAGCTTTAACAATTTAGGTTTCATAAGTGGAATCAAAAGCACAAGGAGTCCATTTCTGCAAATGTGACTGAATTGGTCTGAGCGTTATCAGTTCAATGATGGCCTTAATGATGCACTGAGAGGTCATTTAGTTTATGGAATCTTATGAGGAAGCTTTCAAAAGCAGCTCCTAGCTGAAGCATAACTTACATTTAAAAAAGCAGTTGAAATAGCTGTATCAATGGAGACCACAGATAGAGATGCAATTGAGTTTCAGTCAGGAATGAAAGTGGAAGTGAAAAAGTTGCAGTATCTAAATAGAAACTGGCCTGGCCAAACAAATGGTGTTACTGTTGTGACAGGGGCTGACCTACACCAAGCCAATGCAGGAAAATGCAACAAAGTAGGACACATACAAGGAGCATATTAGGCAGACAAAAATAAATAGGCTGCGCAAGGAAGAGAAAAAAATAAAAAGTCAAGTTACAGTTTAAAATAAGAGCACGAATCTGCATGTTGTTAATGAAAAATATGATAATGATGAGAGTGACACAGGGCTGAGTAGTCTTGAGATTTACAATGTGAAAACTAACAAGAGACAAGCAATATGGCTTACACCAGAAGTGAAAGGAAAATTAATTAAAATGGATTTGGACACTAGCTTGGCTGTTTCAGTCATTCCACAAAACGAGTTTGAATGGCAATTCAAAGATACTGAACTCAAGCCTGCAGATATCCGGCTAAGAACTTACACTGTAGAAAAGGTAACTCCTGAAGGAATGACACTTGTAACAGTGAAATACAACAATCAACATTGGGCTTGTATATGCTAAAAATAGGAGACCATTGTGGGGACGTGATTAGCAGAGACAACTACAACTTAATTGGAGATACATCCACCATTTGTATATTATTTCTGTAATAATTGAGTAATATTGCAAATATGTTGTTTGATTAAGTATTTATGTTCACTTAAATAATTCATTACAGGTTATAAGTAAAAATAAGTGAATTGCATTGTGTATGTCATGATGCTACCACGTGATTCATGCGCACCTGGTAAAGTAAAGACTAAACTAAGACTTGCATCCCTTGGGCTCCCACCTTGTTCTTGACAATAGTTTTGGAGTACAAAACATAACCGTTGCTGCTTTTTCCTATGGTATGGCGAACGGAAACAACCAATGTCTTTTGGTCAGGTGACAACCAATTCCACACTGTGTTTCAATGATTGGTCGTTGTTCCAATCAATGTCTCAAATGTTCTTGGGTAAACTGATTAAATGGTTGTGCTTTGGGATGTACTGTTGCATTTTGATATTTCTGTAGTTGCATGGTTTTGCTAAATAAGGGTTTATTTTGTGTTCCGGCTATGTTCTGTCTCCTGTTTCGGGTCTCGTCAGTAGTTATGGGCGAGCAAACACAACAAATTGGTGACAAGGAGCTGTATTATATCACAATGGCAATTTCAGCAAAGACTTATGTGCAATTCTACAACAACAGCAAGCTCGATTTGAGGTGTAACAGTTGAAATTAATCAAAACCTTGACCAGCAGGTTATCAGAGAGTCAAACATATTGGTGTCAAACACTGGAGAGAACTCATGTGAGTCAGTTGCTGCGTCTACTACCAGCTTCCAATCTGACGCCGCTTCGGGAGTTAAGTTTGAATTCTGGTTGAAATGTTATGAAATTATATTCCGGGTTGAGTTCCAGTAACTTGTGGAAGACACAGACTTTATTCTGAAAATTGGGCACCGCAGAACATGAGTGTTATTTCAATTTAGTTCTGCCCATGTGATCTAACAGCTAACAAGCATTTTTGGAGAGCAGTCATTTCTGTTCAGTGTTCATTCTCATTGTCTAAAACTTGTCAAAAATGGCACTGATGATTTCATTACATATGCTGGTGCTGTTAATCGCAAATGTGAAATGTTCAATCTGGGCAACATGATACCTCATTGATGGATGACCAGTCAAAGTTGATGAAGATGTCATACCCTTCTACTGACATCATACATCACACTCAACTGTGGACTCCTGCTTAACATTTGGAGACAGAATGGTGATTTCATGAACAATTTGATCAACTGAAACAATTCCACTGTAGTCAGCCAGGCATTAATCGAAGGAAAGCCCTAGCAAGAAGTTTTTTTTGTACTGGCTGGGTATAAATGAAGATACCACACCCATATGCAAGCAGTGTACTCAGTGCTCTGTGGCAGCAAAGAATCCAACTCGAGCCAATCTACAACCATGGCCTCAGGCTACCAGACCTTGGGGTTGAGTACATATTGACTTTGCTGGTCCAATCAACAGGTGTACCTACTCTGTCCTGGTTGGAACCAATTGCAAATTGCCAGATGTACTATCTATCAAGTCAACAAACGACACAGGCTACCATTCAACAGCTGCTGCAGATCTTCTGCTGCTTTGAGATGCCAGAAACACTTGTTTCTGACAAGAACACTCAACTGAGTTGACAGCAGTTTGCTACAATCTACCAGAACAGCAGGATTATCCACATCCGCTCACCCCCATATCATCCAGAGTCCAACAGCCAAGCAGAGAGGTGTATTGATATCTTCAAACAGTCGCTTCTGAAATCAAGAAGGGAAGGAGCATCGTCCGAGGCTGTCAACCCATTCCTACTGACAAATCAAACTACACCGCATCTAGGCCTTGAGGGGAAGTCCGCAGCTAAAGTTCTTTTGGGAAGAAAACTGTAGGGTGTTGGATGTGATACTGCCTCAGCATCCAACAGCTGAGATAGCAAGTGGTCAGGTGCACAAATACAGCCACATCGACCTTGGTTGACAGGTGAAATCATTAAATCCTGGAACTGCAATGTAAGCCAGACAGTATCACAATGGGTGAGAGCCCTGGGTACCAGGTCAGATTATCAAACAAATGGGTAAAGTCCTTCCTGAACTTATCGTAGACGGATGTCACTGGTGTCGCCTCATCAACCACTTGTGGCCATGTGCTCCCAAAAGCACATGTTTGTCAGGCAGATCATCAAACACCGAGCTGGACCTTCATCTCCTCCTGGAAGAGTTTGAGTTACACTGACCAAACCAACCATCAGCACCAACACAGCTACGAGCAACATTGTGGCAAGAAAGTAAGAGCCTGCAATCACTAAGAAGGATTGATTGTCACTGTAAACCAGTTGTTCAAATCCAAATCAACCATCGGCTCAAATCCTACAGGCAATCGTCTTTGAGAGGGAGGTGTTACAGCTCTCAACCAATCCCAGGCTGCCTTTCACTGACTAATGGTTGTTCATATCAAATTCTTGATTGTTCTTGGGTAAACAATTTAAAAAGTCGTGCTTTGGAATGTACAGTTGAGCTTTGAGACTTTTGTAGTTGCGTGGTTTTACTGAACAAAAATTTATTTTGAGTTCTGGCTTTTTTCTGTTTCCTGGTTTCAGGTCTCATCAGTAGTTACATGTCAGTGACACAGCAGTTTGTGTTATCTAAGTCTTTACTATACTGCTCATCTATGTAATTATCACAACTTAAAGCTACATCAAAGATAATTTGGTGAAGTCTTTAAATTTGTCCAGTATCTGATTTAAAGGAGGGCTTCTTATTCTGGACTTACTAAAAATAAAACTGAGAGGAGGGCCAACTGTTACATCACCTCATTTTGAGAAAGGGAGGAACGGGAGCAGAATAGCACCAGCAGGCTGCCAGTGAGGTGCGGTAGCATTTCACCTGAGTGAATGACACCTTTTGGGTGTAGCACTCCCTCAATGCTGTAGTAAGGTGTCAGTCTTGATTACATACTCAAAAACTGAATGGGGAGAAGCATGTGCCTGTGAAGACAGGTGAGGCATTGGCGGAGAGTGAACTGTGAGCTCATGGTTGCTGAGATACGTACACATCATGCTTGTCACTCTTATAAAGTGATACAAGCTGTGTAGAGGCTTTTGAAGGCATTGTAGAAAAGGTCACCAGTGATGAAACTATCAAACTGTGAAACAGCCAAATGGAACTGCGATTTTGAGACAGAAATGCAGTGTAACGTTGAAGTGCATTAAATCAGGTAGCTTCACATTGGTATCTGGTGCTGCCATTTGGTTGGTCCAAAGAAACAAAAAGCATATCATAAGTGATTCACAATATAGCCTCAGTTCAGCTCAGCATGTGGAAGCATGGAAACCTGTACGTATCCTTCAGCAGCAAGATTAGAACAAATTAGATCACTATGATTTAGAACAAATTAAATCACTACAATTTACAAAGAGACATCAAGACAGCAAAACGTCAATGCAGGGACAAAATCCAGAAACAGCTCTGCAGCAATGACACACACAGCATATGGCACGGTCTGCACACCATTTCAGACTTCAAAGGGAAACACAGCGATGCAGCCAACGTCACTGCCTCTCCCGGATGAGCTAAATCTCTTTTTTTTAATGCTTATTCTGGAGTTGTTGGCACTGAACCCCCAAGGAGAGCCGCTGACGTGACCTGCACCTCAGTCATCTGCGAGGCTGAGGTACGTAGGTCATTCCAACACGTCAACAGCCGCAAGGCAGTGGGGCCGGACTGTATCCAAGGGTGAGTACTCAAAGTATACTCGGCACAGCTGGCTGGTGCGTTCACAGACATATTTAATCTTCGCCTCTCCCAGTGTGTAGTCCCCTCCTGCTTCAAAACATCCATCAACAAAAACCAAGGTAACATGGCTGAACAATTGAAGTCCTGTTATATTCACCTCAATCATAAGCAAATGCTTTGAGAGGTTGTTCAAGAACTACATCTGCAGCATGCTACCACCCACACTGGACCCTCTACAATTTGCCTACTGACACAACCAATCAACAGACGATACTATAGCCACAGCACTACACAACATCCTCGCTCACCTGGAGAAAAGGGATGTTTATGTTAGAATGCTGTTCTTGGACTAAAGTTCAGCATTCAACATCATAATTCCTTCCAAGCTCAACAAGAAGCTCAGAGACCTCAGAGTGGACTCTGTCTTGTGCAACTGGATAATGGACTTCCAGTTAGATTGCCGGCAGGTGGTTAAGATGGGCATCCTCTCCTCTGTCCCTTGAACCTCAACACAAGAGCTCCCCCAGGGCTGTGTCCTGAGCCCCCTCCTCTACTCCCTGTATACCCCCGACTGTGCTGCCACACACAGCTCCAATCTGCTGATCAAATTTGCAGATGGCATGACATTGAATGGCTTTATTTCCAACAATGATGTGATAGCCGACAGAGGAGAAGTCAATGCCCTGACACTGAGGTGCCAAGAAAACAACCTCTCCCTCAATGTCGAAAAAACAAAGGAATTGGTCATGGATTACAGGAGAAACAGACACGTGTTACGTAACCAGCAACAATGTATATCAATCGAGACAGGTTATATAAGAACAACCAAACATCTATTAAACACAGATAAACAAATTTTAAAAAACGAAAACCTTAACCGGAAGTTAACCGCTATGCAGCTGTTCAACAAATCGTCACTCGGCACTGATTCTTAAAGTGTTAAATGCGAAAACAGTTCTTAAAGTGGTAAAGTCAAATATAGTTCTTAAAATGGTAAATTCGAAAGTCCAACAGATTTATACGTTCAATTGGGAGAGACTTCTCTGGAGAAGAATTTCTTCATGGACGTGACTTTCCTGTTGGTTCTGTCCAAGGGATTCACGATGCAGGAAATAAACAGTTTAAAACAACTGACCTTAATTTCTTTTAGAGAGAGCAAATCCTGCATGAACTTCCTTGCTCTTTTGGCAGGAGTTATCTTCGATGCAAATCGCTACTTCTTCAACGAAGACTCAATAAGGTCGATCCTTTGTTAAACTGCCGAACGATACCAACTTCTCTTAATCCTTTGGGTCCTGTACTTCGATAAAGTCTTCACTCTCCAATACTGCTGGAAAAAGGTACATTAACACATCTAGCAAAAGTTGCCAGTCCAGCACTATTGTACTTTGCAACAGAATGTAACACTCCGTTTTAGAACTGAAACTGTGTCATAAAAACAAATACGCAACAGAAACGGAGACACATTAGCGTTCTAGCTGGAAAACTAAAAACTAAAAACTAACTACGTCATCTGAGGTCTTCCCTTATATACCCGTGGTGTACATGTCATCACGTGACCTCACATCAGCGGGAAAATTACATCAGGTGACCTCCAAAAGACCATTACATCATTCTCACAAAAAAAAAAGTCACAGATCTCCTTGAGGTATGTAACACAGGCTAGTTCCTATTGACATCAATGGGACTGTAGTTGAGAGAGAGGGTGAGTAGTTTCAAGTTCCTCGGTATACACATCACAGAAGATCTCACCTGGACTGTACATACCAGCTATGTAGTGAAAAAAGCACAACAGCACCTCTATCACCTCAGATGGCTGAAGAAATTCGACATTAGTCCCCAAATCCAGAAGACTTTCTACGGGGCACCATCGAGAGCATCCTGATTGGCTGTGACATCCCATGGTCAATTGCAGGGCACTGCAGAGAGTGAAGTGGACATCCCAGCACTCTGTGGATGTGAAATCTCCTCTGTTCAGGATGTTTACAGCAGCAGGTGTGTGAAAAGGGCTCAGAGAATCATCAGGGACTCCAGCCACTCCAACCACAAACCGTTTCAGCTGCTTCTGTCTGCCAAACAGCACCGCAGCAATAAGGCCAGGACCAATAGGCTACGGGACAGCTTCTTTCACCAGGCCATCAGATTTATCAATACACATTGATCTGATTGCATATCTGACTGTACAGTGATCTGATTGTGTCTGACTGTACATACTGTATGCAAAATAATTATTTATGCAGTCTTAGTGTTTGGGCAATATCCACCCATACTTCCTCTCTTTATTGCTTGTACATTGCGACGAAGACCAACATAAAGATCTTTACTCCCTCATGTTGTGAGATGGATGTATGAAATAAAATTCTAACTCTAATTCCAAACAGTGAGGCAGTTTGCAAAGGGTCCTTTTTTAACATTGTCAGTATACCCATGATTCAAGGGCGACAGTCTCTTCCGTAGATTTACACACAATTCAGGAATTCAGGAATCCTTCCCTGGGTCCCAGCCACAGAAGGCACAAGTTTGCACATGGTTGGGGGCTGGGTGGGAAGCAGGGCTTGCTCCCTCCTGATGGAGCTCTTTTTTTCTCCTTCCCTCAATCTCTCTTCAGTTTGTAAGGATGAGTACTCTGCCCTGTAGTGGGCCACTGACTGATGGAGGATGTGGTGCCACTGAGTGCAGCTGGCGGCTTGCACCTCTCAGCTTGTGATGTCAGCACCTCGGGAGATGCTCTAAGTGTCTCTCTCCTGGAGTTCCTATGATCATTACAGGATTTCTCTGACCACAAGTGAGCCAGGAGGAGGAGAAGGCAGGACGCTGGCATTCGCACATGGTGTCTACTGGAAATGGTGCATGAGATTGACGGCCAGTGCTGGTGGCGCCATCCTCAACGAGGATGCTGGCTTTGGAGAATGGATCTTCACACTTGGTGCTAAGGATCTTCCAAGATTATTGGTGACACATCCATGGATGAGCTTAGGCACCAGATTGCATTGTAGCTCCGGGACTTGATATCCTGCCATAGGACATGATCAGTGAAAGTGTTCCAGAATAGTTTTTTGTCAGAGAAACTGAATCCCATGCTCATTCTCAACCTTTGAGTGAGGTGCCTCTGGAAGCACCCAGGTTTGTCCCCGGACATTAATTTATGCTGGACCACGTGCAAGGCTTGAACTAAGCTGACAGGACACCTTAATCTCCTTGACGTTAAGTGAAGGCTGTGGTAAGCTTGTGCAAAAAGGTCAGGTGTAGATCATTCTCAGTTTGTACAAAGACGGTACAGTCATTACAGTACAGAAGGGTAATGGGAGTCTTAGATACCTCACTGAGAAGACTAAAGGGGTTTAGAGAAATATTAACATAAGATTCAGGTTAAGTCAAAATATGGAAATTATCAAGCCATTGCTTTCATCTCCAGACCAGGAAAAATCTTTGCCCATATAATCTCAAATTCCTTGCCGAAGAAATCTGGATGAAATTTCAGTACAGTTTCAGACCATTGCAAGGACAACTGACATGCCTTTCAGTGCACTTCAAACCCAAGAAATATATTGTGAGAAAAATTAGGATCGAAAAAAGGCCTTCATTAATTTGACATCGGCATCTGACTGCATTAATCAAGAAGCCCTGTGGAAATCATTGGGCAGATTTCACAACTCTCCAAAATTTATTATGGTCCTAAGGCTTATTCATAATCAGATGAGTGTCTCTGTTCTCAAATAATTTGGAGATGAACCAATTATTAAAACTGAGTCTAAACAAAATGGTAATAAAAATAAAAAATGCTAGCTATTCGCAGAAAGTCAGTTGGTGCCTGTAGAGGGAAACACAGTCTTAACATGTCAAAGGTTCAATGATTATCCAAGTCCGTATGCAGTATAGGACCCTGAGATTCATCTTCCCTCAGACAGCCACGAAACAAAACTCTAGAACCTGTTCAAAGTAAAACATCAACACCCACCCCCTCCCCATCCCACCATGCTGCCAAAAAAAAATCACTCAAGCAGCAAAAATGAAAAAGAAACAAGCAAAAAACACAGAATATAAAACACAAAATTGAAAGAGTCTAGGCATATTCAGTTCGGTGCAATCCAGTTCAATCCGGTGCTGGTGTCATTCATTATCGGCTTGTCCTTTGACTTTTCATCAGAACACTGATATTATTGCTTTGACAATGTTCTTCATTTATTTTAGCAGTCATTCCCTTCCTCCACCATCAGCTCTGCTCTCAAACGCATCTCCCCCATTTCACGTACACCTGCTCTCACTCCGTCCTCCCGCCACCCCACTAGGAATAGGGTTCCCCTGGTCCTCACCTACCACCCCACCAGCCTCCGGGTCCAACATATTATTCTCCGTAACTTCCACCACCTCCAACGGGATCCCACCACTAAGCACATCTTTTCCTCCCCCCCCCTGCTTTCCGCAGGGATCGCTCCCTACACGACTCCCTTGTCCATTCATCCCCCCCATCCCTCCCCACCAATCTCCCTCCTGACACTTATCCTTGTAAACGGGACGAGTGCTACACATGCCCTTACACTTCCTCCCTTACCACCATTCAGGGCCCCAAACAGTCCTTCCAGGTGAGGTGACACTTCACCTGTGAGTTGGCTGGGGTGATATACTGCGTCCGGTGCTCCCGATGCGGCCTTCTATATATTGGCGAGACCCGATGCAGACTGGGAGATCGCTTTGCTGAACACCTACGCTCTGTCCGCCAGAGAAAGCAGGATCTCCCAGTGGCCACACATTTTAATTCCACGTCCCATTCCCATTCTGATATGTCTATCCATGGCCTCCTCTACTTAAAGATGAAGCCACACTCAGGTTGGAGGAACACCACCTTACATTCCATCTAAGTAGCCTCCAACCTGATGGCATGAACATTGACTTCTCAAACTTCCACTAATGCCCCACCTCCCCCTCATACCCCATCCATTATTTATTTATATACACACATTCTTTTTCTCTCTCTCTCCTTTTTCTCCCTCTGTCCCTCTCACTATACCCCTTGCCTATCCTCTGGGCTGCCCACTCCCGCTTTCTTTCTCCCTAGGCCTCCTGTCCCATGATACTCTCATATTCCTTTTGCCAATCAACTTTCCAGCTCTTGGCTCCATCCCTCCTCCTCCTGTCTTCTCCTATCATTTTGGATCTCCCTCTCCCCCTCCCACTTTCAAATCTCTTACTAACTCTTCCTTCAGTTAGTCCTGACGAAGAGTCTCGACCCGAAATGTCGACCGTACCTCTGCCTAGAGATGCTGCCAGCCTGCTGCGTTCACCAGCAACTTTTATGTGTGTTGCTTGAAATTCCAGCATCTGCAGATTTCCTCATGTTTGAGTTATCTGTATGACCTTTGTACTACACTGGATTATCCGTCTGTGGATTGGGAATTGAACCTTCATCCTCAAAATCCAGAGCAAAGAAGCAACAAGCAAAAAGACTAGGCCCAGTACAAATACTTCAAAGCACTCAGCAGAACAAACAACAGAAGAATAACAATTTCTAATGTTGGCTCTCAGTGCAAGGTCACACATCATATATGTCACCATTTCTATTTCCTGCAAAGGTGCTGCCTGACCTGTTGAGTGTTTTGAGTAATTTCATTTAAAGGGATGCAATAGGACTCTTAGCAATATTGGTGATAAGAGATCGCAGACCTGGATCTGATGGGAAGAAGTTAGACGTGAGAGGAGAAAATTCTTCAGCATTCCTTCATTTTGTTTGAATTCCTCTTCCAGTAGTGGCACTGACACTCATTGCCACTGTTGTTGTTATTCCTCTCTGCGCCTTGTGGCGCACTGGACAGCAACTTTGTAATTTCTTTAGCATTTGTCTGTTTTTGTCTTATGTGGTCAAGTTGCTAGGTTAATGCTCACCCAACATGGATGGAAAGCCTGAAAGGAGCCAGTTGGATTTGAACCCAAGACCACTCGCCTCTAAGTCCAGTGCAGATGCCACTACACCAACTGCCGGTGTTACCACTGTATCACTTTTCAAAAATCACTCACAATTATAAAGGTAGCACAGGGCACCAGCTCATGGACTCCTCCGCAGGCCTCTCCCATAACTGATTACAGGATCTATTACTGGAGTGAAGATTAACATCCTTGTGGCATTTGATACTGAAATCCAAGGCCAGATTTTAACTCCACAATTCTTTTCAATACTTTGCAGCAGGCAGTTCACTCAAACATTTTCAAGAGGTATCATGGGAACACCACAGATAGGCTGGTGATGAAAAGGCAATTTTGCAGGTAGTAGACCACAACCAATAACAAAAGGATGATTTATGACAATAATTAAGCAGCCAATCTGGACTTGCTAGTCTGTTGAGCACGGTCCGCTATTTAACTCACTGCTACAAGCCTAACTTCTTGCTGCTCCTTTAAAAACAGTACAAGGCAGAGAAATGGACAATTTTCCCCTCATTGATTTTATCCCATTGTTTTTCTTCATTGGTATATAGTAGGATGGAAAAGGAAAATAATTCATGCACACTTCTGTACACCGTGTCTTCTGAACAAAACACACAAACTTCTGGAGGATCTCAGCGGTTTAGGCAGTATCTGTGGAGGAAAACAGTCAATGTTTCGGGTAGACTGCCTGACCTGCTGAGTTCCTGAGTATGTATGTATTACGCAAACTTTCCAGTATCAGCAGAATCTTGTATGTCTCTGAACAGGACAACCCTGATTTTCAGGTATTCCAAATAATTAGTTGCTTCAAATGTTGTAGGTAACATACAGCACTTGGATGCCTGTAGGCTGTCCTCTGCTTGGACTGGTGGAAACCATCAATTCTAACACTAGCCTAACCCAAAGAATAAAGTTGCTGTTCCTGGAAATCGGGGAGAAAAACACAGCGTTCAAGAATTATTCAGCAAGTCAGACAGCATCTATGGAGAGTGAAGTTGTGGTAATATTCCAGGTCAATGACCTGTCATTGTAATTTAAAACTATTACTCTGATTCATCGGCTACGAATGCTGCCTAACTTGTATTTTCAGCAAGTTTTGACAAACACCACTCACTTTGACGAGCTTTTTTGGTTGGCAACTTTTTCCATTTCTATCTGTGTAACAAGACAAATGACACATACATTTAGACCACCAATCTGCATTTAATTAAATGATGTCAGTATGATATTGGAAAAAATAGCCAAGATTTTTCCATATCCAGGATTTCCATGCATGCATTTTCAAAACTAGAAGCCCCAAATTTACTCAGCAGTAGCTGATATCATATTTTTCATAATGTTTCTTGTGAAATTTCCATAGAGTCCAGTAGTGGAGCTCCATCTTGCTGAGTTTCTAGCACCTGCACTGGGAATCAACTCTGTGATATTATTCCAGGTTAGGCCCATGGATCATAATTTGAATGGTTATTGAGGAACCATGAGGAGGACAGGAAAGGGAAGACCAGTTTCCTTTCCTTTTGATTCTTGAAGGTTTGTTAAGGTGCTCTTAATAGTTAAGTATGGTTGATGTTTGGACTAATTTTCTCAGAATTTTTTTAAAGTTCCTCATTGTTTAATATATCTGAATGATACAGGGATATTTAACAACAATTTGAAAACACTGACAGATTGGGCTGTGGGCAATGGACTATCAGGAATGACACTTTCTCAGTGTGCCATTCGAGATCTGTTACTGTCCGTGCATTGCTTCTGGACGCTGGGAGACTAGGGCCCGTAGTCCAATGACTATTGCTTCCAGACTCAAAACTTTTGCATGGTGACTGGATCACATTCAGTCCCAGGATGATCACACGTACCTACTGGAGGCATGGGAACTATGTCAATAAGATCTGACTCACTCACAGACTCCACCAAGCAATTACTCTTAAAATGCAACTGCTTTAATTTTTAGCCAAGTGTAGCAGGCAACCTGTACACAGCAGAGCACTGAGCTAATGACCCGTTAGCCATTTTGGTAATACATAGTACTTGAGCTACAAATTAAAGTCCAATTAATAAAATTAAATTTAAAATTTACTGCTGATTTTTGTTTTGAGTATAGTTAGTTCTCAATAGGATTTTAACCCTAACTTCCAAATCAAAGCCAGAGTTGCTGCCCATAATATTTTATCTGTAGCATTGTGTATGGGAGTAAGACCAGTTGGCTGAGCATGTGGGGTTTCTGAACATTACATGTACAAAGAATATCAAGTTAAACGTTCAATTTCCACACTGCTAAAATAGACAGAGTACAGATCATTGAACATATTTAATTTAGTTTCAACCAGGTAAAAAAAGGTAAGTAGGTGCAGATTGATTGAAATAATGACAGAAAGAAAGGATGGAATGATTGGGACCTGGGCCTGACCCTGCTTCTTTCCTACCTTGGCAGGCTTGTGAGTTCACTGATGTTCTTTTGAATATCTTGCCATACCATGGTGTTAATCTCCTCAACAACCTCTCCAGCTGCTTGAAGGGTTTTCTCCACCCCGGGAGGTTGGATACAAGTTGCCTGACTACCAATCACTTCCCTCAATTCCTGAAAATTCAACTGATTTCTGCCAATTGATCTTCTCTCTCCATCAAAACCAACCTCCTTCATTCCCGTAGCGATGTCAAATGTAAACTAGAAGAACAACATCTTTTCTTCCATCTAGGCATTTTTCAACCTTCAGAATTGAATTCTGAATCTCCAGTTTTGGGTAAATTTCTCTTTCACTGTTTTCATTGCCATGTCTATGTCACTCTCTCATCCCTTTTTATAAAATGCCTTGCTAACGCCTCTTATCATGTGACTTGTCTTAGCCTATCTCCATGTAGCTGGTTTGTCTACATCAAAATATGTAACCCCCTCCTGTCTTTCGCCATCTCTGAGGAAGAGTCATTGACCCAAAACATCGACATGTTTCTCCCTTGACAGATGCTGCTTGACTGGCTGAGTTTTTCCAGCACTTGTGTTTTTGTTTTATTTAGTTCTGTCTGTGTGTTCACCAAAGGAAATGGAAGGGTTTTGAATGTGCAATCCCCACAGTCTCTTCAGTCTAAACTACTCTATTTCCTTATTAGGAGGAAAACATTTGTGCGTGTTTGAACAAAACATCCACTCTGTGAAATACACAAACTGCAAGCCAAATTCATAGGTATCTATCAATTTCTAGACAATGTCAAGATCTCTTGTGGTATTTTAAAGACAATTAAGAATTGTTGAGGTGTAAGTGACTGAGGTGATATTAAATTCACAGTAGCCTATTAGCAAACAAGATATACATAGATACAACAGTTTGATAATGGCCAGATAATCTGTTTTAGTAACTGATTTGAGGGATAAATATTGACTGGGACATCCAATATAGTAGAAATCTTTAAAATATTAAATACTGTTTGGCTTCTTGTAGAATTCAATGACACAGAACATAAACAAAAATCACTGTTTGGACCCTCTCACAATTTTATGTGGTTGTAGAAAAGGTTAAATGTCATAAATTAATCATCTCTCAATAACCTCTATTCAATGTACTGTGATAAAGATGCCTGAAATATTTGCTTCTGATTATTATTCAAATTTCTCTTTATATTGTATTACACAACAAGCATGAAGTTCTTATTGCTGCAGTATCTATACATATAGCTCAGTACTTTGATGAAGTATGAGCCACCTGCATGAATGCTGCATATCCCAGCATGTTTTTTAAGAGAAAGGGAATGAGTTAAAATCAAAATTGTTGAGAAAATTGATGAAAAAATTGCCCAAAGTCAAACAACTCGTACAAGTCATACAGCATACTACTGTTCTCCATTTTACGTTTGTTAAAAAATGAGACATAATAACCTTATAAAAACGTTCTGTACATTATATACGAATAGATTTTGTTCGACACTTGGCAGATAAATCACTTGAAACAAGCTACGTTTCCATCATACTGACGTCCATGATGGCGTTGTGTCAAATTAAAGTGACAGATCATATGAGAGAGCATAAAAATAAATTCCACAATGCACAGAGACCACTGCTATTTTCCAGGAAACCTTGGTACCCAGCTAAATCACTACTTACAGGTTTGCCAGCATAAGTACCTTCATAACAGCTAACCAAGCCTCCATCACAACCTATCGATAATTATTTAGAAAGTCTGCAGATGCTGGAAATCCAAAACAACTCACACAGAATGCTGGAGGGACTCAGCAGGTTAGGAACCATCTATGGTGAGGTTTCAGGACTGAGAAGGAAAGGTGAAGGTGTCAGCATAAAAGGGTGGGGGTGGGGGAAGGAAAAGAGGCTAGCTGGAAGGTGATAAGTGAAGCCAAGCAAGTGGGAAAGGTCAAGGGTTGGAGAAGAAAAGAATCTGATAGGAGAAGAGAGTGGACAATAGGAGAAAGGGAAGGAGGAGGGGCTCCAGGGATATTAATAGGCAGGTGATAAGAAGTGAAAGAAGGGAATAGAGGAAATGGGGAGGAAAATTTATTCACCTGAAGGAGAAATTGATATTTATACCATCAGGTTGGAGGTATGCAGATGGAAGATAAGATGTTGGCTCCTCCACCCTGAGGGTGGCCTCATCTCGACACAAGAGGAGGCCAAGGAGCCCATTGTTCAACATGCTGCAATGGGAATGTGAGTAATTATTTAGGCTTTTCCCTCACACACAGAAAATTGTGATTTGACTGATTTATAAAACTACACCAATAGTCTTGAAGGTGCTGCCGTTGGAGTCACATCACCAAGTGGATGTGTGTTTTTTTCAGGGTTCTGCAGTGGTGAAGATGTAAATCAGGTTCATTCAGACTATTACTGTCATCAAAAAAGTAAACCCTGATCTTGGGTCTACCTTGCTTTAAGCACAAGCCACACCACATTCAGCCGAGATTTGCATTATACTAGTAGCGGAACTTGACCAGAAGCTGGAGAGTTGGATTTATTGGTAGCTCTGCATCCAGCTGAGTAGATCAACAATAGTATTGTGTCAAGGCATACACAATATGCTATCAGATATTGTTAGAATACACCACAGTGTGCTTCGGACAATCTATTCTATGGGGCACTGAGTACTCTGAACTTTTGTGCTAGTTTTGAGTACGTTTTTCTCAAGTTCATTGTAAGTATTATACTACCCACATTATTGAGTTGGTAAGCAGATGCCCTGACTATTAATCTGGAGACATGAGATCAAATCACAACACCTGGGAGAATTAAGTGCACTAATTAAGTAAGTGCAGAATTAAAAGACATGATATAATGAAACTAGCAAATTGTAAAAAGCCATCCAGTTCTTCAATTTCTTTCAGAGAAAGGAAAACATATTCCTTTACTGGGTCTGGACACTATTACAGCTGTGGTGTGCTGGAGTTTAGAGTTCTAGTCTCTGTCTGTAAGGAGTTTGTATGCTCCCCCCATGCTCTGGTTTCCTTTCACAGTCCAAAGATGTACTGGTTAGTAGGTCATTGTTAATCCTTCTGTGATTATTAAACCGGTGGGTTGCAGCTTGTTGGGCCTGAAAGGCCTGTCTGCGCTGTATTTCAAATAATTAAATAAATATCCCCACAGCTATGGCTTGCTCTGAGCTGGAAAGAGCCAAGCAAACCATTCAGCTGAAGGGTAATTAGGGCTGGACAATAGATGCTGGTCTAGCCACAGACCCACACATTCCAGGGCCAAAACTAATGAAAAAACAAAGCTTGTGTGTTGCCATTTGTAAAATCTGCCCCAAGCCAGTGGGGCACTTTGGAACAATTCCAAGAGTACTCTTTGGTTTATTTAAAAGTACATTGATTAATGTTGATGGAAATGGGTTTTACACACAAAAAAATCAGTAAATCCTGTGATTAGTCCTATTTTAAGTTACTGCCAATGGTTTAAAAATATACAGAACTACTCCTGACGGAAGCAGTCACTTTCTTAAAAAGGAACATGCACTTGAGTTTTCAGTAGGTGTCAGTTACTGTCCTTGCATCCAAAAGAACCCGTTTGCTTGAAGGTTCCTTGAAAGCCTGCAGCTGACCATAATAAATAAAGCTTCCCAATGTATGCATTTTTATTTTTATTTTTTATTTAGAGATATGGCACTTCTGTCCCAGAAAGCCCATGCTGCCCAATTACACTCAAGTGACCAATTAACCTTCTAACCAATACGTCTTTGGAATGTGGGAGGAAACCAACACAGTCACAGGGAGAACGTACAAGCTCCTTACAGACCATGGCAGGAATTTGATTTGGTTGTGTGCCCAGTTTTATTTGATAGCATGGATTCAAACACTCTTTTAAACCTGGAAGAAGATGCACTAAAACATATTGTGACCATTACATTTGCACTTGGAAGCTTAGGTTGTTTTACTCGGTTTAGACAAGTTTAGAGGAATTCCAGTAAGCCCAAACCTCTGCAACTATTTCTAATTGCTGATAATGAATTCTTTGCTTGTAATCTATTCAAGGTCAAAACTTCCTTCAGGAAAAACTCCAGATGCAATGCAACAGGCTCCTTACCCCTTTGTAAATATTGGGCTTTCCTGCATTAGTATTAGATATGTTCAAAATCCACATTGAATTGAATTGAATGGACTTTATTTCTTATATCCTTCACATTATGAGGAGCTAAAATCATTACATTACATCTCCATCTGAATGTGCAATGTGCAATTTATAGTAATTTGTAATAAATAGTATGTACAACAGGACAGTCAATATAGCAAAGAAATACAATTGCATCAGCATGAATTAATCAGTCTGATGGCCTGGTGGAAGAAGCTGTCCCAGAGCCTGTTGGTCCTGGCTTTAATGCTGTGGTACCATTTTCTGGCAGCGGGAACAGTTTGTAGTTGGGGTAATATAGATCCAAAATGATCCTTCAGGCTTTTTTTATGCACCTGTCTCTGTAAGTGTCCTGAGTAGTGGGAAGTTCACATCTACAGATGGGCTGGGCTGTCCGTACCACTCTCTGCAAAGTCCTGCAATTGAGGGAAGTATAGTTCCCATACTAGACAGAGATGCAGCCAGTCAGGATGCTGTCAATTGTGCCCCTGTAGAAAGTCCTTGGGATTTGGGGATTCATACCAAACTTCTCCAACCATCTGAGGTGAAAGAGGTGCTGTGGTGCTTTTTTCACCACACAGCTGGTATGTGCAGACCCCATGAGGTCCTTGGTGATGTGTATGCTGAGGAACTTAAAGCTGTTCACCCTCTCAACTCCAGATTCATTGATATCAATAGGGGTTAGCCCGTCTCCATTCCTCCTGTGATCCACAACCATCTCCTGCATCAATTCACCTTTGATCCATGGCAACAGCATGAAGGTGCAAAGCAATTTGAGGGTAAAATGATCTCCTATTATCCAGAAGAACAATGGTGGAGGCAATGGCCATTGAGATGGTAGCTATCAACCACTGATAACATAGAAACATAGAAAACCTACAGCACAATACAGGCCCTTCAGCCCACAAAACTGTGCCGAACATGTCCTTACCTTAGAACTACCTAGACTTTACCCATAGCCCTCTATTTTTCTAAGCTCCACGTAGCCATCCAGGAGTCTCTTAAAAGACCCTTAAATGTACACACAGGATTGAAATTAGGTTTAATTCACAAGATTAAGGATTTTGCTTTCCGTGCACTTTGGTTTATGTATTTGCATCTCCACTATAAATAATTATATCATTAAAATCGCACAGAAATATTGGACCAGGTCTCATTGCTGGTTAGCCACCTGATCCATAGAGAACCATTGACTTGCCATGGTGCACAGTGCAGCGCTTTCTAAACAATACTGCCTGTGTGCACGTCAGTGTTGAGATCAGCAATGCATGCACCTGACCTTCTGTCCACTCCATCTCCTCATACCCTCACCAGCACTGACCATTGGTTCCAACAACATTCTGTGTCTCACTGATTCAAGAATCGGGATACATCCTGTAAAAGGCTCTGAGTTTTTGACAGCATGAGTTTAAACAGAATCCGTGATCAATCAATGGGCTATGCTGCACAGATAAGCTGCAGCAGAGCACTAAGCCACAAATCTTCAGTGTGGGCAAGGGGCTATTATTGGTGGTGGCGGCTGGCAGGCATGAGCGGGAATCAGCTGCAAAATGTATCACGCTGTTTAGGTTCTGCTGAGCATGCAGAACGTGGGTTGAAGTATGTACACTCTGTTCATGGTGACTTATTTCTGCTGCTATATTATGAAACAAGATAACCAAGAATTTTTAGAGGTAAGGAAACAGGCTGATAGAACAGAATACTAAACATAGGCATCCAGTAGCTGTCAACAATTCATATCATGTCAAGGTTAGTCATCCAGGACAAGGTTCATAGCTTGAGAATTATAAAGGTAGTGATCCTTTACAATCTGGAGAGTCAGAGAGTTGTACAGTACAGAAAAGGGCCCCTCTGCCTGTCACATCCATCCCAACCTTTTTACCCAACTACAGCAATCCCATTTGTTTGCATTAGGACCATGGCCTCCTGTGCCTTGCCTATCTGACTGAGGATCAAGCAGAGTTGGAGGCTCCTCTACATGGTGAAATGATGCTTGTTACATCTATTTCTCTGTGCACTTCCAAAAGAATCTGTGAATGGCTGGATCTGGTCAAATGCAATAAATGAATTACGTTGCAACCTCACTTGGACTGACAGATGCAAATTTTCTTTCAAGGTCTCAGGGGAACACTGCTGCAGCCCATGTGAGCCACAGTATACTTAATCCCTCCAGTGGTTTGTGGTCACCATTCACATTGGTGAATTGTATTCTTGTACCAGTCATGAAAAAAATAATTGTGACATAGTTAGGACATTCAGAATAGTTGTCAGCCATACCTCTATAGCATTTTAGTTCAAAGGCAATTCAGAAAAGGTAATAAATGCTGATCTTGCTTGCGGTGTCTAAGTGCTGTGAATGAAAATAGAAAATGAGCCTCACAGATAATAATTCTAGATTATATTCCATATTCCATATTCCATATTCCATATTCCTCCACATTGCTATACCTAAATTAGCTTATGAAGTGGTGACAGGTAACAGATAAGTTATTAACCTAGTTAGAAAAATTCCAAACACAGTTTTGCAGGGTATACACATTAAATTCAAAAGCACCATTTCCTCAGCAACCTTCTCCATACTTCCATGCACATTTCTTAACATTCATAATTCTCCCATCTGCCATTCTCCACCTTCGCTCCAATGTCAAAGTCCAGTGCAGTGCATAGTCTGTTTGCTGGCTGTGGTTACCGTAGTTTCCTTCGTGAATCTGTTATCTATTTCTGTCATTGACATCTAATTGTCCTCTTTTGGAAGGAAGCTGTGCTTCAAGGTTGCAGACTTCCACGTTTGGAATGCAGAAGATTCTAATTTTTGAATGAACATTAAAATGAATGTACATTTTCTTGAATCACAGCCAACAGGCTGAGGTGAGATCTTGGTAATATTTGTTTATGGACTATAAGATGGACTCTTGACATTGTTATGACCATGAGCCTTACCTGCACTGCAATTTCTCTGTAACCGTAACACTTCATTCTCCATTCTGTTATTTTACCTTGTAATTTTATCAATATACTGATGTAATGAATTGATCTGTATGAACAATAGGCAAGGTGAGTTTTTCACTGTACCTCAGTGCATTAACAATGATAAACTGTTTGACTCATTTTCTCTATTGCTGCTTCTGAGAGAAGGCTTGGTCTCTTGTCACCATCAGAATTAGTTGCTATATCTGTTGTATGTCTATTGGGCTCTTCAACAGCAGCATTCTCAGATGATGCTCATGGGCAGCTTCCTGGTCTGAACAATGGTTAATCCAAACTGAGATCCACAGTGCTATACTGAGGAAGCAATAGAGCTTCATTGGGACACTGCTGGGGAGTGCCACAATGTGTCTCTGCCTCTCAGGTAAGCACACAAAAAAACAACCCTTGGTACAATCCCTCATATCCCATCTATACATATATCCCGATCAGCATCAAAGCATCATTTATTGGTCATTATTCCATGGTAGAGTGGGTGTGTGGATGTAGGTTTCATTGTCTGTTCATCTTATACGGATATTCTTGAGGATGTGAGGTTTGTTATAGAAATAAATATTGTTTCTTTCTTTGTAACCACTGATCTGTCAGATTGTAGAATCTTAGGAAGATATTCTGTCCATGAGTCTCTGCTTCCAAATTCCAACACTCCAACTTCCCAAGCATACTGAAAACATACTGTGAAGTTTTAATGTTTAAGCACAAGTTTTATGCATCAATAACTTGAATAAATGATAGATTTGCTCTCATTTTTCCATGAACTGCACTGCTGAGGATTCCAGTGCAGATGCCACAGATGTTGTTATGTGCTCCAAGGAAGACTGGGGGCTGGACACCTGCTCACTTATAACTATGCAAATTTGATTCTTAGTTTCTTCCAAGCTTCTCACTAAGCTTTGCAGTAATGTGCCACTCAAACAGAAATGGCTTAATCAGCTAATCCTGCTTGGATGTTAGATTTGTAAGCAGTAATGTGAGTGTGGAATCAGGGACTACGCTGAATCTCAAATGAGATGGTTCTTGGTCTTCAGCAAATGCGGCCCCCATTTGCCCCATCTTGGTGACCACCACATCAACCTTGTGTCTACATCATCGCAGGTAAATATCTGTGTTAGAGACAGAGAATGGGGCAGGATATGTCTGACAGAATGGGAGAATGGGTAGATTATGAAGTGGTCCACTCTTTCTGCTGCTTATACTACATCACTATATGGTTCTAATGCAAGGCTTCAAGGTTAACCATATCATCCCAAGTACCATAAGACCATAAGGCATAGGAGAAGCACACACAAAATGTTGGAGGAACTCAGCAGGGCAGGCAGAATCTATGGAAAAAAGTACAAGAGAAAATCTGAGGATGCAACACACACACACACACACACACACAATGCTGTATGTGTTGCTTGTGTTTCCAGCATCTGCAGATTTTCACTTGTTTGAGACATAGGAGAAGAATTAGGCCATTCCATCATGGTTGATTTATTATCCCTCTCAACCCCATTCTCCTGCCTTAAGACCATAAGATTTAGGAGCAGAAGTAGGCCATTTGGCCCATTGAGTCTGCACTATATTCAATCATGGGCTGATCCAATTCTTCCAGTCATCCCCACTTCCCTGCCTTCTCCCCATATCCTTTGATGCCCTGGATAATCAAGAACCTACCTATCTCTGCTTTAAATACACCCAATGACTAGGCCTCCACAGCCGTTCGTGGCAACAAGTTCCACAGATTTACCACTCTCTGACTAAAGTAATTTCTCTGCATCTCTGTTCTAAATGGACATTCTTCAATACTGAAGTCGTGCCCTCTTGTCCTAGACTCCCCTACCATGGGAAATAACTTTGCCATAGCTAATCTTTTCAGGCCTTTTAACATTCAGAATGTTTCTATGAGATCCCCCCTCATTCTCCTGAACTCCAGGGAGTACAGCCCAAGAGCTGCCAGACCTTCCTCATACGGTAACCCTTTCATTCCTGGAATCATTCTTGTGAATCTTCTCTGAACACTCTCCAACGTCAATATATCCTTTCTAAAATAAGGAGCCCAAAACTGCACACAATACTCCAGGTGTGATCTCACGAGTGCCTAATAGAGCCTCAACATCACATCCCTGCACTTATATTCTATACCTCTAGAAATGAATGCCAACATTGCATTCGCCTTCTTCACCACCGACTCAACCTGGAAGTTAACCTTTAGGATATCCTGCACAAGGACTCGCAAGTCCCCTTTGCATCTCTGCATTTTGAATTCTCTCTCCATATAAGTAATAGTTTGCCCGTTTATTTCTCCCATCAAAGTGTATGACCATACACTTTGCAACATTGTATTTCATTTGCCACTTCTTTGCCCATTCCCCTAAACAATCTAAGTCTCTCTGCAGGCTCTCTGTTTCCTCAGCAGTACCCGCTTCTCCACCTATCTTTGTATTATCAGCAAGTTTAGCCACAAATCCATTAAGATCATAGTCCAAATCATTGACATACATCATAGAAAGCAGCAGTCCCAACACCGACCCCTGTGGAACTCCACTGGTAACCGGCAGCCAGCCAGAATTGGATCCCTTTATTCCCACTCTCTGTTTTCCGCTGATCAGCCAATGCTCCACCCAAGCTAGTAAATCCCCTTTAATTCCATGGACTCTTATCTTGCTAAGCAGCCTCATGTGTGGCACCTTGTCAAAGGCCTTCTGAAAATCCAAGTACACCACATCTACCGCATCCAAGATACCCTGCTTGTAATTTCCTCAAAAAATTGCAGTTGGTTTGTCAGGCAGGAACTTCCTTTCAGGAAACCATGTTGGCTTTGACCTATCTTGTCATGTGACTCCAAGTATGCTGTAATCTTATCCCTAACTATCGATTCTAACAATTTTCCAACCATTGATATCAGGCTAACAGGTCTATAGTTCCCTTTCTGCTACCTCCCACCCTTCATAAGTAGCGGAGTAACATTTGCAATTTTCCAATCATCAAGTATAACGCCAGAATCTGTTGATTCTTGAAAGATCATCAATAATGCCTCTGCAATCTCTTCAGCTACTTCCTTCAGAACCCAAGGGTGCATTCCATCAGGTCCAGGAGATTTATCTACCCTCAGACTATCAAGCTTCCTAAGCACCATCTCAGTCGTAATTTTCACTGCACATACTTCACTTCCCTGATACTCTTGAATGTCTGGTATACCGCAGATATCTTCCATGTGAAGGCTGTTGCAAATTACGCATTCAGTTCCTCTGCCATCTCTGCATCTCTCATTACAATATCTCCAGCATCATTTTCTATTGGTCCTATATCTACCCTCCACTCTCTTTTACCCTTAATATACTTAAAAAAGCTTTTAGTATCTTCTTTGATATTAGTTGCCAGCTTCCTTTCATAATTCATCTTTTCCTTCCTAATGACCTTCTTAGTTTCCTTCTGAAAGTTTTTAAAACCTTCCTAATCCTTTATCTTCCACTAGCTTTGGCTTCCTTGTATGTCCTCTCTTTTGCTTTTACTTTGGCTCTGACTTCACGGTAGTGTCCTTCTTCCATTCAAAAATTTCTTCTTATTTGGAATATATCTGTCTTGCACTTCCCTCATTTTTCACAGAAACTCCAGCTCTGCTGTTCTTCCTGCTAGTGTCTCTTTCCAGTCAACCTTGGCCAGTTCTCCTTTCATGCCATTGTAATTTCCTTTATTCCACTGAAATACTGACACATTCGAATTTAATTTCTCCTTCTCAATTTCCAATATGAACTCGATCATATTGTGATCACTGTTCCCCAAGGGTTCCTTAACCTTAAGCTCTCTTATCACCTCCGGATCTTTGTACAACACCTAATCCAGCACAGCCGATCCCCTAGTGGGCTCAACAACAAGCTGTTCTAAAAAGCCATCCCTTAAACATACTACAACTTCTCTCCCTTGAGATCCATTACTGGTCTGAGTTTCCCAATCCACTTTCACATTAAAATCCACAATGATTATCATGACATTGCCCTTCTCCCTGTACCCTTCGACCCCCTTACGAACCAAGAACCTATCAACCTCTATATTAAATATACCAAATGACATAGCTTCCACAGTCATCTGTAACAATGAGTTCCACAGATTCACCACCCTTTGGCTAAAGAAATTCCTCCCCATCTCTATTTTTAAGCGCTGTCCTTGTATTCTGAGGCTGACCCATTGGTCCTAGACTCCCACACTACTGGAAACATCCTCTCCACATCCACTCTACCGATATCCTTTCAATATTCAGTAAGTTTCATTGAGATTCCCCCTCAGTGAGTAGGCTGCAGTGAGTACAGTCTCAGAGCCATCAACACTCCTCTACTTTGAGTGGTCATAGAATAAAGGTCCCCAAGAGTCAGAGGACATGTTAAACCTCTTCAAAGAGGCTTTGAACTCATCCTTGAAATTTTTCTTCTATCTACTGCAAATCTCTTCAGAACTCATGACAGAGCTCAGCAATACATTGCAGATTCCACAGTGATTGCTTTAGAACATAGAAAATAGAACAGTACAGTACAGGAACAGGAGTTTCCGCTGAAAATGTTGTGCTGATCCAATAACATCAGTAATCAAATGGCCCACTGTACTAATCCCCTCTGCCTACACAATGCCCACATCCTTACATTTTCCTCACATCCATATGCTTATCTGAATGTTTCTTAAAAATCTCTAATGTATCTGTCTCCACCACAACCCCAGGCAGTGCACTGTATCCCATGTACCCACTTCTGTCTGTGTAAAAAATTTGCTCCTCACATCCCTGTTGAAATTGTCCCACTTACCTTAAATGCACATCTTCTAGTATT
Organism: Mobula birostris; assembly: GCF_030028105.1. Classification (NCBI taxonomy): domain Eukaryota; kingdom Metazoa; phylum Chordata; class Chondrichthyes; order Myliobatiformes; family Myliobatidae; genus Mobula; species Mobula birostris. The sequence continues at coordinate 72,517,911 of NC_092377.1, read as the reverse complement.
AGACAGTTCAGCCCTGGTAAACATGTGCCAGCTGTCTACCTTATCTATACCTCTCATAAACTTATCACAATTATAACTTCTATCAGATCTCTCCGCTGCTCCCAAGAAAACAACGCAAGTTTGTCCAACCTCTCGTCACAGCGCATGCCCTCCAATCCAGGCAGCATGCCAGTGAACCTCCTCTGCATCCTCTCCAAAGTCTCGACTTCCTTCCTACAATGGAGCAACTGAGGTGGTATTAGGTTTTCTAACCACAGAATTCTAAACTCAAACAAAGAGGTTAGCCCTATGTTCTCTAAAGGGAGGCTATACGATAACTACCCAATCTTCAAAGATTGGTTCACTTTTCTCTTTATTCTCCATGGTGACTTTAGCTGGCAATACCCACTATTCAAGCAGTGGGACCCTCCACCCTACCAAGAAGAAGATATTTCCAGCTAACAAAGTAGCTTAAATTATAGTTCATTTATTTTCAGTGATATATGTTTAAATCCAAACAACATTCTTAAAGCATATATAAACTCACTGAGGATTTACATCACAAACATTTCCAAATTACAAAGAATTTCTAAAACACCAAGCATCTCCAAGCACAGTACAATTCCGACAAACAAAGTACGCTTTATAGAGCAGCTTCTTGAAGTTCCTTACTGCATTCCTAATAAGCCTGAACTGCTCTCTATATTTATACAGTTTTGTCACCACTTGTATTTTCTCAGATACCTTTTTTTATACAAATGATCTAAAAGCTTTTTGAAGACACAGACTCCAGCTGCCTATACTTAATGCTGCAAAGCTAACTTCCTTTAGTACATAAAACTTCCAACTATAAACACATTAGTTATTTGATATGCTAAGTAATACTATTCATCTGGTCAGCAAACTTCCTAAAACTAAGCAAATTAGTTAGCTTGTCAGTTTGGAAACAAGCCAAACTAAACAACTATGGTCTTATACTGCACCTCTTGATCATCAAGACAGGATGCTATGAACCGGTAGGTCTGAGGCTCTATACAGAACTTGTTTGCAAAGCTGCTCTATAGAGTTCTTTGTTTTAACTTCAAACTGAGGACTGCTTTCCATTTCCATTTTGTGACGAAAAACCAAGTGATCAGAAGATTGATACTGATGAGAGAGATAAGGGAGACAATGGAGAAGCATTCAAAATGTTAATGAGAGAGGAAAGAGGTAACGGAAAAGAAACACAATTAAGAGTATTGACAGACTGGTTGCTTTGAACCTGAACTGTTTGAAGTTTGATAGACAGGCGATACCCCAGCAGGGGGATAAAAAGAACAGGTTCGCTAAGGCAAGACACACCACGAGATCACGAGATAACGAGACCCTGGAAAAGCGGTGTGCCCCAACAAGTTGGTGCGAGTTTGGAGATCTGGTCGCGGGAACTGACCATAGATGCACAGGGTGAAAAGGTATGATCGGCGGGAACCCGGTGTGTGTGTCCGCCCTTGCCTGGGTGCCGGGTTCACCGCGGAAGATTGGTCGTATCCGGAACGGAGGGGTTACAGTTGGTGACCACAGAAGACATAAAAGGGTTCGCCCGAAAGCTAACTGCGAAGAACAAAGGTCTGTGTGAATCAGAATTTGCATATTATCTCTCTCTCTCTCTCCAATGGCACAACAGCGATTACTGCGAACTGTACTAAGCTGAACTGAACTCTGCGTCACTTGAGACTGATCATTTTACCCCTAAACTGTGATGGAGCTTGTTTGATTCCTATTACCCTAGTCCTGTGTACATGTGTGTTTTATCATTGCTAACCTGTTGCATTTATATCCTTATGATTAGAGTACTGTATTACTTATTTCATCAATAAAACTTTCTTAGTTCCAGTAATCCAGACTCCAACTAAGTGGTCCATTTCTGCTGGTTTGGCAACCCAGTTACGGGTACGTAACAATTTTAAGAACTAAAGACTGGCTCCTGTTTATGACCAGAAGCTAAAGAATGTTAGTTGGAAGTATACATACAGCTGCTTGATCTTACAAGTGGCAGCTACTGTGTTTAGAAAGTGAGCTTGGCAAAACGTGAGACCGCCTGGTCCAGGAAGCAAATATCCATCACATAACAGAACTGTATGCAACACTTCAGATGTGGCCTAACTAAGTTAAATAAAGCAGCAACATAACTTCCTGAGTTTTGAAGTCAATGCCTCAACTAATAAAGGCACACATGCAATTTGCCTTCTTAATCACACTATCAACTTCTGTAGCCACTTCCATGGAACTATGAACTTTGACCCCAAGATCCCTTCATTCATCAACACTGTTAAGGATCTTGCCCTTAACAGTGAACTGTCCCTTTATGTTTGACCTATGAAGATGCAAAACTTCATGCTTGGCCAGGTAAAAGCTATCAGGTACCCACAAAACTGCAGTGAAAGGCATCCTTATATACTACTCTGATCACTCCAACTCTGCTGCTCTCTGCCCAATAAGGTACCTGTTCTTAACTTTTCTCAGTTCTGACAAAAGTCATCAATCCATTTCTTTGTCCATGCTTGCTGCCTTACCTAGTGAGAATTTTCAGCATTTTCTGCTTTTATTTGAGAAATGTAACACAGATTTACATCTCTATAAAGATAGAAGCTTAGAACTCACTTCTATAAAAGGCAATTTATTTCAGCCATTTTTAATCATTTAAAAGTGGATTGATATAATTTTATTAATCAAACAGATTAAGTAATACAGTGAAAAGGCAAGAAGAAGATTAGATGAAATTTCATTCAGGATCCCATGAAATGGTGGAACACCACCCCCCCCCCAGGAGATTAAGTGACCTCCTACTGCTCCTATGTTAAAGAATATAAAGAAAAATAATTTACATTTATGCAGCACCTTTCAGAACTTCAAAATGGCTAAAATCATTTTGCAATTAATGATATACCACCGGAAGCATGGATTTTGTGTTATAGGATGAAATTTGTGTGATAATACAAGCAGAATATAATGTCCCATGATTAGAATGAACAGTGCACTATCCTATTTCCAACATCTCCCCAGCACTTTTAACATGTCAGTGTGGAAGTTCTTCCAGAAACTTTACCCCCTGCATCCTTAATAAATATAGAATCATTTCAACTGTGCAAAAATGTTGGAGAGTTCCTGTTTAAAAAAAAACAGCACATCAAATCTTGAAGAGTTCGGTCCTAAGGCTGCCAGTCCAAAGACCTACATTCTATACAGGGATTTGATAATGATGGAATGTAGGGAAACAGGAAATGTATTAGCTTCCAGTTGTTGACTGGTTGATATGCCCCAGGCATTGCCTGAGTGCCAGTAATACAGCCATCAGGTGGGAAATCATTGTAATGTTGCCAGCACTCGAAGTGCAATGCTGTTTTATTTTGAATCAGAATTGTATTTTTTTTTTTGTTCTTAATCCAATCATTTAACATCACAGACTTTCATTTTTCAGTTTATTGGCTGGGCAATAACAGTAAAATTATGTTCTGTACTTATGATGCCTTCCTGGTAAATTTATGATGATACTATAATGTCCCCCATTACGTTGTCACAGTTGCATTGTATTATGCGACTGTCTCACCGTTTACCCATAGGAGATAGGGTGCCATTAAAAAGTGTGCAATTCATTCCTCAAGTCTCTGAATTAACAATAAAATTTTACTTCTGTTCTTCCTGTGAACAGATGTAGTCCTGTGCTCATCGAGTCTAAAAACTGCCACACTTAACTACAGTTACTCAGCCGTGACCTTCAGCCTAAGGCTAGCTGCAATAAAATTTTCATGCAACCATATGGAAGAATATTTTTAATAGAGATTTACTGTCAGCAACAATCCCAGAGGAGAAAATAAGGGAGCTGTAACATATTGCCTACTGTAAATCACTGAGACTTCAACGAAGAAATGAAACCTCCTCAAGGAAGGCCATCCTACTTCCACCCTTTAAATATTGGGCAAGACTGCTTATAAAGAAATATCGAGTGAGGTAGATCTGCTTTTTTGCTAAGTATGTCAAATGTTGTTCCAGTAAGTCCTGCAATTATTCCACCCTGTGATTAATCATCATTACTGTAATTTCCTATTAAAGGACGGCTCATACTGAAAAGCATTAAGCTGCAATATTGGTTTATTTATTTTTTCCGCTACATAATGTAATAGTGCCAGGGTGTTATTTATTTGATTATATTTATTTTTCATTCTAATGCAATCAAACGTCAGAAACAAAATAAAAGGAACATCTAATATCTCTATTGATGAAGCATGTGAGAATCCACGACTAAGGTTCTGCAAAATTACATATGTCAGTACATGCTGGCATCAGACTGATGCCTAGAGCATACTTCTTCAAAAAGCATTGTGTTTTCATTAAATCATGAATTTGTCACAGTAAATCACAGCTGCCAGGAAGCTACATTAAATTATGAACAGAGGCATTTCTCACAAACAAATTGCCAACATGCCTGCTTTCAAGGTAATATTTAGCTAAGTACTTATTTTAAACATAGCCATGACAATCAAAATCAACTAAACCCAGAAATATGACTGCAACTTGACTTGTCACAGGATGACCTGTAAAGTTCCGTGACCTTACATTTTTTTTGAGGACGCCAAGGCTTATCATATTTTGGCTAGCATTTACAAGTCAAAGGTGTTCCATCGTCTTCTGAGGAATGCAAGTAGAAGTTATGGAGTTCCATTCAACCTTGGTTTGCTTGGGATTGTTCTAAGTGCTAAGAATTGCTTAAACCAATGCACAGATCACGCATCTTTTCTTGAGTAAAAAGAACTCAAAGATTCACAAGGACGACGGGAACACTCAGGCGTTCACTATGGAAGATCAGATTACTGGTATAAATGCCAATTTCTTATGGGAAGTTTGTGTTTTCTAGATTTGATCATGCTCTTGATATATCCTTCTATCTACAAAATTTAATCTGCAGTCAGGCTGATTTCTAGGGCATACTTTATGACTTTGCTGTAGATCTACCTCTTTTACTCAATCTCCAATACATCTCCCACTGTCATCTTAACTATTGCTCTTGATTTCCCAGCGGTGCATGTATGCTCCAGATGTGGAATTGGTGTGAATCAGTTACTCTTCTCTCTGACATTTTAGTGATATTATAAGTGCAGCTTTAATCCATTGTCAAGACCACACCTGACACAATGTGGAACAGACTACCACCTGGAAGAAACAAACGTCCACTTCACTTTGCATTTAATTCATGGCTTCAAACCCAATTTACAAGTTCAGTGTCAGCATGAATCAAACATATTTTAAAATGCAGCATTACAAACAGCCAGTCTAGATTGCTTGGTCTTACATATTACATCACAGAATCAATAAGATCATGGTTTAACTTTCCCTTCAGCTGCATTTTCCCTCTCATTCCTCATATTCCATGAATATCTTAATGTCTAAAGATCTATATATTTCTTTCTTTGATTTACAAACTGGTCAACCATGCAGGGGTCTCTGCAACAGGAATTTGAAATTGTCTGTTAGAGATGGGTATGTGCATGAGTCCACTAAAGTCACAGGGAAACATGCCCATAACCTCATCATGCACATCTACTTTAAGATGATTTTTGAAATACCCACTTATCTACTTGTAACCATCAATCTTCTACTTTGCACATACTCCTAGATTCAGAGGCTTCTGAGCAAATGAGCTTCTCATTTTGAGCTAGAATAGCTGAAAATGAAAGTGCAACACAAAGGTGCCTTCACTTTGAGTTAACATTGTAAGCTGAAAATTAACACAATGCAAACTAACCAACCAGTTTTGCTCAATATATTATAAGACTATAAGACATAGGAGCAGAATTAGGCCATTCGGCCCATTGAGTCTGCTCTGTCATTCCATCATGGTTGATTTATTATCCCTCTCAACCCCATTCTCCTGCCTTCTTCCCATAACCTTTGACACCCTTACTAATCAAGAACCTATCAAACTCTGCTTTAAGTATGTCCAGTAACTTGGCCTCCACTGCTGTCCGAGACAATGAATTCCACAGATTAATCACACTCATCCCTGTTCTAACGGGAAGTCTTTGTATTCCAAGGTTGTGCTTTCTGGTCCTAGACTCCCCCGCTATAGGAAACTTCCTCTGCGCATCCATTCTATCCAGGCCTTTCAATATTCAGTAAGTTTCAATGGAATCCCTCCTCCTTTCTTCTAAATTCTAGTGAGTACAGGCCAGAGCGATCAAACATTACCCATACATTAACCCTTTCATTCTCAGGATCATTCTCGTTAACAGCCTCTAGACACTTTCCAATGCCAGAACATCCTTTCTTAGATCAAGGGCCCACAACTGCTCACAATACTCCAAGTGCAGTCTGATCAATGCCTTATAAAGCCTCAGCATTACATTCTTGCTTTTAAATTCTAATCCTCTCAAAATGAATGCTAACATTCATTTTGCCTTTCTTACTACTGACTCATCTTGCAAGTTAACAAGGGAAACCTGCATTTCTGATTTCCGAACATTCTCCCCATTTAGAATATTTCCTCTATATCTGGATTGAAATCCATATATTTGCAATCAAATCCTGTTAAGCATTTAACAAAGTTTGCTGAGAAATGTTATACATGGATTAAGATTACCAATTTTAGATAAAGGAAGCCATTTGGGAAATCTTTCTATCACCGCCCCTTTAATCATTCATTCAGCAATTCAATGTTAACACAGGCAACAGAAAACACTTAACAAAAACACATATTTTACACTGAAGTGATTAGACATCTGCAATGTTCTACTCTCTCCAGGGGACATTAGACAGTGCACTAATCATTAAAAACTAGAGAAGTGGGGAATTGTTTGGTTGAGAAATTCAATGCACTATGATGCATTGGAACACTGGAAAGTTCTCTTTCTCACTCAGTGAATGGAGGTTGAAGCCTAGTGCTCATACAGCTGGAAGACATATATACATATTCTTTTTAAAGAAACTATAAATTAAATCAAGGAATGGTGAGCGGTTGGTACTAGGTTTGGTTTTACAAACATAAGGATCATAAAAAGTAAGAAAAAAAGAAAAGAGGTAATGCTTTCTACAGATTTTAACTATCAGGAAAGAATGACTTATGATATTAGATGGTGCACCAGTGTCTGATTCCAGTCTAATGCAGGTGCATGGAGGATGAAGATACTGTGTATAATGTGAATTCCTGAAACAGAATGAACTTATGTAAAGTGCAGCATGTACAAAGGCTATTATACAGTACTATAATGTCAGCAAATTAAAAAGATGAATTTCACTTGGCATAGAAAGTTACTGGATAAAGTTTCTACTTAAATATGGTGTATTGACAAGAGGGAAATAAAGTGAATAGCCTAATGCTGCTCCTGTGTCTGATGGTCATAATGTTACAGGTCAAAAACTTTACATCAACAGCGAATACCAACTGGAAATATTACTTCCATTTCCCTCTCTCACTCTGTAGATGTTGGCTGAACTTACGATTCTTAAAATAAAAATTCTTGTTATTTCTAATTTCCGGGATTTTCGCAATGAAATTGGGATATTGTATTGGTGCTCCAAGTATTGAAAGCAAAAAAAAAGTGTTTCAGTTCTTGTTCTCCAAAATGCTGCAAATGCCCTCCATTGATACAAGTATCATTGTTCTTTTGCTCAAGTACAGATGCCTGCTCCCAAATCCCAAGAGCAAGTTTAGTGACATTCATTGGTCACATCCTTGCTTTTGAAAACAGGTTCAAATCGAACTCTAAGCTGATACTCCAATATAGGGTAAAGGCATAGACAGAGTTTCTGCCTTACTAGTTATTTGCTAAAATAGTGTCCCCTATGTTCTCATGGGTTCAGGAGAGATCCCTAGTCACTATTTCAATGACGATAATGAGCTATTTACTGTGTCCTAGCCAACGCTTACCCCTTTTTCAGTATCACTAAAGAACCTCTGTGCATCAATTGGCTGCCAGATTTGCTACATTTAGGCATTTACTACGCTTCAAAGGTACCTCAATGAGTCATGATGTTAGGAACATACTGAATTGAAGTTTGGTTAAAAGTCTTATTTTTAATTAAACCACATCAAGTCAGTACATCCTTCAATGTCATCTATTCCTATACACTCAGCATCAGCAAGCTGCACCCGACACCTCTACTGGAATACAAAGGTGCTCAGAAGACACAGTGCATGTCTAGCAATACATGGAACAGGAGAGACTATTCAGTCATTTGTGACTCTTCCATCATTCATTTCGATCATGGTGTCTGAATTTCATCCACATGTTTGTTTCCATAAACCCTCTATGTTCACTTCATAATAAAGAACTTTCACTTTTAGTTAAGCCCAAAACTCTAGGGTTGCTTGGACTGAAATCAAGTTTCCTGCTCTCACAAGCTTCAGGAATTTCAGAGTACCTGCTCTTTTTTCTTTACATCTGCACTTCAAGTTTCTTATAAAACAGTATCTTCCACAGGGATGCATCAAGTTACCCTGTGATTTGACATAATAAGTAATTGAGCAAGAGAGTTCAATTGAAACTGATTGTGACAGGGTTTTTCTGTTGCTAAGGAATACCTAAATCATCAAAGTGTTTGGAGTCTAGCATAGGTATTCTGATTATTTTTTCCTTAAGTTAATGAAACAGCAGTTTAAGCATTTATTTTCAAATGTGGCAATCCTTACTGGTGATCAAGCAAAGATAAAAGCACACATTAGCATTGTGTCTGTGTTTGTAGGAAAAGGACAATGCACCAACTGAGCTAAACTGACGAGTAAGCTCTCAGGTACAAATCAGACCTGTGACTGTATTGCGCACACACCTGATGGTGGCAGCAGCTCTCAGTCCGAGAGCACAAGCTTCCAATTCAGCATTTAAAACACTCAAGTACACAGAAACTTACAGATAGCACAATTACTTCAATGGGATATCGACAGGTTATTACTGTCTGTAATGTCTGCATTGCTGGGAACTTGTTCCCACTAACTAGGGTGTATCAGAAAAACAGAACGAGTGCTGTGGCCACTGTTTAATGATGTATGAAACATCGGCTGGTAAAGTGCACCATTAAGAATAGCTAAGCCCACAACATCACAAAGACTTGATGAAATATTTATACCATTTTGGCCAATTTTGTTTCTGCTCACTTGCAAACAGTCAATGAAGTCCGACTCCCCTGGGGCCAAAGCACCAGCAGGATTTCACAAAAAAGATTTCACAGAGGCAAGACTCTGCAAACAGTTGATGTCGGCCCGGGTTTGCTTTCAGCTGAAGGTTGAAAGATGTTGTCATTAATTGCAGGTTGGATCTAAACACTGCCTGACAGTGTACGGCCTTGCTTCCAGACATGAAAGGACCCTTCTGATTTTCCTAGCATTGTAAAGGACATTTGAACAGTGGGGAATGCTAACAGAAATGCTACAAGGCTGTCAAATTTTAATTGGACAGAAGACAACCCTAACACATGTGAGAAAGTCTTCCAACGTAAAAATGATGCTCAGATCTGTGGAAATGAACCAATCAGTCACTGGAGTGTAACCCTCTGAGTATGATTTCATTTACTACTCAGTTAAAATCCATCATATTCTGTCTCTTCTAGTATCTGCAGCAGCAATATGATGGGTTTCACTTACTGTCAATTCTTTCAATGACCCCATTTACATTAATGTTTCAAATTCATTTAACCCATTGCTCCACACAGAATTAATTTTTTACCACATTAGTATGTGAATAAACATTCTATTTGCATGTGTTACACCAACCATTTCAGTCTGTTTTCTGGAGATTTTAACTTCACAAGAAGTACTTATGCACCCAAGATGTCAGACAAACCTAAAATTTACTCGGGATCTGGACTGTGTGCATATCGGAGAACATGTATGAAATAGTCAGATCCAAAAACTCAGCATAGGCATTATCAATAACTACACAGGGGTAATTTTGCATTTGTGCACTGCTTATGGGATCTTCAGCCTCCCCATCATATTTTTTAGTAATTTCTCAGGAATGCAAAGATGGTCCTTAATTTCCACTTACATAATTAAAATCAGGTCTGAACATCCTACTATTATGATTTTCAAAGAAACAACTGTGTTCAGTTGGCCCTTTAGTCCCACCTGTAAGTTCATACTTCTGCAATATGCCTCAGAATATTTTGTAATTGCACTTATGCTGAAGGTGGTAGACATAGCTCCTCACCACCTCCTTCACATTTCCTGCCTCACACTATGATGGTGCCCGTTGATCCCTAGCTTAGCTAATGACTCCATAATGCTTCCATGGCAAGGGTCTCATACTGTCTTATTAGCATGGCCTGTCTCTGCTCTGGATACAGCATATATTCTCCATGGATTTCTACCTTTCACCTTCCCTAAGTTATAATTCACGCAGAGCTCTGCTGAAGTCTATCCCACACAAAGTCCCATCCACAATTTCCAATAACCTCTACTATCTCCTAAACCCCAGCACTTCATAAATAAAATTTTGAATTTCATGAACAAGTGTTTTCTGTGCCTTGCACCTGGAGCTGTCTCCAAATTTGGAGACAGCCTCCAAAGACTGCATCCCTCAGCACTATACATTCCAGATTTCCTTTGCTGTGTGACCCAGCTTTTACTCATCTAATCAGTCACCTTCTTTGGCCTGCTTATGTCATAATGAAGAATATTTGAATGTTCATTCTATGACTTCTGATTGCCACATACAAATGCACATTGTTATTGCTCAGGTAGGTTATGTTATATTGTGTGACATATAATTTAATTAAGAGGCAATAATTATGGCTGAACAAATCACATTCAACATATTTTGTTGGAGAATATCACTAGGAAACCATTATATTGATTGTTTATCAAAACTGTGGCATATTTATGCATTTATTAAAAATACTTATGGGGCATTTTCATAATCACAGGATATATCAATGTGCTTTAAACCAATGAAGCATTTGTCCTGTTTAATCTTAACTTTAATGTAAAGAGACAAGGCAGGCAGCTTGTGCATGTAACAAATATTTATTGTACTGTTCTTTGAAGAATGGATATCGAACAGATCACTGAATGAGTGGTAACAACCCAGTTCTTCAAAATGGTGGCATGGCATCTTTTATATCCAACATGGAGTGCGATGGTATCATAGAAGTAATCTTCTTCAACCATGCAGCTACTAAGCTCGTAAGCTACTCTGAGTGAGACAGTGGGAATGGGCTCTTATTTAGTGTGCATTTATGCTATATTAATTGATTCAGTTCCTGTACTTACATGTGGATTGAGTGCTGTAGGAATGAGGCTTTAATGGATGTGCTGTATAAAGGAAAATAAATAAAATCCTAATTCACGAACTAGATTACTTATCTATTAAGTATTTTTGTAAACATCATGCACAGAAGTATGGTTTTTCTGCTACAAACCTCCATCAAATGTCAAGTATCAGAATAGCAAAATGCAAACTTGTATGATACACTTGGGAAGAATAAGCATTGAGACATGCAAATATGCTTTCCAGCAGCAGAACACTTACTTAATGCCTCCAGCTCTTTCAAGCTTCAAGAAAGCACTGAATTAGAATTTGTAGTTTTGAAGATACAGAAACTTCCAAAGGGAAATAACACACCCTGGAAGATAGAGTGTGTGGATAAAGAGCAAGTCCATAGATCGATGGGATTTGATAAGTGGCACTCCAAGTTCTGTCCTGGAGTTTACCACTTTTATAATTAGCTTAGATGTGTGAAGAGATAACCGCCCCACGAAGGATGCAAGTGAGAGCATGTGCATGAAACTGAGCAGATGCAATGGAATGATGACTGAAACTTTTCATTTTGGCCTGGACATGATACAAAAAGTGTTTTCCAAAAAGTGAGTCATTGTAGACTGTGGAACACTATAGAGTGTGCAGGAGAGAAGAGATTTGAAAGCTGAATACTTAAATTTTGAAACTCCAGTCAATTACTATCTGACACAATTGTATTCGGTATTCATTAAGTGCATGTAAGGAAGATCCTAGTAATTTTGTTCTGGAAGCAGCACATTCACTAAGCTGAGACCTGATGTTAGAAGGTTAAATTATGACCATGACTTACATTCCCTTGGGTGCGGAAGATAAAGAGATGATCTGATCAAGATGTTAAAGTGCTTGCTGGAGTGTAGGCAAACTATTCCATGAGACAGGAGAATTCATAACAAGGGTGAGCAATGTTAAAACTGGAGGAAGTCACTCAGGAGTGAATTCAGAAGATGCTTTTGAACAGAAAGGGTAGCAGAGAGTAGAAACGCTCATCCCAAAAGACTGTGTTCGCTGGAGGTCAATTGGATCTTTCCGGACAGAGATAGAAACTTAAAGCCTAACATAACATCAGGAACAGTGCTTCATGTTATGATTAATAAGATTAAGGTCCTTTGCACTCAAAATTAACATAATCAATTTCATAACCATTGTTTGCAACTTCCTGTTCCCCATCCTCTGCCCCCACCCACAGGCATCTGTTGGTCACAGCGTTACTTTGGTTAGTTACCTCTTCTACATCTATTTTTTCTTTCTTTTCTTGTCCAATTATCTTTCTCACAATTCTTCTGTCCTTTAATACACCTGCCTTATCACTGATATTCCCTTAATCTTCCACTCTCCCCTTCTTCCCTTTCGTTGCCTTTGTATTACTTTAAGACCAGTTATCTTTCAGAATTTTGGCAGTTCAGGTAAGAGTTCATCGCTCTGAAAAGCTAATTCTGTATCTTTCCACAAAGGCTGTCAGCTTTGCAGTGCTTTAACATTTCAGATCTATAGTTGCTGGGATATTGTGTTTTTATGCCGTTAGATATTGTTGAGTGAAGGCATTGCAAGATAGAGAGCAAAGCTGCGGAAAATGAATTTTATTTTAATTGGATTAGAAAATTGACAGGCATTGTGTGCCCCTCTACTGTTTCTAATGTTCCTACATTCTTTTATATCTTGTAACTAAGTCGGAAGCTTGAATGAGGATTCAAAGAAAAGAGTGTTATAATAAAGGGTCTTTGACATGAAATATAAACTGTTTCTCTTTCTACAGGTGTTGCCTGAACTGCCGAGTGCTTCCTGCATTTTCTGTTTTTGATTCAGATTTGCTGTATCTGCAGTTTTTATTTGGATCTTCTTAACTGGAACAGCAACAGAGGACCCATAAAAGCTCTCAGGTACAAGTATTTTGCCATTGTTATACTTCGGCATTCACACCAAGGAGCCTCATACCAATTTTGCATCACAGATCCCTCACGTTTTGGATTTAAGGAAACACAATCTGTTCAATCAAACGCAAAGACGATCTTAAACTGAGGCTCTTTGAACTATATGTTGACCTTATGGTAGGGAGAGAAGAAGAGAACTGATTAATAAACAGGGAAGTCAAGAATGGATTTCACTGATATCCCCCAGAGATAATGGTGGGACCTGATGACATTTGCTGTGTCTAGGCCACAGCCAGCAGGAGTGAGAGTCGTGCTGGCTGCCATCTTGCAGCCTTCAGTTGAGGAGAGAGGAGCATGGTTGGAGGAAGAACAGTGGCCCAGGCTCTGGAAGGCAAAACCAGGCAACACTGGAACTCAGAGAAGGAGTTGATAAGAAGAGCCCAGAGTAGAGAGTTTTGAACTGTTTGGGCAAAAGTGAATTTGCAATGCTGAGTACAAATGACATGTTATGCCTTTACACATCACCAGTTAATCCTCAAAGTCAAAGTAAATTTATTATCAAAGTACATATACCACATGTGACCCTGAGATTTATTTTTTGCAGGCATACGCAATAAATTTGTAATATAATAATCATAACAAAATCAATGAAGAAATGCCCAACGTGAGTGTTTGAAAAGTGTAGAAGACAACAAACTGTGCAAATAGAAAAAGAAGAAATAGTAATAATAAATAAATAAACAATAAGTATCGAGAACATGAGATGAAGAGACCTTGGAAGTGAGTTGTGGGAATATTTCATTGATGGGACAAGTGAAGTTGAGTAGTTATCCCCTATGGTTCAAGAGCCTAATGGTGGAAGGATAACAACTGCTCTGTGGAAGTATTTTAGATAATTATGGGTACTCTTTAAGGAGATACTGGAGAATGCACAGAGAATGCCACCAGGTCTATTACCAGGTATGAGGAGATTGGAAAACGATGTAGGGGTTCTCCTTAAAACCAAACAACTTAAGGGGAGATATAAGATGTAAGAAATAGAAGCAAGAATAAGTTACTTAGTCATTCAAAGATTTAGTATGGCATCTAAAACTTTGACAAACTTCTATTGATATGTGGTGGAGAGTATATTGACTGGCTGTATCACAGCCTGGTATGGAAATACCAATGCCCTTGAATGCAAAATCCTATAAAAAGCAGTGGATAAGCTCCAGTCCATCATGGTTAAAGCCCTCACTGCTATCGAGCACATCTACACAAAACATTGTCACAGAAAGCAGCATCCATCATCAGGGAACCCCACTATTAGGAAATGATCTCTCCTCAGTGCTACCATCAAGAAGAAGGTATAGGAGTCTCAAGACTCCCACCACCAGGTTCAGGAATAGTTATTATCCCTCAACCTTCAAACTGTTGAACCAATGGGGATAACTTCACTCAACTCCATTTCATCATTGAAATGTTCCAACAACCTATAGATTCACTTTCAAGATCTCTTCATCTTATGTTCTCAATATTTATTATTATTATTATTATTATATTTCTGATTTTGTACTTGTACAGTTTGTGTCATTTGCACATTGTTCGAACACCCAAGTCGGTGTGGTCTTTCACTGATTCTATTATGGTTATTTTTCTATTACAGATTTAACGAGTGTGCCGCAAGAAAATGAATCTCAGGGTTGTATATGGTGACATACTGTATATGTTCTTGGATAATAAATTTACTTTGAACTTTGAATCAAAATAATCTCAACTGCCTCCACAAGTTTCATATGCTTCTATTCCTAACCTATTAATGTGCCTGTACAGATACCTCTTAAACTTTACTTCCACCACCTCCCCTTGTAATGCATTCCAGGCAACTACCATTCTCTGTGTAAGAAAATTTGCTAGATAAATCTCCCTTAACATTTTCCACTCTCACCTCAAAGTTATGCCCTCTAGTATTTAATCTTTCACCTCAGCATCAATTTCCTTCATCCCTTGATTCTATCATTTTAAATATCTATTGATTATGTCCAGTCCTCCACAACTTACTAGATGAAAAAATCCCAAAGAAGATTTATTTTCTAGGTGAAGTTTCTTTTCCTCTGAACCAACTGGCTTCATCATTTCAAATGGTGAGGATAATTTGGTAGAAGCCACACCCTCTAGATTGTGGGTTTGTAACTAGAGGCCATAGATTGAAAGTAATTGACATACAGACTAAAAGGGCAATGAGGAGAAAAAAATCTCCACATGAGGAATTCTCAAAATTTAGAACACATTGGGCCAAGTCAAGCTGACTGACGGCTGGGGGTATCATAGGAGATCACAGTCTAGGTTTTGTGCCAGTTTAATTTCAGTCTTCCACACATTTTTGGCCAAACAGTTAAAGCTGATACCACTTAGAAATCAGATCCGGATCATCTGAACCCGTGCTCTGTCACTGGCTTTGTACCTGAATCTGAAAAGGAACACTGGAGAGATAAGTCAGATACACAGTGCACCGGGAGCTGACCGATATAGAAACTAACACTCGTTCATCTGAGTGAAAAAATAGCCAGTGCATTTTACATAAACATAGCTTTGTCCTATATAAATCAAGTATAAGGAAGATATGACCAGCTCACAAAGTCTTCACTGACTTTTATAAATGTTATGTTTGTTTTATTTTCAGCTGATACAAGAATACCACAGTGCAACCATCCATCGTGAACACTTTGGAAAGCAATATTTTCAGAGTGGTTTCCAAGGAGCTTATAGAAATATGAAATAGCGTATCATCATGAAAACAATCTAGTAGTGGGTTATTCAGAGCAGGAGTTTATGTGCACCAGAGGTGACTTTACTGTCAGTGGATGCATCATTGTGCAAACATATTTTATACAGGTTTCAAGTAGTGCAAAGTATTCCATTCCTTACCTTTCATTCACAAGAGCTTGCTATTCCTGTCAAAGGGTAAGTGTCACAATGAAGAGCCCTTCAAATAATGACATAACGAGTTCTGACCTTCATGGATTTTGTATTCACTTTTCAATAGTTACTTTCAAGCAATTAGTTCTGATGACACCAATGAAGATTAAATAATATTAATAGTGGAAATAATATATCTAGTATTATGCACTCTGAGATAATATTTGTTGAAGCTAATCAAGTTCCTTGACCTGCACTATTCAACAGCTTCTTTGTTATTTTATTGGGAGCAATTTGTAGTTGATATTTGTTTATAATAGTGTAATTAACTCCATAGTGGCATAGTGGGATTATTTTAAATAAAAACTATGAACACAGGCAAATATATATATGCAATTGATTCTGGTTAAGTGGGATACTTCAGAACCAGTACATTTTGCTCAATTAAGTGGCTGCCTCAATTATCCGGTTTTAAGGAAATAGTTAAAAATGTATAAAAAAGACAAACTACCATTCAACAAAGTAAAAAATTACATGTTTAAATGAAATACAGAACAAATTAGAATGCAAGCGATGTTACGACAGTACAACAAGACTGTGTATTAGTCTTTAAAAGTGACCAATGGAGGAATTCATTGGAAGTACGCTGACATAGTACTCGACTGGTAAACTATCCATTCTTAGCCCCTTAAAACATCAAAGTTTAATACATTTCCTAATGACAACAACTTCTTTTTGTCAGCTCCTGACATATTTAAACAACACAACACAGTGATTGGATCCATAGCTTTCTTTGAACCTGATAGTGTTGTGTGTTTATTGCAAAGGGAACCACCCGGCACGGCACGATTAAAAAAGACCTGTTTCTCTGGCATTGTTGATATCATCTGCACAAAATCTTTGAAGCAAATCGGAGAGTTTTGTAGATTTTCACGTTTCTGCATCAGCACAGCCGTTCTCACCGTGTGCTTTCTTGTATTTAATGGGATGCCTACATTTCTATTGAGACAAACACCCATCTGCTGCTTTAAAATCTTTGTGACCCAGCTTCTTAGCTAGCTTCTCTGACTTCTTTTTTAATGTTGGTCCACTGACACACATACTTTGTAAGGTAATGTAATTGGGCGAAATATACATAATTCACTTCCAACAACATTAAGTTGGGGTTTTGCTTTAAGAGGCTGGTCTAATGTGATGACATTGTTACATAAGGATTTTTAGTGTGTCTTTGTGTTTAGGTTTTACAGTTCAATAAGAAAACGTTAGGGGTTTCATTAAACACACAATGCCTTACTTCTTTTTATTTGTGAAAATCTGCATTGGTGACCTGATGCTCTAGGCCAATGCAGTCACTTTGAAACTGATGGAGTTTTGGGAGCAAAGTGCCGTCGCTTGGTTCATACAAGCTGAGGCTCAGTTCGTTTAGTGAGAAATCTCTGCTGATGACACCAAATTCTACTATGTGGTAGCATCGCTCAGCAACTCCATGGCTGCAAGAGTGGTGAGTCTGCTTGAACACCCACCTAAGCATGATAAACTTTGATTGCAAAAAACTCACCTTTCACTATTGGAGTCTAAGCGCGCCAAACAGTTGCTCTGTTTGGCGATGCAAGGCCTTCAGAACTAATGGATCATATGCTGTCTCTCCTGGGAAATCAACATCCTTGTTTTATTTTTAAAGAACTCTTCATGCAGTAAATGCTTAATCAAGTTTGCATAGCCCTCACTAATGCACTTGTGATGGGAGCTTGCTAAAATGGCTGACAGTCTACATTCAGCCAGGTAGCAATGCATCATTTCTCCTCCTTTCTCTACCTCAACTAGTCCCATTAGCAAAACCCTCAACATAAGGATGCCCGTGGCTGTGAAACAGGCAACGTCGGGTCTGTGCTTTTACTATACATGCTTTGGTATGAAGGCTATAGTGTGCCAACCGCTTTGCATCTTCAACAGTGCCAGCACATCAAGACATCAGAGGTCAGTGAGCACCATAGGTTTCAGCTGCTAGGGTTGTCAACTGTTCATTTTGGACACCCTTTCAGGTCGACACTTCCTGTGTGACATGGGTGCTCAAGTGAGTGTGCTGTCAGCATAGCCCATTGATGAGAAGGCAAAGATCGATGAAAACTCACGGGAGGCCGCCCATGGCAGCAAGATACAGACCTATGGGTGATGTTGCACATGGGATTTCGTCCTGGCTAAAGTGGCTAGACCTCTGCTCAGTGCAGAGAACCTAGTTGATCTTAGAACTGCTGTCTTGTGGATGTCAGGGACTTTGTGTCATTATCCTGCTGCTCCCAGTAAGTTCCCAACAATGATTCTGTCAAGCCCATGTACCACCACATGTGAGTTTACTTGACTGCTGGGTGAATTCCCAGACTTCATCAAGCCCACACTCCCCACTACAGTTGCAAAACATGGGGATCGAGCATCATGTTCCCACAACTGGCTCTCCAGTCCATGCCTGCATACGTAGACTGGACCCAGAAAATCTGGCAGCCCTGAAGACTGCATTTACCAACATGTAAGACGTGGCATTGTACGCTGGTCATATAGCCCCTGGGCTTTACCAACCATATGGTTCCTCTGTGCAAAGGTGGTTCCCACCCATGTGATGATTACCAACGCCCTGATGAGGCGACCACCCTCGACTGTTACCCAGTCCCACACATTCAAGACTTTTCAGCACGTTTAGCCAGAATGTTGCTTTTTCCACTTGATTTAGTTAGGGGCTACCATCAGGTGCCTGTGCGCTTGGAGGGCATTCCGTTTGGGCTTTTTGAGTTTCTGTGCATGCCGTTTGACAGGAAAATGCAGCACAGACTTTCCAATGGCCGATGGACTCTGTATTAAAAGACTTAGATTTTCTTTTCATTTATCTGGATGACATACTTGCTGCGAGTGCATCCAAATCTGAACACATATCTCATCTCCACACACTTTTCGAATGCTTAAGCCAACACAGGTTGATTATTAACCCAGCTAAATGCCAGTTTGGGTTGTCAACCATTGACTTTCTTGGCCTTTGCATCCTCCCAGAGGGTGCAAAACCCTTCCTGTCAAAAATAGGCACCATTATGAATTTCCCACCACCTTGCAATACAAAAAAAAAACTACGGGAGTTTTTAGGTATGGTAAATTTCTATCATCGCTTCATTCTGCAAGCCGCTGAATTCATGCTCCCTTTGTGTGTTGCGCTTAATGGCAATACCTTTAATCAAGTGCTTGACTGGTCAGCAGACACGACATTTGATGAAACCAAACAAGTTCTCTCTAACGTGACCCTGTTGGTGCACTCGCTCCCCAGTGCATCCACAGCCATTAGTACTGATGCTTCAGACTGTGCTGTGGGTGCTGTGCACGAACAGTTGGTCAGAGGCGTGTGGCAGGAACCTGTTTTCTTCAGCTGGCAGCTCCGTGCCCTCAAAAGCAAATGCAGCACTTTTGATCATCAGCTCCGTGGCCTCTATCTGGCTGTCTGCCATTTTTGTTTCCTTCTAGATGCCATTTCAAAGCATTCACTAACCACAAACCCTTCGTGCACATGATGGTCAAAATAACAGACCCTTGATCTGCACGTCAGCAATGCCACCTGGCTTATATATCTAAGTTTACAATGGATATACAGCATATCAAGGGAAAAATAATGCCATGGCTCATTGCCTCTCACGGCCAGCCATTGAGATCGTACACATAGGTGCTGACTGTGCCAGCATGGCAGCTGGCCAAGTTACTAACCCAAAGGTCCTGGCTTACAGAACAGCAGTCTCAGGCCTGCATATGTCTGACATTAAGTTTCAGGAAGCTGGGGGTTTCTCTCCTGTGCCATGTCTCCAATGGTCACCCTCGCCCCATCGTGCCTACAAACTGGAGACAGACTGTTTTCGACTTCATGCATCGCCTGTCACATCCAGACCTGAAGGCCTCACAGAAACTAGTTGCACTAAACCTTGTTTGGCACGGCCTCAGAAAAGATGTGCATGACTGGACTGCAGCTTGTGTGGAGTGTCAGCGGGCAAGAATTATTCATCATGTCCAGGCACCATTGGCATCTTTTGAGGTCCCTGAGTGACGGTTTGACCATGTCAATGTGGACCTTGTTAGTTCTCTTCCCCCGCTCCCATGGTTTCACCCACCTTCTCACCATGCTGGACCGTACCACCAGGTGGCCAGAGGTCATCTGTCTGGCATCAATGATGGCTGCAGACATGGTTGAGGCACTCATCAGCACCTGGGTTGCTCGGTTTGACACTCCATCAGGTATTTCCTCTGACCATGGTCCCCAGTTCCTCTCAGGCCTCTGGGCTGTGATGGCCCAGAACCTCGAGTTTAGGTTATATCACACCATGGCATATCACCAGCAGTCCAATGGCCTATGTGAACGGCTTCACTGCTCCTTAAAGGCTACTCTGTGGGCTTCCCTGTCCAATGAGTTTTGGCAAGACTATCTCCCATGGGTATTGCCCACGTACAAAAGGCAGCAGCTGGTCGCTACAGTGAAAAAGAGTTTTGACCGGTGACCAATTGCTATTTGGGATTGATTAGCAAGAGCAAATTGAAGAAAGGCAGGGGCAAATGCAGTGGCTGTCATTGCAGTTGACAGAGGCTGAGTGGTGATCTTGAGGCTTTAGCTCTTCGAGGCTTCCACGAAGAGAGGCTTCAGTCAAGGGCAAAGAAAAGAAAAGCCCTAGGTTAAGGTCTTGTTTTTCCTTCCCTTCTTTATATCTGCTCAGTTAGGACAGTAGAGATGCCAGGCAGGATATTTGAATGCTCCTCTTGTGGGATGCAGGGAGGTGAGGAGACCTCTAGTGTCCCAGATGACTTCATCTGTGAGAAGTGCATCCATCTGCAGCTTCTAACCTACAGCGTTAAGAGTCGGAGCTGGAACTGGATGAACACTGGATCGTTTAGAAGGCTAAAGGGGCGATAGATAGTTACACCCAAGGTGCAGGACACAGGAAACTGGGTGACAGTTAGGAAGGGGAAAGGGGTTAAGGAGCCAGTGCAGAGTACCACTGCGGCCATCTCTCTCAACCACAGGTATATCACTTTGAATACTGTTGTGGGGAATGAAATAACAGAGGAAAGTCCAAGTGGTTGCATCTCTGGCACTGAATCTTCCTCTGTGATTCAGAAGGGAAGGGGGGAGAAGAGGCATGCCGTGGTGATAGGGGATTTGTTAGTTAGTGGAATGGACAGGAGGTTCTGTGGGCAAGAATGAGATTTCTACGTGGTATGTTGCCTCCCAGGTGCCAGGGTCTGGTTATCTCGGATCCAGTCCTCAGCATTTTTAAGTGGGAGGGTGAACCGACAGAAGTCAGGGTCCATTTAGGTACCAATGACATTGGTAGGATGAGCGACGAGGTTCTACATAGGGAATTCAGGGAGCTAGCTCCTTAGTTGAAGGGCAGGAACTCCAGGGTTGTGATATCAGGATTGCTACCCATGCAACATGCTAGTGAGGCAAGAACTAGGAAGATTATACAGGTTCTAATGAGTAGGAGGTCTTCTGGTCTTAGACTCTTCCACCATAGGAAACATCCTCTCCACATCCACTCTATCAAGGCCTTTCACCATTTGATAGGTCTCAATGAGGTCACCCCTCATTCTTCTGAATTCCAGTGAATACAGGCCCAGAGCCATCAAACACTCTTCGTATGACAAGTCATTCATTCCTGGAATAATTTTCGTCAACCTCCTTTGAACCCTTTCTAGTTTCAGCACATTCTTTCTAAGATAAGGGGCTCAGAACTGCACACAATACTCCACGTGAGGCCTCACCAGCTAGCTTACTTTTATATTCCATCTTTACCTTCTTAATGACTTTTTAGTTGCCTTCTATTGGCTTTTAAAAGCTTCCCAATCCCCTAACTTCCCACTAATTTTTCCACTAATTTATGTTCTCTCTTTGGCTTTAATTTTGGCTTTAACTTCTCTTAGCCATGGTTGTGTCATCTTTCCTTTCGAATACTTCTTCCTTTTTGGGATGTATTTCTCCTGTGCCTTCTGAATAGCTTCCAAAAATTCCAGCCATTGCTGCTTGCCATCGTCCCTGCCAATGTTCTTTTCCAATCAATTCTGGCCAACTCCTCCCTTATGCCTTTGTAATTGCCTTTACTGCATTGTAATACTGATACATCTGACTTCAGCTTCTCCTCAAATTTCAGAGTGAATTTGGTCATATTATGATCACTTTCCCCTAACGGTCGATTTACCTTCAGCTCTCTAATCAATTCTGGCTCATTACACAACACCCAGTCCAGAATACCCAATCCACTAGTGGGCTCAGTCTAGAAATTGCCCTCCTGGAATCCAGCACCAACCTGATTTTCACAATCACCCTGCATATTGAAATCCCCTATGACCATTGTAACGTTTCCCTTTTCCATGCATTTTCGATCTTCAGTGATAATTTGTAGACCACATCCTTAATACTGTTTGGGGGGGGGGGGAGGGGGGGGGTCTGTATAAAACTCCCATCAAGTTCTTTTTACCATTGCAGTTCTTTAGCTCTGTCTACAATGATTCAACACCTTCCAACTCTATATCACCTCTTTCTAATGAGGTAGATAAGAAGGGAAAACCTGACCATATTTTGGTAGGTCACCTTAAACTGCCTCAGCAGGATTTGGAGTATTCTGCTGCCATGATCCTGATGTTACAACATGACCATAAGCGTGTTTACACACCTCTGGACGAACCAGAGGCATCTGCTGTTCTTCCATCCACAGGGCACAGAACGCAAGCCGGGCGTCTTGTCTGAGCTCCCAACAGGCTCACAATGCCAGTTTTAGTGAATTTTGGGAGTGTAGGGTCTGCGTAGGGTAACGTAATCAGGAGAAATGTAATTTACGGCCACCATCATTCACTTGGGGTTTTGCTTTAAGAAGCTGGTCTGTGATGATATTTTACATAAGGATTTTTAGAAAGTTTTTGTGTTTAGGTCTTGGAGTTCAATAAAATGTGTTATGGGTTTCATTGAACATAAAACACCTCACTTTGTTTTATTTGCGAAAACCTACAACCTCATTCAGTTACAATGGAAAACCATTGATAGAGGGCCTCTTCAACATTTGGATCCTTAACTTCAAGCTTTCATTTTTGGGATATTCCCTTTTGGTCCCTTAAATAATGCCCATTCTTCTTGTAGTTTATCTTGCTGATGTATCAAGGAAGCAATTATAGATTTCGGCACTCCAGGTATCTCCGTGAGTTGACGATAAGTGGTTTTAGGCAGATGGCTTTTAATTTGGTCCAGTTGAGTAATTTTTTTCAGCTTATGTCAAATTTTAGTGGTAGGGTTTCAAAAATATTATCTAAAATAATTGTTTTCACATGACTGACCGTCTCCTGCTCCAATTAAGCAGCATAGTGTCCCAAATAAAAAGGAAATTCCAACTACTTTCTCAATTTGTTTTTGCTTTTTAACAGTTATCTCAAATAAGCATCTGCCCCAATTAACGAATAGCCAAATTAACAGGATATATACAGTGTCTATAAAAAGTATTCATGCCCCTTGGAAATTTCATATTTTATTGTTTTACAACGTTGAATTACGGTGGATTTAATTTGTGTTTTTGACACCAATCAACAGAAAAATACTCTTTCATATCAAAGTGAAAACAGATCTCTACAAAGTGATCTAAATTAATTACAAATATAAAACACAAAATAATTGATTGCAGAAGTATCCACACCCCTTTAACATGAAACCCCAAATCATCACTGGTACAGCCAATTGGTTTTGGAAGTCACATAATCAGTTAAATGGAGATCTGTTTTTGGAGACCAGCGTGCAGTCCAGGTATTTCAATTGATTGTAGTAAAAATACACCTGTGTCTGGAAGGTCCAACTGCTGGTGATGAATCAAATGAACACTCCAAGCAACCCTGCGAAAAAGTTATTGAAAAGCACAAATCAGGAAATGGATGCAAGAAAATTTCCAAATCACTGAATATCCCTTGGAGTACAGTTAAGTCAGTCACCAAGAAATGGAAAGAATATGGCACAGCTGTAAATCTGCCTGGAGCAGGCATCCTCAAAAACTGAGTTACCGTGCAAAAAGGGCACTAGTGAGGGAGGCCACCAAGAGACCTATGACAACTCTGGAGGAGTTACAAGCTTTCGTGTCTAGATGAGAGAGACTGTGCAGACAACAACTGTTGCCCAGGTTCTTCACCAGTTGCAGCTTTATATGAGTGGCAGTGGCAAAGAGAAAACAGCTATTGAAAAAAACTCACATGAAATCTTGGCTAGAGTTTGCCAGAAGGCATGTGGGAGACTCTGAAGTCAGCTTGAAGAAGTTTCTATGGTCTGATGAAACCAAAACTGAGATTTTTGGCCATCAAACTAAATGCTATGTTTGGCGTAAGCTAAACTACACACATCATCAAAAACACACCATCCCTACCATAAAGCATGGTGGTGGCTGCATAATGCTATGGGGATGCTTCACAGCCACATGCCCTGGAAGGCTTGTGAAGGTCAAGGGTAAAATTAATGCAGCAAAATACAGGGAAATCCTGGAGGAAATCCTGATGCAGTCTGTAAGAGAACTGCAACTTGGGAGAAGATTTGTTTTCCAGCAAGACAATAACCCAAAACATAAAGCAAAAGCTGCACAAGAATGCCTTAAAAACAACAAAGTTAAAGTCCCGGTGTGGCGAAGTCAGAGTCCAGCCCTCAACCCAATTGAGAATTTGTGGCTGGATTTGAAAATAACTGTTCACTCACAATCCCCATGCAATCTGACAGAGCTTGATCAGCAGAATGGGGAAAAATTGCAGTGTCCAGATGTGCAAAGCTGATGAAGATTATCCACACAGACTCAAGGCTATAATTGCTGCCAAAAGTGCTTCGACTAAACATTGACTTGAAAGGGTTAAAACGAATGGAATCAATTATTTTGTATTTCATATTTGTAATTAATTTAAATTATTTTGTAGAGATCTGTTTTTACTTTGATACGGAAGAGTTTTTTTTCTGCTGAGCAGTGTCAAAAA
The DNA here is from genome assembly GCF_030028105.1 of Mobula birostris. Classification (NCBI taxonomy): domain Eukaryota; kingdom Metazoa; phylum Chordata; class Chondrichthyes; order Myliobatiformes; family Myliobatidae; genus Mobula; species Mobula birostris. The sequence continues at coordinate 72,492,899 of NC_092377.1, read as the reverse complement.
AGCCAAATTAAATCCATTGTGTTATAATGTTGAAAAGCAATAGACCATGAAAACTTTCCGTGGTGGGGGGGGGGGTGAAAACTTTTTATAGGCACTGTATATAAACAGTTAGTCATCAGCTACATTTAAGTTATCATTATTATGAACCTTATATGGAAAGTGTCTTTCAATTTAAGGTTCATTACAATGAGGTTAATTCTGAACACCTTATGCTGTTATGCATATTTGCGAAAGAATAATGGCTTTCAAGCCCTCTGAAAGCCAAATACTTTATACTTTATACTTTATTGTCACCAAACAATTGATACTAGAATGTACAATCATCACAGCGATATTTGATTCTGTGCTTTGTGCTCCCTGGATTACAAATATTAAATATTAAAAATATTATAAATAGTAAAAATTAGTAAATATAAAGATTTAAATTATAAATCATAAATAGAAAATAAAAAAATGGGAAGTAAGGTAGTGCAAAAAAACCGAGAGGCAGGTCCAGATATTTGGAGGGTACAGCCCAGATCCGGTGCATCAAAATTAATAAACTGCTTTCAATGTGCGAGGGGGCGGATAGGCAGGTGATAGAGAAGGGATGCGCTCAGACTGAAGGTTTGAGATGTGTCTATTTTAATGCAAGGAGTGTTGTGAACAAAGTGGCTGAGCTTAGAGCGTAAATCAGTACTTGGAGATATGATGTGGTGGCCATTACAGAGACTTGGATGGCTCAGGGACAAGAATAGTTACTTCAAGTGCCGGGTTTTAAATGTTTCAGGAAGGACAGGGAGGGAGGCAAAAGAAATGGGGGCGTGGCACTGTTGATCAGAGATAGTGTCACGGTTGCAGAAAAGGTGGACACTATGGAGGGATTGTCTACGGAGTCTCTGTGGGTGGAGGTCAGGGATAGGAAGGGGTCAATAACTTTACTGAGTGTTTTTTATAGGTCGCCCAATAGTAACAGGGATATCGAGGAGCAGATAAAGAAACAGATCCTGGAAAAGTGTAATAATAACAGAGTGATCATGATGGGAGATTTTAATTTCCCAAATATCAATTGGAATCTCCCTAGAGCAAGGGGTTTAGATGGGGTAGAGTTTGTTAGGTGTGTTCAGGAAGGTTTCTTGACACAATATGTAGATAAGCCTACAAGAGGAGAGGCTGTACTTGATTTGGTATTGAGAAATGAACCTGGTCAGGTGTCAGATCTCTCAGTGGGAAAGCATTTTGGAGATAGTGATCGTAATTCTATCTCCTTTACCATAGTACTGGAGAGAGATAGGAATAGACAAGTTGGCAAAGCATTTAATTGGAATAAGGGGAATTATGATTCTACCAGGCAGGAAATTGGAGGCGTAAATTGGAAACATGTTCTCAGGGAAAAGTACGGAAGAAATGTGGCATATGTTCAGGGGATATTTGTGTGGAGTTCTGCATAGGTACGTTCCAATGAGACAGGGAAGTTATGGTAGGGTACAGGAACCGTGGTGTACAAAGGCTGTTGTAAACCTAGTCAAGAAGAAAAGAAAAGCTTACGAAATGTTCAAAAAGCTAGGCAATGATGGAGATCTAGAAGATTATAAGGCTAGTAGGAAGGAGCTTAAGAATGAAATTACGAGAGCCAGAAGTGGCCATGAGAAGGCCTTGGCGGACAGGATTAAGGAAAACCCCAAGGCATTCTGCAAGTATGTGAAGAGCAAGAGGATAAAACATGAGAGAATAGGACCAATCAAGTGTGACAGTAGAAAAGTGTGTATGGAACCGGAGGAGACAGCAGAGGTACTTAATGAATACTTTGCTTCTGTATTCACTATGGAAAAGGATCTTGGTGATTGTAGTGATGACTTGCAGCAGACTGAAAAGCTTGAGCATGTAGATATTAAGAAAAAGGATGTGCTGGAGCTTTTGGAAAGCATCAAGTTGGGTAAGTCGCCGGGACTGGATGAGATGCACCCCAGGCTGCTGTGGAAGGCAAGGAAGGAGATTGCTGAGCCTCTGGCAATGATCTTTGCATCAGCTGTGGGAACGGGAGAGGTTCCAGAGGACTGGAGGTTTCAGATGTTGTTCCTTTATTGAAGAGAGGGAGTAGAGATAACCCAGGAAATTATAGACCAGTGAGTCTTACCTCAGTGGTTGGTAAGTTGTTGGAGAAAACCCTGAGAGGCAGGATTTTTGAACATTTGGAGAGGTATAATATGATTAGGAATAGTCAGCATGGCTTTGTTAAGGGCAGGTCATGCCTTATGAGCCTGATTGAATTTTCTGAGGATGTGACTAAACATATTGATGAAGGAAGAGCAGTAGATGTAGCGTATATGGATTTCAGCAAGGCATTTGATGATAAGATGCATTGATCATGTGGATAGTCAGAGGCTTTTTCCCAGGGCTGAAATGGTTGCCACAAGAAGACACAGGTTTAAGGTGCTGGGGAGTAGGTACAGAGGAGATGTCAGGGGTAAGTTTTTTACACAGAGAGTGGTGAGTGCGTGGAATGAGCTGCCGGCAACGGTGGTGGAGGTGGATACGATAGGGTCTTTTAAGAGACTTTTAGATTGGTACATGGAGCCTAGTAAAATAGAGGGTTATATGTAAGCCTAGTAATTTCTAAGGTAGGGACATGTTTGGCACAACTCTGTGGGCCGATGGGCCTGTATTGTGCTGTAGGTTTTCTATGTTTCTATGTTTCTAAAGGGGAATGACAAAGGCTTTTTGCCTACAATGTTAAAATAACAATGAACAGCATCAAATGCTAGTTCTGCGTTACTCTGTGATTTGGATTTCGAAATCCATTTGATTCATTATGCCAATGTCAGCTCTCCAAAGAAACTTATTCAACCAACTGCCTTCTTCATGTCCTTTCACCTGCACTGAGGAGACAACAGGTATCACCTTGCCATCCACAACAAAGACCTCCCTGCTGCCCTCGTGAGAGTGACTCACAAAGCTTTGGCATGGATTTCCTATACAAACATAGAAAACCTACAGCACAATACAGGCCCTTCGGCCCACAAAATTGTGCTGAGCATGTACTTACTTTAGGAATTACCTAGGGTTACCATAGCGCTCTATTTTCCTAAGCTCCATGTACAGTCCCTATCCAGGAGTCTCTGAAAAGACTCTACTGTATCTGCCTCCACCACCATCGCCGGCAGTCCATTTCACGCACTTACCACTCTCTACATAAAAAACGTACCCCTGACATCTCCTCTGTACCTACTTCCAAGCACCTCCAAACTGTGCACTCTCATGTTAGTATCTGAAAATGCATCTGATTATCCACACGATCAATGCCTCTCATCATCTTATACACCTCTATCAGGTCACCTCTCATCCTCTGTCGCTCCAAGGACAAAAGACCAAATTCACTCAACCTGTTCTCATAAGGCATGCTCCCCAATCCAGGCAATATCCTTGTAAATCTCCTCTGCACCCTTTCTATAGTTTCCACATCCTTCCTGTAGTGAGCTGACCAGAACTGAACACAATACTCCAAGTGGGGTCTGACCATGGTCCTATAGATCTGTAACATTACCTCTCAGCTCTTAAACTCAATCCCACGATTGATGAAGGCCAATGCGCTGTATGTCTTCTTAACCACAGAGTTAACCTGCACAGCTGCTTTGAGTGTCCTATAGACTTGGACCCCAAGATCCCTCTGAACCTCCACACTGCCAAGAGTCTTACCATTAATACTATATTCTGCCATCATATTTGACCTACCAGAATGAATCACCTCATACTTATCTGGGTTGAACTCCATCTGCCACTTCTCACCCTAGTTTTGCATCCTATCAATGTCCCGCTGTAACCTCTGACAGCCCTCCATACTATCCATAATACCCCCAACCTTTGTGTCATCAGCAAATGTACTAACCCATCCCTCCACTTCCTCATCCAAGTCATTCATAAAATTCATGAAGAGAAGGAGTCCCAGAACAGATCCCTGAGGCACACCACTGGTGACCGACCTCCATGCAGGACATGACCTATCTACAACCACTCTTTGCTTTCTGTGAGCAAGCTAGTTCTAGGTCCACAGAGCAAGGTCCCCTTGGATCCCATGCCTCTTTACTTTCTGAATAAGCCTCACATGGGGAACCTTATCAAATGCCTTGCTGAAATCCATACACACTACATCTACTGCTCTACCTTCATCTATGTGCTTAGTCACATCCTCAAAAAATTCAATCAGGCTCGTAAGGCACGACCTGCCTTTCACAAAGACATGCTGTCTATTCCCAATCATTTTATGCCTCTCCAAATGTTCATTAATGTTCTCAGGATCATCTCAATCAACTTACCAACTACTGAAGTAAGACTCACTGGTCTATAATTTCCTTGGCTATCTCTACTCCCTTTCTTGAGTAAGGGAACAACATCTGCAACCCTCCAATCCTCCGGAACCCCTCTTGTCCCCATTGATTATGCAAATATCATTGCTCAGTAATCTCCTCCCTTATGTCCCACAGCAGCCTGGAGTACATCTCATCCGGTCCTGGTGACTTATCTATCTTGATGCTTTCCAAAAACTCTAGCAAATCCTCTTTCTTAATGTCTATATGCTCAAACTTCTCAATCCACTGTAAGTTATCCCTACAGTCGCCAAAGTCCTTTTCCATAGTAAATACTGAAGCAATGTATTCATTAAGTACTTCCGCTATCCCCTCTGGTTCCATACACTCCTTTCTACTGTCACATTTGATTGGTCCTATTTGCTTACGTCATATCCTCTTGCTCTTCTCATACTTGTAGAATGCCCTGAGGTTTTCCTTAATCCTGCTCACTTAGACCTTCTCATGACCCCTTCTGGCTCTCCTAATTTCATTCCTAAGCTCCTCCCTGCTAGCCTTATAATTTTCTAGACCTTTATCATTACCTAGTTTTTTTAACCTTTTCTTTTCTTCTTGACTAGAATTACAACAGCTTTTGTACACCATGGTTCCTGTACCCTACCACCCTTTCCCTATCTCATTGGAACGTACATGCAGAACGCCACGCAAATATCCCCTGAATATTTGCCAAATTTCTGCCTTACATTTCCCTGTGAACGTTTGTTCCCAATTTATGCTTCCAAATTCCTGCCTGATAGCTTCATGTTTCCCCTTACTGAAATTAAGCACTTTCCTAACTTGTCTGTTCCTATCCCTCTCCAATGCTATGGTAAAGGAGATGGAATTGTGATCACTATCTCCAAAATGCTCTCTCACTGAGAGACCTGACACCTGACCAGATTCATTTCCCAATACAAGATCAAGTACAGCCTCTCTTCTTATAGGCTTATCTACATAATGTGTCAGGAAGCCTTCCTGAAGACACCTAACAAACTTTACCCCATCTAAACCCCTTGCTCTAGGGAGATGCCAATCAATATTGGGGAAGTTAATATCTCCCATCACGACAACCCTATTATTATTGCACCGTTCCAGAATCTGTCTCCCTGTCTGCTCCTTGATGTCCCTGTTACTATTGGGTGGTCTATGAAAAACACCCAGTAGAGTTATTGACCCTTTCCCTGTTTCTAACTTCCACCCACAGAAACTCAATAGACAATCCCTCCATGACTTCCTCCTTTTCTGCAGCCGTGACATGATCTCTGATCAGCAGTGCCATGCCCCCACTTCTTTTGCCTCCCTCTCTGTCCTTTCTGAAACATCTGAAGCCTAGCACTCTAAGTAAAAATTCATGCCCCTGAGCCATCCAAGCCTCTGTAATGGCCACAACATCATAGCTCCAAGTACTGATCCACGCTTTCAACACATCTGCTTTGTTCATGATGCTCCTTGCATTAAAATAGACACATCTCAAACCATCAGTCTGAGTGCATCTCTTCTCTATCACCTGCCTATCCTCCCTCTCACACTGTCTCCAAGCTTTCTCAATTTGTGAGTCAACTGCCCCTTCCTCCATCTCTTCAGTTCAGTTTCCACCCTCCAACAATTCTAGTTTAAACATCACTTTAATATCATAAACATCACTTTAATATCACTTTGAATTTGGTGTGATATTTTTGAGATTCATGTAATCCAGTAACAAGGGAAATTGACTGGCAAATCAGCAGCCAGACTGAAAGAAACTTCATAGACAGCAAAGCAGGTAGTAAAAGTCTAGGAATATAATTCACTTTTAAATCATGATATAAAATATAAAATACTAAAAATATGATTTATGATACTGAAATATACTAAAACAACCACCAGATTGAAAATTTAATTCAAAATAAAAGTGCAATTGCGTTTCAAAAATTGAAACAAAAAGCTCACGTGTATAAAATTGCTTTTCCAGAATTTGGGAAGAGTGGTTCAGCAGTGATTATACCTTGAACAGAATTAAATTACAGCTACACCTGGTTGAACAGGTGTACATATTTTCATGATTTTGTTTTTCTACAAAAAATAGAGCTGAGGTAAATTAAATTAACCTTAAATCACTTAAATCACTGGCTTCAAAGTCTGCAACACTGCACTCTGAGGGGACCCAGGGTTTCATTGACACCAGATTCCATGTTAAACTCTGCACGTGCTCAGTGCTTGCTGTCAATTTTACATAGTAATGACAGCCAATGCTGAAATTTTCAGTGCCATTACAACCACAAATTCTGGGCAATTATTCCACACTGACATTTTTATTTGTCTCTCATAATTGTCAGGTTGTCAATTGATGATCTAGAAATACTGGAAATAGGCTTTCTCTTTTAAAAGTGTGTTTGAGGGCAACAAGATGAGCTGACATACTAGACATTAGGTCTGCTTTCTTTTATAGGCTGTCATAAAGTTTGCTTCACCTGTGAAAGCATTGTGGCAGTAGTTTACAATGCTGCATGGGCATCACATTGATGGTGAGGACGAGCCAGTTACTGTTTTCGACTGATTATCGGCAGATATAAAGATGCTGTGGTTTCAGTAGAAGAGGCTGAATACGCGAGTCACTAAGTGGAAAGTTTAATATTTTTCCCATTACCCTTTGACTTGCTGATGAAGAACTGATGCCATCTTCAGTACATCTGATGAAGAGAAGCGGAGATAACAATTCAATAATTAGGTCAAAATATTTTTGACTTTTCCCAAGACTCTGTGGATTATGTTCTACAATTCTGAATTTTAAATGTCTGCAGATGGATAGATGCCAAATCCAAACCACTGTTGGGTATTAGCAGGTAAAATGATTAATTTGTTGTTGAGCCTGTACTTAGTCTAAATTAATTATCTTGACAGTCGATAGAAATTCGTGTATAATTAGTGCATTTTTCAATTAAGGTTAGAATATGGGGAACTGAGTATCACAGGAAATTGTTGAGACATAAAGTTCAGATGTTTTCTATAGGAAAGGATAGGAAATGTGCTGAAATGCTGAGATCAGATCAATGCACAAGGAGGAGACCTCTATATAAAATAAATACCAGCTGAGAATGGTGGGATGGATCCTCTGCTGTGTAATCCATAATCCCATGTAATTTCAGATTTTAATATTCAAGATTTGTAGTTAATATAGACATAATCTTCGACAAGCAAAGAATGAAAATGTTTAACTCTTGGATGTGATTCTTGGAAATTGCTGTGGAACCTGGATCCTAGCAAGCTTCCATTTTTGATCTAGGGCTTCTGGAGCCTCATTTGAATTCAGTTTTCCGAAATCACCTGAGAATACTGCCAATTTTGTAGAACCAAAGGAAGCACGTTTAACCCGTTCTATTTATTTTTGCTGACTCACTGAAAAAACTTCAAAATCAACACCATCTTCTTGCACAATCCCTTGCCCAGTAATAACCTTTTGTTTAATTATTTATTCTTCTGACAGTTATTGTTGAATTTACCTCCTCTAACCAGTGTATGATGACTCACACTTTAAAAAAGTCCTCACCTCACCTCAGATTTTTTCCCACTTATTTTGTATTTACTTCTCTACTTACTAATTCTACTGCCACTGAAAATACGTGTTCCCTTCTTTATTTTAAGGAGCCTTAAGTCCCACACTATCAGGATCAATAGTAGTTATTATCCTTTAACTACAAGCTTCTGAACCAGCGTGGATAACTTCACTCACCTCAACATTGAACTGAATTCATAACCTACTGACTCACTTTCAAGGACTCTTCTACTCAAGTTACTTAATTATTTGTTAATTTGTTTATTTTTCTGTTTATTTATTATTTTTTTATATTTGCAGTTTGTCTTCTTTTGCACATTGATGGATAGCCTTCGTTTGTAGATTTCATTGATTCTGTTGTATTACTTTTTTCTACTGAGAACACCAAAAGAAAATAAATCTCAGGGTAGTATTTGGTGACATGTAAACTTCAATAATAAATTTACCTTGAACACCTTATGGTGTTCATAATTTTGAACACCGACATTAAAACCATTTCTTCTTTGAGGAGAATCACCCTAATTTCATCAAATTATATTAGCATTATTAACCTGTCAAATTCATGCAGAGATGGTTTCTCTCCCAGTTAAAGTAGCCTGAGGTTGGAAGAGTGGCATATTCAAAGTTAACAGCTGTAGTTCTTCCCCACAGCACAGCCCAGGTGAAATGCTAATATCTCTACCCAGCTAGAGCATTGCTTAACTGCTTTGAGTTAAACAATGGGAAGTTTCCAAATATATATTAAGCATTATAGATAGATAATTATTCTTAGAGAAAAGAAAGATAATGTAGGCACCATGTACTCTGTGCTGTGCGCTTATTGTGCTAGCTAGTCACGTTAGTGGGGGTGCAGTAAAAGTGAAGGGAATACATTATGTATTCATGCTTATTTTATGGAAGTTTGAGGCTTGGGACTGTAGAGGTCAGATCTTTGCTGACTACTGAGGTATCGGTCAATAATCCTTAATTGTACGCTTGCTAATTGTTAATAAAGGATTGAAATAAGCAATTCAATTCTTTGGAGCAATCATTGGAGCTGTGGGTGTGTCACGCAAGTATTACAACTCTGTCGGGGGTCACAGGCTGACGGCAATTGTTTTGTTTTGGTTTTGGGTCAACTTTGCTGGTACATTTTGTCAACAAAGATTTCAACAGTTATACCAAATAAATAGCAGCTTGTGGCAAGTGCAACCTTTTTGTTGTTCACACTGTGTGTTTGGTTTAAAACACAATTTTGACGTGGTCAAACATTGCTGTGTCCAGCTGGGTTGGACTGAAAAGCTGTGTAGTGGTGTTTGCCTGAAGTGTTTGACCCTTAACTCTTTTGAAATGCTGAAGAATTGAATTAATTGAAAAGCTGAACCGGAACTGCCATTGTTTTGTCTGTTTTGCACACTTGGAAGACAAAATGATTTCAACTAGAAGCAGCGACCTTGAGATTGAGAGAGCGATTAAACAAACATACCATATGGAAGGTCAGTTCCCTGGAGAAAAATGAAGCACACTTTGGAAGGACTGGAATAGCAACTTCAAAGAAGCCAAGAACAACGGGCACAACAGCTTCGAAGAGACAAGGAACACCTTCAAAGAAGCCAGGAACAACTGGGGGTAGAGCTTCAGAGACAGATGGAGGAGTTTAAGTTTCAGGAAGAAATCACAGTCAAGATGGCCAGGGTTAAAGTGCAAGTGCTGTGACTGCTAAACATGTTGCAGCAGAGCAGTTCTCTGGCGAGAGATCCTGTGTTGGCATGGAACAGAGAAAATCCAGCGTACTCAATGTTAAGGTGGATACATTTGAGAATCAAAGGTCTTGGAGCCACAAGTTTGAACCCCAAGGGTTCATTCACAACCTGCACCATAGAAGTACTCTGAACCTATGCCTAGACACATAGTGAGCAAACAGAGGTATTTAAAATTATTAGAAGTTTTGATAAAGTGGATGCAGAGTGGCTGTTTCCATTTTTGAGGACCAGCATAACCAGAGGCAATGAATAAAGCAGTCACCAAGAAAACCAGTCAGGAATTCAGAAAAGACATCATTATTCAATGAATGGTGACAATGTGTAATTCACTATTGGAGGGAGTAGCAGATGCAAACTTTGTAGGGAAAATTTTAGAGAAGGTGGACGAGCATATTAGAAGGAACAAAAGGAACTTGGGGTCCACATCCGTAGATCCCTCAATGTTGCCACACAAGTTGATAAGGTGGTTAAGAAGACATACAGTGCATTGCCTTCATTAGTCAGGATACTGACTTCAAAAACTGCGAGGTAATGTTGCTGCTCTATAAAGTTCTAGTTAGACCACGTGGAGTTTTGGTTGCCTCATTAGAGGAAGGATGTGGAAGCTCTAGAAAGAGTGAAGTGGAGATTTACCAGGATGCTGGCTGAATTAGAGAGTCTTTCTTAAGAGCATAGGTTGGGTGAGCTAGGACTTTTCTCTTTGGAACGAAGGAAGATGAGGGGTGTATAAGATGATAAAAGGCATAGATGGAATGGAGAGCTAGAGGTTGTTTTCCCAAGGCAGAAATAGCTAATGTAAGGGGGCATAATTTTAAGGCGATTGAAGGAAATTATAGAGGGGCTGTAAGAGGTATGGTAGATTTTTTACACAGCGTGGTGGATGTGGAAGTGTGCTGTCGGGGTGATACTGGAGGGAGATATGTTAGGGACATTTAAGAAATTCTTACATAGGCACATGGTAGAAAGAAAAATAGAGGCTGTGTGGGAGGGAAGGTTTAGATTGATCTTAGAGCAGGTTAAAAAGCTGGCCTCACATTGTGGACTTGTACTGTGCTCTAATGTTCCATGGTCTATCCTCTACTTTTAGAGATTGTCTAAGAAAAAAACTAAAAGGAAGAAGAAGATAAACACAAGAGGTTCTGCAGATGATGGAAATCTAGAGTGACGCACGCAAAATTCCAGAGGAATTCTACGAGTCAGGCAGCATCAGTGGAGGGGAACAAACAGTTGACATTTTGGGATGAGCCCCTTCATTAGGACTGGAAGAAGAAGGTGGTTAAACTTGAAAACATCAGTTCTGCTTTTAATCAGCTAGATCATTCTTTGGGCACCTAAGATTAATAGAATTTTTGCATATCTAGATTTAAGATGTGAGCCAAACTTGATCTCAATGAATGGCAGAAGAGAATCCTAGAAGGTGACCTGCCTCCCCTTGTTCTTGTATTCCAATAAAGGTTTATTCTTCCCCTATTGTGTTGATGAAAGGAAATATTATTAACCTCCCACTCAATAAATAGTCCTAATTACACCATACAATACTATCTTTGAATGACTACTCCCTCATGAACACTTCAATTGCACCCTTTCTGCCTGAAGCTGTTATATTCCCAACATTCATGTACTGATATCTAATCTTAATAGTCATTATCAATTAAAAGCCTGTTGCTGACTCACACAGCTAGAACGCCACATAAAATGTTGGCAATCCTGGTGAAGTATATTTAACCTGATTAAACTTCACATAGACATACTCCTCTCTCTCGAAGCTCTGAATAACACTTGCATTGGATATCAGTGTTACACTTTAGAAAATAATATTGTTCAAAAACTGAATTATATCAACAATGTTCTATGCCATATAGCCACACAACAGATGTTGATGTAACTTCACAGACTCAAACACTTTTCCTACAAAATTGCACAAAACCTAACCAAAATATTTCTGTGGGAACAACAAAAAATAGATTAAGGGAGCTAGAAGAGTACATAATGTTATACCTGTGTCTGGAAACTAATCACTCCCTTCAAACGTCGTCTGGCGTCTGAACTTTATTCTCCTGACAAAAGACATTCTGCCAGAAACAGAGGGTCATTATCATCTGTAAAGATATTTTTTGCATTCTTATACCACAATAAGCTCAATTGACTCCAGAATGAAATTGACAGCCACACATATTACACTATTACCTAAGGCTTTAATCTTAAGTTCTTCAAAATCTGATGTGTTTCTTTGTCTCTGCAGTTTTCTTTTGCCCATACAACAGTTGACCGTTTAATTCTTTATGTGACCTACAGCCCTGATTTAAAATTTAGAAATTGTATTTACTGGTCTAGGCCAGTAATTGCAAGGATTGCACACAGTATCATTGCTAGGAACTCAAGAATAATTGTTCCTTATAATATTACAATAATGTTACTTGTGGTGGCTACTGTCACCTCATTTAAAGGGTGAATGAATTATTTTCCATGAAGCCCATTATTGCTCAATACAATTAAGTTTGTTGTGGCCTAGTATTATTGGTTTCTTGACGAGTACCTCAAAGTGAAATCCACCATTTCATGCAATCAGCTTGATATATTGTCTTGAAAAATGACATATGAATTGATGTAAGGATACTGCTCCAGTGGCAGTGAAGGCATATCACATATGACAGTAATGATATTTCATCTGAAAATTCGTTCGGTTACATAAATATGACTAATCACATAGTTTAGTATAAACTTTCTGCTTCTGAAATGCCCTCAGTCTTCAAGCAATCCTGACTAGCAGTATATCCAATAGCTGACAAGTATGTTTTGAACCCCACTGATTTATTACATGGTAATCACAACTGATCATCCTGTGTAACTGAAAGACAAATTAAACAATAGCTTTTGTATCATATTCATTGCTGCAAACAGAAAGTGTTTGAAAATTGAAAGGTTATATAACAATATGTAAGGTATACACTGCTTTAAAAATCTGTAAACATTTATTATAATTCCCAAGTTAATTCCCAAGGAACCATGTAATAGGAGATTGGGTATGAGAACAGCAGAATTCTAGGGACCAATTTTATTAGTGTTCAGATTAGACCCCTTGGTAGCTTTCCCCAGTTATAAAGTCTTTTGCATAAAATCAATTGCCAGAAAATAAACACACTTACTTTTTACAAAATAGAAAAAGCATAAATTAATTTTCTGAATCAGAAGCACATTGCTTTCCCAATATTGCAACCATTTGTTTTGTTTCAAATGCAATTAATAATTGATATCAAACAGAATGAAGGTTCCTCGATAAGGAGACTTAGAATTGAATAAAAAGAATAATTCTTTTTACAGCAACCTTAATGAGCTTAGGATGTTCTGAAGCACCCTGCAGCCAGTGGAGTACTTTTTTAAAGTAGTCGCTATTGCAATGCAGGAAAAGGTCCAGCTCAGCATAGCTATGCACTACAAGATCCCACAAACACTGATGTGCAGATAATCTTATATGTATTTATTTATTTATTAATTCATGTGGTGATTTGGGGTCAGGCTTTAATTAGGATAAAGAAGGTAACTTTTGTACTCTTCTGCATAACGGGATGCTTAATGTCCACCTGAGATTGCAGACAGGGATTTAATTTAATCTGAAAGGTAGTACCATAAGTACTCTAGTAGTCCATCAATAATGCTCTGTGTTGCAAGTACAGTTCTTGGGCTCTGGTCTCTGAAGAAGAGTTTGAACCCACAACCTCCTGACATTCAAGCATGGTTATTATTTGTATTTCACACAAAAATATGAAGAGATAGTGTGACGTCAAAATGATGCTCTATTTCAGAATCATTTCTTTTTTCCTTCTGGAGGGAAACTCAAGCATGAACAAGTCTTTTTTTAAATCACTGTCAGCAGTCGCCACAGCTCTGCCTTGCTGATTGAGAAGCCTCAATGATCGCTTAACATATGTAGCAGTGATTGAAAGCTGGCAGAGGCATAAGGATTGGGTGAATGGTGGGTATCAGGCAATCATCAATCTGCTACTGCCAAGTCCCCCATCTCAGTGAACACTTTTCATTTTAAAGCTCAAGAATGTTATCAGACCATAGAAGCAAGCCCAGAGCTCTTCACAAGCACTGCCATTCACAGCTGTCAATTAGAATCCTCACTTATTATAGCCATGGGGCATGCAATGTTTTGAAAATAATACATTGACCAGGAAATTATTAATAGCTCAGTATTAAAATACAGTTATCGTAATGTATCAGTATTATTTATTTATGAGCCACTTAAACTCATGAAGTACTGGTGAATGTATCACTGAAATTTAGTATGCAAAGTCAGAATATAGATCTTAATTTAGAATTGTAAGATAACTGTCAGCTAACACTCCCAGATCAGTCTGCTGATTAGAATCACTTTAGACTATCTGGTTGTCAATAAGTTTGCACAGTTATTCTGAGAAACCCAAGGGCCTAGAGTTTCCTTCAATGTATCTTCATCCTTAGTTTAGTAGTGCATTTTTGTTACCCTGAGAAATTTTACAGGTTACAACTGATGTAACTCCAAAATATGACCAAGTCTCCTTGGCTTACTTAATTAATTCTGCACTAACAAAAATGATGACTCATTGTGTTTCTATAAATTAGGCCTATTCTTAACAGAGGTGGCGGTGTGAAGATAGGTATCTACCAAAATGGGTGTAAGGTGCTCCTTCCATCCGCTAGCCCGCAGGTCACCCCTGGGCAAGGGGTAGCACCTACCTAGCCACTCTGATCAGGGTTACATGAAGCCATGGGAGCAGGTGGTGGATGGTCGTATGAGCAGCTGGTGCATATCACAAGTCCTGGTTATGCGACCACTGACGCCAGGCAGACAATCACTGAAGAATATTGATAATGGCTGGGGTCACCCATCTTGTGAAGACATTGTCCAGAAGAAGGCATTGGAAAACTACTTCCATAGAAAAATTTGCCAAGAAAATCATGGTCATGGAAAGCCCATGATCGCCTGCGCCATACAACACGGCACACAGAATGAACGATTAGTAATGGACGTAAATGCTGCACGGTTAAGTTGCTGCAGACTCCAAAATTATGAGTTGTCAGGACTTTTAATGATAACTTTATCTACCTTTTAAGGAATATTTCATCTTGCCATTTCTCTAGTTTGTTATGCTACCAGAAAACATTGCATTAAAACAAAATCCCCAAATTCCACTGATTTTAAACATTGTCCACTTGGCCTGTATAAATATTGGATACAATGTCTTTCATTTCAAAGAAAACATCAGGTCATAAAGGAGGGACTTAAAATTGATTGACTGAACATGTTAGAAGATTACTTACAGTATCAATTATTTGTACTAATTACCATTCAGTTTACTTTTGGGCATATTCTGAAGAGATTTTCAGTAATTTGCGATTTTGAGTTCCAGCAAATTTTTCAGAAACTGATGCCACTTTTTGCCATTTATTTTAACAGATTGGTTTGAGCAGATTTAGCACATACAAAGGCACTTACACAAATAGTTAAATTACTGATTTTTCTTTGCAATTCTTCTGGTTATAAGACAGCTTAGATTTTATGAATCTTGTATTGAAATGCAATTAAACTTGCAGGCTGCTGACGTGAAGGGAGCACCAAACTTCAGAGACCTCAGTGAGATGTTGTAGCTTCTTTTGTTTGACTGTTGGTGAATGTTAGCAAGGTTTCATGGGACTTTATTGCATAAGGTAATTCCTTAGCAACTCCTCCAAAAGTTTTAAAGGATAACAAATTAATACTTGGCAAAATTAGCTAAGTCTGTTACCTGAGAAGGAATGACGTTGCCAAAAAGTACATTTAGTTGCATTTTGCCTGCAGGCTAATACTTAAAAACAAGCCACAACGACAACTAAAGGCATATTTCAAGAAAACATGTTCACAATCCACTTGTGGTGCTGACATTTTGAGACACTTTCCTCATTTCAAAAATATTTAATTGCTAGTTCTTAGAAAACTGCAAAGAAATTTAAGAGCTGATTTTTGAAACAGAAGAAAGAAATTGCACTGATTTTACTCTGAGACCCTGTCATTATGACCCATCACTAATCCAGCACTCTTCTTTGTGTTATTATTGGAGGTTGCCAGCTTTGAACAAGGGAATCTATTTTTCTCACTTTATTTGGCATTAGCACCATTTGGCTGCAAATATTTAGGTCAGAAACAACATTAGACGTTCTCACATTATCCAGACAGCTCAATTGCATTGTTAATTTGGACGACAGTACTGTGGTGCCATGCAGTTTTTCAAAATCACTGGCTGCCAAAGAGGAGGCTGCTTTGTACTGTGACTTTTCATTCAGTGGGGATTAATCAGAGATAATCCCAAATCATTTTTGTTATGTAAGTTTTAAGGCAGGGTTCAATTATTATTGCTTGCGTTGCTTCTGAGGGGTACTGTAGCAGTGCACTAGAGTGGGCTTATACTGTGGTATTCTACAAAGTATACTGTAGTAGTTAATGTAGAAGCAGATTTTCAAATGAGAGCCCATGTTCAGAAATAATTAATACGCCTTGCTTTGCAGAGCCTAGAGAAGACAGAGTGCCTATCCTTGCAAAGGAATGCCACAATATCCCACTCCTTGCTAGTCTCCACTGCTCTTCCAAAAATCCTCCCAAGTCCATCTCGGCTCCTCTCTTTTGGAAAGCAGAAATAACAAAAGATTGCCTAAACTTTTACCTTGTATCTGACAACTAAATGCTTAAATCCTGATGCATGGCTGGTTTACTGAAGGGAGAGGTTCAATAACCCCACAAGGGAGTTGTGTGTGTACAGCTCTTCCCTTACCCTATCAGTCCCAGCCCACTTAGCAATAGCCTTCTGTCAATTATATCCTTGAACATTCATGAGGGGATGACAAAGGTTCTTCTTATTCCAAACACTCTGAACTCCATTTTTTACCCCTTCACACTATACATTTTACAACCATGTCTTGGCACATGATACTACCCACACAACCAGCACATCCTCACTTGGAATTCCACACACTCTCCTTCTTTCATTACTGATGCTACTTCCACCTTCCTTTAGCTCAGCTCTTTGCAGTTGCACCATATTTATTCGTCCCTGGCAAGATACTGCAGGGCCGGTAGGAATAATGTTAAAGGCAAAGCTGTTCATTTTTTCATTTGCTTATTGATGTTTGTGAGAGTTTGCTCTGTGCAAATTGGCTATGAGCTTCACCAGCGTTAGGAAAACAACTCCTATTCAGAGACACTACCCTGAAAGTATTGTAAAGTAATATGCTGTGTACTTTTGCTCGACTTGGGGCTTCTTCCAAGTGCAGCAGATAATGGAGGAGTGCTAGTTCATCAGCTGACAGAAAGCAGTGGTTAATCTAGAGAGAAGTTCTTTGTTCCTGCTTGACTTGTTGACATGAGGTCCAAAGTACTTTTGAAGAACATGGGTTACCCCCTCTCAGCAGGTGTGATGCCAGGTGGGACAGAGAACACCCAAGCTTTGTGCAGTAATCTGGGAATGTATTAAATATTTGATGAAGCAAGGGTAGACAATAAATGTTAAAATTCTTCATTAGACAAGCGGAACATTTCTTGTGTCTCTGAACTTCATCATTCAAATAACTGACAAGAAGTTTGCATCTTTGCCCATTTCAGACACAGTTCAATTGTTTTACAGTAAAGTAAGTGTAATGTAGGAGCCATACATCTGTTCTCTATCTGAATTGTATTTTGTGTTGCGTGTTTATTATGTTTATTTTGGTAACTTGTCTCCTGAGTGGGGTGGGGGGGGGGGGGGTAGTGTGGTAAAAATGAAGGGAATAAGTTACCTCTTCATGCTTTGTTCTAGGCAGTTTGTAGCTTGGGGACTGGCGGATACTGACCACTTGATACCCCTCAATAATGCTTAATTATGCTCAGTTTACACCTGGATATGCTTAAGTTTCATTGTTTCAATATTATAAGTTTGCTAATTGCTAATAAAGGATCAAAATACATACCCTCAACATTTGCAGCAATCACTACAGGAGTGAGAGTGCAAGTATAACAAATCCATAAGGTCCCCAGCTGTGGCCATTACTTTGGTTTCGGTTTAGTTTGGCCATTACACGTAAGGTATCCTAAGTTATCAAATTGCTCTCTCCCTAACCCCAATAGTTCCCCTCAATTCCCTTCCTGCACCACTTATCCTACCACTCTGCAGCTCCTCCACCATTTCCTTATCTGGGCATTGTCTAACACAGGTTATGTTCAGTTTAGTATCGGAGAATGTATACAGTATGCAACCTGAAACTTTTACTCTTCGCAGGCATCTCTAAAACAGAGAGAAAAATTAATCCCAAAAAATTAAAGACAGAAAAATGTTAGAAACCCAAAGCCCCCTCCCCCACACACAAGCAGCCCCAAAAGCATTAACCTTCCCCCTTCCCTCTCTTTCTCCAGCAAAAGCATTAGCCTCCCCACCACCCCCCATGGAAGCAATAGCTGGCCCCCAGAGACCATGGTCTAGAATTCATCAAAAACTACTCTCCATGTCTCTAACATTTCTCCTGAAAGTTATGGGGTTGAACTGTCAAAACTGACAGTTCAACCCGGAGGAAAAAAAGTTGATTTTCTTTCTATAGAATGAATGCAGAATTTCCAGCATTTTCTGGTTTTTCTCTCAAATTGACAACATTTTGTTTTTGTAATAACTTGCAATTTGTTTACAATAAATGAAAGAAAGAAAGAAAAGAAAAATTGTGATGAGTGACAATAGCTCTGGCAGTGGGGACATGGAGAAGCCTTTTCATTGTAGTGCTCTTCTCAAGAAAGAAATTTGAACAAAGCCACATTGACAAGTACAAAAAAATTGTGTAATTGACAAGTGATGCAGGCCATCAATCTTACTTGCTGACAGGATCTGGCTCAACTATTGTCTAGGGTAATTTTATCAAAGAAGCAAGAATACACTTGGCTTTAAATATATCCAAAATAACCTATTCTTAGAAAATTATCAGAAAGTGCAAACTTGCCTCAAGGCGAGACAAAATGCAACTGTTATGTTGTCAATGTTAGCTGATATATTTATACAAAGTCTTAATCCAGCAAAATCATGTATTTTACAGGACAATTATTTAGCAGAATCTATCACTGAATAAAACATGCAATATTTCTGCAGGTGGCTGAAAGTTTGGTCAAATGTATTTATCTTGAGAAAAATTTTAAAGGTGAAAATGAAGTAAAGAGGAGGAAAATATCCAGAGAGAATTCCAGAGCACAGGATGCAGACAAGTGATGACATGAACATTAATAATAGATAATGAACTGTCAGCAACACACACAAAATGCTAGAAGAACTCAGCAGGCCAGGCAGCATCTATGGAAGACAATAAACAGTTGACATTTCTGGTCAAGACCCTTCATCTTAGACCTGATGAAGGGTCTCAGCTGAAAAGTTGACTGCTTACTCTTTTCCATAGATGCTGCCTGGCCTGCTGAGTTCCTCCAGCATTTTGTGTGTGTTGCTCGGATTTCCAGCACCTGCATATTTGCTCTTGTCAATGAACTGTGGGATTCATGAAGACAGGAGTGCAAGGTCTGAGTGAGCTAAAAAGATTCAAAGATAGGGATGGAGAAGGTGTAATGGAATTTGAAAATAAAGATTTGAAGTTATATTTTTTTCATAAATGAGAAGGTGGATTAAGTTATCTCAGCAGTAAGTTTCTCTGACTTTGATAATGTCTCCCAGCTCAGTACCAAAGTGCCAAGCTAGATTTTAATGCACAAGTCT
Organism: Mobula birostris; assembly: GCF_030028105.1. Taxonomy (NCBI): domain Eukaryota; kingdom Metazoa; phylum Chordata; class Chondrichthyes; order Myliobatiformes; family Myliobatidae; genus Mobula; species Mobula birostris. Next base: position 72,473,569 of record NC_092377.1, on the reverse strand, counting down.
CTGAACTGGGTCTTTAATCTAAATTACAAAAGTGTGTGGGACCTATGGAACAACATTTGCAAAAACTTTGGCTACTACAATTGTCTTTATTTTAATATTGGTATCAATATTGATCTAAAAAGTAAAAAGGTGTATGTGATTTACATGGCTATTTCTCTTGAACCCAGATTATCCATGAGATGTGCATTAAAGAGTCAACATGATTACACGGACATGGAAAAAATAATTTACTAAACAATTATCCCTGGAAGGAAGACTTCATGGTTCAAATTTTCCATCTATATAGAGAATTAAGGAATATGAAAACATAGAACTAGAATAATTGGCAATAATCCAAAATAAGATTATGGATATTGCATACATTTGGTCTTTTGCAAAGTGAAATCTTTCCTTGTGTCTGAAAATGATTTTCCTTTCCTGCCAAGGACCCCTTTCTTTCATTTAGTTCTGTAGGTAAAAACAGAAACAGATGTCAGAAACATGCCATGGAATCCAGGTATTACCTGAGAGAGGAACTTAACAGTGCTATTTAATGTTCCCAGTAGTTACAGTAAGATAGCAGTGAGTACAGTATTCACTTCCTATTGCAACGTATGCAAGATATTCCAAATCTTCTTTTCACTTTGGTTAAACAGATAACACCCTCACATGTTTGGTGGTGCTCAGTGCAATATGGTTATGTTGAAAGATCCATCAAATTTGTCCACTTCCTTTGCTCTTTGCCCCTTGGCTCGTCACATGTTTGCCCTTTAGGTGTTGATAGATATGAATAGTGAAGTTGGACAAAGGGCAGAGAGCAGCATGAAGATTTTCAGTTGGAAATGGAGACAGAATGGAGGCAGAATTTGTTTTCCTTGGAGTGGAGGAGACCTGATTTGAGGACTTCAAGATTATGAGGATTTTTTCTTAGCAGAGATATCTATGACAGAATGCATGCATTTAAGATGTATGGGGGGTTTTGAAGAGATTTGAGGAAGAATTTTTACACCCAGAGGATGGTTGAAGCCTTTGGCACACTGCCTATTGTTGTGGGGCAGACAGGTATTCTCACAACATTTTAAAAGTATTTAGGTGAGCACTTGAAATGCCATAACCTGGAAGGCTATGTCTGAGTACTGGGAAATGGGATTAGTGTGGATAGGTACCTGATGACTGGCATGGGCATGGCTGGCCAAAGAAACTGTTATTGTCATGTATGACTCTACAACACTAATTCCGTTCTGAAATTATTAATGATTCTGTTCCCCTACCTTTATTCATTTCACCATACAAAATAGGTTTATCGCACCTACAAACTCCTACATTAAACCCCTGCCCCTCCCAAAAGCACATCCTCAAAGCCAGGTCAAATCAATCAAAGCTGGGAGTTTCTGCTAATTCTGATTTTTTGGAGGCCTTTCAGGAGATTCTGCATCTTCTTCTTTTTCAGTCCTTGAACATTGACATGTACATCGAATGGTTTTGCATGACTTATTTTTAAATTTACAATAAGATGAAATGTTCAAATGCAGTGTATCTGGATTTCTAATTTTAAAGGGTATCTTCTGTTCTTTAAAATTATGTTATTCGTGGGTGGTAGATTGGCACAAAAATGTGAAAGGTTTATTTTTTTACAAACCTATTTTCATTAATTTTTTTAATCAACTCCAATGCTAAATTCTTGAGTAAATTGAGGGGTACTGGAAAATGATTTTTCATCAAGTTTCAATTAAAACTTTGTTTTGATGTACATTTCCAGTGAGATTGAACAGAAATCCATGGTAAAAAGTGGGACTTTTTTTTTGCCAGAATTCTTAATTCTTTCCAAAGCAAGAAATTCCAAAACAAAAGAGAACTCACTTAAATGGAGCACATATTTCACAAAATCTTTTAACATTCAAAAAAATTCAACATAACAAAACCTTCAATATTGGAAGAGGAAATCTGAAGGGGTGACTGATTTAGAAAGATCTAAAAAGATGGCAAGTTGCTACAGCAACTCATATATCAAGCTGAAAATCTAAAGGCTATCAAGAGATGCCGTCAAAGAGGAATTAAATGTTTTCAGAAATCTGAAGCAATTTCTATTGGATAGCGGGTCAGTCAACTGGACTTTATGATGATAACCAAGTCCTTTGATTTCTGCTTATCTTCCTGAAAGGAGATCTATGAAGAATCAAAACAGTCACTAGTCAATGCAAATAAACTTTACACAGGTGTAGAATGACCTTTTTTAGGTGCTAACATTTTAACAGTTTACTATCAGAATTTGAAGTGGTTATAAGAAACTCTATTTATTTGTTCCATAGAGATCTGGTTTGAATCACAAGGAAATTTCATTTTTAGCCACCCAAGACTAATTCCTGCAGCTGTTGATATTGGAAAGCAGGAGCCAATGATTGACCAGACTGTCTAATGCAGGAACCCACACATTGAACCAAAATAAGCATCTGTAGCAAAGCAGATTTCAATTCAGGACTTCAATAAAAGAGCAAAGTGCACTCAATAGAGAATATAGTTATGTACCAATAAGTAATCAAGAGCCACTGAAGCCTTGGAATTGCTGTATGAAATAGCCCATGAAATGGTGCCAAAAGAGAAAGCACTGTGATGTGCCATTATAACTTTTATTGCTCTTTCAGCAGCAACATTCCAGCTTCACACCAGACACATCATAATGGTTGTAAAATAGAAAAGGATGCAATTTTAAACTGCAATGAATAACCCATATATTTGAGACGGATTAATCTTAAGGTTCTGTTGATATACATAAAATATTCACTTGGGATTTATAACAGTAAGGCAAAAACATTGATGGCCTGCTGTTTTGTGTCTTATTGCCTCCCATCAACAGCCTAATGTAGCTCAACGAGCGGTGGCCTTCCACAAGTTCAAAAAAATGTAAAGACCTTGTTTTATGCTCAGATTTACTCACAATTTTTGTGGTATATAGAAGTCTGGATGTGCCTTTAAGAACTGAGCATTCCATATTTTGTGACGTTTGATTCATTGTTGTAAGTTGAGTGCTGTCCATCTTCATTAAAGGAAGCTTTGTTGACAGCCCAACCTTGTCACTGTCAGCCTGCATTGTCGACAATTTTGAGAATGAGGGAAAGGCAGGGCAGTAATTGAGGGTAAAATTGTAGCTGTGCTACAACTAAAGACTGCAGTTTCCTCATTTAAAAAAAAATGCATCAGAATTAAAATATTGTGCCTACTGAATCCACGAAGGCCATCTGTTCCATATTTCAATAATCCCACATTAATTTCAATTTTTATTCTCCCCTCTTCACTCCCCCCTCCCCCATTTACACATAATGAGCAACTTACAATGGCCAACTAATCTAATGAGCTGTTAATTTTGAGGATTTTGGAGGAAACCGGAGCACCCAGAAAAAATGCACACACAGAGAATGTGCAAGCTCCATGCAGACCATATCCATGGTCAGGATTGTACCCAAGTCTCCATTACTATGAGGAAGAGGCTCCACTCACTGTCCCACTGCTAAAGCAAAATTTAAGAATCAGAGCGTAAGAAAATATTCTGGAGCCAGTCATGCTTTGTGTCTTTGGTCATGTGGGTTTGACAGATGCCAAGAAGTCTAGAGCTCAACTCAGACCAGACCAGCCCAGCCCAGATCTGGGGCTCCAACATGGAGAACAGATAATGAGAAATTGATGGAGTTTATTTCACTGCCTGAAAGGTAATTAGGGAAAAGACGATGGGAAAGTTAGATGGCTCCCTCTACGGAAGTAAGTGCAATGATCCAGTTATGAATAGTGATGGACTAGCAGCATTACAGCCAGTGTTTAATGGTAACTCATTTGTAAGGGAAATTAAACCCCAAGGTAAAAGGCTTGCCAAGCAGCTAAAACTGAGTTTCCCAGAAGAAGCAAGCTGGAAGTTGGGCCAACAGCTGTGTGCCAGTTAGTTTGCCAAAGTATTGAGTGATGTTGGAATTGAATTCCTATGATGGAATTGCATATCTATGAATTTAAAGATGAGGATCCTGGAAGTGGGGTAGAACAAGTTGATGTTATCAGTGAAGAATATACCTGGGGAATAAATGAATACTAACTAAGACTGTTTTCAAAACTCAAGGTTCGCAGTGTTGAACTCTTATTTATGTGGCTCTGAGGCAATATGTAAATAAGGAAGCTGTTGTGCGGTTGAATGGTAGCAAGACACCTCGGCAGGAGGTAATCATTCTGGAAATACCTGCTGAGGCGGAAAGGCAAAGTTACAGAGTATCCATCAAGAGAGGCAGAAATTCAGGTCAGAGTGAGTATTTTGTGGTGTCAGTCTCTGACAGCCAGGCTGAGTTCAGATAATGGCCTGGATGATGCATGTGGCCCAAGTTCAAGTTTAATTGTCACTCAACCATACATGAATGGTGTTTGTCCATCGTCGTCAATGAAGACCTCGACACCATCAGTCACTTTGAGACTGGATGCGGTGTGTCCGAAGATGACTGGTCAGATCAATTCGAGCACGGAATGTCCTGGCACATGTTGGGCAGACACGTGTAGGCACTGCAGTTGTCGCGCTGGTGGGTCTGGACTTGCGTAGCTCATGCTTATGTTGCGCTTCAGCAATGCGCCTTGCTTGGTAAGCTTGACAGCCCTCGTGGGTGGGGCCGCGCCAGGTAGGGCGGTTTTGTGCCAGCATTTCCCAAGAGGTTGTGTCTCTGTCAAATGACTTCAGGGGGGCCTTTAGTGTGTCTTTGTAACGTTTCTTCTGCCCTCCATGCGAGTGTCTTCCAGCAAAGAGTTCCCCAAAAAGGAGCCGCTTGAGTATGCGCTTGTCCGGCATGAGGATGACATGACCTGCCACCGGGTCTGTGCTCTCATCAGCAGTGTGTGGACTGATGGTAGACTTGCTCTAGAGAGAACTTCAGTGTCTGGTACTTTATCTTGCCATCTGATGCCTAATATTCTGCAAAGACAAGTCATGTGGAAGTGGTTGAGCTGTCGAAATAGCGTTCCTCCAGGTCCGAGGTGCAAAACACAATACTGACAGTCACACTCAGCACAGGGCGCAGCCTTATAATTACGGCAGCAGTAAATATGCAGTGTGGTCTCAAAAAAATATAGCCTGAGTCTTTGAGTGTCATGTCCTGTCGATTGATTGTGCATGGATGATGCCAGTAAAACAAGCCTGCAGTAGATCAGTCATCAGGCGCTAGTGTATCCAGCTTCCACTGAGTGAACACTGGAGGGACAGGAGGGGCCAGCCCCCGACCCAGCTTGGACACCTGCTGCTCCACACCGTTGGAGGGCTACACCAGTGACCCAGGGGCATGAGGGTCTGGACTGCGCAACAGCTGAGGCCATACAGTGAGACCCCCGCTGTCGGTCTCACCAATGAACCAGTGAACCAGACTTGCAGTAGTTACCAATGTCCAACAGGGTCTTGTGATGACAAGGAAGACGTCCGAGATAATTACTTGCGCTGCTTGTTGGACTGCACATGACCTCCGTGCGCTGCCTCTGACGCCTTTTTGTAGTCCAGCTCTGCTCCTATCAAGCTCCTCGCTAGTGGGGTAGGCCTGCTGTGACTGGTGTTTTTAATATCCAGCAGGGTCTTGCGATTGTAAAAACAATTAAAGGGTGAACAATTACATCTTTCTTTGGACCCAGAGAGGCAGCTGTGACTGGGCGTGCCACCATCTTACCAGATGTGATGAGCAATAGATATAGCAATATTTCACAAATCTGTTTTCAAAGCAACCCACTATGTCACTTAATCACATATCATCAGCAAATGGATATATTATGCTGGGTCCCTTCATCACAAGCATTATTATAACACTATGGTGATTATGAAAAATAAAGAAATGATGCAAGTGTAATATATTTAGTCTATCAGCAGGTCTTTGATAAAGTCTTACATAAAATGTTATTGTACTTAGATGACATACTCCTGTGGATTGAGTATTGGTTAATGAATAGAACACAGGATCAGGAATAAATGGGTGATATTCTGGCTGGGAAATTGTATCACAGAGTTATTCTGCTTTGAACCAATTCCTTCAGATCACCACATTTTCTCTGATCATCAAAAACTCAACTAATCCTACTTAGACCATAAGATATTGGAGCAAAATTAGGCCATTTGGCCCATTGAGTCTGTCCTGCCATTTCATCATGTCTGATCCACTTCCCTCTCAGCCCCAATCTCCTACGTTCTCCCTGTATTCCTTCATGCCCTGACCAATCAAGAATCTATCAACCTCTGCCTTAAATATACATAAAGACTTGGCCTCCACAGCTGCCTGTGGCAAAGAATTCCACAGATTCACCACTCTCTGGCTAAAGAAATTCCTCTGTGCTTTCATTCTAAACCGATGCCCTTCTATTCTGATAGAATTATCTGGTCTTAGACTCTCCCACCATACGAAGCATTCTCTCCACATTCATTCTATTAAGACCTTTCACCATAGGTAAGTTTCACTAATGTCACCCCTCATTCTTCTGAATTCTAGTTAATACAGGCCTAGTCCCATCAAATGCTCTTCATATAACAAGCCATTCTATCCTGGAATCATTTTTGTGAACCTTCTTTGAAACTTCTACAGTTTCAGCATCTCCTGTCTTAGACAGAGGACTCAAAACTGCTCATAATACTCTAAGTGGGGCCTCTCCAGTGCTTTATAAAGTTTCAACATTACATCCTTGGTTTTATATTCTAGTCCTCTCGAAACGAATGATAACCTTGCACTTGCCTTCCTCACCACAGACTCAACCTGCAAATTAACCCTTTGGGGAATCCTACACAAGCACTCCCAAGTCCCTTTGCAACTCAGTTTTTTGTATTTTCTCTCCATTTAGAAAATAATCTAAACTTTCAATTCTTCAACCAAGGTGCAGGACCATACTCTTCCAGACATTGTATTCCATCTGCCATTTCTTTGCCCATTCTTCAAGTCTGTCTAAGTCCTTCTGTAGTCTCGCTACTGCCTCCATCTCTCTCCTCATCACTTGCAAACTTGTTGGCAGTCAGGTGTGGAGCAGTTGAGAAACCAAGCCATTTTGCATCTAGATAGGAAGCTTTCCATTGTGCACCATTAAAAATTGGCGAAGATCGAACAGGACATGCTAAATTTCTTTACCTCCTGTGGAAGTAAAGGCACCAATGGATATGGGAGGGATATTATAGGAAGGCATAATTTTAATGAGATTGAAGGAAAGTATAGGAGGGATGTCAGAGGTAGACTTTTTCACACCAAGAGTGGTAAAGTGCATTGAACGTGCTTCCAGGGATGGTGGTAGAGGCAGATACATTGGAGATATTTAAGAGACTTTTAAATAGACACATGGATGACAGAAAAATGGAGGGATACAGAATATGGAAGCATTAAGTTGATTCTGAATTAAAAGATTGGCACAATTGTATTAGTCAAAGGGCATGTACTGAGCTGTACTGATAAATGTTTTATTTCTAAAAGGTTTAGAAGAATTTGGGTGTCTGTACATGAATCAGTGCCAGTTAATATGAAGACAGAGAAAGCAATTAGGAATGTAATTGAATGTTTGTCTTTATGGCCAGAGGGTTTAAATATAAAAATGAAGACATCACTCAGACATATTGTAGGAAAGGCAGATGAACTCAGGGCATGGATCAACACATGGAATTATGATACTTAGCCATTAGTGAGACCTGGTTGCAGGAGGGGCAGGACTGGCATCTTAATATTCTGGGATTATGTTGTTTTAGATGCGACAGAGTGGGAGGGATTAAAGGGGGAGGGGTGGCATTACTAGTCAGGGAAAATGTCACGGCAGAGCTCAATCAGGACAGACTAGAAAACTTATTTAGTGAGGCTTTATGGATAGAACTGAGGAATAAAGAAGATACGACCTCATTAATGGGGCTATATTATAGATCACCCAACAGTCTGCGGTACTTAGAGGACCAAATTTGTAGAGAGATCACCGACTGTTACAAGAAACATTTACTTGGGAGTTGGACACAGAGTCTATAGAAATAAGGCAAAGCAGCACGTGAGATCATGGACTCTATGAAGATTAGAGAGGAGGAGGTTTTGGCTGTCATGAGGCAAATTAGGGTGATATATCCCCACGGCTGGACAAGGTGTTCCCTCAGATCCTCTGGGAGGAAATTGCAGGGGCTCTAGTAGAAATATTTAAATGATCCTTAGCAAAAGGTGAGGTACTGGAGGATTGCAGGATAGTTAACGTTCTTCTGCTGTTTAAGAAAGGCTGTAAAAGTAAACCAGGAAATTATAGGCTGGTGAGCCTGACATCAGTAGCAGGAAAGTTATTGGAAGGTGTTGTAAGGGACTGGATATATGAGTATTTGGATAGACAGTGCCTAATTAGGGATAGACAACATGGCTTTGTGCGTGGCAATTTATGTCTAACCAATCTTATAAAGATTTTTTGAGGAAGTTACCAGGAATGTGGATGAAGGCAATGCAGTGGATGTTGTCTTTGTGGACTTTAGCAAGATATTTGACAAGGGAGGTTGGTCAAGAAGGTTCAGTTGCTTGGCATTCAAGATAAGATAGTACACTAGATTAGACATTGGCTTTGTGGGAGAAGACAGAGAGTTGTACTAGATGGTTGCCTCTCTGACTGGAGGCCTGTGACTAATGGAGTACCTTAGCGATCGGTGCTGGGTCCATGTTGCTTGCCATCTGTATCAACAATCTGGATAATAATGTGGTTAACTGGATCAGTAACGTTTGTGGATAACACCAAGACTGGTGGTGTAGTGGACAGTGAGGAGGACTATCAGGGCTTGCAGTGGGATCTGGACCAGCTAGAAAAATGGGCTGAAAAAATGGGAGATGGAATTTAATACAGACAAGTGTGAGGTATTGCAATTCAGTAGAACTAACCAGCATAGGCCTTATACAGTGAATGGTAGGGCACTGTGAGGTGTGGTAGAACAAAGAGATCTGAGAACATAGGTCCATAATTCATTGAAAGTGGTGGCACAGGTAGATACGGTCATAAAGAAAGCTTTTGGCACACTGACGATCATAAATCAAAAGTACTGAGTACAGGAGGTGGGATGTTATGTTGAAGTTGTTTAAGATGTTGGTGAGGCCTAATTTGGAGTATTGTGTGCAACTTGGTCACCTACCTACAGGAAAAATGTAAATAAGCTTGAACGAGCACAGAGAAAATTTACAAGTATGCTGCTGGGACCAGAGGACCAAAGTTATAAGGAAAGATTGAATAGGTTAGGACTTTATTTCTTGGAACATAGAAGACCGAGAAGAATTTTGATAGGGGTATACAAAATTATGAGGTTTATAGATAGCTTCAAAAATGCAAGCAGGCTTTTTCCCCTGAGATTGGATTGGACTTCAACTAGAGGTCATGTGTCAAGGGGGAAAAGTGAAATGTTTAAAGGGAACATGAGGGAACACTTCTTCACTCAGAAGGTCGTGAAAGTGTGGAATAAGCTACCAGTGCAAGAGGTGCATGCAAGCTCAATTTCAACATTTAAGAGAAGTTTGGGTAGGTACATGGATGGGAGCAGGGCTATTGAGGGCTATAGTCTGGGTGCAGGTCGATGGGACTAAGCACTTTAAATGGTTCGGCCTGGACTAGACGAGCCAGAGGGTCTGTTTCTGTGCTGTACTTTTCTATTATAACTCTGCACTGCAATTGCATGTGGTTCATATAACTGCAGTGAGACTGCAGCTGGAAAATTGTGTACAGATCCCGGCACACTACCTAAGGAAGAATAGATTTTGCAATAGATAGGGTTCACCCGATTGATTTCTGGTAAAGGGTTGGTTTAATGAGAAAGGATTAAGTTAATTGGGTCTACACACTCTGGCTCCTAGAAGAATTGAGTTAATCTCTTTGAAACATTCAAAATTTTCATAGAGGTCCTCAGGGAAGAGGCAGGAATGTTTGTCCCCCTGAATGGGTGTTCAGAACATCAGGCACAGCATCAAAATAAGCAGTCACCCATTCAGAAATCTTCATCACAGGGTAGCAAGCTTTTGGAATTCTCTACTCACCAGGAATGTGGAGGCTCAGTTATTGCCTATAATAGAGAAAAAACTGAATTTTATGAGGATCAAAGGGTCTGGAGTTATTGCTGGAAGTTGGCACAGAGATAAAAGGTCAGCCAGCATCTTACTGAATGGCCATTTCATTCAAGTTGGATGCGACTGCACAAGTATTAAGAAACAACATGCTTTCTATCAGGTTTCTGTATTCATGGATTTAGTAATTGGCTGAATCAATCTCAGGTTGCACTGGATGCCCCAAGGGAAGAATGTATTGTGTTGTGTAGGTGAGTCAGGATTTCCATAGGTTCCCAAGAGTGATGTTACTGTAGGCCTGGACTTAGTGATTTTGGCTGGATACTGTGTACCATAGGTACACTGAGAGAGACTGGAAAGAGTTACATTCAAAGTGCAAGCACTGGAAATAATCAAAAGCAGAAAAGTCAGAGCAGATGGTCTTATAAATTCAAAAGGGGCCCAAGTAAAAATATCCATCTTCACCTGGCTGTCCATGGGAAGCCAAACTAGAAGACTCTTAAGTCTGAAGCTGGGGAGACCGAAGAGTTACCCAAGTATCAAATAGTTATTAGATAACAATTATTAGGCGATGCTATTATTGAGTTTATGAAGTTTGGGAATATATTAGAAACAATATACATACAAGATTATATATTGAACAAGCATTATAAGCCGGCATTAAGCTTAATGTTATAGTTGATGTTTGGAAAGTACACAATACACTAACTTCTTTGAACAACAACTGTCATATGGGATGTGAAATTGTTCATGGATAAATCTTTCTTGGAGAAATGATTATATGAAAATTTTCAGTACTTGAAGTGGTTACTAACAAGTTTTAGTTTAACTTATCGGGTATAGTTTATGACTGAAGGACCAAAGAAATAAACTTATGTTTATTTAAGTTTAAGAACATTATATGTGGATCATTATAAACAATTATTCATTTGATTAATTTCATATCTATGTCAATAGTTACCCACATACAGTATGCAGTTTGTGGTTTACTTGAGTTTGCTATTCTTTAAAGGATATTATTGTGGTATAAATTACTGCGACTGTGCTTTTATGAAATGTGTGAATCGTCTTGTATAACTTTTGATACTTTGTTGTGTCAGCCACTGGCATTAGTTGAATGTTGCCTGATTTCAATCAAGTATTTTTGGTAACTCTGTCCTTATTAGTTGCATTATTGAATAGCACCACACAAGGGCCATCATGTAATACATTCTTCTTTAATTAGCATGTACACCATTCTCATTTTTCATATCTCTATCTCACTGGCAATTTGTGGGCTCTGGTTCTGTACTATTACTAACTTTAGTCAATACTCTCAAGAAACTTATTACAAAATTCCTTGGGACATAATTTGCTACCAAAATCATAGTGAGCATAATTATATCAATTAAAGGGCATGAAAATAGTATTTTAAAAAATTCTGAACATCTTTTAAACTTACAAAGAAACTGATCCAACATGACAAGAAAATATTTTTGTGCTTTTAAAAATAATTTTCAGTACATTGATATTACAACTTAAAACACATTTTTGTGATAATTCCATTTAAATATCTCAAGGACTATGACTTAATTTTATTTATTTTAAAATTCGCTTTAAGTTTAAAAATTACCTCCCAATTACGCCGGCTCATGGCAGATTTTGCTTTTGATATAACACAAATGCAGAAACTGGAAATGGAGAATATTCAAAACAGACAGGATTTGCATTGAAACTGCTGACTGTGCCTATCACAGAAACTCTGCTCTCTAATTCCAAACAGATCCAAAGTCTCTACGCATGTTGAACAGAAGCTGGCCAGCACTCCACCTTTCTAGCAGAAGAAACTTGGTAAAATTTCCTTTCAATACGTTGATCATATTTCTGACTTGGATAACCTTCATTCTATGCCTGGTTGTCACTCAAAATACACTTGCAAATCTAAGTTCATCTTTTAAACTCCAGCTGAGCAGAGCCCTCAAGTCACTGGGTCAGTGAGAAAATGTTTCTTAAACAAATTTTACAGTTTGATTCTTCAAAAATTTTGACCATCTGGAAAGAAAATGGTCTGCAGGTGCTTCACTTAGAGAAATATCTGGCCTGAAGCATCTGCAACATCATTGCTCCCTGCTCAAAACTTGTTTGAGCAGTTTTAAGCCATAACCACCTGAAACTGATTGCACCCACAGTAAGTTTAGTATAAGGTTTTATTAAAAAAAGGTACAGGATTTTTTCCCTTGCACATAGCTGATGTTCTGGATTCCAGCTGTCCCATTATTTGTACTATCTTTAGTCCCAATGTGAATGGGTGAATTGTTGCAGATTGTAGCATATTAACTCTATTATCCATAATACAATCCAAGGCTTGACTTTCAAATCTTCAGGGACTTTCCACATTAATTGACATAGCTAGAATGGGGTACAAAAGAATCTCAGCAAGCCTACAAGTTAACTTTTGGAAACTTTGCTCCTTGTTATGCTTCATTCAACCTGCACTTTAAACCAGCTGCCAAAGCAAACTAATACATACTAGAAAGTACTACAGAAATGAGCTAATGCAAATAATTAATTGACAACAGAGGCTAAATATATCGTAGTAATTTATAGTCATAGAGAAATATAGCACAGAAACAGACCCTTCTGCCCCCTAAGTTCATACCAACTATCAGAAAAATGTTTTTATACTAATCCTGCTCTCTTCTAATGCATCTCCATTTCCTAGATATCTGCGGTCAACCCATCTTTCCCCTGCCTTAACATAGATGGAGGTCCTCCTGTCCTCACCTACCACTCTCCTGAGCCTCTGCATCCAGCATATCATTCTCCACAACTTTCACTATCTTCAATGGGATCCTACCGCCAGACACATCTTTACCTCTCCTCCACTCTCCACTTTTCACGATTGTGATTTCCTTGTCCATTTGTCCCTCCTGGCACATGTCCCTGCAAAAGGCAGAAATGCTACACTTGCCCATTCACCTCCTTCCTCACCTCTATTCAGTCCTTCTAAATTATACAACACGTCACCTGCGAATCCATTGGGGTTCTCTATTGTATCCAGTGCTCCCAGCGCGGCCTCCTCTACATTGGTATGATATGACATGAATCGGGAGACCTCTTTATCGAGCACCTCTGCTCCATCTGCAAAATGCAGAATTTCCCGGTATCCAACCATTTTAATTCCCGTCCCCATTCCTGTTCCGACATGTCAGTCCATGGCCTCCTCAGGGTGGAGGAGCAACACCTCATATTCCATCTAGGTAGACTTAAACCTGATGGCCTGAATGTTGATTTCTCTTTCCGGTAACATTTTTCCTTCACCCCCCCCCCCACCATTTCATTCCTCACTGGTGCACCTCCTTCTTCCATTTCTCCCACTTTTCTCTCCTATTAGATTAAAAGCCATTGGTGTGGTACAGTAGTTTTGTGCTGTCAACGTCAATCCTGTGGCCATTGTGAGTGTAATGTTCTGCTACCACCAATTTCTCCCAATGTGGCCTCCACTACATTGGTGAGACATGACATAAGTTAGGGGACCACTTTGATGAGCACCGCAGAGCAGCGTATATCAGCCAGAAAGGACGCACAGTGGAAACCCGCATCAAGGAACACAGAAGGTGTATCAGTTTACGTTACCTGGAGAAATCGACAGCAGCAGAACACTGCACTCATGATGGCCATAGGATTATCTTCGACGGCACAAAACTACTGTGCTGTGCCAAAGGTTTTGGGACTGCCTGGTAAAGGAAGCCATTGAAATAAACCTAGAGGAAAAGAATTTTAGCAAAGATGAAGGTCTCATTCTAAATAAGAACTGGAATTTGATTGTAAATAAGATAGGAGAGCAGAAACCTGATTGGATGAAGACTAACCTATCAGGAGGGGACTTCTACGGTATATAATACAACTGGACTAGACATGCCCAGGCATCATCCCTGATGAAGATGGCAGAGTCTGTCATCAAAACATCGGTAATAATCCATACCTGTACCAGGCTGGAAGCCGGAGAAGAGTTTATTCACCTTCTAACTTGTCCTCCCTCCCCTCCCCCCACCTTTTTATTTTGTCATCCTCTCCCTTCCTTTCCAGTCTTGATGAAGGGTCTTGGCCCAAAATATCGACTGTTTATTCATCTTCGTAGATGCTGCCTGACCTCCTGGGTTCCTCCAGCATTTTGTGTGAGTTGCTCTGAACTTCCAGCATTTGCAGAATCTCTTGTATTTAATCCTGTTCAACCTATTTAATCTCCTCATATTTCCATCAAGGCCCCTATACCACTCATCTAGTTGATGGTGTTAACTTAAAATGGTCATTTAAACAAATGCCCTGTGTATTTTTGGGATGCAGACAGAAAGCAGAGCACCCAGAAGAAACCTACATAGACACAGGGAGAACATGCAAACTGCGCAAAGACAATGCCCAAGGTCAGAATTGAACCTCTTTCACTAGAGCCGTGAGGAAGCGATTCTACACTGCACCATAGTTTTGTCTAAATGTGCTTAAACAGGAAATATTCATAAAACCACAACTCAAGATCTTCCAGTTTTTTTTTTGCATTACAACCTAAGCCAGAAGCCCATGGACTCAAATCCCATTTTAGAGCATGAACACTCCAATCAATTAGTGAGGGAATTCCAACCATACACAATCCTCTCTTTTGGTTGAAATTTTGAAATAAACACACTGTTATGCCATGGCGTGATTTCTAAAGGGAACTATTCCTGTTCTCCTTACATATATTTATCCCTGAATCAACATTATTGTTATTGAAGCATTCAATTAATCCAATGGCTAACACAACAAATCATTCAATGTCATACCATATGGCTCACACAATTCACAATATCTAGTCATTAGCGCATTTCTGGGTTAAAAAGAGAAAATACCAGAAACATCCAAACTATTCTGAAAGTCAGCTGGCAGAAAAATATGAAGGATACTGCCCAACTTAGCTGAGTATTTTTGTGTGAAGCTAGACCCTGATAATCAATAAGATACAGGAAAACATAAACCTCATCTAATTTTTAGGAGCCTCTATACGGTAGGTGCAGAATTTGATCAATGAAATTCACTATTGCATTCAAAGCAGCCTTAGCTTATTTTAGGAAATGTGTGTTTGAATATCAAGACCAAATCTTTTGCAAAGTTAGAGGGCTTTCAGTCAACAGTGATTTGTCATCCTCCTGAGACTACTTATAGCGAGTACCTCAAAGTCCCGGACACCATTGTCAACAAGATACGTGAATCAATGAATCATGATAGCCAAGTCATCAACAGTGAGACCCCAATTACATTTAGTCAAACAGGCTACATGCATATGCTTAACAACAGATTCCAGTGTTCCAGAGTCATAGCTAGAGGTAGATAGTGAAAAAGAATCTAAGGATATTCTCAAAGTCTCCTATAAGAAAATGCAATATCCACACTGACTCCTGGAAAAATCTGACCCATGATTGTTCAATGTGGAGAGGGAGCATCTGGGTTAAAATTGAGAGAATCCAATATAAAGGACTGAAAGTACAAACTACCTCCAAAACTACTCACATGGAATAGCCTGTCAAGCCACTTGTGCCCCACCTTTAACAGAGTTTGTAGAGCCCACATTGACCTCATCAGTCACCTCTGAACCCATGGAAATAAATCAGAAGCATGTTATTCTTGATTCAGAGGGACTGCGTTAGAAGAAGCAGCTATAAGGAAAATATACTGTATATTTGAATTTGTTTTCCTCCATAGAACTTACAATTTATTGTAAATTTTATTCTGAGCATATGTGGCTTTACTAGGTATAAATGCATAGGAAAAAGATGCTCTAAGTTGGGCTGGAAAATGTGTATCAAAATACAAAGGATCATTGTTAAAGGACATTATCAGTTCTAGTATTGTGAAATTAGCATGGTGAAACAACATTCATTTCAGTAGAAGAATGATTGTTTTGTGCAGTTACAGTAAATCTATTCACCTTTGTTGTGGCTTTCTTATTTATTGATAGTATAAATGTTTGTTCAGTCATTTTTTAGCCAAGGGTCTGGCAGAATGTCAAATCTGTTTTGCAGCATTTAGGCAATGATAAGTGGACTTGTGATATACACAGTAAGTTGGCAACAGTAACTAGGGTTTCTTTTTGACCACCAGCATGCTCCATTGCAGTGAAAGTCTGCTGCTGGGTCTCAGAGTAAAGGACTATCTAAAAGTGCAGAATTATAGATTAATAAGGTTAAATTAGGAGGCCAGTACATATAGATTGGATTGGCGTTCCCTTGTTTACCTAAAATTAATGAGTGATATAATTGAGGTGTTTGAAGCAATTAAAGAATTTAAAAGTTTAGATAGAAACATTGTCCTCCAGCAAGAGTCCAGAACAAACAAGAATAACAAAACTATAGCCAGACCGTTCAAGTATATCTGAAGCATTTCTCTGCACAAAAAGTAGAGGAAATCTGAACGTTTTCTGCCAAAAACCTGTTGAGATTTGGGCCAAATATAAATTTCAAAATTGACAGAGTGTTCCTTATTGGCTAAGGTTATTAAGAATGATGATTATCAACTAGGTGGATGGAGTTAAGGTACAGATTAATCATGATCTCAGTGAATGGCAATTCAAGTTTGAGGAGCTGTGTGACCTCCTCCTGTTCCCACAAGGGTGATCTTTGCCAACAAGTACAAGGAAATCTTGAATACTAAGATCCAGAATGATAATTATAGTTGGTTTATTGAATGAATATATTATTTGTGAGGCTGGAGTCAAGTTTCATATACTCTTGCTACACCTTCGCTCTACTAAGTACATATTTGTTCAATCCATCATGCACCCATCTTCCACCACCATGACTACCTGTGTTTCTACTATTTTAAATGAGAGTTCTTGTTTGCTATATTGTGTTTCCAGCTTTGCAAAAAAATCATGTTTATTTTGAGCCTGACCTAAAGTTATGATTGCTCTTCCAAAAACATGCTTGGGCAGTGATGTGCAAACTAATATACTTCTCCCATCAGGCAAGGTCATGTTGACCAAAATAAAATTTCTCACTAGTGATTTCTCTAGAATCTTCACTTGTTCATTAAAAAACAGCAAGGAAAATAAGCTACAGCTCTGCATTTAAATTTTTTTGCGATAAAGACAAATATAAATGCATTATTTTCTTGTTGGAAGCCAAAACAGCATTGGAAAGCTTCCCAAAGTAAAGTCAAATTTTGAAAAAACTGCCTTGGGCTCAAGTTTAAGACATATGATTAATTTCAGCATTTCATTAAATAGAGACATTTGGATTCATTTCTCTTCATGAAACTGGTTTTTTTTAGTTTGGCTGGTTATCAAATGGAAAATATTCAATTCCTTTCAGAACTGTTTCAATGAATAAGGCTGTCCATTCATTAATAACCAGTCTTGTTTACTTTACTTTACTTTATTGTCGCCAAACAATTGATACTAGAGCGTAAATCATCACAGCGATATTTGATTCTGCGCTTCGCACTCCCTGGAGTACAAATCGATAGTAAATAGTAAAAATTTAAATTATAAATCATAAATAGAAAATAGAAAAGGGAAAGTAAGGTTACTGAGATGGGGGCTTTCTAGAACTGAAAGATCTTTTATTAAAATACTTGAAATGTCCTATATCGTACTTTGATAGAACATTAGTGCCTTCTGCTGTTTTGAAAGCGCACACTGTCAGCGGACCTAAAAAAGATTTCAAAATCTGTCAAACTAGCACCTTTTTTCTTTTTAATTTAAGTCTTTAACTTGACCTCAATTTATAATATTGTCTCCGCCTCATGAAGAAATAGAAGGAAGTGGGGAAAAAATATTGCATTTATTAAATAGTACCTTTCACATCCTCTGGCATGCCTTATAGTGAGTGAAATACTGTAAGATTTTGTGGTTATTCTGTAGGAAATGTGGCAACCAATACTTGCATAGCTCACACCCACAAATGACAATCTACAGTAAAATAAAACTGTAGATGTTGGAATGCTAAAATTAAAACAGAATTTGAAGTCATGCAGTATCTGTAAAAACAGAAACAGAGTAAACTTTTCAGGTCTCTGACTTTTCATCTTAATGTGGAAAAGTTAGAAATTTAATGTCTTTTAAGTTAAAGAGGAGGAGGGATGGAAAGAACCAAGATAATGTCTGTGAAAGGGTGGAGTCTGAGGGACATACTGCTAGTGCCAGTTGAGAGAGGGTCTTAAAGGCTTGTGTGCATAAGACTGCGAGCATATCATACGCTTTCTTCACCACCTTATTGATATGTGTTGCCACTTACAGGGAACTATGCCTTTGATTCCTGGATCTCTCTGTTCATCAACACTCCTTAGTATCTTATCATTCACTGTATATGTTTTACCCGTATTTGACTGGCCAAGATGCACCACATTGCACTTCAGATAAATTTCCATCCACCAATGCTCACCCTAACTTTCATTTAAATTATATCCTGCTATAGGCTTAGACAGCTTGCTTGCTATTCACAGCCTGACCAATCCTGCATCATTCACAAATTCACTAATAATACCTTCTACAGTCAGATCCAGTTCATTAATATATCCAACAAATGGCAATGATCCCAGTTCCAGTCTTTGTAGTACGAATCACACACTTACAATAAGAAAAACCTTCTTCCACTATTACATTCTGCCTCCTATCTCCAAGGCAATCTTGATTCCAGTTAGCCAGCTCATCTTGTCACCATGTGCTTTAACCTCAAACACGAGAAAATCTGCAGATGCTGGAAATCTGAGCAACACACACAAAATGCTGGAGGAACTCAGCAGGCCAGTTAGCAGCAATGGGAAAATAAAGTAGTACAGTCAATGTTTTGGGCCAAAACCCTTCAGCAGGACTCCTGCTGAAGGTTTCAGCCCGAAACGTCAACTGTACTTTTTTTTTTCCATAGATGCTGCCTGGCCTGTTGAGTTCCTCCACCATTTTGTGTGATGTGTCTTGACCTTCTGGGCCAGCCTACCTGTGGGGCCTTGTCCAATGCCTTTTTAAAGTATATATAGACATTTACCACCTTGTCTTCATCAATCTTTCTTGCTACCTCCTCAGAAAACTCAAGCAAATTAGTTAAAGAGTATTTCATCTTCAGAAATCCAAGCTTCCCATCTCTGCCTTTCCAAATATACATAAATCCTATCCCTTAAGATATTCTCCCTATCCCTGATGTAAGTCTAACTGGTTTGTAGTTACCTGGCTTATTCCTGCGGGCTTCTTAAATAAACAAACAACAAGTTATCCTTCAGTCTTCTGGTAACTCAACTGTGGTTAATGAAGATGCAAAAAATCTCTGCACTACCTCATCAATTTCATCCCCTGATTTCCATGGCTATCAGGATAGATTTCATCTGACTCCGGAGATTTATCCAATACTATAATTTCCAAGATATCTAATAACACCACCTTCTTAATACTGGCATTCTCCAAGGTATTAGTGTTTCCAACCCTGAACTCATTTCCTCTACGCCTTTGTCCTTAATGAATATAGACAAGAACCATTGTTTTAGGATATCACCCACATGTTTGGCTCCACACTCATTCCCTACCTACCTTCTTGCTCTTAATATATTTATGAATGACTAGGATTCTCCTGAATCTTCACCACAAAAGATATTTCATGGCCAATTTTTTTGCCCTCTTCTCTCCAAAATGCTCTAAATTACTGAAGAGACTTGCTTGATTGTAGTTGCCTATATATGAACTAGGCTTCTGATTTTTTTCTGATCAAACCTTCATAATCATTGTCATCGAAGTATTCTTAATCTTGCCATCTTTGCCCTTCTCCCTTATTGGAACATTCTGTCCTTGAACTCTTAGGGTCAGATGCTGTATAATTTTTGCCAGGTCCTCTCTTACACTGTCAAATCAGCCATCAACTAATTTAAAATCCTAACATTCACCTTTTCCAGAAGTACATTGAAACTGACAGGAATACGATCATTGTTTCAAAATGTCCACCCAATGACTCTTTCATCACTTACCCTATTTAATTTCCTAATATAAGACTTAATACATCCCCTTCTCTTGCAGGATTCTTTACAGACCTGAAATATTAACAGCTTCTCTTTCCATAGATGCTGTTTGACCAGCTGAGCTTTTTCAGCATTTTCTGATTTTTATTTTCAACAATGATGACATTGTTAACACTGTAATAAAGTGGAAATTTGATATGAGTAGCAGCAATTAACCAAGAGTTTGAGATCACAGGGAGATAGGAAGTGATGAAAGTTCAAAGTTCAAAGGAAAATTTATTTAAGTACATATATATTACCATATAGTACCTTGAGATTTAATTTTCTTGCATTTACAGGAAAGTAAATAAATACAATAGAATTTATAAAAAACCATACCTAAGCAAAGACTGACAACCAACCAGTATGCAAGGCAAATTATGCAAATAAAAAAAATATTACCTAGAACATGAATTGTAAAGAGTCCTTGAAACTGATTCTGTACATTGTAAAAGAGTGAAGTTATCCATACAGTCTCTGGAGCCTGATGGTTGTAGAGTAATAATTGTTCCTGAACCTGGTAGTGTGGGGCCTAAGGCTTCTGTACTTCCTGCCTAATAGCAGCAGCACGAAGAGAACATGGCACAGATGGCAGGAATCTTTGATGATGGATGCTGCTTCTTTTTGGCAGTGCTCCATGTAAATATGCTCAATAGTGAATTTGAAATGAAACATGTGCCCCTTTTTTGAGTAGAAGACATGATACAATATTATTCCACTATTTGCTATCTCAACTTTATTCCCTCAGGGACCGTTTAAGTTTGAAAACAACACAAAAATGTGTAGTCATGGATAAGGAAGAACACTATCCAAGGATACAGGATATAGATCATTTGGAAAATTGAGTAGAGCAGTGACAAATGGAAATTAATCCAAACTTATGATGTAATGCACTTTGAGAACTGATACTCTAGTAAAACATATTAAGTAATGGTAGGGACTTCAGAATTTATGTACAGAGGGACCAAGGGTGGAAGTACATAGGTCTCTGAAAACGGTAACACAGCTGGATAGTAAAGAAGACTTTATCACCTTCTACTGAATGCTTCTACCCATGAAGGCAAACAAATTCATAGGTTGAGGCTTTGAGAAGTCCTTTCCAGGATCTATTCTGATTAACTGTTTATAACCTGAACAGCTCACAATCAGAAATGAAGCTGTGAATGGACTGCCTGCAGCCCTGCACTGGCAAATCCATATCACTGGTCTCCAAATGCTCATTCGCGTGTGCAGGCTGTACATAAGCTGAGTGTTCATAAGAAGGAAGAACTGATACGAGAGCTTGGGGCATCATGTTGCAGCTGAACACAGCATTGATTAGATTGTTGTCAATTCTGGTTTGTGTACTATAGGAAGCTAGTAGTTCAACATAGAGAGCATGCTGCAGAGATTCACCATCTGTCGCCTGGATTGGAGAACTGTAGTTAGAACTTTGATATGCTATTCTCACTAAAACAAAGGAAACAAAGATAGGAGTTGAAAATGGCGTCGACAAGAAGGTTGCTGTGGGTTACAAGGGGCAAATGACAGAATATAGAACGGGTCTGAGAAGTGCCAGACTGAGTTCTACCCAGAAAAGTATTAAGTGATTTACTTTGGAAGACTGAATACAGGGTTAATGGCAGGATTCTTAGCAGTGTGGAGGATCAATGTCAATAGTTCCCTCAAAGTGGCTGCACAAGGTGTAAGAAGCGGGACTTCATTAGTCAGGAGACTGAGTTCAAAAGATGCAAAGTAACTTTGCAGCTCAATAAAACCATGCTTAGACCACAGTTTGAATACTGAGTTCAGTTCTGGTCAACTCATTATCGGAAGGATGTGGAAACTTTAGGGAGAGTGAGGAGGATATTTACCAAGATGCTGCCTGGATTAGAAAGCATGTCTTATGAGGAAAGGTTGAGCAAGCTCAGGCTTTTCTCTTTGGAGCAAAGGAAGATGAGAGGTGACTTGCTAGAGGAGTACAGGATTATAAGGGATCAAATGGCTAATATGAGCGGCATAATTTTAAGGTGATTGTTAAAAAATATAGGGGATGTTAGAGGTAGTTTTTTTTTTAAAAACAGAGTGATGGTGGTAGAGACAGAAACATTAGGGACATTTAAGAAACTGAGATAGGCAAATGGATGATAGAAAAATGGAGGAGTTAGATTAATCTTAGAGTAGGTTCAAAGTTCAACACAACTTCATAGGCCAAAGGGCCTGTACCGTTATTTCTATGTTCAGGTTTATAAAATTATGAGATGCATACTGTATATGAATAGTCCATGTTTTTCCCAATGCTGGGGAGTCACAAACTAGGGGCATCAGTTTAAGATGAGAAAAGAAGAATTTGAAGATCATCTGTAGGGTTAATATTTCCACTCAAAGGGTGATGGTTATCTGGAATAAGCCACCAAAGGTGATAAAAGCAGACAGAATTACAGTGGCTACAAGGGATTTGGACAAGTACCTAGACAGGAAGGGCATAGAGAGATGAGGGTTCACTGTTGAAATGGACGTTGGGCCGTAAGTGCCCATTTCTATGCTGCATGATTCCATGATAAATTGCAACCACCCAATCTTACTAGCAGTCATATGCTGGTCAATAATGTAAATTGTTCATTATAAATGTGAATCATTAAGATTAAGATCCAAGCAGGAAGATGAGATCGACTCTGCCTATTAGCAAGGTTGCCAAATTCACAGATATTGCAATATTTTCAGAAGTGATTCACGTAAGACTAGTTCCATGTATCTTAAATTTCAAATAAATTTAGTATGGTCCTAGACAACAGCAGTATATGAAAATACACCACAATCTTAACAGAAAATCTTCAGTTTTGCAACATAGTTGATTGCTACAATTTTATCAAGCACTCAGCC
This sequence comes from Mobula birostris, assembly GCF_030028105.1. Taxonomy (NCBI): domain Eukaryota; kingdom Metazoa; phylum Chordata; class Chondrichthyes; order Myliobatiformes; family Myliobatidae; genus Mobula; species Mobula birostris. Next base: position 72,450,707 of record NC_092377.1, on the reverse strand, counting down.
AAATGCAGAAAGTTAACTAGATTATTCCCTTAAGAATAGTAAATGGAACTGCATATAAGCAAAATGCAAGGTACATTAGTTTGCCATTTTCTAATACTAAATGACTCCTTGAAATTTTTCTTTATTAGATGTCTAGACTCTTGGTTAAAAAGCACCAGGTATACATAAACACTTACATATGTACACTTGCCAAAGCATTAGAGGTCAGCAGAAACCTACTGCAAAGAATAATGCTGCAGAATTGGAACATTACAATTGCTCTCAGACTGCTCTTTAAGTCTTAGACCACAAACATTAACAATGTAGTGCATACAAAACAAAAAAGTATCAAATTTAACTAAAAGGTATGTATTTAATAATTGACAAAGTATCACAAATATTTCACCGAATTATTACATTAAATAAACCATTGGACAGGGTCAAGAATAGTTTAATTAAATGTTCATGTTTTGAGGTAGATTATAAGAGATAACAGAGAATGTTTATGATAAAACATTTATGCAGTAAAAGTTATGGAACATTATTGCAGTCATCTATGAACATATTAAAAATGTCACAACAGCTTTATTCACATGACAACATGAACCCAAATGAAACATTTGTCTGGGTCTGAGTTTTAGAACAGATCTTTCATCGTACTAAAGAAAAATGGAAAGTGCTTATGTTTTAAGCAACACCAAAGTGGTGACAAATGAACATAAAACTCTATGGCGTAAAATGAAAAAAAAACTCCGATTTCCATGCTTCTGGGCAGCTATCTGGGGCAGCAGTTAATATGTTTAGAAGAAAAGTCAAATGGTGTACAGGAGCTTTAAACCAAAACATTTTTAAACCAACTAAAAACAACTTACTTAACAACAATAAGAAAGTAAAACATATACATTAGCAGACTCTCTTTAAGATGGAACATCTACAGCAAGAATGAAACTTCTTGGAAGCACCTCATTTGCAAAGCAAAATACATAAATTAAACTAAGGCAAACTATTTAAATACATAGTGCAGCTCATAATTGTGCAGTTTAATCTGAGAAGTCTGATACAGGTTGCTGGTGTCACTGAGGAACTCAGTTCAAATTTTGATTAGTATTTCATGCATAACCAGTAAGCTGTTTCTGGAAACCTTTCAAATAGGATTCTCAGTGAAACATCTGGTTAAGACTCACCCACGCAGACCACCGCTTAAATTCCCAGTCTTTGCTAAGTGAACTTTTCTCAAATAGGTAGCAGCAGGGAAAATTTAATTAACATCTATGTCCTTGATTTAAAGGAAAAAATCCTGATTTTTTTTTTCCCTCTACTCAATACTGTTGCTGAAATTGTACCCATAAACTGAAACATTGGGCTTAGAGGGCAGGAACAGAGTCAAATCAGTTGAAAGATAAACAAAAACAGAAAAGGCGGCTGTGGGAAAAGCAGACTTTGTCATGATATTAGAAATACATTGTTGGATAATACTTCAAATTCCTCTTTAATAAAAGAATCTTCCATAACCTTTAGTTCTGTTGCTCAGCAATGTGCTCCATTAACTTATTGGGCTACATTAGAGAAGGAACAAGATGCAGAACCCGAACATCTGGTTTTACCACAGAAAAGAAAAAGTACACTCCTTTATTCAAGTGCTGATTTCTTCATTACTTTCTTATAATAAAGTCATTTTTTGGATTCATGAAGTCACACAGTTGATGGATGAGTGCAGCTGGCTTGCATTTTCATCTTCCTTCGAGCTAATGCTGCTTGCTTCTTTTTTTCAATCTCTTGCTGAGAACATTTTGCCACTGGCTTCTCCACCATTTCACCAACTGCACAAATGAAAACATAAAAAGCACCAGTCTTTGAGACAAATAACAGTTTAGATGTGCAATCCATGCAGCATTTAGTTTTACTTAAATTTTAACTAATCCAAACTTTGGAATATAGTCCAACAAACAAGATGCTGGAGGAACTCAGCAGGTCATGCAGGCAGCATCTCTGAAGGGAAATGGACAGTTGACGTTTCCAACCAAGGCTCTTCATTGAGACCAGTCAAAGATGCTACCTGGCATGCTGAGTTCCTCTAGCATACTGTTTATTGCTCCAGATTCCAGCATCTAAATCCCTTGTGTTTTTATTTTGAAAAATGGTCAGTTAATGTGGATCACAAGATATGATTATTTAGCAGAAAACACATTTCAAGATCGATGAAGGGTCTTGGCTGGAAACATCAACTGTTTACTCTTTTTCACATAGATGCTACCTGATCTGCTGACTTCCACCAGCATTTTGTGTGTGTTGCTCTGATTTCCAGCATCTGCAGATTTATTCTTGTGAGATTAAGTTGCTGCGGTTGGTTATTACCATTAAACAGAATCCTTGAAGTTAGCTTCACCTGCATAATTGTGCCTTCCTGCAATCTAAACCTGTATACTGTAGCCCACAACTACTTAACTATCATAAACCTGTCTGCCATTTCCACAAAAAGCTAGGTGATAGTGGTACAGCTTGCAGACCTACTGCTTCATAATGCCTGTGTTCAGTCCTGACCATCAGATTCTGTCCATGTGGAACTTGAATGTGTGAGTTGGTAGGTTAGCTGACTGTTCCAAGTTGTCCCCAGTGTGTGGTAGAAACTGGGGAGAATTACTGAGCAAGTGGTGAGAATAAAAAACATTGGAATAATGGAACAAGTGTAAATGGGTGATTCATGGTCAGCATGGATTTAGTTGGATGAGGGGCTCGTTTCGTGCTGTATTCTATACATAACTGTATCCACTTTATCCAGCACCATTACTTCCTTTGGCTGAGCTCATTTCCTTATTTTAAATTGGACACAGATCTGTTGTAACCAAGAGTATTAGGGACATAATGGGAATATGTAATTATGCCAAAACTCAGCCAAGTCTGAATAGAATGATATGTAACAATCGTGGAGGGTGGATGGTTACGTTCTCACAAATGATATTGGCCCCTTATCCTCCCCTGCTTTAACTTTTTCTTTTTAACTTTATTGTATACCCCCTCTGTGTTCTATACTCAACTTATTCTCTGAAATCTCTTTCCGATTTGCCTTCTCCATCAATGTATCCTCTAAATCTCTCTCCAAACAAACCATGTTCATTTCCCCTTTTAGATTTAAGCCCATTTTTAGTAATTACTTTTCTTGTTTATGTTAAGAATGCCAGTATAAAAAGCATAACTTTGTATCTAATCACAAACAAGAGAAATATGCAGATGTTGGAAGTCCAAGCAACACACAAAAAATGCTGGAGGAACTCAGTTGGCCAGGCAGCATCAATGGAAAAAAGTACAGTCAACGTTTCAGGCCGAGATACTTCGGCAAGACTCACAGGCCCGAAACATCGACTGTACTTTTTTCCATTGATGCTGCCTGGCCTGCTGAGTTCCTCCAGCATTTTGTGTGTGTTACTTTGTATCTAATGGTGGGGCTTGAATGGGAAGGAGAGAATAGTGTAAGCTTGGAAGAATAAAAATCCTTATTTCTGCAGTCACAAAATCAACATAACATCTGTACAGTCTAAGGAACCAAGATATTAATTATTATATTGGGAACTAAACTGGGAGGAATGTTTAAAATACTGACAATATGATCAAGGCAACTTAATCTACCTGGGGGATCATTCAGCTCAATCGGTACTGCTCTGAGAACAAGTCTCAGCGGCTTGGAGTTCATATTATGAATTCAAGTATAGATAAACCCATTCCCTGATCACAATTCACTGGGAAGGCTCCCCGTCTCTGTTGTAAATAAAGGAATGCTCCTTGTTGAATGAGCATTTGAGAACACTATTTCCTGAAAAAAAGACTAGCATGAATAGATATGCCACAGAAGTGTAATAATTACAACTGATTACAAGTGAATGTTAAATGGTGAAAACTAAATAATCTGATCACCTTTGAGCTCTAAAGTAGAGTCTGAGAAATGTCTCTTTAGAGATGCTGTTGGATATTGTATAGTTGCAGTAATTTCGCTTGACTGAACACATCTTTCCATGGAGCTTTTTACACGATCCCTGCTGCCAAAAGCATACTGTGTTGCGTGACTACTTGTGTTCCCTTGAACACCAATCACAGAAGAATTTGTAATTTTACTGAAGGTGAACCTTGGAGTTCTGGTAAGGCCAGCTATACCACATGATTTGGGGACTGGATGACCTGTGGTCACAGTGGATGTGTAAATTTTCTGCCCAGTGCCAAAGTCTGCAGAACCTGGAAGATTTGAAGCACCAACAGTGTTTCTTGAACCAGACCCAGGAGCTATTCTGTTAACATTCAGAGCACACATTTTGGATATATTTGATAAAGATTTACTCTGGAAATTGCTTACAGAATTCAAATGATGGCTTTGTGTAGAGGACGTAGTTATAGTACAGACTGTGCAGATCAAATCTGTTGGCCTAGGTTGAGCCCTCAATGAAGGTAAGACATTTTGTTTTGACGGTTGATTTTGATTTAAATGCTTTTGCTGCCCATTAAGCTGATTGGTACACTGATTTTGATGCATATTTTTGCTTGTTAAACTCTGGTTGCCATTGGCTACCTTAAATTCTATCATTCCAGTGTGTAAAGTCACTTGAGAATTCTGGTTTTCAATCAGCTTTTCTACGTCATCGCACATCCTGTTCAAATCATCATCATCATCACCAGTTTCCCATAAAACGTCAGATTCAGAAAATGCATTTTGAATTTCACTGTAGAACTCTGCATCATTCCAATCATCAAGCACAAACTCAGAAAAAGTACTTTGCATCTCCATATCAGATCCCTTCTCTGTGCCAGCACCACAGGGTCTTTCAGATGCCAGCATACTAACCAAGTTCAATTCAGAATTCTCAGTAGAAGCAAGCTTTTGTAAAACAAGGGAATGCTCTGTTTTTTTCTGTGTACTGCCATCATATCCATTCTCCTGTTTAAAAGATTTTGCACAAGTCAAAGAAGTCAATTCCCTTAGGGGTACATTGCACAGGTTGGAATCATGTTGAGGTGTTGAAAAATCAGAATTCTTTTGCTCTTTTTTCTTTACTGTATTAATTGCACATTTAAAGTCTTTATCTGGCTGACTTTTTTTGACAGATTGCTCCTCAGATATCTTATAGTTTGCTTTGTTTTGCAATGTAAACGTAAACCTTGGCTTTGCTCTTTCAGACTTTTCTCCAAACTGTAAGGTCTTGGTTACAAACTCTTTGTTGTTGGACTTGCTGATAGAACTTTGCATAAATGACACAGATGGTACTACGTCAGAATTATCCTTAGGCTCGCTTGCATCCTTAAACTCCTTTGTAACTTTTTGGCCAGCGGTATCCAAGGACTGGTTTGCAAAGTGTGTGCATTCAGTGGGAGAATCAATCAGTTCTGGGATTTGTGAAATTTGCAATATAAGTGAGTCATCTTCCATCCAGTCATCATTCGTCCAGTCATCAAACCCATTATCAGGGGCGGATTCAAATGAACAAACTGCAGCTGTTTTGCCTTTGGATTGAACGTCAATTGTCTCTTGTTGGTGTAAGTTAAAATCAGTAGTGGAATCTTCATAAACCAACTTTTTGTCATGTTTAGAGTTGTCTGGATTCAGTTCAACTGGCGAGGAGACATGGGGAATTGTCTTTTGTTTGAAAGCAGTTGAAAATGAAACCACTTGTTCTCCTATGCTTGTTATATTCGTGCTCCTGTCATGATCAGTGTTGCCTTTTGCAGGTGTTGAAGCTGCTTCGGCAGTATGACAGTCATTTAATTTTGGACTTGAACCGTCATCTCCTGAGAAGCCCTGACTCAAGGGAAGGTTGGTATACTGAGTGGGCCCATCAAACAAGGCATTGACAGCAGCTTCAGCTTCTAGATCCAATGACTTCTGACTACTACTCTGACTGTGCAACATTAGTAAAGGAAGGGTCCTTTTTCCATCATGTTCAACTTGCTCAGTAATTTTAGTCTCGGGCACCTTTTCCAATGCTGAAATGTCACAGTTTGCTTGCTTAGTGCATATTGTTTGTTCTGAATTTCCATCATCCAGAATCTCATTAAGTTCACTAATTTCTTGACCATAACTGATATCTTGTTCTACCATATTCCGATCAAATTCTTTTGCCAACTTCATTAATTCTTCCTCTGTGCTTCTTTGAAATCTGAAATGAATAAGCATTTGAAAATTTCTCACATTTTCTTTCCTTGGTTTAATACAATATCTTTAGCACAAGGCAAAATGTCTGTAGCTTTTTCCAAAATGTTAACAGCACAAAAGTCGCACCATCAAGAGATTAATAAATGGGTGAAAAATAATTTTAACCTTGGGGGAAAAAAATCACATGAGACCACCAAATTGAAAATGTTTACCTGCATTAATATTCTTCATTAAAGGGAATCTGATGTACCAAATGAAATTAAAGGCATAAGAGTAAGAGTTGCACAAAAAATAATAATGCAAACATAAAAGGAAGAAACTTCAGTAAAGTTTAATTAATATGGAGATGGAAATGCAATCAAAGGTAGTAGCAGCATGCAAATTACTCAGTTTATTAGGGAAAATACCTCAACTTATATCAATACAGATCCACAAATCATTGAAATCTGAGGAACTGAATGAAGGTTTACAAAGAGAAAAATATACCTTTTAAGAAAAACCATTACGAAATTGACTTTTTCCAATTATGATTATTATTTTACGAAGGTCACAATTGACGCAAAGCATAATGATAGAAACAAATCCTTTTCCAAAATGGTCGACACACACAAAATGCTGGAGGAACTCAGCAAGTCAGGCAGCATTTATAGGAAAAAACAGTCGACATTTCGGGCCGAAACCCTTTGGCAGGACCCTTCCAAACCTTCCTGCATTTTGTGTGTGTTGTCCGTATTTCCAGCATCTGCAAATTTTCTCTTGTTTCCAAAATGGTCATGTGTTTCAAACAATAATAAACTGCTTGAAGCAGAACTAAATTTGGTAACATCCTGAATAACTGCACCCAAATGTTACAAGTCATCAAGCAGTTAACTTGCAAACAGGTTCAGAGCCTTGTTTTAAATTCAAAGCATCTCCTGGGTTTCTTTAAACTTGATTAGTCACCCAATGATGTCATTATTTTATAAGCGTCCCCAGGAAACTAAAACAAATAAAGGTCAAACTGCCCCAGAAAGAAATGAAATCCAAAAGTTCACAATGATTTATATGACATGAAGAATTTTTGGGTCAGTGTTGTGAATGGGCTTTTTCAGACTATTACTCAAGTACTCTGCAAGGTTTGACGTTAATTTATAATGTTATCAGTTCTGAGTGTTACATGCATTGAAACATGTGAAAGCCAAGCCCGAATATTTTCAACAAGTTTTGGCACAAATTCTTAATTAATAGCTCTCAAATGCAAATGAACCATGAAAGCTATTTTAACAGTAAATTTTACATTTCCTGGTTAGAGATTCTGTTTATATCTCGAACATAATACTCAATAGGAAACAATGGATAGTTTTGGTTTCAATGGATTACATTGACTTGTCTTTTTTTAAACCTGTGATTAAAAAGTTATATTTCCATTATAATCCATCTTTCTATAAAAGCTTCAGTCTGTAAAACATAATATTATCCATTCTGGACCCTGGGAGTCAATGCCTTCCTCAGCATCTGGATCGTTGATTCCCTGACCAGCAGACATTAATCAGTAAGGGCAGGCAGCACACTCTCCACCATGATTACTCTAGGCACTGGTGCTCACAAGGTTGCGTCCTTACTCTCTAATGTGTCCCTATACACTTGTGACTGTGGCCAGATTCTGCTCTAACTCCATCTACATATTTGCAGACGATACCACTGATACCATCATAGTGGGCCACATCTCAAATAATGATGAGTCAGAGTACAGGAAGGAATTAGAGTAGCTCAGTAACATGGTATCATGACAACAATCTTGACCTCAATGTCAACAAAAAAGCTGGTCATTAACCAGGAATGGGGAGAAGGGGGCAAATGCTCCTGTCAACATCAATGGGGTTGAGGTAGAGAAGGTTGACAGCTTCAAGTTCCTAGATGAAAACATGATCGATTGTCTATCCTGGTCCAACCACATTGATGGCTCAGTCAATAAAGCTCACCTATGCCTCTAATTCCTCAGGATACTAAAGAAATTTGCCATGTCTCCATCGACCTTTGCCAATTTTTATTGAATCACCATAGAAAGTATTTTGTTTAAATGCATAACAGCTTGGTATTGTAACTACTCTGCACATGACAACAAAAAACTGTAGAACTGAGTCTGAAGTTAGGCACGTCGTGGGAATCAACCTCCCCTCCGTGACCTTTGCCTGTACTTCTCACTGCCTCACTAAAGCAGCTAGCATAGTCAAAGTTCCCACTCATCCTGGGCATTCTCTCTTCTCTGCTCTCCCAGCAAGCAGAAGATACAAGAGCCTGAAATCACATACCACCAAGCTCAAGAGCAGCTTCTATCCCACTGTTATCAGATTCTTCAACAGAGCTCTTGTATGATAATATGGACTTTGGGTCTCATAATCTACCTGGTTATGACCTTGCACTTTATTGTTTACCTGCACTTTACTTCTTCAGTAGCTTTTATACTTCATTCTGCTTAGTTATTATTTTACCTCACATTAACGACTACTTCTTGCGAAGTCAATCAACTAACTTTAGTGAAGTCGACCGGACACAAGCCAAAGTTCGCAGAGCATCAGCACCCCTGTCACTGAGGAGGTTAGAACAGAAATCAACCTACCACCCACCAACACCTCCAAAGGATGAAAGATCAAAGGGCATAGACCACTCATGAAGTGGCCCAAAACTGCTGAAAAGAGTAGGAAATCATCAACTTGATTAAAGTTTTGGAGCAATTAAAAGAAACAGCAGAAAAGAAGTTGTATGCAATGGGAGTCATTTTCTATTGCTGCGGGGAAGAGTGGATTGAAGTCAGTGCAATAAAGAGCGGAAAGACATCATCACCACCAATAAAATCCAGAAGAAAGGAGATTGAGCGACTGGTTCAAGAAATAAGATAGCCGAGGAAACAGTGGAAGAAAGCCCCAGATAGTGAGAGGAAAGTTCTCAACCAACTTCAAGTGGATATTAAGAGCTGGCTGACAAAGTTGAAGAGGAGCTGAGAATCTAAGGAAGCTGCGCAGAAAGAAAGAAGAAACAAGAACACATTTCTACAAAGACCCCTTTAAGTTCGTTAAAGGTCTCTTCACACCAGAAAAAAAGTGGAACTTTGTAAAAGGTTCCTGGGAAAAAAAAGGAACTAGAAGAGCACCTGGAAAAGATTCACACCAACTTGAAAAGGTAGGAGCATATGATCATTCCATCTGACACCCTGCCAATTCAGCCTCCCCTCCCCACCTACCACCTAGATTTTGACCCTCTAAAATGGAGAGAAGTGGAGAAGGCATTCCGATGGGCAAGGGTGGCATCTGCTCCCGGGCCAAGTGGAGTACCATACAGACTTTGCAAGAATGCATTGGACGTCTTGTGGTTTCTCTGGAGGCTCATGAGGGTAATGCGAATAATACCCAAAAGCATGGCGAAGGACTGGCACTGTCCTGATTCCAAAAGAAAAGGATGCAGAAAACATCAGTCAGTTTTGTCTTATCTGCCTTTGGAGCACAGAGTGGAAAATCTTCTTCCCTGTAATAGCAGACAGGCTGGCCACCTGCCTGGAAAGAAACAAGTAAATTGATATATCTGTACAGAAAGCAGGAATTTCAGGGTTCTCCAGGTGTTGGAACATACAAACATGATATGGCACCAGATCCAAGCAGCTAGGAAGGGCAAAGGAAATCTCTATGTGATCTTCTTGGACCTCACCAATGCATGCGGCTCAATTCCCCATACTCTCCTCTGGGAAACATTGGACTTCTTCCAGATACCAAAGTCCTTCACAATGCTGGTGAAGTTGTACTTTCAAGACCTGCAATTGTGCTTCACAACTGCAGATTTTACCACAACATGGCAGAGACTGGAATTAGGCATTATGTCCTCCTCACCTTCATAATGGTCATGGAGGTCATTATTAGAGCTTCAATATGAGTGGTAGGTGATGAAAGAACAAGTGCTGGACTTCATCTTCGCCAATTAGGGCGTAAATGGACGATATAACAACATTGACCATTACTGCAGCATGCACCAAGCGACTACTTGGAAAGTTACAGGAAAACATGAAGTACGCTAGAATGAAAATCAAACCCAGCAAGTCATGAAGTATCTCCATAGTCAAGAGAATGCTGAAAGACAAAGTTCTTCAAAGGTGATGACCCAATTCTAACAGTGCCTGAACAGCCTGTCAAAAGCCTGGGTAGATGGTAACACACCAGCCTCACGGACAAAGAGAAGCTGCAGCAACTAAAGCAACACATCATCAACAGCCTGGATAACATCGACAAGAACATGCTGCCTGGAAAACTGAAGCTCCGGTGCTTACAGTTTGGACTCCTACCCTGGGTGATGTGGCCACTCACTGTCTATGAGATCCCACTAACAATCGTGAAGAAGCTCAAGTAAACCATCACATCGTTCATAAACAAGTGGCTCAGTGCCCCAAGGTGTATTAGTCTCCATAGTACAGGGTCCTTAAACTATCCTTCACTGCCTTGCAGAGGAATTCACATGTTCCAAGATGTGCCTACAGATAGCACTCAAAGACTCTCATGCCAAGACCATCAGTAACGCTGCACAGACCTTAGTAACTGAGCAGAAATGGACCCCAGCAGCAAGCAAGAGCAGCCCTTAGGCATAGAGACATTATGGGGCAAGTCTAACAGGGCAGGGACAGCATTGGTCTGGCAGCAAGTGGACCCAACTGGCACAAGGCCACAATTCCGGAGCGAAGGAAGATGGTTGCCGAGGAAATACAGTGACATGAAGAGTCAGACAAAGGCTGTCTCCCTGGCTAAGCAGGAACAATGGATGCAGTGGGTAAACATTGAGAGGAGGAGTATCAGCTGGAAGGACATGAGAGGTGGAAGTAACTCAGAGTTACATATGAAGTGCTTCCCTCACAAAAAAAATCCTCCAGTGGTTCAGTGAGGACCCAGCTTGTGCCCTGTGCCCGATTCCAGCAACCCTCAGCATATCTTGGCAAGCTGCAAATCCAGCCTCACACAAGGCAGATACATGAAGCGTCAAAACTAGGTCTGGAGGAGTCTGGCAGCGGCAATCGAGACCAACCACGAGGATAGCAACCAACTCCTTTTTCATTACTAATCTTTTTATTGATTTAAAAGGTGCATGAATACAATCAAGAGGAGAATTATTTTAAATATATATATATCAGTAACAATATAAACGAAGATTAAGATATACATTGTCAAAATCATAGATATTGTTAAACTAGTATAAAATATATAATAAAAAATGAAAATAACAATTCTCGTCTTATCAGTTCATGAAGAGAAAAGAAAAAACATTGGGTTTTAAATGAAAAGGAAAAAAACACATTACACTATAGAAAAAAACAAAAAAAAAAGGGACTGGGCAGTCCATTTTGAGGATACGACCAAAAAAAAGAAAGCCATTCTGACCAAATCCAAAACTTCAAAAAAAGATTAAAAGAGTAATAAATCAAATTAAATGAAAATATTGGATAAAAGGTCGCCATATTTGCTCAAATTTAAAGGATGTATCAAATGTCTGACTTCTTATTTTCTCTAAACTTAAACAGAACATAATGGAGGAGAGCCAATAAAAGACCATAGGTGGATTAGAATCCGTCCACTTCAATAGAATGGCTCTCCTAGCCAGGAAGGTCAAAAAGTCTATCATACGTTGAGCGGAAACAGGAGTATTTCCTGCTTCCGATGGGATAATCCCAAAAATTGCCATAAGCAAATTAGGTTGTAGATCCAGATCCAAAACTTTTTGATAGCATTTTAAAAACATCTCTCTAAAAGTTATCTAACTTTATACAAGACCAATACATATGAGTTAAAGTAGCCAGCTCAGTATTACATCTGTCACAAATAGGATTGATATTGGAGAAAATATGAGCTAGCTTATCCTTTGACACATGGGCCCGATGCACTACCTTGAAACCAACTCCTTGTCACCTAGAATGACCAATGCTCTGAAACCAGCAGCATTCATCCTGGAGGGAGGAAAAAAACCAACTAATCTCCCTCCTAAGCCAAAATCATGAAAGATGAACACGGCCAGTGGCTGAAAAATGCTAGTGGATGTCGATAAACAACTCACCTTTCCACCAGCTTTAGGTCTGAGTTGGTTCTTTGGTCCTATTCATTACAGGTTATCTACATCATAGAACTCACAGTCCCACGGGAGGATTCAGCGGCTGAAGCATATGAGCGCAAGGAGCTATGCTATACAGATCTAGCAGCTGAAGCTCAGCAACAGGGCTGGAAAACCTGTTTGTCCTGTAGAAGTGGGTTTTGGGGATTTATAGACACATTCACCATCAAATTGCTAAAGGAGCTAGGGATCCATGATCAGACTCTATGGCAAACCATCAGAGCCACTTCAGAGGCAGAGGAAAGAAGCAATGGCTTTGGATCAAGTGAAAAGACCTCTCCAGGGCTCCTAGATAGCATCAAGAGAATGGAAGGACACAACAAGGGGTGACTCTGGGATGAGCCCTCTAGAGATGTAGTGGTCTAATCAATGAAACATCGAGGAAGGAGGATGCCACTTGAAAACCACTGCGTGTCAACCCTGCACCACTCCCAACATCAAGGCAGTCTCGAACAGGTGCTCACAACTCATTGGCACAAGGGATATTAACATCTTATCCTGTGTTTCTTGACTTTACCTTATTCTAGTTGAATGCACTGTGTAATGATTTAATCTGTATGAACAACGTGCAAGACAAGCTTTTCATTGTACCTTGGTACACGTGACAATAATAAACTAATGCCAGTAAAATGCAGAAAATCCTATTTGTAACTCCTCGGCAAATGATGTTGCCCAAGCCTGCACAAAGTAAGACCTAGACAACATTTAGGTTCAAAGGCTCATTTTATTATCAAAGTATGTATGAGTATACAACTTTGAGATTCATCTTCTCCAGAGAGCCACAAAACAAAGAAAAACATCAACACCCCCCACACGAAAAACAAGTCATGGAAAAGTACAGCAACACGAGCACCCCCCCCATGCTAAAAAATAAATTGTGCAACTCTAAGAACATCAAACCCAACCTCCCCCTGCACAAAAAAAACTTGCAAAATCATGCCAAAATTAAATCACAATTAGAAAGAACGGGCAAATAACACAGAATATAAAAGACATAAAATTGAAATGAGGTCTATCCAATCCATAAATCACAGAACTTCAGTAACATCCTCCAACAGCCTCAAAAAAGGAAGACTACTCGAATGCAGAGGCAGAGCAGCAAGACAGATAGGCTGTCACACACAGTCACCTTATCCGCTAGCAGCAAGTGATAGGCAGCCACACACAGACATTTTATCTGGCAGCAGCAATCGATACTCGTCTCCTACAGACTCCTTATCCAGCTGAGATCTGTCACAGCACAGCAGGAGGCAGGCAGTTGGTGCTGAATACTCGTACACCTTCCGCATTCGATTTGATGTTTCAATCCTCAACGCTTTAATCAATTAATGGATGCTTCAGTCAGTGAAATGGAGTTGATCATGTGCTGTAAGCTTCGCCTTGAGGCCTGCACTACTTTCCTGGAATTTTCTCAGAGGCAGCAGAGCACTAGATCACTCAGTCAATATCCAAACTGTAAATCACAGGATCCAACAGCTCCAGAAACATATTTAAGATTTTGAAAAAAAAAGCATACAAGAAGTAGAATAAGCAGTTTCATGGACTATCTGGTAGACGTCGCTCAAGGAATTGGTGTTCCCTTCGCCATCTTGACCAGAAGGTACCAACAAATAAGTGGTGAGTAACACGATACCAAGCAGTGACTAGCCTTGACACTTAATAGTATTACCATCACTGGCTCCACTTTCATCAGCATCTTTTGTGTGGGGAGGGATCACCATAGACAGAGTTGCAACATAAATATTGTTTCAACAAGTGCAGGTCAGAGGCTGGGTTGCTGCTGCAATTGACTTGCCCAATTTGAAACTTTTCCAGTATCTACAAGACACCGTCAAGTGTGTAGCAGAATACTTACCACTTGCCAAAATGAGTACATCTCTAAGAAATCTTTAAATACTCAATTCCATCCAATACAAACAGCCCACTTGATTAACAACCCAATCAACCACCCTGCACATTTATTCTGTCTATCCTGATGCAGTGGCTGCACCACCTACAACTGGCTGATCTGAAAGAAACAGCAGAACTTGAGATGAAGCTCAAGGCAACACCACCATTTGCAGTTTCCCGTCCATAGTGCAAACTATTGTCATTTTGAAATATATTCCCAGTCCATCATTATTGCTCCATCTGAAAATCCTGAAACTTTCTATCTAACAGTACTCTGGGAGTACCTTCACCAAAAGGAATACAATTGTTTAAGGCAATGGCTCAGAAGTCCTCTAAGGTAGTAAATGCTTGCTGTGAGGCAACTTTCCAATTCCATCCCCTCAAGAAAAGTAAGAATTCGATATTTCATTAATAATGCCTTTGTTAATATCAACAGAACTTGCTTTAAAATAAAATTCTACAGGAAGTCTCAAGTTATCTTCAAATACTATAAAATTGTACATACCTTGAATTATTTGTTTTGATCCTTTCTCGAAAAGAGACAGCAGGGCTGCACTGGATTGCATCTTCTCCTAGCCAGATGTTCAAAGGTACTTCGGAAGATTGCTGATTATGCCAAACAGAAGACTGATTATTAAGATATTTCACTTAAACAATAATGTTAAGCAATTAAAGCACTCAAATATGAATTCCACTTAGGAGCCACTCTTGCTAATGGAAAGATGCCTTAGAAAATAATTTAAGGTCCCAAATGCTACAAGTAATTATTTTGGGCAGCATGTGTGGATGCAGAAACATGAGTGAATGTTCCAGGACGGAACTGAAAATCAAAGATACAAAAGGTTTTCAAATCTTGTATATAATTACCATTTTATAGTTCTGATGAAAAGTGAGGAAATATTAATTCTGCTTCTCTTCAATATACTGGGCATTCTCAGCATTATATTTTATATTTTGAGAATTTCTACGATACTGACTTTATGCTTCTTTTTCTCAATTATTTACCTTTTTACTTACAAACATGCATAAACAAAAAATAATGCTTTTTGAGAAATAATGAAGTACACATTCTCAGCTGCACAACTTTTTAATCAAATGCCATATTAGTTTATTTAATAATTATTAGTAGCCTGTGCATCCATTGGTAAAACGACAAATTTAAAACAAGCAATTAAAGTTTCTATTTTAAAATAGGTTGTTGATAATATCTAACTTTAATGAATTAACTTGTCAAAAATACAACAACGTTCTCTCCAGCTCATTCTCTGGATGACTAAATATCACCAGCAACCACTGGACACTAATCATTCAATATCTTTACAACTACATTCAAAATTATGAAAGGACTTCAGAAAGTACATGTGGTAAAATAGCTTGGATGAACTTAAACTTAGGAATCAGTAAGTATAATAGCCATCAATAAACATTCCAAAGAATTCCACAGAAAGTTCTTTAACCAGAGAATGGAAGTACTTCATAAATATGAAACAAAAATTTAATAGATTATGTTGGTAGACAGACTGAAATAGGGCATTATGAAGAAGATGCTGACATAGAAGGGCTGAATGGCTTATTTCTATTCACTGAGTCTAAAAATAAAAAACAACACATGCAAATTGTGAATGTGTTAATTTCATATTTACTCAATCACACTTTGAAAACAGCTAAGGGTTCCTACATTGTTACCTGAGGAGCAATACGGTTAACTATATCAGATATTTCTACCACATGCGGACAAGTTCCGGATGACTTCTTTCCATTACCTGCAAGACAACAGGTGAGAGGCTAAATTAACTTAATAGCATTCTATAAAAATATTTATTTTCAATATAAATTGACACCATTCATTTTTAAGGAAATAACTATTGGTTACTTCTTTCAAGCAATTTAATGGTAGGTTTTTCTGTTTTCTGAAGTTTTAGAAACAGGCCTCATTTTTAATTTGAATGCTTTGATATTCTAGAACATACGGCGGCGTAGTGGCATCAGTGCTGGACTTCGGGGCGAAAGGTCCCGAGTTCGGATCCAGCTGGCTCCCCTGTACGCTTTCCATCCATGCTGGGTTACAAGCTGGTGATCTCTTTGGCAACTCACCCCGCAGAAGGCAATGGCAAATCACTGCTGTAACTTGCCTCGTATGCGGTTGCCCACTACGTCAGAGGCGTGGAGGGAAATCGTCTGCTAACCAATGTACCTTTCTTTTTATTATATGAAGGCAAATGCTTAATAACTCAGTACTGCTATCAAGTATTTCAGCAGAGGTGTCAGTCATTTCAAAAAAATGCAAGACAATGGTTTTACATTGTACAAATAAAGAACAAACATTTCCAGCCTGAAATGGAATGTCACATTAACATCCTCTTTTCTTCAGTAAAGCTTGTTAATAGCTAACCACAAAAACAGAGTTTAAAACGTATGCAATAAATTCTAGCCAAAAGAAGAAGAAGAGAGCCCTTAACTCCGAGTGGAGTCATCGGGATGCCGTCATGATGGCGTTTTTTTTTTAGCAGGCTTTCTAATTTTTTACGAGGCCGAGTTGCTAGCTCGGTGCTCAACCCAGCACGGCTGGAAAGCGCTGAAGGGAGCCTTTGCTTCGAAGTCTGGCGCTGATGCCACTATGCCACCAGCTGGCGTAAATTCTAGCCAGCTTAATGTTAATATTTAAAATATAAGAATAATTTTAACATTTATATTGCACAATTTTTGATATTTAACAAGACAGATATTAAGGTATGATGAGCAATTTGGGCAGATTTGTTATGATGAATGATCCAAAATATACAAATGCTGAAACTGGAGCCAGTTCGGAGTAGGAAGCTAGACAATGAGAAAAAAAGATCTTAAAAAACCTGAGCAAATGCACAACATTGATAAAAAGGAACAACAATGAGAAAAGGAAATGCAGCATTTCTTAAGTCCAAATCCTTCAATTGATAACTTGCTACTTTACCCAATTTAAATGTGGTAGGTGAATGCTGATCCCAATAAATATCCTGTTGCAACTCCGAATCATTGACTGGTGATTCTTGATTGGCAGTGAACTGTTGCTTTCTGAATATCCTCTTAGGTGTTTTATATGACAATACTTCTGGAAGATGAAATATTACTGGATTTGAATATCACAAATAAGTATTTTTAGGAAGTTATGTCTATCCAACTCAGACAATGCCACACAAATACAAGATATAAAACAAATCCCTCAAAGGGAATTACTTTGAACTACAGATTAACAAAGTAGCATCTGAAATGAATAAGTACTATACTTTTCTTTACAAGTCTTTCTTAATATGGTGGATTTAGTTAATTCCTAACTGATATAAAACAAATATAAATAAAAATAGTGGTAGCTTTATGGAATGAGCTGTTAGAGGAAGTTATAGAGGGGGATACAATTACAACAATTAAAAGGTAGGCTGGTATACGTTCAGGAAAGTTTTGGATGGACAAACACATGCAAATGGAACAAACAACCATAAACAACTTGGTCTGCTTAGAAACATAGAAAACCTACAACACAATACAGGCCCCTTGGCCCACAAAGTTGTGCCGAACATGACCCTACCTTAGAAATTACTAGGCTTCCCCATAGCCCTCCAAGCTCCATGTACCTATCTAAAAGTCTCTTAAAGACCCTATCGTATCCGCCTCCACCACCGTTGCCGGCAGCCGATTCTATGCACTCACCACTCTCTGAGTAAAAAAACTTACCCCTGACATCTCCTCCGCATCTACTCCTCAGCACCTTAAACTTGTGTCCTCTTGTGGCAACCACCACAGCCCTGGGAAAAAGCCTCTGACTATCCACATGATCAATGCATCTCATCATCTTATACACCTCTATCAGGTCACCTCTCATCCTCCGTCGCTCCAAGGAGAAAAGGCCGAGTTCACTCAACCTGTTTTCAGAAGGCATGCTCCCCAATCCAGGCAACATCCTTGTAAATCTCCTCTGCACCTTTTCTATGGCTTCCACATCCTTCCTGTAGCGAGGCGACCAGAAGTGAGCACAGTACTCCAAGTGGGGTCTGACCAGGGTCCTATATAGTTGCAACATTACCTCTCGGCTCCTAAATTCAATTTCACAATTAATGAAGGCCAATACACTGTATGCCTTCTTAACTACAGCGTCAACCTGCACAGCTGCTTTGAGTGTCCTATGGACTTGGACCCCAAGATCCCTCTAATCCTCCACACTGCCAAGAGTCTTACCATTCATACTATATACTGCCATCATATTTGACCTAGCAAAATGAACCACTTCACACTTACCTGGGTTGAACTCCATCTAGACTTCTCAGCCCAGTTTTGCATCCTATCAATGTCCCGCTGTAACCTCTGACAGCCCTCCACACTATCCACACCTCCAACCTTTATGTCATCAGCAAACTTACTAACCCATCCCTCCACTTCCTCATCCAGGTCATTTATAAAAATCACGAAGAGTAAGGGTCCCAGAACAGATCCTTGAGGCACACCACTGGTCACCAACCTCCATGCAGAATATGACTTGTCCACAACCACTCTTTGCCTTCTGTGGGCAAGCCAGTTCTGGATCCACAAAGCAGTGTCCCCTTGGATCCCATGCCTCCTTACTTTCTCAATAAGTCTTGCATGGGGTACCTTATCAAATGCCTTGCTGAAATTAATATACACTACATCTACTGCTCTTCCTTCAACAATGTGTTTAGTCACATCCTCAAAAAATTAAATCAGGCTCCTAAGGCACGACCTACCCTTGACAAAGCCATGCTGACTATTCCTAATCATATTATACCTCTCCAAATGTTCATAAATCCTGCCTCTCAGTATTTTCTCCATCAACTTACCAACCACTATAATTTCCTGGGCTATCTCTACTCCCTTTCTTGAATAAAGGGACAACATCCGCAACCCTCCAATCCTCCGAAACCTCTCTCGTTCCCATTGATGATTCAAAGATCATTGCCAGAGGATCAGCAATCCCCTCCTTCGCCTCCCACAGTAGCCTGGGTACATCTCATCCGGTCCTGGCGACTTATCCAACTTGATACTTTCCAAAAGCTCCAGTACATCCTCCTTTTTAATATCTACATGCTCAAGCTTTTCAGTCTGCTACAAGTCAGCACTACAATCACCAAGATCCTTTTCCATAGTGAATACTGAAGTAAATTATTCATTAGTACCCCTGCTCTTTCCTCCTGTTCCATACACACTTTCCCACTGTCACACTTGATTGGTCCTATTCTTTCACGTCTTATCCTCTTGCTCTTCACATACTTTTAGAATGCCTTGGGGTTTTCCTTAATCCTGCCTGCCAAGGCCTTCTCATGGCCCCTTCTGGCTCTCCTAATTTCCTTTTTGCTCCTTCCTATTAGCCTTATAATCTTCTGGATCCCTAAAATTACCTAACTCCCTGAACCTTTTGTAAGCTTTTCTTTTCTTCTTGACTAGATTTATTACAGCCTTTGTACACCACGGTTACCATAACTTCCCTGTCTCATTGGAACGTACCTAGGCAGAACTCCACACAAATATCCCCTGAACATTTGCCACATTTCTTCCGTACTTTTCCCTGAGAACATTTGTTCCCAATTTTAGCTTCCAATTTCCTGCCTAATAATTCCCCTTACTCCAATTAAACGCTTTCCTAACTTGTCTGTTCCTACCTCTCTCCAATGCTATTGTAAAGGAGATAGAATTATGATCACTATCTCCAAAATGCTCTCCCACTGTGAGATCTGACACCAGACCAGGTTCATTTCCCAATACCAAATCAAGTACAGTCTCTCCTCTTGTAGGCTTATCTACATATTGTGTCAAGAAACCTTCCTAAACTCTACCCCATCTACACCCCTTGCTCCGGGGAGACGCTAATCGATATTTGGGAAATTAAAATCTCCAATCACGACAACTCTGTTATTATTACACCTTCCCAGGATCTGTTTCCCTATCTGCTCCTCGATATCCTTGTTACTATTGGGCAGCTTATAAAGAACACCCAGTAAAGTTATTGACCCCTTCCTGTTCCTCACCTCCACCCACAGAGATTCCGTAGACAATCCCTCCATGACGTCCACCTTTTCTGCAGCCGTGACACTATCTCTGATCAACAGTGCCACACCCCCACCTCATTTGCCTCCCTCCCTGTCTTTTCTGAATCATCTAAAACCCGGCACTTGAAGTAACCATTCCTGTCCCTGAGCCATCCAAGTCTCTGTAATGGCCAACACATCATAGCTCCAAGTACTGCTTGAACAAGTTGGGTTGAAGGACCTTTTTCAATGCTATATAGTCATAGAATTATGATGCTATTGCCAAATACTGCCCCAGTACTAACCAGGCAAGGATTATTATGTTACTACTCCTCACCCATACCTATTGGCCATTGCAAGGGAGAGGTCTATCCTGTACATAGTCCCTCTCTCACTTGCTGTGTCCATTACAGTTCAAGTATACGGTCTGGGATACAAAACTGATGTAGTGCTGGGAGGAATTTAGCAAGCGGACAGTCCCTCTCACGGACACGAATTACAGTTCCTGTCGAAATGGTCCAGAGTCTAATACTAGCATGGTGCAGGAGAAGTGATTGGGAGAAAGAGGAGATGGCCCTATCATCTGAACATTCCTATCCTTTAAATTCTAAATAATTCTTTCCAAATCCTATTTTAAAGATCAAGTTCAATTGTCATTCAACTATACACATGAATACAGCCAAACAAAACAGCATTCCTCCTGTGCAAAACACAATACATAAAAGTCACAGGCAGCACAAGGCACAAATAGCACATAGAATTATGATAGAAATGAAAATGCATAGTCCAAAAAAATACTATAACCAAAGTCCCTGAGTCAGGGCCTGTAGTTTGATAGTGCATGGGATGTTGTCCTGGAGCCAAGTTTCTGCAAGAACAAGGATGCAGCAGTCCTGATCATACGTGAGCGCAGCTGAAGAGGAATGCAATCCAGCTTGCCTTCCACCTACGAACACTGCAGGGAAGCAACGACAAGAAGAGCCAGCATCCAACCCAGTATTGTGTCCGCTGCATCCCTGCTCTCTGCCACATTGCCTTCAGCATCTCCTCCCCTGAGCGACTGCAACAGATGACCTTGTGACATGAGGGCCTAGTATGTGCAACAACCAAGGCTACGCAACTGCCTCAAGTACAGATAAAAATACTATATACAAATATTTGGTAGAATAGAGGAATTACAGGCAACCAACTAATCCACGTTTATTCATCAGTCAACACCGATGTAACAGACTACATGAACATTACTAAAAGTTATTTGCAAGGCCTGACTGTGCCTAAACCAGCACTCACACTTATTTGCTTTATGACCATACATCTAAAAGATCCTAACTCTCTGCAAAACATTTTGGTATGGCCTTAGATTGTGAAAGACATGTTTTTTCTTTCCTTTAATTAGGATTATTTCCTTAACTTTCTGTGTTTATATCACTTCTTTATCCAGGTTGGATCTATTAAAGGCTTCAAATTACTTTCTTAACCCTTGTTCAATCATATACTTATTTTTTTCCTCCAGAGTATTAACAAATCAAATTAAATGTTGGGAAAATTCTCAAAGTACTTTACTGAGGTAATTATCAAACAAAATTTGATACTGAGCCACTCGTGAAATAATAGGCCATTTTGCCCATTGACTCTGGTCCACAGTTCAATAAAATCACAGCTGTGCTTCTATCTCAACACCAATTTCCTGTTCTGTCCTGCACCCACTAGAAATCTGTTGATCTCAGTTTTGAATACAAATGGTGATCAAGGTCCTCTGGGAAAGTGAATTCTAAAGTCACCACACCAAAAGTAAAAGCATTTCTCCTCATTTCAACTGTAAATGAAATATGTTTAATCTCTTACTTTGAGGTTGTTGCACCTACTTTCAGACTCCTCAGCTAGAGAAAACAATATCAATTTACCCAGCTTTACTTCCCTCTCACAATATTGTATCTTCCAATGAAGTTGCTTTCCATGAGTCAAAATCCTACAGAATAAGCATCTTGCCTTACTCAGTCTTACAGATCTGCCACTGGGGAACCTTAGCTGCACTCCCTCTTGATTTAACCCATCAGGTCCATGTCAGTTCCCAGCCAGTGGTAACCAGAACACTCACTATCTTCATAGCAAACAGTTTCCAAATACTGAAATAAGGATAATCAGGTATTTAGTATTTATAAAGCTCATTAACTTCTATATTAATATTTATTTACCAATACAATTTTCTCTTATCCCTCAGATACAAGCTTTCCAGGATCGTTGGAAGATATTCCTGAGCCGCCTTCTGTCAATAGAGACAGAGAATTTATCAATTTCTTTGCCATTTCCTTAACTGATTTTATAAGTTCGCCTGTCCTTGTTAGCAGGGTACTCTATTGCACATTTGTTTGCTAAGGGTGTCTTTACAATAAAATAATGAATTAACACTTTCTTAATGCACTGTGCAAGATCTAAAATAGCCCGCTTCTTAAATGACCTAGTTCAACATACTGAATTAGAAATCCATTTCATATACTCTCTAGGAATCTTTTTCTATATAATTTTACTAATTTGATTTGTCCAGTGTAAACATACATTCAAGATCTTACAACTACTTATTGGTAAATAAAGAGAACATACTTGACGCCTTAGTGGATTTATAGGTAGATAAATCCCTAAACTGGATGGGATTTACCCCAGTCTGTTACAGGAAAGAAAGGGAAGAGACTGCTAGGATTCTGGCTGACATTTTCAAATTTTTGAGCCACCTGAACGTTGAAGGAGGGCAAATATATTTCACTCTTAAAGAAAGGCAGCAGGGAAAAGATGGGTAACTGTAGACCCGTGAGCCCAACAGCAGTGGTACAGGATACAGGAAAAGATGCTGAGGGAAAGGATTAATAATCATTTGGAATAGCAGGAACTATCCAACATGGCTTTGTCAAGGGCAGATACTGTCTGACCAATTTGAATGAACTCTTTGTAGAGGTAACGAGGTGTATTGGAAGTAGGGCAGTAGATGTGATTTGTCATGGAATTTAGTAAGGCCCTTGACAAGCTTCCATGGTCCATTATTGGATTGGCAAAAGGAGACAAAGTCTGATAATAGAAGTTGTTTTTGCAATTGAGTGTCCGTGTCTTGTGTCCCACAAGAATTGATACTGGGTTCCTTGCTGTTTGTAATATACAGTGCCTATAAAAAGAATTCACCCTCTTGGAAGTTTTCATATTTTTTTGTTTTACTACATTGAATCACAGTGGATTTAATTTGGCTTTTTTGACACTGAAATAGACTCTTTTGTATCAAAGTGAAACAGATCTCTACAAAGTGATCTAAATTAATTACAAATATAAAACACAAAGTAATTGATTGCATAAGCATTTACCCACCCTCCTTTAATATGACACACCAAATCATCACTGGTGCCTAGCCAATAGGTTTGAGAAGTCACATAATTGGTTAAATGGAGACTTGTTTTTGTAGACCTATAAGCAGTCAAGATGTTTCAAATGACTATAGTAAAAATACACCTGAGTCTGGAAAGTCCAAATGCTGGTTAAGTCAGTATCCTGGAAAAAAACTACACCATGAAGATAAAAGAACATTCCAAGCACCTCTGCGAAAAAATTATTGAGAACCACAAGTCAGGAGATGGATACAAAAAAATTTCCATGTCACTGAATATCTCTTGGAGTACAGTTAAGTCGTCATCAAGTAATGGAAAGAATATGGCACAGCTGTAAAACTGGCTAGAGCAGGCCATCCTCAAAAACTGAATGACCATGTAAGAAGGGACCAGTGAGGAAGGACACTAAGAGACCCATGACAACTCTGGAGGAGTTACAAGCTTCAGTGGCTGAGGTGGGAGAGACCGTGCATACAACTGGGACAACAGAAAAAAACTCACATGTAATCTCAGCTAGAGCTTGCCAGAAGCATGTGGGAGACTCTGAAGAAGGCTCTATGGTCTGTTGAAGCCAAAATTGAGCCTTTCGGCCATAAAACTAAATGCTATGCACATAATCAAAAACATACCATCCCTACCATGAAGCATGGTGATGGCTGCATCATGCTGTGGGGATGCTTCACTGCAGCATGCCCTGGAAGGTAGAGGGTATAATGAATGCAGCAAAATACACAGAAATCCTGGAGGAAAACCTGACGCAGTCTGCAAGAGAACTGCGACTTGGGAGATTTGTTTTCCAGCAAGAAAATGACCCCAAGCATAAAGCCAAAGCTACACAGTAATGGCTTAAAAACAACAAAGCTAATATCCTGGAGTGGCCAAGTCAAGAGTCCAGACCTCAATCCAATTGAGTATTTGTGGACAGACTTGGAGAGGACTGTTCACTCACAACCCCCATGCAACCTGACAGAACTTGAGCAGTTTTATAAAAACCGGGAAAATTTGCAGTGTCTGGATGTCCAATGCTGGTAGAGACCTATCCACACAGACTAAAGGCTGCAATTGGTGCCAAAGGTGTATCTACTAAATACTGATTTGAAGGAGGTGAATACTTATGCAATCAATTATTTTGTTTTATATTTGTAATTAATTTAGATCATTTTGTAGAGATGTGTTTTCACTTTGACATGAAAGAGTCTTTTTCTGTTGATCAGAGTCAAAAATGCCAAATTTAATCCACTGTGATTCCATGTTGTAAAACAAAAAAAAAAGAAAACTTTTTATAGGCACTGTACATGAATATCTTGGTTGTGGGCAGCAAGCTTACAAATGACATAAAGATTGGCAGTGTTGTTGATAGTTTGGAAGCTAGTCTTTGACTGCAGAGTGATACTGATGTGTTGATGAAATGGGTTGAAAAATGAGTTTAATCCAGACAAATGTGAAGTGATACAATTTTGGGAGCATTAATGTTAGGCCAAAAGTGGGAGGGCCTTATAGATCATTGAGAAACAGAGGTAATTTGGACTACAAGTCCTTAGATCTTTGAAAGTGGCATCACAGGTAGATAATACATTTAGGAAGTTGTATCACAGGGGTACGCAACCTTAAGCACAAAAGATTTTCTAGCATGTATTATTCATTAATTTGAGGCAAAACATAACTAGATGTACCTAAACGGATAATTCCCATATTTCAAGTTTTTATGGCATTTATCTGGCCCATTGTCCGCTCATTAATACGCAATCTGGCCCACAGAGCAAAAAGGTTGCCGACCCCTGTTGTATCAGATCTTGATTAGTTGGCATGTTTAATACAAAATCAGGAAGGTAAAATGTTGAAAGGTATAAAGATAAATCTTCTCCATAACAAGGCACAGATTGGGTATGGGGAAAAGAGATTTACAGAGAATATGAAGGAGACTTTCTTCACCCAGGCAGTGACAAGTACCGCCCGAATCTCCATTTCTGACAGTATTTACGTGGCCAGATGAGCACTTGAATCACCTAGCCATAGTAGGCAATGTAGTACTATCAAGTACCACAAAAAGGGATTAATAGGAATGGATACCCACTGGTCAACTTTACAAGTTGAGCCAAGCTGACTCTTTTAATGTAGGATTCTAAGATTCTTATTACACAATTCATAAATAAATATCCTTATTAATTGCTTACCCTATGTCATTTCTACTATTCAGAAGCATAGATACAACTGATATCAAAGATTGCCGAAACATGCTTCTACTTAACTTCACCCAGACTGATTATAATTCTATTCCACATTTTACCAATCCAAGAATCTTCATAACTAATCATTAAATCAGCTTGATTAAAAGTAGGTTTTATGAAATGACAAACGAGCATAATGTAAGACTTTACAGCTTCAGTAGCTGGAGCGACAGCTGGCAATATTAGAGCAACTTTACATGTTAGATCAAAAGATGAGAAGTGAAGGCATTTGAGATACCTGAGGGGTTAGAAGAGGGTCCTGGGATAGGGAGGGTCAGACCGTGTCAGGGTTGAACAACCAAGGCAAGAAATCTATTGAACCAGCTTGGGAGTAGGAAGTCCAGCAGTGAGGGTGCAGGGGGTTTGGTGCAAGTTAGGAACCAGGGCAGCAGAGGAAATGCAGTTGATGGGAGGGTGTGAACCATCTTCCTCCACCGGCAGAGAGATGACAGAAGAGCAAGTGGCTGCAGTAGTCTCGCTGGTTAGTGGTAAGGAGGTGGTTAGTCTGGGAAAGGCGGAGAAGGTTCCAAATGACAGCGTGCTTTCACCTTCAGCCGTCCCGGGCCTAGCTGCAGGCCTGCAGCTTCGGCTCAGCCTGTTGCCCCCGGCCCGGGGAGTGCGCCGGGCGTTTCTTATGCCCGCATTCTCGGGTGTGACAGGTGGGTTTGGGAGCGGCTCTGGCCTTCTCCTGCCGCTACCGCTACCGCCGCCCGCCTCCCCTTTCATTCTTCACACCGTCGCTTGACACTGACTCCCCTCAGACATCTTTGTTTCGCATATGGAAAGCTGCCGATGCTTTAAGGCCTCGGCTTCTCCGATTGGTTGCGGCCGCTCCCGCTTCTCACAGCGTCAGGCAGTGTGGGGGGGGGGGCTGTTGCTATGGCAACCAGTTTCGCTGTCAATCAAACTGGATAGGCATTTTAAAATTTCTGTCTTACCAGATTAAGGTGATAACAGAAGTTTCCGAAGTAAGGTACCGAAAAGTCCTTTATGATACGAAAGTAATTTGGAAATCGGGTCTACCCTTCTGTAGTTATCTTGCCATTTAGAGTATTGTGAACAATTTTGATCTTCTAATCTGAAGTCCCGTTTGGTATCTGAGAATACAGCAAAGATTCGCCTTACTGGTTCCTACCATGGCGGGTATGTTTACTTGTAAAGAGTGAGAAGCCGTTGCCTCTGTTTATGAGAATGAGAGGTGACCTCATTGAAACATACAGAATTCTTCAAGTACTGTGTATTTATGCGGAGGATATTTCCCC
This sequence comes from Mobula birostris, assembly GCF_030028105.1. Classification (NCBI taxonomy): domain Eukaryota; kingdom Metazoa; phylum Chordata; class Chondrichthyes; order Myliobatiformes; family Myliobatidae; genus Mobula; species Mobula birostris. Next base: position 72,423,719 of record NC_092377.1, on the reverse strand, counting down.
CTGCTGAGAATCCTAGAACTGGAGGTCACTGTTACTCCAAACCATTGCCTCACAATATAGGGCTGACAATTTGGGACTGAAATAACCAATTTCCCCCAGAATCAATAAAGTTGGACTATGACTATGAAATGGGAGAAGTATCTTACTGAGGGTGTCAACTCCAGAACTTTCTATCTCAAAAGTTTTTGGCTATTATATTGATTGGTTGTATTTGACTGGTTGATTGTACTTAAATGTAATATCTGTAGCTTTTTGACTCTTAATGAATCAAGACATATGGGAATAGGGTAGGAATACAGTATTGAGGCTGATGATCAGCCAGTCTTGTTCAATGGCACAAAAGGCTTGAGAGGCTGAAAGGTCTCCTCCTGATCCTTTTTTTTTGGTAATTTTTAAAAATTGGTACACATGAGCCAGGACCTCTGTAGAAAACTCATCTAATCATCTTCAAAATCTTACCCTAACATCCCTTGCCTATATGAGGGGACAAGCAAAATCTCAGTGTAATGCTTTACAGCTTAATAGGGCATGTTTGCAACCTGTTCACATCCACCAGAATAACTGTCTTTAGTGGGGTTCTCAACATAAAAGACTTGGTCTCACAGTCTTGTGGGCCCTTCATGGAGTCACAGAAGAAAACTGTGATGTGTGGGAGTACATGGACACAGTGTATTCTTTAATTATTAAAATATGTATTATCTGTCCTGCTAAAGAGATTAAGATTAGCTTTATTGTCACAGGTACATTGAAATATACAGTGAAATGCATTGTTTGTATCAAATCAAATCAGTGAAGTTTAGCCCACAGGTTTCACCAAGCTGCCAGTGCCAACATAGCATGCCCACAACATGCCTAACCCTAACCATACATCTGTTTGGCATCACATCCCCATCTACATCAACGGAACTGTAGTGGAGCGTGTATCAGGCTTCAAATTCCTTGGTGTCCACATCTCTGAGGATCTCACCTGGTCCCTGAACTCCTTCATCCTGATCAAAAAGGCGCAACAGCGCCTTTATTTCCTGCGGAGCATGAAGAAAGCTCACCTCTTTCCCAGGATACCGACGAACTTTTACCACTGTACCATTGAGAGCATACTCACCAACTGCATCTCAGTGTGGTCTGCAATTGTCCCGTATTGGACCACAAAGCACTCCAGCATGTGGTGAAAACTGCCCAGTGGATTATCGGCATCCAATTGCCCACCATTGAGAACATCTACCATAAACGCTGCCTGGGCAGGGCGAAAAGCATTATCAGGGATGCATCTCACCCTAACCATGGACTTTTTACTCTCCTCCCATCTGGTAGGTGCTACAGGAGCCTCCGCTCCCGCACCAGCGGGTACAGGAAGAGCTTCTTCCCTGAGCCTGTGAGACTGCTGAACCTCTCATCACAGCGCTAAGCAGTATTGCATCCGTATTGTACTGTCTCAGTACTTTTATATTTGTGTGCTGTAGCAATTTCTTTTTTCGCAGTTATTTTGTAAATAACACTATTCTTTGCATTTCTGGTCGGATGCTAAATGCATTTCATTGGCTTTGTATCTGCACAATGACAATAAAGTTGAATCTAATCTAAAAGTTACAATATTGTTTGCCATTACTCAAAAGAACTTTCACCCACCCAGCTACATCTAACCATATCAGTTTATTTTAGCTTATGGAATTGTAAACTAAGAACCTGTTTGCTCTCATATTGCTGATGTTAACTCATCTCCTGCAGAAAGTCCTACAGAACTTTGTTATTGTATCATCATTGATGTAAGAAATAATAAGTTTATAATATTTAGTATATACTTACCTATCCTCTGAAACATACAACTTCGAATTCCAGACCTGTCAAATTACAAATCCATAAAACCAGAAAACATAGGAGCAAAATTAGACCATTCAGCCCATCGAGTCTGCTTCGCCATTCCATTCTGGCTGATCTCAGATCCCACTCAACCCCATACACTGCCTTCTCGCCATATCCTTTGATGCTCTGACTGACCAGGAAACAATCAAGTTCCGTCTTAAATACTGTATACCCACGGATCTGGCCTCCACTGCAGTCTGTGGCAGAGCATTCCACAGATTCAGCACCCTCTGGTTAAAAAAATTCCATCTTCCCTCTGTTCTAAAAGGTTACCCCTCAATTTTGAGCCTGTGCCCTTTAGTTCTGGATACCCCCACCATAGAAAAGATCCTCTCCACGTCCACCCTATCTAGTCCTTTCAACGTTCAGTAGGTTTCAATGAGATCCCCATGCATTCTTCTAAATTCCAGTGACTACAGGTGCAAAGCTGCCAAACACTCCTCATAAGTTAACCCCTTCATTCCTGGAATCATCCTTGTGAACATTCTCTGGACTCTCTCCAATGACACCACACCATTTCTGACACATGGGGCCCAAAACTGTTGACAATACCTCAAGCGCAGCCTGACTAGAGTAAAGCCTTGGCATTATCTCCTTGCTTTTGTATTCTATTCTCTTTTAAATAAATGCCAACATTGCATTGCCTTCTTTACCACAGATTCAACCTGTAAAATAACCTTCTGGGATTCTTGCATGAGGACTCATAAGTCCCTCTGTACCTCTGATGTTTGAACCTTCTCCCCATTTAAATAATAGCCTGCACTATTGTTTTTTTTTACCAAAATGCATTATCCTAGATTTCCCAACACTGTATTCCATCTGCCACTTTTTGCCCATTCTTCCAATTTGTCCAAATCCTGCTGCAATCGCATTGCTTCCTCAGCACTACCTACCCCTCCACCTATTTTTGTATCATCCACAAACTTTACCACAAAGCCATCAGTTCATTATCTAAATCATTGACAAACAATGTGAAAAGTAGCAGTCCCAATACTGACACCTGAGGAGCATCACTAGTCATTGGCAGCCAACCAGAAAAGACCTCCTTATTCCCCCTCGTTGCCTTCTGCCTGTCAGCCATTCCTCTATCTATGTTAGTATTTTTCCTGTAATGCCATAGGATTTTATCTTGTTAAGCAGCCTTATGTGTGGCACCTTATCAAAAGCCTTCTGAAAATCTAAGTAAATGACATCCACTACCTCTCCTTTGTACTTCCTGCTTGCCAGAACCATGCCAGAATCAAGTGATTCTTGAAAGATCATCACCAATGCACCCATTATCTCTTCAGCAATATCTCTCAGGACTCTGGGATGTAGTCCATCTGGTCCAGATGACTTATCCACCTTAATGCCTTTCTGCTTGCCTAGCACTTTCTCCCTTTGTAATAGCAATGGTGCTCACTCATGCCCCCTGACACACATGGACTTCTGACACACTGCTAGTGTCTTCCACAGTGAGGACAGATGCAAAGTACCCATTAAGTTCATATGCCATTTCTTTGTCCCCAATTACTACCTCACCAACATCATTTTCTAGTGATCCAATATCAACTCTCACCTTTCTTTTACTCTCTATATAACTGGAAAAAACCTTTTGGTGTCCTGCTGTATATTATTGGCTAGTGTGCCCTCATATTTCATCTTTTCTCTTCTTTTGCTTTTTTAGTTTCCTTTTGTTGGATTTTGAAAGCTTCCCAAACATCCAACTTCTGACTTATTTTGCTACATTATATTTCCTTTCCTTGGCTGTTATGCAGTGCTTAACTTCCTTTGTCAGCTACGGTTGCCTACCCCTGCCAATTGAGAACATCTTCCTCTGTGGAATGTATCTATCCTTCACCTTGTGAAGTATTCCCAAAAACCTCAGCCTCGCCAGTATCCTCCTCCAATCCACCAGGGCAAGCTCCTCTCTCATGCCTCTGCAATTCCCTTTATTCCATTGCAATACTGATAAATGTAACCCATGCTTCTCCCTCTCAGATTGCAGTACGAATTCAATCATACTATGATCACTGACTCCAAAGGGTTCATTTATATTAAGCTCCAAAATAAGATCTGGGTTATTACACAACACCCAGACTAAGTTAGCCTTTCTCTGAGTAGGCTCAAGCACAAGCTGCTCTAAAAAGCCATCTCATATGCATTCAACAAATTCCTTCTCTTGTGATCCGACACCAATCTGTTTTTCCCAATCCTCTTGCATATTGAAGTCTCCCATTGCAATTGTTTCATTACCCTCATTACATGCCTTTTCCAGCTCCCTTTGCAATATCAAACCCACATTTTGGCTACTATTTAGAGGCCTATAAATGATTTCCATAATAGTTTTTTGCCCTTGCAGTTTCTTAACTATGCCTACAAAGATCCAACATTCTCTGACCCTATGTCACCTCTTTCTAAAGCTGTAATTCCATCTCTTACCAACAGGGCCACACCACCCTCTATGTCTTCCTGCCTGTCCTTTTGATACAAATTACATCCTTTGATGTTAAGCTCTCAACTCCGCCCTCCCTTCAGCCACGACTCAGTGATGTCTACAAAGTCATACCAATCAATCTGTAATTGCACCACAAGTTCATCGACCTTTTTCCAAATGCTACGTGCATTTAAATACAGCACCTTTAGTCCTGCATTCTTTGCCCTTTTGAATTTTACCTCTGTGGTACAATTTAACTATTTGCTCTGTCTGCATTTGTATCCATTTATTGGCTTGTCCTTCCTTACATTAATGTTACACCCATCAACTACTTGTAAACCCGCTGGCTCATCCTCAGCTCTATCATACTGGTTCCCATCCCTCTGCCATATTGGTTTAAACCACTCCCAACAGTTCTAGTAAACTTGCCTGTAAGAATATTGCCCCCTCCCAAGGATTCAAGTGCAACTCATCCCTTTTGTACAGCTCCCACCTGCCCCAGAAGAGATCCCAATTATCCAGCAATATGAATCCCTGTCCCCTGCTCCAATTGTTCAGCCACACATTTATCTGCCACTTCATTCTATTCCTATCCTCACTGTTGTGTCGCACAGGCAGCAATCCCAAGATTACTACCTTTGAGGTCTTGCTTCTCAGCTTCCTTCTTAACTCCCTGTATTCTTTTTTCAGGACCTCCTCTCTTTTTCTACCTATGTTGTTGGTACTGATATGTACAACAACTTCTGGGCGCTCACCCTCTCTTTTCAGGATATCGTAGACACATTCAGAAACATCTCAGATCCTGACACCTGGGAGGCAAGCTATCATCCGTGTATCCTTTTCGCATACACAGAATCACCTATCTGTCCCCCTAACTATAGAGTCTCCTATTACTCTGCTATCCTCTTCTGTTCCCTACCTTTATGAGCTACCTTTATGAGGCACAGCCTCTGTTGCTTTCCCCAGGTAGGTCGTCCCCCTAACAGTACTCAAAATGGGGAATGGCCACAGGGGGTGCTCTCCATTATCTGACGTTCACCCTTCCCTCTCCTGACAGTCACCCATTTATCTGTTTCCTGTAGCCTTGGGGTAACTACCTCCCTGTAACTCCTGTCTATCACCTCCCCACTTTCCCTAACAAGACGAAGGTTTTCAAGCTGCAGCTCTTCCCTAACACGGTCACTAAGGAGCTGTATCTCGATGCACCTGATGCAGATCTGGTTATCGGGGAGGCTAGTAGTCTCCTGGAAATCCCAGATTTGACACCCAGATCACTGGTTCTGTGGACATACCCCCTATTCTCTCAAGATTTAGATAAAAAATAAGGAATAAACTCACCTACTTACTTGCTGAAGCTTTGTTAAGCCAAAGCCTTACTACTGTGAAGACGACCATTCCCACGATGACCACTCCACTAGGTGGTACCTCCCTTTTAAAGAGACTGGGTTTTTAAAACTTCACTGGACCAATGAGTGGTGAAAAGTGCAGGAATGCTTCTTTTGCAGCTGCAGGGTATTCCAATCATTTGAGTTCAAAAAGTATCACCCATTGTGATTCATCTCACTATAAAATTACACATAATTCTGTGCTTGATGTGTTAACTCCTTGGTGAGTCTTTTTCAATCATAAATCTGAGTGAATTCTTTATCATGACAAGTCAGGTACCAAAATTTAGTTATTTTCTATAAATAATTTTAACCTCCAGTGCTCTATAATTACTCTAGTTTCGCACTGCATTTAAAATTTCAAGTAAGCCTTATTGTTATTGGCACACTGTTCTACAGAAAATCTTAAAAAATATTAATTTGACATTAAGAAATGGATTTTTGTTTTATGTAATTTCCTTCCTTTCTACCATAGTTATAAAATCTTAGTATCTGACATCACATAATAGTTGTCTACATAGAACACCAGTCAAGCGTTGTGTAGGATTTAGTAGATTTGTACACTAAACTCCTTGAACTAAACAAGCAAAGGGTACGTAATGTATTGAATATATTTCCTGCACAGGGCAAAGGCAGTACTCACTTGTCATGGACTCTTCCTGTTATAATTTGAACTTCTCCAAAAATCAGAGCAAGTAAAATTCAACTCTAATATCAATAGTATTTATTGCACAGATATATATGTAAATGCACTACAATATAGGTGACATGATCATATTTCTCTTTACCCTGTTCTTCAATAACTATACACCTCCCTATTCACAAAGGAATTAACCTTTAATTGTTTTAAGAATTTAAGAAATAAAAGCACATGTTGGCTGTTTGAATCTTCAAGCCTGTTCTATCATTCTTAAAGATCGTAGATAATTTCCTACCCCAGCACTATTTTCAAAGTTCTTTCAGTTCCCCTAATAGCCAGTGAACTATCAATCTCTGCTTTGAATACGTACAAATAGTGATTGAGTTTTCATAGCCTTCTGGGATAGAGAATTCTGAAGATTCACTACCTTCACTGAAGAACTTTCTCCCTATCTCAGGACAAAGCAGCCTACCTCTTATTCTGAGGCTGTGCACCAAACTACTCTCAAATTTTGCATCAGTCTGTCATCCCTCTTAGGACTTTTGTTAATGTCAGTGAGATCTCTTAATCCTCGACACTCTGAAGAATACCATCCTAGTCAACTCAATCCCTTATTATATGGCAAATCTGTCATCCCGGGGATCAGTTTAGTACATCCATGTTATACTCTATGATAAATATAGGGAAGGAGGCAGAGATTACACACAATTCTACAACTGTGGTCTAATAAACGCATGTGTAATTACCGTAAGATATCTTTGCTCTGTACTTAAAATCACCTGTAATAAAGACCGATAAACTACTTCCAATCCTAATAACTTGCCCTACAAGTATGTTGGCCCCAATATGTCTGCATTGACATCTCAGTACTTTTGTATGTCAACAGTACCCGTCTCTAAATGTTAAAAAAAGATCTTTTCATTTTATGCACTAAAATAAATTACATTTTTCTCAATTATATTGCATCTACCATGTTTTTGTCGATTCAGTCAGTTTATCTATATTCCTTGATGCCAATCTACAACTCCCTCCCTCCTCCAATGATTTACAATCTCACCTAGTTTTGTATAAACAACACATGTGTGAATAGGACATTTGGTTCCCCGACAGAATTGTTATAGCAGATCCCTGCGATACCCTAC